>NC_138984.1:12557085-13166887 GCF_964341445.2 Mesoplodon mirus | reverse complement strand
AAGTCTGAATTATAGATTGTAGGTTGGCTTTCTGGGCTGGTTATTGTAGATAATCAGCAAGAATTCTATTTTTCTATGTGATCTGGCAATTTTCTATCTGTATCTTCAGTCTCTCAGTGATTATCCAAAACAAATGTAGAAAGAATAAATAACTTCATAAATGACAAATTGCTACAATTTTTTAAATGAATGCTAATTTTTGCATGTGTGGCCCTGTTTTGTTTTTAAAATATTTTAAAATGTAGGATATTATTAGATCCTTCAAATTAAATTGGGAAAGTTAGGCTGGGCTGGTATTATCTCCATTTTGTAGTTAAGCAAAATGAAGCTCCAAGTGGAGAAACCAAGGGTTCAATGTCATGGGCCACCAGCCATATGGCCACAATGGCCAAGGCTCCCAGCTGGGCCTCTCAGATCCCTCACCCAGCTGCTTACTATATTATAAACTATTCTATCTCTGCCCCACATATTCAGATAATAGGGGACCAAAGGGTGACATCTGTCTTATCACACTGCTTGAAGATGATGAGTGTTTGAACGTACATGCAAAGAAAACAAAATACAGATTCCCTGAACCATTTCTGTAATTTTTCACTATGGTCTTTCTCAAAGATCTTTATTTGAATTAAACTTTCAACCTGGTGAATTTTACAACTTGTGATTTTTAGGTAACCAGATTTTTGAAAATACTATTAGCTCTGTGCCACTTCAGTACATTTGGAACACTGGCTTGATCCTCTTGTTCCATTAAAAATGTTGTATTTTCTACACAAATCAGAAAGATGCCAGAGGAGTTGGGAAAACTACTCCATAAATGAATTGGTTAAATACCTACTGAGCAATATGCTAAGAGCTAGAGGCACAAAGTGGAGAAAAAAGCAAAAATCAAAACTCAGACCCTGCCTTTAAAGAACTCCGGGTCTTTTAAGAAGAACAGGTACACAGCAAAATGATACAAGACAATGTCAGTGCAGAGATGACTTTATCCCAACATGGGCTGGATATATGGGATGGAGAGGCTTCAAGGATACTTAAATTGAGTAACCTTGACTGAGGAAAGAGTTCCCCAATTAAAGGACAGGATGTAAGGGTATTCAAAGCACGTGAGATAGGAGATGGTAGCTATAGAAACCAGTGTTGTTGTTCTTGGAAGTTTTTGTTGGAAGTGGAGTGGAGAAGAGGAAGCTACAGCCAATTTATTGAGATTTCTTGAATACAACGTTCAGGTAGGAAGTAAAAAAGTTAGAGAGGCAGGGAAGAGTGAGATGGTGGAGAATCTTGTGGGTTGTAAAGAGCTTAGACATACTTCTGTGGGTAACAGTGGGCTTCTGGAAGGATTTTAGTCAGGGTTACATTAAGGATAGATTTGCATTTTTTTGTTTTTGTCTCTAAACACTTATCTATGTGCATCACAGAATGGCTATCACATCATTTCTCTGAAATAACATCGTTCAGAATGTAGCAAGTGGGTATCACTCCTAAACCATTCTTTATTTACTACCTGTGCTTTTTTTTAATTAGGAAGTGATTTTATTAAAAAAAAAATTTTCCCATTGGCTATTTTTTAAAAATTGAAGTATAGTTAATTTACAATGTTGTGTTAGTTTTAGGTGTATAGCAAAGTGATATATATAGTCTTTTTCAGCTTCTTTTCCCTTATAGGTTATTACAAAATATTAAGTAAAATTCCCTGTGCTATACAGTAGGTCCTTGTTGGTGATCTATTTTATATATAGTAGTGTGTATCTGTTAATTCCAAACTACATATGCTTTTAAACACTTCTGTACATGCTTTACAGAATGGCTATCGCATCTAGTCCCTGAAAAAAACACTTGATCAGGTTTTCATTTTAAACAGATCACTTTGGCAGTATACAGAGCTTGTCTTTTGGAGAGTCAAGGACAGAGTCAAGGAGGCAGGTTGCAATAATTCAAGGGTAATGATTAGAGCTCGAGCCAGAACAGTTGAGGTAGACATGATACAAAGTGTAACAGAAGGGAAAACAAGATATTTAGAAATAAAATCTGTAGAATTAGCAGACTGATGGATTTGGAGAGTAGTGGTTAAAGAGACAGAGAAGTTTCTAGCTTGGATGTTTGGCAGGACAGAAGGAACCATTAGTTTAGTAAGAAATGGTGTCAGTAAAGTATGTAAATGTTAAATTTGTGTTATCTTAGGGGCATCCAGATGGACTCATCCAGTAGGCAGTTGGATAAATGAGTCTACAGCTCAGGAGAATGGTCCAGACTTCTGATAAACTATTTAGAATTCACTAGCCATCACACAATTGCTAGTTGAATCCTGGAGGGTGAAATCACAGACAGAATATGTGTAGAATGAGAACAGTGGCTAAGCTAGAATCCTGGGGACAACCAACATGTAAGGGGGTCGCGGAGGAAGAAAAGGTACGAATGACACAGACGTGGTGTTAGAGAGCACACCACAGGAAGATGGCCCATCAGTGAAGCCAAGAAAATTGAAGATATCAATAAGAGAGTAATCAAAGGGTAATCAAATGGCTTAAAAATGTCTTCTTAATTTGCCAACTAAAAGACACTAGGTGATTTAAGCAAAAGCAATTTTAGTAGAGTAGCTCAGCTAAATTCATGTCACAGTGGGTAGCAGAATGAAGAGAAGATGAGAAAGTAAAGAGAAGGAGTGTAAAGTGCTCCTTATGAAGTTACTTGAAGATTAGCACCAGCGAAGAGTTACTAAAGAATACTGAATATTCATTGAGGTTCTCTACTTCCGAAGAGATAATTATTTTCTGCTGATAATAACCTGCACAACTCAGAAAAAAGACCCATGTGATCTGTCCCTGTATTTTTTATTAGTTTCTGCTTTATAACAAAGTGAATCAGTCATACATATACATCTGTTCCCATATCCCTTCCCTCTTGCATCTCCCTCCATCCCACCCTTCCTATCCCACCCCTCCAGGTGGTCACAAATCACCGAGCTGCTCTCCCTGTGATATGCGGCTGCTTCCCACTATCTATCTACCTTAACTTTGGTAGTGTATATATATCCATGCCTCTCTCTCGCTTTGTCATAGCTTACCCTTCCCCCTCCCCATATCCTCAAGTCCATTCTCAAGTAGGTCTGTATCTTTATTCCTGTTTTACCCCTAGGTTCTTCATGACTTTTTTTTTTTTCCTTAAATTCCATATATATGTGATAGCATACGGTATTTGTCTTTCTCCTTATGACTTACTTCACTCTGTATGACAGAATCTAGGTCTATCCACCTCATTACAAATAGCTCAATTTCGTTTCTTTATATGGCTGAGTAATATTCCATTGTATATATGTGCCACATCTTCTTTATCCATTCATCCGATGATGGACACTTAGGTTGTTTCCATCTCCGGGCTATTGTGAATAGAGCTGCAATGAACATTTTGGTACATGTCTCTTCTGGAATTATGGTTTTCTCAGGGTATATGCCTAGTAATGGGATTGCTGGGTCATATGGTAGTTCTAATTTCAGTTTTTTAATGAACCTCCATACTGTTCTCCATAGTCCTGTATCAGTTTACATTCCCACCAACAGTGCAGGAGGGTTCCCTTTACTCCACACCCTCTCCAGCAATGACTGTAGAATTTTTGATGATGGCCATTCTGACTGGTGTGAGGTGACACCTCACTGTAGTTTTGATTTTCATTTCTCTGATGATTAGTGATGTTGAGCATCTTTTTATATGTTTATTGGCAATATTTATCTTCTTTGGAGAAATGTCTATTTAGGTCTTCTGCCCATTTTTGCATTGCTTTTTTTTTTTGATATTGAACTGCATGAGCTGCTTGTATATTTTGGAGATTAATCCTTTGTCAGTTGCTTCATTTGCAAATATTTTCTCCCATTCTGAGGGTTGTCTTTTGGTCTTGTTTATGGTTTCCTTTGCTGTGCAAAAGCTTTGAAGTTTCATTAGGTCCCATTTGTTTACCTTTGTTTTTATTTCCATTTCTCTAGGAGGTGGGTCCAAAAGGATCTTGCTGTGATTTATCTCATAGAGTGTTTGCCTATGTTTTCCTCTAAGAGTTTGATAGTTTCTGGCCTTACATTTAGGTCTTTAATCCATTTTGAGCTTATTTTTGTGCATGGTGTTAGGGAGTGATCTAATCTCATACTTTTACATGTCCCTGTCCAGTTTTCCCAACACCACTTATTGAAAAGACTGTCCTTTCTCCACTGTACATTCCTGCCTCCTTTATCAAAGATAAGGTGACCATATGTGCGTGGGTTTATCTCTGGGCTTTCTATCCTGTTCCATTGATCTATCTTTCTGTTTATGTGCCAGTACCACACTCTCTTGATTACTGTAGCTTTGTAGTATAGTCTGAAGTCAGGGAGCCTGATTCCTGCAGCTCCGTTTTTCGTTCTCAAGATTGCTTTGGCTATTCGGGGTCTTTTGTTTCTCCAAACAAATTTTGAATTTTTTTGTTCTAGTTCTGTGAAAAATGCCAGTGGTAGTTTGATAGGGATAGCATTGAATCTGTAGATTGCTTTGGGTAGTAGAGTCATTTTCACAATATTGATTCTTCCAAACCAGGAACATGGTATATCTCTCTTTCTATTTGTGTCATCTTTAATTTCTTTCATCAGTGTCTTATAATTTTGTGCATACAGGTCTTTTGTCTCCTTAGGTAGGTTTATTCCTAGATATTTTCTTCTTTTTGTTGCAATGGCAAATGGAAGTGTTTTCTTGATTTCACTTTCAGATTTTTCATCATTAGTGTATAGGAATGCCAGAGATTTCTGTGCATTAATTTTGTATCCTGCTACTTTACCAAATTCATTGATTAGCTCTAGTAGTTTTCTGATAGCATCTTTAGGATTCTCTATGTATAGTATCATGTCATCTGCAAACAGTGCCAGCTTTACTTCTTCTTTTCCAATTTGGATTCCTATTATTTCCTTTTCTTCTCTGATTGCTGTGGCTAAAACTTCCAAAACTATGTTGAATAAGAGTGGTGAGAGTGGGCAGATTTGTCTTGTTCTTGACCTTAGAGGAAATGGTTTCAGTTTTTCACCATTGAGGACGATGTTGGCTGTGGGTTTGTCATATATGGCCTTTATTATGTTGAGGAAAGTTCCCTCTATGCCTACTTTCTGCAGGGTTTTTATCATAAATGGGTGTTGAATTTTGTCAAAAGCTTTCTCTGCATCTATTGAGATGATCATATAGCTTTTCTCCTTCAATTTTTTTAATATGGTGTATCACATTGATTGATTTGCGTATATTGAAGAATCCTTGCATTCCTGGAATAAACTCCACTTGATCATGGTGTATGATCCTTTTAATGTGCTGTTGGATTCTGTTTGCTAGTATTTTGTTGAGGATTTTTGCATCTATGTTCATCAGTGATATTGGCCTGTAGTTTTCTTTCTTTGTGACATCCTTGCCTGGTTTTGGTATCAAGGTGATGGTGCCTCGTAGAATGAGTTTGGGAGTGTTCCTCCTTCTGCTATATTTTGAAAGACTTTAAGAAGGATACGTGTTAGCTCTTCTCTAAACGTTTGATAGAATTTGCCTGTGAAGCCATCTGGTCCTGGGCTTTTGTTTGTTGGAAGATTTTTAATCACAGTTTCAATTTCAGTGCTTGTGATTGGTCTATTCATTTTCTATTTCTTCCTGATTCAGTATTGGCAGGTTGTGCATTGCTAAGAATTTGTCCATTTCTTCCAGGTTGTCCATTTTATTGGCATAGAGTTGCTTGTAGTAATCTCTCATGATCTTTTGTATTTCTGCAGTGTCAGTTGTTATTTCTCCTTTTTCATTTCTAATTCTATTGATTTGAGTCTTCTCCCTTTTTTTCTTGATGAGTCTGGCTAATGGTTTATCAATTTTGTTTATCTTCTCAAACAACCAGCTTTTAGTTTTATTGATCTTTGCTATTGTTTCCTTCATTTCTTTTTCATTTATTTCTGATCTGATCTTTATGATTTCTTTCTTTCTGCTAACATTGTGGGATTTTTCTTCTTCTTTCTCTAATTGCTTTAGGTGCAGGGTCAGGTTGTTTACTCGAGATGTTTCCTGTTTCTTAAGGTGGGATTGTATTGCTATAAACTTCCCCCTTAGAACTGCTTTTGCTGTGTCCCATAGGTTTTGGGTCGTCGTGTCTCCATTGTCATTTGTTTCTAGGTATTTTTTAATTTCCTCTTTGATTTCTTCAGTGATCACTTCGTTATTAAATAGTGTATTGTTTAGCCTCCATGTATTTGTATTTTTTACAGATCTTTTCCTGTAATTGATGTCTAGTCTCATAGCATTGTGGTTGGAAAAGATACTTGATACAATTTCAATTTTCTTAAATTTACCAAGGCTTGATTTGTGACCCAAGATATGATCTATCCTGGAGAATGTTCCATGAGCACTTGAGAAAAATGTGTATTCTGTTGTTTTTGGATGGAATGTCCTATAAGTATCAATTAAGTCCATCTTGTTTAATGTATAATTTAAAGCTTGTGTTTCCTTATTTATTTTCATTTTGCATGATCTGTCCTTTGGTGAAAGTGGGGTGTTAAAGTCCCCTACTGTGAGTGTGTTACTGTCGATTTCCCCTTTTATGGCTGTTAGTATTTGCCTTATGTATTGAGGTGCTCCTATGTTGGGTGCATAAATATTTACAATTGTTATATCTCCTTCTTGGATCGATCCCTTTATCATTATGTAGTGTCCTTCTTTGTCTCTTCTAATAGTCTTTATTTTATCATCTATTTTGTCTGATATAAGAATTACTACTCCAGCTTTCTTTTGATTTCCATTTGCATGGAATATCTTTTTCCATCCCCTTAGCTTCAATCTGTATGTGTCTCTAGGTCTGAAGTGGGTCTCTTGTAGACAGCATATATATGGGTCTTGTTTTTGTATCCATTCAGCCAATCTGTGTCTTTTGGTGGGAGCATTTAGTCCATTTACATTTAAGGTAATTATCGATATGTATGTTCCTATTCCCGTTTCTTTAATTGTTTTGGGTTTGTTATTGTAGGTATTTTCCTTCTGTGTGTTTCTTGCCTAGAGAAGTTCCTTTAGCATTTATTGTGAAGCTGGTTTGGTGGTGCTGAACTCTCTCAGCTTTTGCTTGTCTGTAAAGGTTTTAATTTCTCCATCAAATCTGAATGAGATCCTTGCTGAGTAGAGTAATCTTGGTTGCAGGTTTTTCTCCTTCATCACTTTAAATATGTCCTGCCACTCCCTCCTGGCTTGTAGAGTTTCTGCTGAGAGATCAGCTGTTAACCTCATGGGGATTCCCTTGTGTGTTATTTGTTGTTTTTCCCTTGTTGCTTTTAATACGTTTTCTTTGTGTTTAATTTTTGACAGTTTGATTAATATGTGTCTTGGTGTATTTCTCCTTGCATTTATTCTGTATGGGACTCTCTGTGCTTCCTGGACTTGATTTACTATTTCCTTTCCCATATTAGGGAAGTTTTCAACTATAATCTTTTCAAATATTTCCTTTCTTTTTGTCTTCTTCTTCTGGAACCCCTATAATTCGAATGTTGGTGCACTTAATGTTGTCCCAGAGGTCTCTGAGGTTGTCCTCAGTTCTTTTCATTCTTTTTTCTTTATTCTGCTCTACAGCAGTTATTTCCACTATTTTATCTTCCACGTCACTTATCCGTTCTTCTGCCTCATTTATTCTGCTATTGATCCCATCTAGAGTATTTTTCATTTCATTTATTGTGTTTTTAATAGCTGTTTGAGTCATCTTTAGTTCTTCTAGGTCATTGTTAACTGTTTCTTGCATTTTTTCTATTCTATTTCCAAGATTTTGGATCATCATTGCTATCATTATTCTGAATTCTTTTTCAGGTAGACTGCCTATTTCCTCTTCATTTGTTATGTCTGGTGGGTTTTCATCTTGCTCCTTCACCTGCTGTGTGTTTTTCTGTCTTCTCATTTTGCTTATCTTACTGTGTTTGGGGTCTCCTTTTTGCAGGCTGCAGGTTCGTAGTTTCTATTGTTTTTGGTGTCTGTCCCCAGTGGCTAATGTTGTTTCAGTGGGTTGTGTAGGCTTCCTGGTGGAGGGGACTAGTGCCTGTCTTCTGGTGGATGAAGCTGATCTTGTCTTTCTGGTGGGCAGGTCCACGTCTTGTGGTGTGTTTTGGGGTGCCTGTGGCCTTATTATGTTTTTAGGCAGCCTCTCTGCTAATGGGTGGGGTTGTGTTCCTGTCTTGCTAGTTGCTTGGCATAGGGTGACCAGCACTGTAGCTTGCTGGTCGTTGAGTGAAGCTGAGTGCTGGTGCTGAGATGGAGATCTCTGGGAGATTTTTGCCATTTGATATTATGTGGAGCTGGGAGGTCTCTTGTGGACCAGTGTCCTGAAGTTGGCTCTCGACCTCAGAGGCACAGCACTGACTCCTGGCTGCAGCATCAAGAGCCTTTCATCCACCCGGCTCAGAATAAAAGGGAGAAAATGTAGAAAGGAAGAATTAGTAGAAGAAAGAAAGAAAGAAAGAAAGAAAGCAGGGAGGTAGGGAGGAAGGAAAGAAAGAAAGAAAGAAAGAAAGAAAGAAAGAAAGAAAGAAAGAAAGAAAGAAAGAAAGAAAGGAGGGAGGGAGGAAAGAAAGAGAGAAAGAAAGAAAGGAGGGAGGGGTTAGGGAGGGAGGGAGGAAGGAGGGAAGGTAGGAGAAAGAGAAAGAGAGAAGATAAAGTAAAATAGAATAAAGTATGATAAAATATAATAGCGTTATTAAAGTAAAAAAGTAATTATTAAAGAAAATTAAGAACAACAACAACAAAAAAAAACAAGAAAAAAAAAAGGACTGATAGAACCCTGGGACAAATGGTGGAAGCAAAGCTATATAGACAAAATCTCACACAGAAGCATACACATACACTTTCACAAAAAGAGAACAAGTGGAAACAAATCGTAAATCTTGCTCTCAAAGTCCTCCTCCTCAATTTGGGTTAATTCATTGTAAAAAGAGGAAAAGGGGAAAAAATCATAAATCTTGTTCTCAAAGTCCACCTCCTCAGTTTGGGATGATTCGTTGTCTATTCATGTATTCCACAGATGCAGGGTACATCAAGTTGATTGTGGAGCATTAATCCGCTGCTTCTGAGGCTGCTGGGAGAGATTTCCCTTTCTCTTCTTTATTCTCACAGCTCCCGGGTCTCAGCTTTGGATTTGGCCCTGCCTCTGCGTGTAGGTCACCTGAGGGCATCTGTTCTTTGCTCAGACAGGACGGGGTTAAAAGAGCAGCTGCTTCAGGGGCTCTGGCTCACTCAGGCCGGGGGGAGGGAGGGGTACGGAGTGCGGGGCGAGCCTGCGGCGGCAGAGTTCGGCGTGACGTTGCACCAGCCTGAGGCGTGCTGTGCGCTCTCCTGGGGAAGCCGTCTCTGGATCCCGGGACCCCGGCAGTGGCGGGCTGCATAGGCTCTCCGGAAAGGGGGCGTGGACAGTGACCTGTGCTCGCACACAGGCCTCTTGGCGGTGGCAGCAGCAGCCCCAGCGTCCCGCGCCCGTCTCTGGGGTCCGCGCTTTTAGGCGTGGCTCACGCCCGGCTCTGGAGCTCCTTTAAGCAGTGCTCTTAATCCCCTCTCCTCGCGCACCAGGAAACAAAGAGGGAAGAAAAAGTCTCTTGCCTCTTCGGCAGCTGCAGACATTTTCCCGGACTCCCTCCGGGCTAGCCGTGGTGCACTAACCCCTTCAGGCTCTCTTCCCGCCGCCAACCCCTGCGCCAACCCCGCAGTCCTCTCCCTGCGCTCTGACTGAAACCCGATACCCGAGCCTCAGCTCCCAGCCCCGCCCACCCCGGCGGTGGAGCAGACAAGCCTCTCGGGCTGGTGTGTGCCTGAGGGCACCGATCCTCTGTGCGGGAATCTCTCTGCTTTGCCCTCCGCACCCCTGTTGCTGTGCTCTCCTCGCTACTCCGAAGCTTTCCCCCTCCGCCACCCGCTGTCTCCACCCGCGAAGGGGCTTCCTAGTGTGTGGAAACCTTTCCTCCTTCACGGCTCCCTCCCACTGGTGCAGGTCCCGTCCCTATCCTTTTGTCTCTGTTTATTCTTGTTTCTTTTGCCCTACCCAGGTACGTAGGGAGTTTCTTGCCTTTTGGGGGGTCTGAGGTCTTCTGTCAGTGTTCAGTAGGTGTTCTGTAGGAGTTGTTTCACGTGTAGAAATATTTCTGGTGTATCTGTGGGGAGGAAGATGATCTCCACGTCTTACTCTTCCGCCATCTTCCCCCAACTCCCTGTCCCTGCTTTATTTAAATGTAGTCTTCAACACAAGTCTAAGTTTCCAAAAATATATTGAAAATATTTTAGAAAATCATTATTTAATATTTAAGGAATCTGGGAAGGATTTGACTCTTGTTTAACGGAATATAATTCTGGTTAATACACAGAATCAACAGAGGAGCTGAAAGTTCGTAGCCACAGCACTGAACCAATACCAAAGTTGGACAACAAAGAGAGAGGACATCATGGGGCATCTTCCTCCAGAGAGCCTATCAAAGCTCAGGAATGGGATGGAACACCTGGGCCCCCTGTGGTCACCAGTAGAATGGGAAGATGCTCTGTGAGCCCCACCTTGCTAGCAGGAAACCACAGCTCAGGTAAGAAAGATAATGTTCTCCTGGACGGTAAGTCCTTGGGTGTCTAGAAACTGCTTTTATGAAATTATCACTTAGAAAACCATAACCACAGATATCTCTGTCTCTACTCATAGAGACAACATAAATAGCCCTGCACACAAAAGGAGGTAACAGTATGTGTCACACTACAGGGAACATTCTTCACATGGATGATAGAGAAGTGAATGGTGCTTTTCAGAGCTGTGCAATGCAGCAACCTTTACAACTCCAACTGTCTTGCACTAAATTTCTTAAAATAAAAGAATCCTTTGGGTTCATCTAAAGCAGTTTTCATTTATAAAGTTGAAGTAACTTAGAGTTTATGCCTCCTTTTCTTCAAAAAATTCTAGACAACTGGGAAAAAATGAATAGGAAGTAAAATTGAGGATAAAAATGTAGCACAGACAATATGAAGGCAGTAGAGAGTGTAAATATTGTGAGACATTTGATGTATCAATAATAAGCTGAAGACAGTAACTGGTCATTGGGCAAGGTACTAAGTTTCCCTGTAGGTCAAAAGAGCTGGAAAATTATAATCTAACACACCTTTAAATTCACAAGTTGAAATTAAAATCTGTGATGCAATTTTGCATTGTTAATAGATAAATATTATTAAACATCAATTTTTAAAAGGCAGAATATGTGTGCTTTGAACTGATTGATCTATATGGTGGACTCAGAGAGCTGTCAATTGAAATAAACAGCAAATAATCAAGCAACCGCCTGTAGTTTTCAGATTTCTATTCCTTGAGAGTGTTAGGGCTCTGAAGAAAAGACCAATTCTTTAATGTTTTTTCAACTCTGATATCCATCTTGGAAAGCAATTAGCATGAGTTTAGCCTGTGGTCTCTCTGACAGTCACGCGCACGTTAAAACTGGAACAGTGGGGCTTCCCTGGTGGCGCAGTGGTTAAGAATCCACTTGCCAATGCAGGGGACGCAGGTTCGAGCCCTGGTCTGGGAGGAACCCACATGCCACAGAGCAGCTAAGCCCGTGCGCCACAACTACTGAGCCTGCACTCTAGAGCCCATGAGCCACAACTACTGAAGCCCACGTGCCTAGAACCCATGCTCCGCAACAAGAGAAGCCACCGCAATGAGAAACCCGTGCACCGCAGCTAGAGAGAAAACCTGCGTGCAGCAATGAAGACCCAACACAGCCAAAAAACAAAAACAAAAACAAAAAGAAACTGGAACAGGATGATTGGGGATGATTCCCCTATATTGGGGAAGGGATGTTTCTAGAACAATACCCAGGCAGAGGTAGAGCAACAGCTTCCTCAGGCTGAAAATGTAACTAAAAGCTTTGGTGATGGAACCATATCATGTATCATATGGGTAATCAACAACGTGAGTTCAACTCTCAGAGAAGGAACATTATGTGAATTTAGCAGAACTCTAAAAATATATTTTTGGTAGTAAAGTATAAATATCTGTAGGTATATGAGAAGAAGATATCTGTGCATTTTGTCAGAAAGAAAAAAAAAATATAGGGAACAAAGAGCATTTTGTAGAAATAAAAAAATCCACTCCCAAAGAAGGTTGACATCTCTATTCAGTTGGGAATTGTGATTAGTTTTAGGTTTATTAGTAGTATATTTTTAATGATTATCTAAGTTTGTACCAGTTCTATCCAAAAAAACCATGAATAGTATCTGCTCCTATTGTGCCATGGGTATTTTATAAAATCCAGAAGCATTAGCTGAGTGTTTATTATGTAAAATAGCCACTGTTCTAGGATCTGTGAATACAGTGATGAGTAAGACATCCTCATATTTGGGGGCTCAAAGGCAAGTGCAAGACAGATGAATGGATCATTGCAATAGAATGTGTTATATACAAATAATATGCAACACAGGGGAGAAATTAATTTTTCTTGGGAGGGTGTGATTTCACAAAAAACAACCAGAGGCTTTTGGTGGTTAGATAAAGTAATCATTGCTTGAGGAGGTAACATTTTGAGCTAGAGCTTGAACCATCAAGAGCTGCTCACCTGGAGGACACAGAAGAAATAAGTCAGCCTTCTAAAAGAAAATCTAAAACGCTACAGGATGGAACCTTTGCTGTGAAGGGTTGGGGAAGGTTGAAGAAAGTGCAAAGTAGGGTGGGACCAGATAGCAAGAATCCTGAAGGGCCTTGTGCATTAAACAGAAATGCGTTCACTGTTACTACCAATTAACAGTGGCTAAAGTAATACTGGCTTCTGTTAACTCTCCATAGTGTTGGGTCTGGAGGTAGGCAGTTGCAGGAGTCTTGTAACTGTTTAGTGATATCATTGAGGACCCAAGGAACTTTCCATCCTTCTCACTCTTCTCTTCTGCTACCCTTGATGGTTATATTTGTGATCACAAGCTGAGGAGACATTTTTGGGCATCATGCTCCTTCAGATGCTCTCTTTGATCTACATGGTCAGATCTGGGAAACATCCTCGAGGTCAATCACTGAACGAAGAGTAGTGGGATTTCCATGGGCTTATAGAGGGCCTTTCTTTCCCTTAAATCAAGGGAACTCTGCCTTATACCTGGAAATGAAATCAACAACCTATTTGCAGGGATGGGGAGGGAGTGTTGCATAAGCAATGGACAGTTATCTGCCCCATCATGGTTAGGTTTTGAACATTATGTGGTGGACTTTTGTAGTCATTTGAATATTTTTAAGATAGATATAATATAATTCAGTTTTCATCATGAAAGATCCAATGGTAACTCCAAGGCTTCAAGCATGGGTGACTGGGAGACCATTTACTCAGACAGAGATAGTCAGCATTGTTAATGAGTCCAAGCTTTTACTGCTCACTGCACAGCAGGCCAATAAATTGAGAGACAAGTTGTTGGGGCAAGGAATAGTGACTTTATTTGTAAGACTAGCAGACCCAGAAGATGGTGGACTAGTGTGCCAAAGAATCTTCTTTCCTGAATTAGATTTCCAGCTTTTTTTATACTAAAAGGGGAGGGGTTGTGGCTGGTTGTTGGAAACTTCCTGGTGCCAGAATCCTTTGTACCTGCAGCTGTACAGATAGGTCTGGTAACAATGTTCCTATAATCCTCCAACAAGACAAATGTTATTTTCTGTTCTGCAACTTTTTACCTTTGTATGAGTGGAAAAGTATTATCAGAACCTTGAGGATGGGCTATTTTATTCCAATTTTGAGGGGAAGAAGAGAAAAGGCAAAATATTTGTTATATTGGTAGTTTTAATTTTTCTAAAAAGAAAGAGGCTAAAATGTGCCAATTCTATACTAGAAAATGACATAGTTCCACTAGCAAAAAAAGGTATAATATTGATATTTGAATATAAAGTTCACGCACCTTTGGAGTTTTAAACAAATGGTGTACTCCTTAAAGAATAATCCTCATCAGTGAGATGGCCTTTGTCCAGACTAGGCAAATAACTATGTGAAGAGAGCATTTTGGACTTGCTTTTATGGAACAAAAGAGAGTGAGTCAGTATTTACTCTTCATCTCTCTTCTCTTCATACTTCATTATTGTTTCCTTGACACGGGGCCACTGACTATGAATCCCCTTCCTACACTACACTAGAAGTGCGACCGATAACCCTCTTCCCTAAACAAGGAGGTACTCAGCTCCACACCTAATGCTCAAGATATAAGAAAGTTCCACCAGTTCCACTTTTAAATCCCCTCTCTCTGTGTCCATCAACTTTCTGCTTCTGGTTCTTTCTCTGTCTGTTTCACTAACACATACACAAAGACACACACACACACACATACAAAGGCATACCAACTGCTACCAGTCACAGACTATTTGCTTTAACAAAAGTAGTTTAGCCACTTGAATTGGTTGTTTTTAACAGCTCTTTTGAGGAAAGGAGGAAATGCTGAAGTAAAGTGGGTGAGCGTGTCAGGAGATCTCAGCTCTAATTAACAGTGAGTGCCACTGGTTACTGCGGCACTTTATTCAAGTCACCGTTGTTTAGTAAATCAGAGATTCACCAGGGGGAGAGTCTTGAAGGTGGTGGAGGACTGGAACCCAAATGCTCATGAGAAAAAGTAGAAATTAGGGACTTCCCGGGTGGCGCAGTGGTTGGGAGTCCACCTGCTGACGCAGGGGACACGGGTTCGTGCCCCGGTCCGGGAAGATCCCACGTGCCGCAGAGCGGCTAGGCCCGTGAGCCATGGCCGCTGAGTCTGTGCGTCCGGAGCCTGTGCTCCGCTATGGGAGAGGCCACAACAGTGAGAGGCCTGCGTACGGCCAAAAAAAAAAAAAAAAAAAAAAAAAGGTAGAAATTATACCAGTAATATTGTATTAACAAAAATTTAGATTTCAATTACTAAATCAATCAACAAATAGTTTGCAAGCTTGTATCCATCTCTGTTATAGTTTCTGGGGACAAAATCACACACACATATATACACACACTATAGGGTATATACAACATGAAACATGGTCTCTGCCACTCTACGATATTACTATGCTTCTTAATGACACAAAACTATTGAGCATAAATGAATTAGATTATAATTACATGTATTATTTTCATTATTATCTACTTTTTATTCTATATTTAAAATCATTCAGAGAACAAAAAATGAGGGCAGGCTAGAAAAAGGATGGAGGGCTTAATGGGAGACATTGAGTCTTTAACCAGGATTGTATCAGGTCTGTTTAAAAATCATTTATTATTATTATTATTATTATTATTATTATTATTATTATTAATTGCGCAGAAATATAGAGGGAGAACTTTCTACGTGCATGAGGAAAATGAACAAAGGCTGAGGCAGACCTCTGCTGACTTGGGCCTGCCAGGCCTGCCTGACTGTAAAAGCAACTTTGGAAGTAAACTCAGAGGCCTTGGCTTAACACTATAAATGAGACAATTTTAAAATGACCTCAGTTTCTATGTATTCAGCCTGGTGTGCTTTTGCTCTCTGAGAATGTCCACCATAGGATGCAGACTGAGATGCCTGGTGACAGGCAGGTAACATTAGTGAGTGAATTAGGAAAGGTACCTTCTTCAAAACAGATATGTTTTGCTTATACATTGCATACATAGAACTATTCTTTGCTCTCACAAAGGAAAATATTTTCCCTGTTTTTCTTGAAACTTGAAGTTCTTTTGGTCTAAGTTATGTATTTCCACATTTGTTAGAAGCATAAACCTGGAGACATATTTTGGCATTGCAAAGGAAATCTATTGCAAACTGACAAACATCAGGATGGAATGATGGAAATGCAGGTGACCTGGAAAGTACCGAAGCATCTCAAGGGGACAAAAGCTACTCAGTACCAGTTGATGCTCGCCATGAGAGAGGCTCAACCCAAATTCCCAGATTTAATTACTGTAACATGAAATCTCTCAATTATTCAATAGAGCTAATTTTTTAAAAAACATTGAATCAAATAATGTGCTTCCTCTGGCTGAGTAAGACATAAAGAATGTCAATTTGCATTTTCTGGTTTGTATGACATATACACACTACTATATTTAAAATAGATAACCAACAAGGACCTACTGTGTAGCACAGGGAACTCTGCTCAATATTCTGTAATCACCTAATGGGAAAAGAGTTTGAAAAATAATATATATATATATATATATATATATATATATATATATATATATATATATATGTATAACTGACTCACTTTGCTGTACACCTGATACCAACACAACATTGTAAATCAACTAGTATACAATATAAAATAAAAACTTAAAAAATAAATAAAAATTCAAAAAATAAATTAAAAAAACAGAAAACAAAACAAAATAGAATAAAATAAAGTAAAATCAAGCGATGACCAGTTGGTGGAGGCATGCATTTGACCCTGAATCACAGAGAAGCTGGGTTACAGCAGAAACAGCAGGTGCCAGTAAATATCTTGCCCCCCGGTTTTTATTTCCTAGAAACTGCAGCTCCTTGAGAAGGCTATGCTGAGAACAGGAGGGGCGATTAGAAAGAGGCATATGACCTGTGATGCTCAAGAAGGGAGGGAGAATTTCTTAATTCTGGAAAAGGTACAGAGGTCTGGCATTCCATGAATAGTAAGGACCAGTGGCCTAATCCTTTCTCAGCATCCTGGCAAAGTGGCCCAGTCTCTGATTGGGGGGAAGGACAGTTAGGGTGAAGTTTCCAAGGGGTTTGCAGTGAGGTTGGACTTTCTGCTTTATGGTTCTGAACTCCAGAATATGGCATTTTATACTTCAAGGGGATAGTTATAATTGGAAGACAGACTCCAAGCTTCCCATGCTGTTTACCAGTGTGGGATGAAGACGAAAGTTGCCATCTTGTACATTCTGATCTGTAGAACAGTTCTGGGCCTTTTCATGATCCATTGAAGGAAAGCATTTTCCATCACCATTCATGGGTCAGCCCTTCACATCCTCGAGGAGTCCTGTGCACACAAGTTCAGAGAAGTGGAAAACATATGAATGTAATTTTAGTTGAAGAAAACAGAAATACACCATTTTTTGCACACCACATTTGTAGAATAATAGAGGAAGTTTTATATTAATTTTAAGTGTGTGAATAAAGTATAATATAGTCATTGAGCACTGAGGTTTGGGCATCCAGAATATCTGGACTTAAATCCAGACTCTGTTTTTATTAGTGATGACATCGGGCATGTCTCATCATCACTTTGACCTTCATCCACAAAAGATGGATGATAATAGTACCTAACTCATAGATACTACTGCAAATTAAAGGTGAGAATTAAATGAGATAACGTATTAACACAGTTAGCATGGTGTGTGGAATACAACGAATATTAAATAAATACTTGTTATTAGTATGATCCCAGATACCTTTGCACGTATCTTTGCAGGAGAGCTTACAAACTCACTCGTCTGTGGTAATGAAGGAAAGTTTCCTATGAGTAGTATCATTTGAGCTGGACCTTGAACTGAGCAGAATTTAAACAAAGAAGGTAGCAAGAGAAGTAGAAAGGAGTCATGGGTTGTTTTGCTGGGAATGGTGAGAGCTCTGTCTCCAGCATGACATTTAGCCCACCTGCACCCCAAACTATGGTTCATAAGACATTTTCTATGCTAATTCATATTCTAACCATGCCTTTTAAGACTGAAAAGATCACAGAGATGTTAGGGTGTTAGCTAAAGACCTAAGAGTGGATCTCTGGGAAGAAGATTTAGCAGAATGGGGACCATTTAATAAAAGCATCAGAAAACTAGGATTCAGGAAAGGGAACTGCAATTGAACCTAAGAGTCTAGTCTTTGAAAATTGATAATTACCAGTTGATTTATGAAATTCTGAAACATATTTACCATACTTTACTTGATAACCTGGAATGACTGGCTAACTTTGCTGATAAACCTCCTGGCAACCATAACTCAAAAATATTCATATCCAGGAAGACTCCCATGTGCACAAGTTGGGCAGCAAGAATGAAAAACAGGCAAGAAGCAGGCATTGGGCAGCAGGACTGGGGATTGTGGAGCAGTACTTATAACAATAATTCCTGGCAAACCGTAATAAATCGATATAGTTTTTCTTTTTTTAAGTAAATCATGCTTTATGACAAGTTAATAAATTAACATTTTGGTGCTAATAGCTTGAGGAAATTATGTAACATGGCTGTGCCCCAGTTTCTCTATCTTTACAGAAAAGATAAAGGAAATCTCACCATGTAGGTTATTATGAGGATTAAACTCAGAAATGTATAGGAACGTCTGGTACAAATCTGACTTGTAATAGCTAGTAGACCATGGCTTATTCTGTTCCCATTCAATTTTACTAGAGAGGTCTCTGATTTTTTTTCTAGGACTAAGACTGAATATTTCCTTTGGAAAGCTCAGCACATTGCAAATATAAGGTTTTCTTTAGTTACAGAGTATAAATTGGTTATAAGGCCACTACTAGTTCAACAACCTGTGCTTCATTTATTTGTACATTTTCCAACAAAGTTTTTTGGCCAGTGTGAAGGCCATTTTTGGATTCTCTTCAGTTTGCACTTGTGAAATTTGGAGAAAATATCAGCTGCAGGCTTTAAAACTTGCTTGCTGCATTATACATAGCTATCAAAGAGTAATCTTAATTTCTCACAGTGTTTCTTTTCTACTTGATAGCAATGAATGGATTTAAAACCAGGTTAGCAAGGATATGGGTATCCCAAGAAAATACCAATATCCACAAATGTATACATTTCTCTAATAAATACCCAACTTGACATTCATTCATCTATTAATTCAGTCATGCATTCCCTTTATATTCATTTAACAAAAGTTGATTCAGCGTCTACTCTGTGCCATGCAGGGACTAGGTGCTGGGGGTGCAAGATAAACGTGATAGACCAGACCCACCCCCCACCCCCAGAGATCCTGGTCCAGCAGGGAAGACAGAGAATAAAATAACAGAGTCTTATAAATGATATGAGGAGGAAATGCTGGGAACAATCACATGATGTATTCACTGTCTAAAAGGAAGGTAATTCAGACAGGCTTCCTGGAGTAAGTGATATTAAATTTGGTACTAGCATGATGAGTAGGAACTAGACATGTAAGAGGGGATAGAGTGGGGCTTCCCTGGTGGCGCAGTGGTTGAGAGTCCGCCTGCTGATGCAGGGGACACGTGTTCATGCCCAGGTCCGGGAAGATCCCACATGCCGTGGAGCGGCTGGGCCCGTGAGCCATGGCCGCTGAGCCTGCGCGTCCGGAGCCTGTGCTCTGCAATGGGAGAGGCCGCAGCGGTGAGAGGCCCACGTAACGCAAAAAAAAAAAAAAAAAAAGAGGGGATAAAGTGTTCTCTGCAGCTCACTAACTGAAGTGTGGATGAAAAAGATTTACTTTTAGAACCTGATTAACAGTAAACATTTTAATACGGCTACATAATTCCCAAACGCTATTCTCTTTTCCCTCTTCCATTTTTTCACGTGGCCTGGCACCTTTGGGATGCTGTAGTTGCAGTAATGGTCCCAATCATTCCCCTCTCCTTGTATCCGTGCTCTTTGCAATGTGCTTTAATAGCTCCTTATCAAGAAGTAAGGTCTATTTCCTACCCCTTAAATCTGGGTTGGCCTTGAGTCTTGGATTGATGGATAGAGTGAGATGGAAGTAACTGTGTGTCAGTTCTGAGCCTCAACCTCAAGAGGCCATGAATGCTTTATGTTCACTATTTCCAACCCTACCTCCACCACGTAAACAAACTTGAGCTAGCCTGTTGGAGAATGAGATACATATGGAGGAAAACCAAGAGTCCTCAGCCTTCAGCCAGCCAACCCCCAAGCATGTGAGAAAACACAGCATGAAAGAGCAGAAACGTGTACCTGACCCACAGCTGACCATGATGCATGAGTGAGCCCAGCCCAGCCCAGAAAATCTACCCAACTGATCCATAGACTGAAGAACACAACTCAACGAGTGTCTTTCTAACTCACTGAGTTTGGGTGTAGTGTGAAATCATTAAGTGACTATAGCTGCCAAGGTCTATTTGAATTTTGCTGGTTTTCCATCAGATGGAAATATTTTATTACTATTTGACTGAAGCATGCTTATTGAAAACCCAAAAGTCAAAGAAAAAAGTGAAAACCCACCCGTCTTTTGCTCCACCATCCCACTTTTCAAAGCATCATTTTTAACTGTCATGGTTTTAACCGTTTGAGGTCTGTGGATTGATAGAGACTGTCATTTCTGTTATGTTCATTGTTATAATGCAACAGGAACCACAAACCAGTCTGATAGGATTCAGGCCCCAAGGTAATTCAGGCTTCGTGGTAGGATACTGACTAACTTCCTGCTTGGCCCCGCATCGCCGCAGGCAGCTGTGGGCTTCTGCATCTACGACCCTCAAGGCTGTCATTCTGTACCCTCAGCTCAAGCACCAGAACTCGGTTTTCCACATCTGCTCTTCTTCCAAGGTCTAATTGGATGCTGGGTTATTTCCTCGGCCAACACTGGCCAGATCCAGCTCTAGGTTCTGCTCACTAATTTCACACTCTAGAGTTTAACTCTCCCTTTCTGAATTCTAGTAGTAAACACATAACAGAATTCTCACGTGGAGAGTCTTTGGAGAATAATGTAAGTCATATCTCCAATCATCCTACTTTGACTTCTAAGCAGAAAACTGCGACTTCTGGCTGCTAGAATTTGTGTTCACCAGAGAAATGGTTTTATTGGTGTTTCTCCTGATACTGGTGATACAGCTTTGAGAAACAACCAGAAAAGGAGAACTTGGTCTGAACCACTTTAAGAAGCCAAAGTGTGTCTTTATGGGGTTTGAATGTAAACCAGCAGGGTATAAAATGCGGCAGGATAATTACAAAATAATAGGAGGTGATTATTCCCACAGTCCAAGGCAAAAAGCTAGACCACAGAATCAGAATTTGCAAAAGAGGTGATCAAAGTGAATGCTATTGTCCTTAACTGAACTCCCTTCTGTAGCCTAGGAAAGGGGGTAGAGGCTGAGAGGCTAGAAACCAGCTATTAGAGACTCTGAGATAGTCTGTGTGTGTGTGTGTGTGTATGTGTGAGAGAGAGAGAGAGAGAGAGAGAGAGAGAGAGAGATGAATCTCCATCCCTCATAGAGGAGGGATGAGAAGTGAGAAGTGTCTTCCCCAGTGAAAAATCAAGTGAGATAGACTTTCACGGGACCACCTGGAAATCTTGTTATTTGTTTCTAGTTACTGAAGGGACACTGTTAAAAAAAAAAGTACAAGAGGTTAGCTGAATAGCCTATGACCACAAAGCAGACAGCTGCTTGGCAAGTCACTCTCCAGCTACTGCCGATGGGTTAAAGATGTGTATAAAGTGTGTTTCCTGTGGACCAGGTTAGGCCATGGAGAGAAACCCATTAGGAGAGAAACCCTGGAGGTGGCTTAGGTCATGTGACTGCCAGGAACAGCAAGGACTTTGCAGGACATGGCTCAAGATCCATCCACAGGATGCCCAGTGGACAAACAGCCAGGAGATCTTCAGGTGAGAGATAGCTGACCATGAGGGCCCTTCAAGGTATACTTGAAAGCACCCCAGGAAGAGAGTATTAATCTTTCTTTCCTTCCCTGCTACACCAGAGTGTGAGACACGCTGGCTCATGCTAGTGCCAGGCAAGAAGACCTTTCCTGCCTCCTCACCTCTCCTCCTTCCTTCTACCTCGGCCCTTGTGAGGACACACTTGGTGGGGATCAAGCGGGGGGCAGCGGGGTAAGAACCTAGAGACAGGCAAAGAGAAAGAGGCCCCCTCCTCTGTGTACCAGGAGCAGGCCTGAATGGACCAGGAGAGAAGTGTTTCCTTGAAATAAAGTTCAAAATTGTAAGTAGTGTAAGGAACTAAGCATTTAAATTATTACTTCAATAAGACATTTTTGTGACTTGAAGAAACCAGGCAATTTTAAGGTCCTTTATGTTCAAATTAACAGTTAAATAAATACACAGGCAAAAAAAAAAACTGATGGAATTACAAAATTTGCTCTAAGATTACTGCAAATTATATTTATCCTGAATTACGGAATTGAATTTTATCACCTTTGTTGGTTATCCATTTAAAATAATGCCTTATATTTATACACCATGTGTTAGCTTTTAAAATAAGTGCTATTTCATTTGATCTTCACAAAAACCTGTGCATCTGTGGGCTGGTGTTATGATCTGATTATTTAGGTGACCAAACAGCTGCTCGAGAGGAACCAAACGGCTCAGACTCATTGGTAAGTGGTAGATTCAAATCAGGAAAGGGATTTCAGGTTCCTGACCTGTAGTACAGATCTCTTCCCATGATTGAATTAGGTTGAATTTCCCTTTTTCCACCTCCATGCTCAAGAATTCATTCATCTATCCATCCATTCATTTATTCTTCTGTTTTTTCCAATATAAAATTATCAGGCACTGGGCACATGCCCATAGAGGAGATTGCTATTAATCACAAAAGCTAAAAGTATAACTACAGTCTGTGACAGAATCTACCAAGGAAAATGACACCACACTCCCTCTGAAGTATGTTACACGGCCTCCTAATCTCTGGGGAACTGAGATCCCAGTTGACTTAGAAGAAGGAACAATCCAGGGAGGACCCAGGAGGTGGGATGACCCTGGGACTTGAGGGCACCTGTGGGAGAGTAGCTGAGAGAAGAAGTCTGACAGAGGCAGGCCGAGCTGGCTGCATCAGTGATTCGAGTCTTACCTAAAAGTGCCAGGAAGCCACTTATGGATTTTAAACTCCCGGGATTTTAAACTCAGGGATCAGGTTTACAAAGTCAGCTAATACATTGTCATCCTAAACCACGGGAAACAGAATTATGAAGATACGTATGCTGCCCCAAATAACCTGCCTCATAAATTCAAAGAAGTGATTGCTGTCTAGCCCATGAAATTTCTCTGTTCTTGTAACTAACTGAGAATTGTTTATAACTGATTGTTTTGATATATCTAAAAATTAATTCTAGAGCACCTGAGCAACTGTGTCACACATGTGCTTTTTTTCCCTAATAAAATAGCAACATTATATATGCTTGTCTTTCTTTGGTTCAGCCATTTACTCATCGAGCAGACTTGTAAGAACACCTGTCTTGAACAGCACCCTCTAAGGTGATGGCAGATGGTCCTCTGCCTTCAAGGAGCCTATGCTCTCCTGTGATGGTGCTTGATTTTTTACTGTGAAAGGACATCATTGTCCCTGATTCAAAAAGAAAGGAGACTGGACTTTGTTTTCCTGTGGTTTGTAAGGTTTTTTCTAAAGTATTTATATTCTTTTTCCCATTTTTTTTCCTAGCAAGATGATTGGTTAAAGCTGTGAGAACAGTTCTGGAGTCAAGGAATTTGGTGATATTAACTGGTGTGTGGGGTGTGTGTGTGTGTGTGTGTGTGTGTTTATCTATAGCTACTTATGGATTTTAAGCTTGGGTCTTATGTGGTTCGATCTGCAGTCAGCTAACTTGTCATACTCTGTACATAACTATATGTGTGAGTATACACAAACACACACACACACACACTCACACACACAGAGTCCCTTAAACCTGATTTCTACTAAACACATGCATAGACCATGACATTCTATATTATACAGATACCTGAAAGCTGCTGGAAAAAAATACAACTTGATAGTAATTTCATTCTTGGTAGAGAAATTCTGAATTTCCACCTACTCTCTGTTTGATTCTCTTGGGAAAAAATAATTAACCAGGTATAAACAATTCAGATAATGCGAAAGGTATCTTCACCTTACTTGCCTCTCAGTAGGTTAATCCTGTTTGAGAATCATGATGACAATATGCTTGAGTTCTGACTGTAGGGCCAGCTCCTTGTATCTTTCACTGAAGGGAACATGACCCTGCCTTGTGCCCTCTCCAGGAGGAGTGGGCTCTGACATTGCTCCTAGCTGGCAGTTGTTGGCTTTCTTTGGAAAGGCCTTATGGTTAGAGCACACCACCACTATTCACAGAGAATGTCCTTTCTGTTTCTGTGAAAAGCCATGGAAGACATTACAGAAAAGAAGGCTCTGACTGACTTATCCTGGGCATATACAGAGACTAAGTCGAAGCTTGTAAGCAGACCAGAATACATATCAAATCGTATTTGCATTGCCATCTGTTGTCCAAGATAGGCATTGCAGTATTCCCCATCTTGATTCTTTTGATGTTAAATTCAACTAAAATTCGATCAATGTATTTGCTGGACTCTTGGAAAAGATGAAGCAATGGAGGAAAACATTTTTTTTTAATTAGAAATATACAAATCATTTATCTTTTACACTGGCTTCATTCTTTAAAATTTGGTTTAAAATAATTCATTTAGTAAATACTGCATGAGTCCTCATCAAGGATTAGTTATAATGTTACTCAGGGGGAATACAGTGGGGACTGAGATGGACATGGCTCCTGTCCTCAAAAAGCACGCGGTTTAGTAAAGAAGAGAATGGGAGGAAGGGAGAAGGAAGGAACAAGTGCGCCAGGCAGAGTGAGTGGCATGATTAAAATCCTAGAGGAAGAGAACTCATGGGGCTTTAGGAGAATTTAATGCAGTGTGACAGGTGCAAGACTGCAGGTGAGGCTGGCTCTGTAAGCTGAGCCATGGGTACCATCGTGAGGAAGCAGTTTAGACTTCATTATAAGCAAGGGAGCTGAAAGATCATATTTGCCTTTAAATAATAACATAATAAAAATAGCTAACATTTCTTGAGGTCTTATGCTGGTCACTGCGGTGAAATCTACACTTATTATCTTATTTAATTCTTACAATAATTTTACAAAGTAGCTACCTTTATTTCTCCCATTTTACCTGTGAACAAAAGGAAGCTTAGTGAGGTCAAGAAAACTGTCCATGGTCATTCAGCTAGTCAGTGATGAGAGTTTAGTAGCTCTCATGAAAAGATAATACCTCTTTCCTAAGAGCTCCAGCAGAAGTATGAAGGCAACTCTCATTGGCTGACTTGGGCCACATGTTCAATCCTGAGCCACTCAGTGAAGCCAAGGGGATAGAATGATTGATTGGACAGGTCTGAATCACATGGCCACTTCTGAGCTGAAGTTGGGATCAGCCCCTAGTATGGAACCATGAAAATTGAGATTACTGGTGATATTGTTCTCCAAAGGAAATTCAAGTTACTATTCCAGAAAAAAGAGTAAATGGATTCTGGACAGGTGAAAATGACAGATGACTATTATACCTCCTAAATTTTATTTTTTAATAATTTTTATTATGTTTAGCCATTTACTACCAAAACTTTCACCAACAATTTTAGAAAATTTTAGCAAATAGCAAACTTGAGTTATGCATAATCCTACCAACATTTTTACAAAAATAAAGCACAGAAGTTACTCATTTCTTCTGGCTCTCTCCACATGTACGTGTTATTAAACTTTTTTTTGGAAATAAGTATCTAAATAAATAATAAAGCACAAAAAGCAGACCAAGAAGGAAGAGTAAAAGCAGTGATCTTAGTAAACTAGCTCATGATCAATCAAGAATATTTTTGAGGTCATTTCAATGATTCCAACAGATTTAATTTGTGAACACCTAAGAATCAGTGAACCTTAGACATTGCTTCTTATTACAACTGATGAAAAAGTACCCTGAAAATCTGGATGGTTTCCCTCAGGTCTCACAGGCAGGTAATAGCTTTTCATGGACATTCCTGTTGAGATTTTTCTAGGGCAACAGTTTACAACTGGTGGTTCCAAAATCCTCTGGAGTTTTCAAAGGTTTTCCCATGTTTCTTGTGCTTCAACATGATATTTTCTTCTGTTTCAGTTTTTGTTTTTCAAATACTCAATTGGCAAATTAATTGGATAAAAAGTTACCCTTTTAAGAAAACTTTGGGGGCTCAAAGTCCATAGAAAGCAGCAGTTCTTAAACTCTTCAGTCCCAGAACCCTTTATGTTCTTAAAAGTTATTGAGAACCCCAAAGTACTTTCCTTTATTTGGGTTAGGTCTAATAATATTTCTCATGTTAGAAATTTAAATTGAGAGTTAAAAATTATCTATTCATTAAAAATAATAAACCCATTATATGTTAACATAAATAACATTTTTTCATGAAAAATGACTCTGTTTTCCAGAACTGTAATAAATGGTTACCAGATTGACATTGTTTTACATTTTTATAAATCTCTTTGATGTCTGAATCAGTAGAGCATAGATTCTCATCTGCTTTGGATTCAATCTGTTGTGATATGTTGATTTGTTTAAAATGTATAAAAGGAATCTGGCCTTATACAGATGCATAGTTCAAAGGGGAGGAATATTTTAATAGCCTTTTCATATAATTGTGGATATTCTTCTTTAATACTTTCCCCAAACTCAACAAACAACAGTTTGGTAAGGGTTAGTTACATATCCATAAGCTCATCATGCTCTGTTACATTAAAATCCATTGGTCTATCTTGGACTTTAAGTGTATTTTTACCCATGAATGATTTTCTTTTTGTAGACAAATCATATATTTTCTTTAAAAAAAAGCATGATCACTTATAAAACGGCAAATGTAAAAATTTGCTTACATTTTATTATTATTAAAATTATATAATAATAAACACTAAAATACAATGTTTAACAACATGTTAGTCTAAATTATTATTTTTACTTCAACTGGCTTCTCCATATCACAGAAAAAAAAGTGATAAAATAAAATGATTAAAATTACTAAGGAGGTTTTCAAGGTTATATATGTTTTTCTGGGAAACAAAATCATAAGACGAAAAAGGTTGGGGAGCTTTGATCTAGAGAACTGTTTGTTCCTTATCTATAACAGCATTCTTTATGATCTGGAAAATTGATTTTTAAAAGTCTAAACAAAGTCTTAATGTTTATCACACGAATAACTCTATTCAAAGAAATCTGTTAGTCACAAATTATTTCCCTTTGCAAAATCCCTCCTGCCTTTCTACCATGAGAATATACTTAATAAGATATAATTTTCATGAGCTTGCCAGGTGATTCCCACTCAGGCAATCCACGTATCCTCTGGCACAGTGATCATGTTTCATAATCAGCTGTTTTATCAAAAAGAATGGTTAATGCTATTCTATTTTGGTTTGTCCATTGGATCCAGGGAATCCCATAGATTTACTGCTATTTACTTTATTCCAAGGCTGAAATCTATATCCCTAATCCCACAAGGCAAATACTTGCCAATTATCATTTTCAACAAGAAATAGGAAATGTAGGTGACAATTTAAAACCCTCCTCACTGTGGGGAGGAAATGAAACAGTTCAAAGCATGTAGTATACCACAGTTGGTCAATGACACCAAATACTGTTGTGTATTTAAATGCCTTTGGCCTGATTGCATTAAAAGACTATTTTTTAATTTACTTTTTATTTTTATTATTTATTTTTTGGCTGTGTTGGGTCTTCATTGCTGCATAGGCTTTCTCTAGTTGAGGCGAGGGGGCGGCTACTCTTTGTTGCAGTGCACGGGCTTCTCTTGTTGCAGAGCACGGGCTCTAGGCTCAAGGGCTCTAGGGCACAGGCTCAGTCGTTGTGGTGTACAGGCTTAGTTGCTCCGCAGCACGTGGGATCTTCCCGGACCAGGGCTTGAACCCTTGTCTCCTGCATTGGCAGGCAGATGCTTAACCGCTGCACCACCGGGGAAGTCCAAAAGACTATTTTTAAAGTGGGAAACTTCCCCAAAATACTCAAGGAAGTGAGTACTTCTACTGTCCTTTCTGAGCAGTTTGTTTGGGATGATAATCAAATGAGGTCATTGATATTCCAAACATTCTTTTGCTTTTAATACATTTCATAAAATTTATGATTGGTTTTAGAGTCATTTACTCTTTAGGTCATTTTTTTGGCTCATCTAATATCTTAGTTGTACCTTTACATACATTGTGAATTTTCTTATTTGTACTTAATCTTTCTAAACATATTTGTAAAAATGTAAATGTTGGATCACTTGCTGATAGGTACCAATATCTCTATTAGAAAATATTCATTCAAATTATTAGACTAACCCAAGCAGTGCAACTGGCCTTCCCATCTCCAATTCCTTGTGAGACTACTTCACCCCATCTCTAAGTGAGTAGACTACCTTATATCTACTACACTTGAGAGCCCTTCGAGTGTTACTAGGTCTTAGCAGTTGCACAAATCCTACTTCAAGAGACTTAATATAATTGTCCCTGTCACAATTCAAATAACATTCAAATGTGTAAAATGATCAACTTAAAAAGGAAAAATGACTCCCACCCTTTCATTCAATGTGAGTTCTCACCTATTTCAACCGTCATTACAATTGTATTCAAAAAGATGAGGAAGATTATAAAGTTTCTGAAGAGAGGACCTGTTTTCTCTTAAGAAAACATACAGAGTGAAGTTCTCTCTGGTTTAGGCAGGTGACATAATTAGGGCAAGAATAGAACCGGTGAGAATGAAAAGAAAATGGAGTTTGGGAAGGGAAAAATAAGTCAGTAGGCAGATGATGAGGCAAGAGAGACCGTAAAGCCATGGGATAAAAATGAGTGGCATGAGAGGATACACTCAAGGACCCATCCAGCCCACAAGGAAACAGGTGGGCTCTCACTGTAGCACACTCGAAGGATGCTCATCAGTCTCTGGGCGTGTGTAATCCGTTCTGCATGACGAGGCTTTATGGAGAAGCGCACAAGCTGGTGTTGATCTCCCAACATGTTTCTTCTGACAGGAAGGATCAAGTATCTCTCGAATAGTGTGCCGTGGCACAGCTTGGCTCAAGCAGTGCAGATGCTCAAGGAGAGAGAAAGTATCAATGAATCGGGAACGAATGGCATCAGCCCAAAGCAGTTGCATGTGTCCTACTGGGTGATAAGTGGCCATGTAGTAGCCCAGGCTATCTTCCGCCCACTCAGCCCTGACTTCACTGCTCCGCCTCCGGCTCTGACGCCCCCTGAGCTCGGCTCTCCCCACGCGGGCGAGCTCAGGGTCGGCTCCCGTTGCCACAGCGCCGCACGTCCGGCTGCGCCAGGTCCCGCCCGCTCCCGGGTTCCGACTCGCCCCGGGCCCACCCCCTCCCCCATGAATGATTTATAACACAGTGCTTTTAGAAAATATCGGTTCACTAAGTCATGCAAATCTTCCATATGTTGACACATTTTGTTATAAAAATCAATACAACACATTTATTAATATTGCCACTGATCTCCTAAGAAAAGTCTTTAAGTATTAGAGTGCTGTCAAGCTCACAGTGGTAAATACAAGTGTTTCAAAATTTTACTGTTTGCTTGAAAGCTCAAATGTATCATTGTCAACAAATACTGCCAGTTGTCTTCCTTAAAGCAATAAGCTCACTTCATTCATTTTTTGAGAAGGTGTCTGCCAAATATGCAAGTCTGTGTGGCAGTGAAAAATACCTACTTAACTAGTACAGTTTGGTGCTATTGCTTTGATGTGCTAAGGTATCAGCAGATTTATCCAGCCTTGTTTTGGGACTTTCAGTGCGTTTGTCAACACAGTGGAAAAACAAATAATGTCTTAGCATTTTTTACGAAAATAGTTTTTACCTCAGGTGACCACCTCCCCAAAGCATCTTAGAGCCCTCCAGAAGTTCTGCTATAGAATGAATGAACATGGCCATTACTGGAGATCAGATTGAAGTCCCCGTCCATGTATAGTCTCATATTGATCTTATCCCAAGACACATATTGCTTAGATTATGTCTATAACCGACAGTGGTTCAAGGCAGAATCATAAGAACTATAGCTATTGTAATAGAACATGCTACAAGGACCATACACAATTTCAATATCTGGTCACATTTTGTCTCAGAATGTTTGCTCTTCAACAAACCACAAAGCCAATTGTATGAAGAGGATGATATCTGGGGATGAAAGAGTTTTGTTCTATTTTTTGTTTGTTTATTCTATTTTTGACACCATAACATGAAGTTAAATTTTTATCCCCATGGTAATATACATTTGATCCTGATACAAATCATATGCCTTTTTCTGTATATTATGGCAGATGAATTTTTTATGTAATAATTTTTAAGATAATTAAGGAGCATATATTACTTGTTGAATAGATAAAATATGTTCCTTTATAAACATATACTTTAATTCTCTTTTAATGTGGAATCAAGTATTTTTTGAAAAAAGCACATTTTCATATACAGCTAAAGTGATGAATATCTTAAGGGCATTTCAGAAATGATGTGTTTTAATAAAAGAGGCTGTCAAATTAAAAAAAAAAACTGTTGATGCTACATGATGTTATGTTGCCATGTAAGAAACTAACCATGCATTACAGCATCAAGGGCATCCCTGAGCACTAAGCAGCATGATTTATATTCTCTCTACATAAGAAAGTGGAAGGCAAGGGAAATCCATGGTCTCAGATATTTAGAAGGAATACAATGAGTACTCCTAACCCAACATGCATGTGATTCTCCTTCTCCTCTGTACAATGGATTCTTTAATTCTCTACATCTGCCATTGGATCATAAATGTCATCCACCATGTTGCCACCTCACTTTTCTCTGGGTTTACCAGAGAACCCAGATCTTTACCAGAATTCCAGTATTCCCAAGGAGAACTACCGATTACTCCAGCATCAGTAGTTTTACTATCTGACCCTTCAGATAACACTAGGACTTGGACCATAACTGAAGGATGCTCGGAGTCATTCACTGCCACATAAGTGCCACATCAGCTGCTTCCTTAGAGTTATGTCCCATGAAAGGCTGGTGAGAGAGAAGTATGTCTACTCCCAGGGTAGAGTTTTGCATTTGGCTAATTTTCTTTCTCCAGGGTCACAAAATAATCACAGCAATGATCAGATGTTCATCTTCTAGCATCATAGTGACAGTGCCTAGGTCTATGGGCTTCTCAAGGATCTATAAAAATACTTGAGATTAAAAAATGAAGCACCAAAATTTCAAAAGAAACTGCCACATTAACATGACTGAATATCTAATTAAATCTATACAAAATGTGACGTTAGGTCAATTTAATTAATTATTAAATTTAGTATTAAAACAGTTCCATTACATCTGAAAACAGTTTCTAGATTAGATTGTCTAATTTGGTAAGTATTCCTGAGTGCGCATGACTACTGTCTAGAAATCATAGCCAATCATGAATTAACTGTATTATTCACAGTCCAATAATTTCAAAGCAAAATTATAAAAATGTATTCAGATTATACACCAAAAAATTTACATTTAACGTGGGACATTAGAACATCCTATATGTTTGCTATGATGTATGATGGAAGCTTTAAAACAAAATGTTTGGAATCTGTGAAAGTTTTAACATAGTCCTGGCAAAACTGCCCCTTATTACTCAGGCATCAGTTTATCTCAAATAGCATATGTGTTATTTCAAAAAAATGCCTTTCCCAGAAATGAAAGTAGAGTTTGCAATAAGCATACCTCAGTGTTTTAAATAAAAGGCCTTTTTTGTGACCTCCATGTAGCCCTAAGTCATTGATTAGAAACTTTCATCAGCATGATTGACTAGGGAAGTCATAACATGTCTCTGCTAGTAGAGAAAAATATTATGTACTGAAAAAATAAAACAAGATGGAGAAAAATATGTCTCCCCAGAATTTGATCTTATTTCTTTGATGCTAGATGAAAGTGTTTTTTTTTTTCATAAAAATTCACTAATCTCTTATTGCTGTGTAGATCCAGAGTTGAGAACAATCATTTGTCTTTGCTTTCTGAAAACAAAGAGAACTCTAGTACTCATAATAGTAGCTGTGGGGATTATCGTGTAACAATAACAAGGGACATAATCCTGAACAGAATTCAGTTCACCTTACAGGGAAGATGAGAAATGATGGAGAAATTGCCATCCTTAAAAAAAAAAAAGCAATGAAAGATTGTATCCAACAAGAATAAAAAGAGAGAAAATAGTTCTTTCTAAGTAACAAAGTCCAATGGGCACTTACTTAATAGGAACTTTAAGATGATGATGAATTATTACCCTGGAAAGATCACATGATAATGTCTTGATGTTGGTTTATTTCAAGGAATTAAAATTAATGTCTTCCTTCTTCCTTCTTTCCTCTCTCCCTCCCTCCTTCTCACCCTCTCCTTCCTTCCTCTACCTTTTTTCCATTCTTCTTTTCCTTTCTCTCTCTGTCTCTCTGTGTTTCTCTCTCTCACATCCTTTCTTGTTCTCTTTACACTTGACCTTCACTGAAATTGCACAAACAACATCAACTTTTACTTCTAGGATGGTTATTGGTGGTTTATTATACAAGAAAGGGATTTTCCTTGGATGTAGGGAGAATAGATACTTTCTAGCTCATAATTAATCTTTTAATGCAATGAATTTTCCTAGGAGGAGGAAAGCCTTATCTTAGCTAACTTTTGAGGCATATGTCCATTGTTTTTGACCCCCAAATGCCTTGGCAATTTTTATATTAACAAAATTTAGGATGAAAACTTACTGTTTTTAGTCTTGTGGTTCCTAAGCCTCACTATTTAAGGATCAAAGCACAGTGTATTTCTAAAGGTAAGTGAACTGGACAATTTAACTTTGATGTCACAGCCCTAGAGACTCTCTAAGAGGCTTGGTTAAAAAATAGAATCTTTTCTAGGATTTTTGAGACTTTTTAGAAAATTCTTTTGGCCAAAGAAACCTTGGTGGATCCAACATCATAAGGATTTGTTTCACCAACTAGGTCCCACAAACACCATAATAGATTCCAAATGTATTTAAGTCAAAGACAAGGTGAAACAGAAAAGAAGAGCTAAATGAGTATGATAAAGATAAATCAAAGCCTCACAATTAAAAAAAAATTGTCCTTATGACATGATACCATCAAGCAACAATGTTATGGAGTATATATGTATGTATATGTGTGTACACACACACAAATGTGTGCATTTTCCACCTGCCGATGTATGCATGTGTGCATAATGAATTCATAAGTAATCATCTCAGCCTGCCACTGCAGGTGAAGTCATAACCCATATGAACCATGTTGGGATTGAACAGTCGACCACTGGGTGACCTGACTTTAAAGCTACAGGGTGGCTGGCCGGCAAGGTCAGCCGCCATGTGTGATGAGTGGTTAGTGGTTATGTTGTAGTCCCTAAGGGGGTGGATGAACCAAGACACGATCTGGACCACTGTCCAATAGGAGTAAAGCAAGGCCTTTGTGGGTCACGATGAAATTGGGAGTTTGCTTGGATTTTAGTAAGTCTCAGTCTGTGCTTTAGAGATATCACTGTCTATGCTTGGAAGAGGCTGATTAAGTCAGAATCTGACTGGAAACCTAGCAGGGGAAATTAATCCATAGGTACATTGGGTAATATAAAAGGCATTGGATTGTGTCACTCATCAGATAATCTCTTCAACATATCCTTTAAAGGAACCTTATAGTAAAAAACATTATTTGCCATCCTTTGCTAGGAAAAAATGTTGAATTTTCTCCATGTGACTAAATGTGCTAATGCAATAAATGGATATATGGAAACATTGGCTTATTATGAAAACATGTCAACCAGAATTCTGATAGATGCTTTACATTTATTTTATATAATAAAAGATGATTCCTTAAGAGATGCTAGGATTTATGCCTCCTGGGAAGTTAGGTTCATTTATAAGTTAGAGTGATAGGTTATGTCATCATGGGACACATTTATATTTGAACACTCTTATATTTTCAAGATTGGGTGGGTAGATACTAGAATCACCTGCACAAAACTTAGGGAGAGTTCCCCTAGAAAATCATGTACCCTTGAATGAGAGTCACTGCCTTGGTAAGTTGGGGAGCCAGACTGTCATATTCTATGTTACCGTCATTGTCACAATTTGCTTTAGAAGTTGCATTGACGTTTTCTAGGTTAACTTGAGGGTCTTCAGTGAAATAAAAATCATATTAATTGAACACTTACTCTGTGGTCCTCACCAACATAAATATTCAGAGCCACAGCCAGCAGTGCAAACGGTATATAAGTGTTAAGGCTATTTGGAAGAAAGCAGTAAACAAGGTTGCAGGATGCTTTACAATAGACGTGCACGTTGAAGCAGGCCTTAGAAAATAGATAACATCTGGTCTGATGAAAGGCCATGCGTGGGGACACCTTGTGAAGGACAGAAGCAGGGTCAGATGTGGAGACCGAGGAGAGATACTGAGTTGTCTATGCTTTGGGGAGCAGACAGCCACAGAGAATACAGTGGATCAGATCAGATGGGGCCAGATCACAGGGGGCCCTTTGAAAATTAGCCAAGTGAGTTTGAAGTTTTTATCATATGAAATAGGGAGTAATTTAAAACTTTTGAATAAGATGTGTGATCTAAAAGCGATTTAAGAAGTTCCGCCTGGCATTGTGTACAAGTTAGTTTTGAGCAGAGAAACTATGGGTATGGGGACCAGCAGGTAGATTTTACATATATATATATATATATATATATATATATATATATATATATATATATACACACACACACACACTCACACACACACACACATATATACACACATATATTTAATTATATATAATTATAATTATATATGTTACATATGTTATATATAAAATTATTTTTTGCTCAAGTTGTTGAATACCAAACTTGTGGTAGTGTTTGTGAGTTGAAATAAATCACAAAGAAAGAAAATTACCACAGGACTACCTTTATAGAGAGAGGAAAAGAAAGCTCTGAACATAAAAAGTAAGCTTCCAGGAAAATGGAGGTAATATTGTTCCTCCTATAAATGGGAAAATCAGAAGGATACCTAAGATGTTGAGAAAAAGCTATCATTTGGTCCTTGTTTATTATTATTTTATATATAGTAAAGTGTATATTTTAATCCCAAACTCCTAATTAATCCCTAGTCTCTAGAAGACACTGGGGCTTAACATCAAGCAAGGGTGTGAGGAGAGGACAGACCTGTAGAAACCTCCATGTGACCCAAGAGGGAAAAGATGATACACAAGAAGCCATTACAATGCACATGATCTGAGGGAGAAAGTGCAGAGGGAGAAAGCAAAACATGACAAATAGAAAACAACAGAGAGGAGAGAGGTGAAGCCATAAGCATCATAGGTGGAAACGGTTCCATCTTTTATCCATCATTAGCTCACCTATCCCCACTCTCCTAGATACCAGAATATGTGATTCATTATTATTTCTTTATACTGTATAAGCAATAAAGTGAATAAAAGGAATACATCCTGAAATAGTTTTGACTTCTGGGTGGGTTGGAAAATAAACCTAAGCACCCAGGGTCCTCCCTACTTCAGCTTTTACCACCTGCTCAGCACTGTTGGCAGGTGTGAATTATCACAGCTTTTTTTTTTTGTAATAATGTAGATCTTTTTTTTTTTGTATTTGTCTTTTTAAATTTTTCATTGAAATGCAGTTTATTTACCATGTTGTGTTAGTTTCAGATGTACAGCAAAGTGATTCAATTATACATATATATAAACATATATTCTTTTTTTTTACATCCCCTTCCATTATAAGTTATTACAAGATATTGAGTTCAGTTCCCTGTGCTCTACAGAAGGTCCTTGTTGGTTATCTCTTTTATATATAGTAATGTGTATATTTTAATCCCAAACACCTAATTTATCCCTCCACTCCATTGCCACTTTGGTAAATAAGTTTTTTTCTATGTCTGTGAGTCTATTTCTGTTTTGTAAAGAAGTTCATTTAGATCATCTTTTTAGATTCCACAAACCATACTTTGAACAGACACATGCACCCCAATGTTCACAGCAGCCCTGATTACAATAGCCAAGACATGGAAGCAACCTAAGTGTCCATTGACAGATGAATGGATAAAGAAGATGTGAGATGCATACACACACACACACACACACACACACACACACAATGGAATATTACTCAGCCATAAAAAGAATGAAATAATGTTGTTTGCAGCAACAGGGATGGACCTAGAGATTATCATACTAAGTGAAGTGAGCCAGACAGAGAAGGACAAATATCCTATGATACTACAGCTCTTTTAGGGCCCAGCCTTCCCTAGCTCCCAGAACACGAGGCATATCTTGATCAATGATACCATGGCACCCTGTACTTCTCCTTTCTAATTTTTCTGAATTTTCAGGAAACCATTTTAGGCGTACTGTTTGTCTCCCCTGAGTAAACATAAACCTCATTAAAATATGGGAAATTGGTGTCTTCCTCACCCATATGCTTAGCATCCACTGCAGTGCTTTGTACGTGGTGGGCCCTTGATAAATGTTTGTTGAAAGAGCAAAGAACAAATGAGCTCTTTAACTTTTACTGCCCACAAAGTAGATGTCAGCATCCTTCTAACACCTGTTCATTCCCCCAGCAAATGTTCTTGTACCACTGATAATTCCACCAGGAGGGCTGATCACAGCTGCTTTTATATAATCAAATGCATAATTTGTTGCTTAATATCTTTGCTCCTGGATAGACTGTAAGTGTCTCTTAGGGCAAGAGTGGGTTTTTGGTGACCACACTCTGTACAGTCCCTAGCACAGAGTAGGTATAAAATAAATGGATTCTGAATAATGAGTAAATGATTATATTCATTTGTTTTGAAAAGAAATAAAACTTAAATGATATGAAAAATATTTTCTAAGCTCATATAGCTAGTGGAGTCATCTCATAGTCCAAAGCCTGCTTATTGTCATTTTTTTCTTACTAAATCAGAAGCACAGAGAAAAAGACTATCTAATTTGCCAAGAAAGAGGCTATTAGTACCCGTTAAGATAATCATTCTAATGTGGATGTGAGGCATTGTTTAATACTTTGAAGCAGGGGTGGGAGAGGAAAGGTGTGTGTGGGTGAGGGTGTATTTAAAAGTCTCTGTGTGAATGGACGCAAACTTATCTTATTCCTTGTATCTGTATCTGGTGTCTGTGAAGGATGGGGAGAGAATGGCCAGAAGGCAGTTAGCAGAGGCTGAAGTTAGCCGTAGGTCATGTGATGCAGACATAGCAAAGCTTTTCTCTGAAGAGCAGCTTATATAAAAGTGGCATAAAGCTAGTGTTCCTATCCAGCACAGAACTTGTTCTCCAACATCAGCTTGCCACTGCTTGGTAAATTAGTGATGTAATATCATTTGAAGCCACTAGTTCAGAGAGTTTCATCTTTAAGTCAAATTTATTAATATAATGAAAGGTTTTTTTGAAAAGTGCTTGTGTATTTGCAATGCAAATATTAACCTTGCTGAGCCTCAGGTTTCTAATTTGTAAATGGGGAGCATTTATAGCTAACTTTGTAACTCTAAAGATTATCTTTAAGATTAGAGATAATTTAAGTGCAGCCCAAACAGAAGCTGGGATATACTAGGCACTCGAAAACTGACAGCTAATATAAAAGTTTGTGGCAAAAGCATAGATGTCAACTTTTCTTTTTATGCCTTCTTCTCCTTTATAAATACCTTCAAATATGTCTGAAAATCAATGTCCTCTGTATACTGTAAATTCTGAGCTTCTTGAATGAAGGGAGCTCTTTCCATTCCCCAAATTGCAGTCTCCAAAGTATCTTGATAATGACCTAGGCAACCTATTTAGCCTCCTTAAATAGAGGAATAGTTAGGGAAGGCTTTTTAAGTTTGAAAAATAATATTATTATGAAAGATGTCGAAAGTCTTCGAAGTGGTTATACAATTAAAAGCAAATGAAGTTAAATTAGAGAAACGTTACATTGAAAACATGGTGAAAGTAATCAGCACAACAATATAGGCTTGAAAATTAGAAAGTTAGGAAATTAGAAAAAGAAGGAAAGAATAAGAGAACGAATGAAGAAAAGAAAGAATGAAAGGAGGGAGGGATGGAAGAAAAATTTGGAGAGGGTGGAAAAGACATTTTAGGACACAGGAGACCCTTGGACCAAGACTGAAAATGAAGCACCAAAAATAGTCATGTCACTGGCTTTTTCCCCAATGGGATTTTGTTGCTCCAGTAATCACTTTATAGAAGCTCACTCTAAATAGGGTAAAGTGTGCAAGGCAACAAGGCGTGGAACTTAAGTGATTGGTTCTTTATTCCCAGGAGCTGATCTGTGAACAAGGCTCATTTTAGAATCAATTGTTATGAAATTGTTTCATCACCTGCCAATGATTAGCAAACATCAGAAGAACTCAGTGTATTAAAAGAACGTGTAGCAAAACCAGAAGAAAGTCTGGGATCCGGTTCATCCCTGCAGACTTTGCTCAGCTAATGATCTGTCTCTCCCCCTTGTTCACAGAACCGAAAGTAAGCTGCAAACTAGGCCGGTCTGCGTCCACATCAGGTGTGCCCCCTCCATCCGTTACTCCTCTCAGGCAAGCCAGTGACCTGCAACAGAGCCAGGTACCATCATCGTTAGCCAATCGTGATTGACTTCCTGTGATGCGACATGCCAAACGCTTTCCACCTCTGTCTGTCGTGTGTTGCTGTAACAACTTTTGCATTTGCTTTTATTTTTCTGTGTGTGTATGGGTGGGAGGGATGAGCTGTGGCCGTCTGTGTTTTCATCGAAAAAGGAAAGTCTTTCTTCCTTGTGATTGGTGAAAGTTTCTTTGCTGTTTGTTACCTAATCGTTTTTGTCTCTGGTTTCCATCATTCTGTAATATAAATGTAAACTTGTACTATATGTACTGCCTTAGTGGTTATTTTTTTAAAGTTCTTTCTCTCTTCCATGTTTTGTGTACTTTTATACTGTCTCCGAAAATTTATCAACGTTTGATAAATTTACCGACTTTGTTTTATGTAGATTTATTTTTAAATGTTTTGTCCACAACACTTGCACAGATGTTGTCAATGAATTTGTACATATTGTTTAGTTCTTATCCTATTATACTGTAATATTTGTGTCCATCTTACTTTTATTTTTATTTAGCTTGGAGCATGATTGTAAGACAGTGAATATTGATGTCTTGATAAATATTCATATACCGACTCATTTGGATTGAACATGGCAGCTAGTCTTTTTTCATGGCCATAAAGACAAATTGACCAACCAGATAATCTAGGTATTTACCCAAAACTGTAGATTAATAAGGCAATCTTTAAATAAATGACTTTTCTCTCTTATACCAAAAATATCAGAAATGTTCTCAGTAAGGGAATGTAAGTGATTATGCATGGTATATGAGATCTCTATTATCATTTGGAGAAAAGATACAGGAAATAAAGGCATAAGCTACAGTATCATTTAATCCTTTATAGTACAATATGTTGCTCTGATGTTCATGGGTATATGCTTGTGTACGGAGGATATAGTATGGGGAAAAATCACTACATATAAATGTTCTATCTATAATTCATCCAATAGGAATTCAATACAATGACAATTTGTGAAGCTTAATTGTTGTTACTGTTAAATATATTATGGGTGTTAAATAGGATAATGCCATCCTGGAGTGGTTTCTCTCTGCTTCCCAGCTTTAATGTTCACTTTCATAAAGCTCTTCTGAAATTGTAAATTATAAAACTAGCAATGATACCTCCACGGGAACTGTCCATTATTGATTAGCAAATTACATATTCATCAATTATATAAATGTCAAGCTATTTTAAAAACATAACCAGGAAGAATAATTGCATTTTTTTCTAATGGGAGACAGGGTGCTTTATAGTATTTTGGTCTGGCTTAAATATGCACAGGATTTGATTCATGAATATATGAGATATCTACAAATGCAAGAGATAAGAGGCTCCTCTCAAGAGCATCTCAAGTGCCATTTAGAATTTCTTGTGTCTTAATTTAACATTTTAAATGCTTTGTAACCAAATGAATCCACCTCAAACACTTTTTTGTGTATAAAAGAAGTAGAAATAATAAGACAATGAATAAATAAATAAATAAATAACACAATTAACCTCACTAAGATAAATTGCCACCTTAGTTGATTAAAGCTATTCCAAAATATTACATTTACAGATTTTCAGAGCTTAAAAACTTGAATACAGAAAGGAGAGAACTTTAGCTAGCTGGCAGAGGATTGCATTAATACAATCAATTTTCCAAGTATATATACCATGCTATTGCATTACCTCAGTATCTCAGAGAGGTTTTGTGTTCTTTGTTTTCATTTGCTTTTTTTCCTAATTATCTTTATAGTTGTTTCATCCTACGCCCCTTCAATTCTCAATGAAAGCAGTTTCCTGGGGTAACTTACAGAACAGAAACAAGGTACAACATTGTACCTTTGCATTATCAGCTCTTCGCTTACCTGGTAGGATGTTCTTCATTCTTCAAAATACAGCAACAGGAGAAAGACCCTCTTGTTACTTAGATGCTGCACTTTTTCTCTCCAACCAGGAGAAATTCTGGCACACAGCCACATCACAGAAGGGGTGTCAGGGCTGCAAAGTAGAAGGCTGGCCTCTGAATCTCTCCCCTGTGGCTTGTGACCAGATGTAGTATTCACCTCTTCCCATATGCTAGCGCTAATGGGGTAAACATGGCTCAGAAGAACCTTGCTCTGCATTCCTACAACTTGGAATTGAACTAAAGGCAATGGGTACTTATTGAAGACCCTCTTCTCACCTAATTCCCATGCTCTTGACTGAGATGTCTCCTTAAGTTACAACCAGGATGACACTGCCCTAGGCTTAGTCACCCCAGGCAATGGTGAAAGACATTTAAAAACATTGAATATTCATACACAAACTAGGATAGGGAACACCTAGCATTATCCAACAAATAATCATCCTGGTCACTTTTTTAAAAAGTGTTTTTCCCCCACTGGGATTCCTGATAGCTATTAAAACACAGAACGCTTAATAGACAATTAATAGACTTAATAGACAATTAATAGACTTCTTACTAGGAAATCTTTGGAAGACCATGTGATCTGTTTCAGACAAACAAAAGCAGTCACTGAAATAATTCCAGTAGTGCTTATCTATTGAGGAGTCTGGCTTTAAGAAGCCATATTACGGGACATTTCTGCTCATAGAGAAGGAGCTGTGTTTTTTTTTTTTTTTTTCCAGGTTGTTCACATCTTATCTCTTTTCAGCTCCCTCAGTACTAGTTTTTCACCCACCACTTCAGATCATGGTTGGAGCTTTCTGAGAAGTATTGCAGGAGGAGACAGAAGGGACGGAGGTTACTCCAGCAGAGATGGGTAGAGCTGGCCAAAAGGGACTGTCGCCCACCCCCAGGAGCCTAGGCCAATGATGATGGACCACCCCTAAAGAATCTGGAGTAGTGATTGACTGACCCGCCGAGGAGCCCGGGGTGCATAGTGACTGCCCACCAAGGGCATTTGTGTAAAAATAAAAGTGGAGGTAATGTTTGCTTGGCTATGCAGTCTGTTTCGGCTTCAGGTAATATAGGAGATACACGATTTGTAGAAATGTATAGTCTCATCTGACTGGAACTTTAAAATACGTAGGAGAAGACGGGAAGCTCAAGAAAGAAGTATGAGTTCCAAAGCATTTAGAGCTTCTTACACAACGTGTACTACTCTCTAAAGCTCAGTGAGATGAAAAATAGATCTTTTCTTTCTTAATTCACTCTTGAATAAATAGAGCAGTCACGGGGCAATTAGGGGAAAGTGACATTTCCTTGGGATTTTACGGCAAAGCAGCCCCATATTTTGGCATTTGTCATAAAGCAAACCTTTGGAAATTAAATTGAATGTCTGCAGCTTCCATGAGAAAGCTATTTTATTTTCTTATTTATAAGAGCAAAACTGTATAGGAGAAATATTTTGAACTTGAAGCACATCACATCACTTTATCTTTTTTTTTCTTCTGTAGTGAAGTAGAAAGCTGTGTACTCAGAAGAAAGAAGTGTGAGTGCCTCTATAGACAGCAAGTGCTGTTCATGTGATTCCCTCCATCTCTGGGCTATGGTGTTAGGGACCCCCATTAATCTGGAGATGCGGCCATCTCTAGTTTTACTGCAGCAAGTGATGGAATAGAAACTAAGGAGCAGGGCCATGAGAAAGCCAGTCTTTAAAGGAAGGAGCAGCTAGGGTGTGTCTCCAGACAAAAGTGCCAGCTCTCTTTGGAAAAATGTTCCCAAGAAATGTTTGTACTTATTTTTCTGGGAAGGAAGGAGATGAGAGCCACATCCTCTCTCACACACACACACACACACACACAATCATGCACTCATGAACACACACACTTCACATTTTTTAAGTAACAGACCCCCAAGTCGAATCAGGGAATCACAGAGCTAACAATGACCTAAGTGTTGAACTGAGAATTCACCTTCTCTCTGAGGTTTGTCAATTGTTCTAAACTAGATTATCTCTGATTATCCTTGATGTTGGGAAGGGGGTAACAGAAAGCCATCTGTCACTTCCTTTGGACATACATTTCAAAATCTGAGAGCCCCACATTTCTCTAGAAATTTAAAAATCGCCCCTGAAGCCGTTATCTCTTGTTCCGTGGGCCCTGTGTGGCTTGAGAGCTGCCTTCTCACTAACCAGAAGAGGCCTTGCCCAGGCTGGTCCATGCTGTGCGCTTATAAGCTGTTATCCAGGGAAACAAGCCGAGTTCCTTTCAACTTGCCCCTTCAGGATTATTTCTCAAACATTTATTTCTATTGATGGCAGTCCTCTGGGCTCCCTCCAAGCTTCTAACATCCTCCTTTCGCTTGAGGACCCTGCTGGGGCCTTATGAGAGCCTGCATGGGCTCCTGCAGAGCAGAATGCTTTCTTTTTTCCCATGCACTCCATGGCTATATCTGCACGCCAGCATGTGGTCAGCTTTCCTAGATAATGGAAGAACGTATTAGCATCCATAGCTTGATGAATGTCTAGGGTGTGTTTCTGGACATACCTGGATGTCAAAGTTGTTTTCTAGATACAGTAAAAAAAGGGAGCTAAATCATCCAAAGTTAGAAATTAGGGATCAGTGCATATGAAAGACTAAGACTGAGAATTTAAGAGGATTCCCTGGCAAAGACTTTACCCAGTTTACAGTGTGACACTTAGTGACTTTGGTTGACTTACTAAATATCTCTCTCGATAAATGTCTCTTTCTATATATCCTCGAAAAAATGTTTTTCTCACACAGTCTAATTTTGTCTTTTCTCTTGGTCTTTAATGCCTTCAGAGTAGTGAGGTGTTTTGATTGGTCCCACAGCCTCAGTGTGCTTTGCCTGAAAGCTTTGAGCAGACCATTGCTCTTTCGCAGCCTGTGTGTGAGGTCTGGGCTTTTGTAACTCTCAGACAATCAGGACATTTGCACACAAAACTTGTAGGAGCCTGGAGAGCATGAGGAAGACTAAAGACAAAGGGATCCTGAGTATAGTAACATAAATACTCAAACAATGACATGGAAAGGAATTCTAATTTCAGCCACTCGATGCCTGCCCACATTTCTCAGTAATGTAAACTTAAAGGGTATGTTCTTATTTAATTTCAGCTTCTGTGCCTTGGATCAGGTAGAAAAATGAAAACAAACCTAACATCTGAAATAAAATAACACACAGAGTGAGAGCTGGGAGTTTCAGTTTTATTCAGGGACTTACTGAGGACAATAGCCTGGGAACTATAGTTTCTCAGATAGCTCTGAGGAACTGCTCCAGAGAGGTGAGAAGAGAGACCAGGGGAGAGGGGTACGTGCTATCAAGCAAACACCTCAGTAGAACGTTACTACTGCTAGTCATGAAGAAAGGCTATCTCAATTAATGATAGTAGTGTTTTTTCTAGGTATGTGAAGATGCAAGCATCCAGGTTCATAAAAAATTTCTCTTGAAATATTTCTAACTCTCTGAGGGCCTGTTTTTGCCTGTTTTCCCAGGGCACAGAAAACCTAGTCCTGATCTTCACCCTGAATTCCTTTCAGGGTGTATTGCAGGCCACTGACTGCAGTGGCCAATGACTTAATCGTTGTAGAACTGGATGGCGAGAGACATTCCTTGCCTTACAAGCTCTAACGGTAGAAAAGCTTCAGTTCTCTTTCGAATTCCTATGCTGCCATTAGTGTAGATGTGACTTGCTTTGCCAAGACCATACATGCTTTATTCCAGCCCTGGGTCCTGGAACATATGTGTTATGAGGTTTCATCTGATCATCTGTCTGTACAATGTCAAGTGTTCCTGTCTAGTAGTTAAGGTTTTGTGTTTGATGGGAGAAAACAGAGGAAGGAGCAGAGTATGTGGGTGGGGAGCATGTGGCTCCCCAAGTTAACGTGATGAAGGGGCCCCTTTTCTACTATCCCGTGCTTAAGTGTTGAACAAACCTTTTTTTGAGACCCTGTGGTATTCCAGGTCCTATCAGGCCTGAACTAAGAGAATGTTTACATCACATTTGTACCTTTATATGGCTGGTTTGATCGTATACTCAGGGTTACATCATATGTTGGAAATGGTAAAAAAAAAAAAAAAAAAAGCAGAAACAGAACATATAACCAATTAGCAAAAGCTGAACTCACTTCATTCATTCATGCACAGAGATCCCCACCCTCACAGAGCTTCCTCCAGGCTATGCAATAGGTTTTAAATAACTCCTATTGTTTTTTTCATCCTGCATACAAGTTAACCTGACATATATTTCCAAACATGGAAAAGCCTGATCGGGGGGCTTGGAAAACCCCACTGAGTTTACAATGCCATGTAAAGATAAGATGTTTACAGCATCTTATTGGAGAAGGGTTTATCTGTAAGAACTTCAAATTGTAAAATAAGATGTTATCTTAACAAAGATTATGTTACAAAGAAATTATAGTTATTTGTTATAATAATGTTATTTACCAAAGAGATTGGATCTAGGCTTGTGAAAAGTGGAATAAATTCATGTTACAAATAGGAGTGTCAGTGGTTATATTGGTCGATTGCTATGTATTATGGTATCATTGCATTAAAATAAGGCAAGAGCCAAAAAGTAAACAAACAAAGGCTTTGTCTTATGTGCGTCCTCTACAGTCCTGTCCGGTGGATTTATGAAAATGGGAGGCTTTAGTACTTTGTGGGGCTCCCCGTAATTAGTGCCATATTTATAGAGGAAACAAGATTTTGTTATCACCTTTAAATAACAGTAATATGTGTCATGAATTCTTTCATACAAAGAACTCAGAAAAGATCAGGCGTGTTCAGGGTGGTATGGCCGTAGACCAGATGGTAGGAACTCAGATTGCTTTCCAGGACAGACCACAATCTGAACTGAGAAATTTTGACATATTATGCAGGCATCGTGTGCTTGTTAACTGCTGTATATTTCACGTGGCAGAATATTTGGGGTCACTTTTTAAAGGCCAGTCGTCTCATGACCAGTCTCTCAATAACTTCAAGATTGAGTAGAATGAAACTACACAAACCCATCCCTTTGCCCCCATTCCAATCCCCCAACCCAATAATCTTGCATTTATGCCCTTGGAGTAGGAGGCAGAGTGTAACTGAACAAGAGGATGTTCTCTGAGAAATCTTGAACGCATTGACAAACAAGGGTAAGGGTGGGGCAAATGGACTCCCAGGGTGTCAGCCTCTGACTACGCCTAGTCCCCCGTACCTGTGTGCATCCTCTTCAGCATCAGAATTGTCAACTTAACCATCCAGCTACAGGGGAAGGTGTGAAGTTGCTGAGGTATAAAGCCCAGCATTCTTTAACATGTGGAAGGGATAAAATGTGTCTAGGGTTCTTAGGTGATGTTTGCGGGATGAAAACCACGTACCATTTGCTGTCATCTCTGATGAGCTTATTGTGCACCAGGATGGTTTTGAAAGCTTCCTTACATCATGGTAGGTGTGCTCTCTACAGCCCTACCCCATTATTATCCCATGACAACTAAGGATACTAAAGTGAGGTTACACCTTGTCCAAGTTTTGTACCTTTTGTCAAAATGATCAGTCTATGAGTCCCAACTATGCAGCTGGTTAAAACTGTGAGGTTTAGAGGATGTAAGACATCCATCAGAACCCTGGCTCCACCCGTTGGTTGCTGTGTGACCCTGAATACATTGCTCAACTTTTCAGAGTCTGTTTTCTCATCTGTAAAATGGGGGCAGTATTATCTGCCTTGTATGGTTATTGAGGATTAATAAGATAACATATGTGTGTAAAGTCCTGGAAGACATTACCTATTAGAGAAATAAGAATTCTTTCCCTTATAGCTTTTCCTTCTGCCAAAATGCAACTTTCCTGCTTGCTGGCAAGTCCTAAGGAGAAGAGTCATTGTAGGCAGTGGTATTTCAAAAGGGATGGGCATGGAGGGAACGGCTCTGTCCGCCCTGTATCACTGACCTTGTATAGAACTGCTAGCACGTGGTGTTAATAAAAAGCAGACAGTTTTTTAGTCCGTTTTATTACTGACTTTAAATTCTCTAGACATTGTATCTCTTTACTGCCAGCATCTGAGACAGGTTGGTTTCTCCTACCACCTCTTGGTACACTTGATAGGATTATATTCATTATTCCTTCTCCTCCAAATAGGAAGTTAGATATTTAGTTATTTACCATGTAATAAGGAGTCTGTATCTGGCATTTCTTCTTTCCTTGTAGGGTCCCACGTGTGGTTTGGAAGTAAAGTGAGTAGAAGTCGACTAAGGGTATCAGTTCAGAAATGTCATGGGTCCCCTAACACTGCTTTACTCTCCTACTTGGGTTCCAGTGTGAATGAACGTAATGAAAACGTTAGAGCTGCTGGGGACGCTGTTATCTGCAAAGACACAGGATACAGTTGTTGCAACTTCAACATTTACTGAAAGTTTTCCCAGACCACACTTTGAGAGGCTTTGTTGTCTTATCTGCATGTGTATTTACCCACAAGCATGTCCATTATGATGTGTTATCCCACTATATCAGTTTAACTTTTATATGCCCATTATATCCATGTCACTTGTTTTTGTTTATTGTTTTTATGTTTTTCCTTTTAAATGAAGAAAGCACTAAGAATATTGCATTATAAATGTTATGAAAACAAGGAGGCCTAAATTTTATCAACATTCCATCTTGCCAAGTGAATGTGTGCCAATCTCATCCCAATATATGGAGATCAGTTGCCACTACTTGGTATTTCTTACGCAAAATCAGAGGCAAAGGAGTATCTTTTATTTTTTTATTTATTGTAGTTTTTGGAATCCTCACTTGTTCCTCTTCAAATGTCAAGGGTGGTGTAGTTTACTAAGCTAACAATAATATGGATGTGTCTGGGGAAGTGAAGCTAAAGATTTTAAATCCATTTACTGTCACATTAGTCTATACCATGTGTTTTCAAGCAGATCTATAAAGTTTCCAATTCCGTGTCAATTTTTTTTTTTTAGAAAATAGAGGCTTTGGGAAGCAGTTGAAAATATTTAGCTGCTTGATTTATTCAAAATGTCAGTAGAGTTGAAAGTGAAACTTTGGCTTCAAGTCTAGAGGACAAATTATGAATTTATAACTGTAGGTCTTGTTTGAGTTGTACACATAGAGAGCAATTGAAGGAGTATTAAAGCTTTACAGATTGATAATTCCATTTGAGAACTAAATGCTATGCTTGTATTCTGCTGCCAGTTGTTAGCAGACATCGCATTTTAGAAGCCTTCCCCATCACAGGCTCCAACTGTAAAAATGCAGGTCAGGCCCTAGATGGGCTGGCCAACCTAGTTTGGGGAAAATCATGTAACATTGGGTGGATACGTGGCGCCACCTAGTGTCTGAAGTGAGCTTTGCAATCTGTATTTAGGTTTTAGAAAGGATTGAATTAAAACTGCTTTATGTCAGAGATGATATGCTGTTTGGGATAATAAGCATAATGCTTATAGAAAACCAGGACAAACTTTTTGTATGATATTTGTTTTGGACATTTTTCATTACTTTAGTTTTGTAATTTTAAGCTGTCTAACTTTTAAATGCACCTTTCTATACTTTTGTGTGTGGGGAGCTAGTATCACAGCCAGTGATCTCTGAGTGTTATATATTATTTAGAATAGATGCAGATGTTTTCAATAGGATTTATGACATTTTCTGCGTATTGTATTTCTCTAAATCCAGACTGCGCCTCGAAAAAGGGGATCATCAACCCTATTTTGAAGACCGAAAAGTGAAGGAACAGAGATAGCTTGGCTGAATGGAAGAACTCCTTCTTGTTTTTTTTTTTTTTTTTTTTTTTTTTTTTTATTTTGCGGTACGCGGGCCTCTCACTGTTGTGGCCTCTCCCGTTGCGGAGCACGGGCTCCGGATGCGCAGGCTCAGCGGCCATGGCTCACGGGCCCAGCCGCTCTGCGGCCTGTGGGATCCTCCCGGACCAGGGCTCGAACCCGTGTCCCCTGCATCGGCAGGCGGACTCTCAACCACTGTGCCACCAGGGAAGCCCCCTTCTTGGTTTTGTTTGAGATTAACATGCTTAACACACATGGCTTAAGATTAATTCCTGAAAAGAGCAGTCTCCCTAACCAGTGGGTAAATTTACCTCTAACTTAAGTTAGTGTGGATTAGCAAGAAATGTTTACATTATATTAATATTGGTTCAGAGTTAGACTACACTTGACTCAGAATAGTAAGTACAGCCACATTGTGAGTGCCTCACTCAGGGAGTTCAAGAGAGCTTCAGTTTCTCCACCCAGCTCACCTGCTGGGCAAATCTTTGTTCTTTATTCTGTGCTGCAAGTAAACATTAGCCTTCAGGTGGAAAGCACCTTCCCCAAATAAAGCAGATTTCTAAAATGGTTTTCACTGAGGGCTTATTATGTGCTTGGCACAGTGTCCAGAATGCTGTATCATATAATTTTATTCTCACGATATGCTTATGAAGTAGGCAATATTATCCCCATTTTACTCATGAGAAAATTGAGGCTGGAGAACCTGTTACCTGTTGAAGGTTTATAGCTAGGAAGTGGCTGTATGGACATGAGGTGTAAGTCCAGGAGGTTCTAGCCACTAAACTTCTGCTTTATTTTCTACCATAAATAGCTGTCTCTCCAAATTTGCTCTCTTTGTAAAACTCACCTTCCTTCATTTTCTTTCATCCATTTATTTACTCATTCTTTGACTTTCTGGGTCTCGCCTTATAACTTTTCTAGATTAAAAGCTACATAGCAGAGGGGCAAATTCAATTCAGACTTCAACTGAACAAGGCACCACCTAAGGCCAGATTTCCAAAGGTGAGACGGGGTTGGGACTGTAACTCCTGGAAGGAAGCTCACTGTCACTCAGTTGCATCATTCTTTTGTGGACCACGGGCTGGTGTTGTGAGAGCTCAGCCATGCAGGCATGTGCGTGTGCGTGCCTGTGCCAGTGTGCACGTGTGTGCACACTTGAGAATCTCAACACTTGAGTACATCTAACTCTTTCCGCATTCTGAAAAGAAAATACATCCCCTTCCCAAACATGCACTCCTGAACCCCAGCATCTAGACTACTCCTGTAGATTTAGCCAACAACACACAAAAAACCAAAAATGCATTCAGTGAGATTTATCTGGCTTCTGGGCTTTTACATCCATCCAATGAGCAGACACTTTAAAGAGGGTGGGGAGGGGTGGAGAAACAACCACACTGTCACTTCAAAGCCTTTGTTTTCTAAAGTAAATGCTGCATTAGAGCTAGTCAATAATCCCTGGTTGTCAGCTATTTTGACGGGGGTAGTATGTGGAATGCTGCATATAATGACTTCCTTTCCAGAAAATGAGGAGGTTATTTGAAGGAACAAAAGGTATCAGGTGTAATCTTACCCAACCCAGTCAACTTTGTATATGAAAGTGGGGAGAGGCCTTTCAGGAGAATCCAGCAGAGTCAAAGTCACTTGCCATTCAGGATACAACCTAGGAAGGAACACAATCTCTGCTGTCACTTCTCTGATATAAACCCCAGTAATGGGACAGGAACCCTTGAAGAAACCTTATGTGGGAAGTGCTTACATCCAATGGTGGCTGTCCTGGGCTTCATGGAACTTCCAGGTATTTTGATTTCTACATCTATATGAAATGAGATAATTCATATGAAAGCACAGTTTAAACCAGAATGTTTAAATGTAGGTGCCTATTTTCAGTCATTCACTTATTCAACATATAGGCTGTTTTTATTAAACTTTTTAGTTGAGTAAAGAAGTGCAAAGCACTGTCTCGCCTCTAAGAAAGCGTGGTGCATTGGGGGAAACAAGACAAGCCACAGGACAGGAAGGCAGGAGGAAGTGAGCCTGGGGACACTCCAGCAGCTTCATGGTGTGGCTTTTCTTGGATCCAAACTGCCTTACAAGATGACCTTGCAGTTTTATGAGAGGCTCAGTGTCTCTCTCCCTTTTCCCCAACTCCAGTCTCCAGTGTCCCCCTGTGGCCAGATCCATCCTCCAGAGCAACAAGAGTGACCATGTGTTGACCCTTCCATGCAAAATTCTGTAAAGTCTCCCCATTGCCTACAGGATGGAAGGTAAATTGCTTTGTGTGGATTTCAAAGCCTGTATGATCTGGCCCTTGGAATACCCTCCTTAGTCCTGGGCTCCTGGCAACTCTGACTCATCCTCCAAGTCTGGGATCAAGTGTGTTCTCTCCATCTTTGAGACTGTCCCAGCCCTTCCAAGCATATCTTATTTCTCCATATCTCCTCTATGTAATTTCCATACACAATGGTAAATAACCTTATTTTTGTATTAAAGGACAGCACTGTCTGAGGGATGCTATCCACTGTTTTGCTACCCAGAAAAGCAGTCTGGAGAAAGCCAGGTTAGATAAATTCCTTTAATATCAGAGTTTTATGTTTGTAGATGTGCATTGGGAATTGCAAAGAGGAGGATATCATGTCATGATTCTTGAATATCTCTGGCCAGATAACCCCTTTTTTATTTTTCCAAGGAGCATCTCTTTTTTCTTTTTTTCTTTTTTCTTTTTTTTTTCTTTTTTTTTTTTTTTTTTTGCGGTACGCGGGCCTCTCACTGTTGTGGGCTCTCCCATTGCGGAACACAGGCTCCGGACACGCAGGCTCAACGGCCATGGCTCACGGGCTTAGCCGCTCTGCAGCATGTGGGATCTTCCTGGACCGGGGCACGAACCCGTGTCCCCTGCATCAGCAAGTGGACTCTCAACCACTGCGCCGCCAGGGAAGCCCGGAGCATCTCTTTTGATTCTAAAGATGCAGAGTACAATTGTTTTCATTAGGTTGTAGGCTCTTTGAGAACTGGTATGTATATTTCAACTCAGAAATCTCTAGTAGTCTTAGTCTGTATTTTTTTAAAATTTATTTTATTGGAGTATAGTTAATTTACAATGTTGTGTTAGTTTCTGGTATAAAGCAAAGTGATTCAGTTTTATATATATATATGGTTATTTATATATATATATGTTTATATATATATATATATATATATATATATATATATATATATATGGTTATTCCATATGGTTTATCTTAAGATATTGAATAGAGTTCCCTGTGCTATACAGCAGGACCTTGTTGTTTATCCATTCTGTATATACCAGTTTCCATATGCTAATCCCAAACTCCCAGTCCATCCCTCATCCACCCCCCCACAGATGGCAACTACAAGTCTGTTCTCTATGTCTGTGGTCTTAGTCTATATTGAATGAATAAATTAAAGCTAAACATGGAAATAGATAAGCATCTCATTGTAATACTGTTATAGTAATTCGCAGAAGTGTTTGGGCTCCTGACAGGTGGCTCTGTACACAGTCATCACATATGCTCACCCCAGCTATTTAATGAACTAGTTTTACCTTCTGTTGGAGACTGAAAGACAAATGTTAGAGAAGAGAATTGAAGTGCAAGTGCCCCTGAGAGAAGTAACAACACCATGACTGCAACTCACACTGAAAGAGAAATCTCTATTCACCTCATTCTTAAACATTGATTTTTTTTAAATTCAGCTTTATTACTAGAAGGAGAAAGAGCATACCATGGACACCACTTTAGAAAAATAAACTCTAATTATGCCAGAAAGAAAGGTGGGGCAGGAAAAGATGGTCATATCCCAGGTCTCAGGTGAGTTCCTGGGATGCTGCCGAGTGTGGGATCTTGGCTTCGTGCAGGAAAGAATTCAAGAGCAAGCCACAGTAAAGAGAAAGAAGGTTTATTCAAGGAGATACACACTCGATAGACAGAGTGTGGGCCATCTGGGAAGAAGAGACAGGCCCCAGGGTATGGGGTTGTCAGTTTTTATAGGGGTGGGTCATTTCATAGGCTAACGAGTGGGAGGAGTATTCCAGCTATTTTTCGGAAGAGGTGGGGATTTCCAGGAATTGGGCCACGGCCCACTTTTTGACCTTTATGGCTGGCCTTGGAACGTGGTGCCAGTGGGTGTGTCATATCTGTGCTGATGTGTTACAATGAGCATATCCTAAGACTCAGGGTCTAGTGGAAGTCGACTGGTCCGCCATCTTGGACCTATTTGATTCTGATCAGTTTATGTTGTGTCCTCGGACTATGTCATTCTTTTAAACAGTTGTGCCCTGCCCCCTTCCTGTCTCATAATGATGCAAGTGTATATTTAGGACAGGATATAAACTGGGATTGGAGCAAATTAAAAGCTTTCAAATCTATAACAGAAGGGATTATAAAGCCCTCCCTCCATGAAGAGTTCAGTATACATTTCATCTTTTAAATTAATGTAAAATTTATATAACATCTATACTTCTGACACCAACCATAATGTGTGTCCATCAATTCAAATGCTGATGTATGGGATTTTTTTCCCCACACCACCTAGCAATTTTCCAACTCCAGCTGGGTGTCCTACAATTTAACTCAATTCTGACACTGTCTACACAGAGACAGCATCAGGTCCCACAGGTTCAGGGCTCAGTCCCACAAGACTGCTCCCACTTCAGACATCAATCCAAGTCCAGGTTATTACCTGTGCTTCATACCAACCAGCTAGAAACCAGAGGTTCTCACAACTCTCTCCTTGGGTCTAATTCATTTGCTAGAGCAGCTCAAAGAACTCAGAAAAATATTTTATTTACTGGATCACCAGTTTATTATAAAAGGTTAGAACTCAGGAACATCCAGATGGAAGAGATACATGGGGCAAGGTATGAGGAAAGGGCGTGAAGCAACTATGCTCTCTGAGCGCTACATTCTCCCTGAATCTCCATGTATTCACCAACCTGGAAGCTCACCAAACCCCCTTCTTTTGGGTTTCAATTGAGGCTTAGTTGCATAGGCATGATTGACTAAATCATTGGCCATTGGTGATAGAATTTAATCTTCATCCCATCTCCCCTCCTTGGAGGCTGGGGAGTAGGACTGAAAGTTCCAACCCTCTAATCATAGGACTGGCTCTACTGGCAACCAGGCCCCATCTTAAATACTGTCCAAAGGTAACTGCCTTAAATTAACAAATGGCACCTTTCTTGCTCTCATCACAGGAAAGTCCAGGGGTTTTAGGAGCTCTGTGCCAGGAACAGGAATAAAGCCCATGTGTATATTTCTTTTTATAAATCATAATATTGTCAGGGAGGAGGACATTTTCCTCCATCCTTCTAGGTTCTTCCAGCTGGTCTAAGAATTAAAAGGACATGAGATAGAGTAACAGGAGAAAATCAGAGTTTAATAAATTGTATACAAGGGAGATACCCAGGAAAATTGAGTAACTCACCAAAATGGCCGAAGCCCTCACCTTAAATATCATCTTCAGCTAAAGATAAATGAGGGTGTTGGGGGTACTGGTTTGGGACTTCACAGGGGATGAAGGCAATTCATATGGAGATGGAAAAGCAAATGTTTGATAAATAAATGTTTGCTGGGCCAGGCAGAGACAATGGGACACAGAGAAGATTTTAACAGACTTTACTGGGTTCTTCTCTGTTTACTACCTATCACCATAGATAACTATAGTATGAACAGAGGTGTTTACCATACTATAGTTATCTATGGTGATAGCTTCCTTCCTGTAACAGGTTCTCTGCATACATTCTTTTAGGCAGTTAGGGGAAAGGTCAAAGGTTTATCCTGAGTCTTTTGGGCTTTGCTTTTTTTTCAGCCTGAAATAATCCACATGCCAAAGAGACATTTTGGGGTGATGAATTTTGTTTCTGTACACATCACAGTCTATATATAGTCTACTATACTTTGCTTAACTTCATGTAGATTTTCTCTGTACAAAATTTTGCATAAGGTTATTGAAGCTGAACTCTTTTTCTTTTATTTCTTGCTTTCTCTCTCTCTCTTTTTTTTCCTATTGTTTTGCCTCAGATATACTGGGCAGATGCCCTAAACATATGAGAACTTGTCCTTTGGGTGATTCAGCACTTTTTACCTGCACAAAGAATTTCTAAAATTATTCCTGCAGCCAAATGTAAACACAAAGGCAAACAGTTAAAAGCAAATTTTAAAAGATGTGAAAACTCTCAGTGACAAAGAGCTATTTGCTACTACCGTATATTGAATTAAAAGGAAGTCTGCCTTTGTGTTGTACTGTCTTCTCAAAATGAGTTGCAGGAGGGGGACTGTTTTAACACAACTTATTGACTATGTGATGAACTGAGTGTGAAGATTTGCAGAAACTGCCAGAAGAGAGCAGCACTTCATCTTTCTCGACCTCCTTTAAAAGTGGGTCCCAGCAGGCGTGATCCATTTCAATATTCATCACGGAGATGGAAAGAAATGAGGTGGAGGAGTGAGGTCAAGGGGCCAGCCAGGTCGGGAGTAGAACACGTCATGTCTTTTTTTCCCTCCTCATCCTGTCCATCATCTTTGCTCTCCCTCCTAGCTGCTCCCAGGGGCTTTGGGTGGAGTGGCTGGACCCAAAGAAACAAGATTCACTGGAAGATATTTCTAGCAGTGATTTGACAACCTTACATTTCACAGCTCTGCAAACAGTCACCTGGAGTCTGGGCCAAAAGACAGTGTGGGTAAAATTAATGTTTGGCCATTTTCCCTTCTCCTTCCCTTTCCAAGACCTCCATGCTCTAAATATCCTGCTTCACACAAAATTATCCAGCCAGAGTCCCATGTCTTCTATTTAGTCTGCCATCTCTTGTACCACCAACTGAATGCTAATAACTAATGTGTATAACTGTCATTGCTGATGACTAACATGTGTGACTGCCACTGACAGTTTGCAGCAATGAGCATTAGCACTTTACAGTTTGCAAATTGCTTTCGTACATTCACTCAGCAAATGCTCATTGTCCACTTGGTCAGCAGCAGATGTTCTGACTGATGCTCAGTAGTTGATAAGAACTCCTTGTGTTCAAGGGAATTTCAGCCGAGTAAAGGATACACACACACACACACACACACACACACACACACACTTGCAATTAGTATAATTAAGAGGAGAGTAAGCAGAAGATAGAGGGATTAACTGAGTTATGAGAGATGTCTTTGAAGGTGGTCAAGCATGATTTTACAGAAGGGGAAGTGGGTACATTTTCTTCATGTTTTAATGAAAGAGGGTGGAAAGCCTTACAGACTGGGAAAGAAGATTTGCAGAGGAGTAGGGGGTTTGAAACCATACAATCTGGACAAAAATGCAAGCAATTTAGCATTACAGTAGTAACAAATGTTGAGGAAAGAAAATTGAAGGAAAAATTATAAAAGGATGAAGAGCTAATGATAAAGTTCCTGGAGAATTCAGTACCAGAAACAGGATTATTCTTATAATCCTTATTTTACAAATAGGGAAAGTTATCCACCCAGGGAAGAAATTTGCAGAGGAGCTGTTTCTTTATAATTCAAGCTTTAGTACCTGAGATCATGTCACAGAAGCCTCAGATGAAGGTGGACAGGGTTGTAGAGGAAAGCTCTTCCCTGGACAATTAGCATTACAAAGAGAAAATTGTTAACCCCAATAAATCTTCAATCGGTAGAATATCTAAGAGCATTCATTTGTCTGTTTTTATATTTTTTAACTTTGAAAAATTTTCCAGTGACAGAAAAGTTGGAAAGCTAGCACACTTGTATACTTTTAAACGCACACACACAAATATATTTTAATCATGGCACTTCCACTCCATATATTTAAACATGTATGTCCTAAGATCAAGGACATTCTTCTAAACAATCACATGCAAGAAAGAAGTCAATAAATTAGAATGGTTCAATATTACGGTCTCAAATAAAGCCCATTTTCAAACCTCTACAAGTGCCCCAGTACCATGCCCCTCCCCAATCTTGGACCCAATTGAGGATCATATATTACATTTGGTTCTCATAGCTTTTTAAAAATCTCTTTTAATTATGAATTCTTCTCAGTCTCATTGATTCCAAGGTACTAACGCTTTCAGACTCCAGAACAGATTTTTTTTTCCTTTCAGAAAAACCCTCAGTTTTGATGTGTCTGATTGTTCCTTTGTGATTAGGTTTGAGTTAAACATTTTGAGCAAGAAGGTGAAATGTGGAGGTCTTCTCAGAGGATAACCCGATGCATGATGTCAGTTTATTTCACTGCTGGGAGCACGATGCTTGATCACTTGGTAAAGGCTGTTTCTCCACTCAGTGCTCTAAGTACCAGGAGGGAGGAACCATGGAAGCTGCCCTGAGTGTCCACCACAGGATCAAATCAGTCAACTAAACATATTGTGTCTCTTGTATTTTCTTTAAAAATAAATTTAAAAATCTAATTTCGTTTGATCGATTTCTAAGTACATTTGATATTTTCTATTGTGACCATCGCAACAATTTTGCAAATCATCATCATTACTCTATGTCTGATGAGAAAACTGAAAAACACAAGGCCAAGGGAACTCTCAAGTTCATGTAGGTGTCAATGGCAGATGTGGGACTTGAACCCTCTCCAGTCACTCTCCAAGCAGTGTTCTTTCCTGTACTATCAGCTGCAATCTCATGGGTATCCTGTCCATTTTCTATACTGCTTTTCACCACTAGAGGGGGGAAGAGGACCTTCAAAGTTAATATGACTGCATTTATCTGGGCTAGAAATCTTTTGACAGTCATTAAGTTCAATGCTGGGCGACCCTTGAATGAATAAAGGAAAGAGAAAGTTGTGTTCCGACCGACTTCCCCTCTTTTTTTTTTTTCGTTTGCTCATTTTAGGTTAAAATAGATTGAATATACATTAACTATAGACATTATTGCATGAGATTAAAGATGAGTATGATTATCAACAAACTACAAAATGAATATATGGCCCACATATAATTTAGGAGATTTTAAGCAAAAATATGCAATTGGTTGTTCGTTTACAACATATATTATCTACCTGTAAGCATAAAACATGGTACATGCACTTATGGAATGGGTGTTAATTATACTACTTTCCATGAATCTGTCCTTTACCTTTTAGAGATAAGATCAAACGTCATTATGAAATGTGAATTTGGCATTTATTATACTGTGTTTTTTAAAAATTAAAGGTCCCCAAATGAGTCTCGGCAAATTACATCTTCCCTTATCACACATAAGACATCATGATTAATTCATTTTTAAAATTTTTCACTCCCCTGGAAAACTATGGGGTAAAGCTAATCTTTACACTGACTGGATTATAAAAACAAATGTTCTCTAGAGATATACACGAGAAGCCTACATTCTTAATCACCGGAGGTAACAATAATAATAAAATTGTAATTATTTAGTGGAAAAAAAAAAAACAGAAAAAAGAAAGTCTCATGTCAACCTGAGAGCAGAATGTACTGGGCAGACATCAGCTTGGTCTATACTTTGAAAATCATTGGGAAGTGCTAAAGTGAATAACATAAAACATCAAAAGTGTATTCACCTTTAAAGAGTAAAATGAGGAAAATGTAAAATAGCCTTCAGTTCAGTGACAGAAAAGGTATAGCGCCAGACTTTAAAGAAAAAAAAAAAAACTTTAATTTTAGTTCTGTGCCATCATAGTCGAAGTGCAGAGAGTGAAAACATTAAAAGACACTATGTTTCGAAAACGCCTGATTAAAACCCGTTTTGAGTATCACCTCTGAGAAGAGTCGCAGTTGGTGTGACCCCGTGCAGAGGTCAGGGGCGCAGTGATTCACGTTCTTTGAGGGACCCTTGAAGCAGCCTTCAGATGGAGATCTTTGCTTTGCACATTCTGGCCCATTAAATTACACCCTCTGCTCTGAACAGTGGACCTAGTATCTGCGGGTCGTCCTCTGGACGGATGTGTAGGTGGGCCATGATGAGTTCCTCTGACCAGACCTGTTTCACACAATTTTGCTGTGGTTCCCTCTCCATGGCCCTAACGATGTACACAGAGGCCAGCAATAAAGGGTAGAGACAATCTGTTTCTCATCTCAACTAAAGAGGCAGGTTTGACTACAGGAAATGGGTGCATGCTGTCTTGTAAAGTATTTTTATTAGACCTGAGAGTAAAATCCTGGAATGTTTTACCGGGAGACGTCATGAAATCTTCCCTTTGGAGGAGATTTTAAAACCACAGCCGATTCCCAAGCAGATGAGTGTCTATTGCCACCAGGGGGTGCTATTGACTAGTTTATCTCTTCAGAAAAATACAGTTGTTTTTTTTTTTTTTTTTTTTTTTTTCTCTAAAAAATCCTACTATAGGTTTTTGGCAATCATTTTGGGAGCATCAAATAATAATTCAAAATTTTTATATGTTTTGGGACGACAGTGATTTGGATTAAAGTCAATTTTCCTAAAATGTATTTGGGTTGGTTATAACCTTTTTTTTTTTTTTTAAGAAAAATAAACATGATTCTTGGATTATTACTTTGAAGCAATAGCAAACTCCACTTTTTCCAGGCACTGATAGGAAATATGGGCACTTGTGAATCAAATTCATGTCATATGTTATGGTCGTGTAACGTTTTTGGTAGTAGGATTCTAGTACCGATGAGCAATTATTAGACATGCAGGATAGTCAGAAAGCTCAGTCTCCTTTGAGAACTGATATTCGGTGAAACAAGAACAGTTTAGGGCACCAGCAGTCTTAGCTCCTATCCATTCTTCCTTGGCAGGGAGGGTGAAACTGCCAAAGGGATCTTCAGCCATCTCTGTACTCACTACCAACTCTCCTCCTTTTCCCCTTCATCTTGGGCATAATGACAAAACAAGGTCAAGGCTGAGGAAGTCGGGCGAGGCCACAAAGTTTAGGGTCTCAATGTTCCTGAGTTGGGTCCAGTAGAGTTTCAGTAACTGGTCTTCTTGCTCTGAGAGCTGCTGGGCAGAGGGAGGAAGCAAAATTAAATGAAAAACGTCTGTTTCTCCCAGCAAGACTTTGATGAGGGAACGGGTGTCTTGAAGAGAGTGTAACTTGCAGAGAGTTTGGGGCTTTGAATATATATTAGGTTGTGGTGTGTGGATTCGGAGGTTTAAAAAGCATTCTGCCATGCCATGTTAAGAAGGGCTATATTTTCTGGTGTTTGCTGATGTAATGCTTTGTGAACTTAACTTAAAAAATAGTCTTAGAGTTTATGAATCCCTCTTAGAAGAATTTATTATCTCTTTATCTAGAAGCATTGGTGAGGAGTGGGGAAGGTTAGTGCATTTGGAATAGTTGACAAGAAATATCTGAGTCCACATTTGCCCTTTGGGACTGTTCCAGGTGACTGTGCAGAGGGCAGCCATGAGTGATGGTGCTATAGTGATTCTTGGAGAAACCAGAGATGTGCAGAGTGAATCAGTGCACAGTGCAGGGTGGACAGCTGCCCTCAGTCTAGAAGCCTCATCATATGACCATGACCCCTGACCTGTTGTTGCTGTGTTGCTTTGTCTCCTTTCACTATTTGAGACCAGGAAGCCCCTGAATATTTGCCATTAGTCAACTGAGAAGTGGAACATGTGTTCCATCCCATATCCCGAACCTGATCTCCTTGCAGGTTCTCCCGGGAACAATCTGTTGATAGAAAACTGGAGGTTATATTTGGTCCCAGTGGAAGTGTCCTGAAGATTAGTTGATGTTTGCCAAGTGCACAGGGGTCACTGAGGTTCAGAGAACTTGAACATGGGGTATAATCTGGAAGTTATACTTCTAATAACATACTGATTTTAGAGTAGATCATGTTTTGGCAAAGTGAGGGACAAAACTTCAGTCTTATGTGTTAACGGGAGAGACATAATGGGATTTATTAATTTCTATAGTAAAATAAATGACTAACCATTACTACCTTCTCAAATCACCGGACAAGACATTTTTTTCACAATCTGCCTAGGTTACATTAATAATTTTCATTAGTCATTGTTTACAAATGATGAAAGAGTTTTCAGTTGCTCCTCTGAAAACTTAGAACAAATTAATAGGTTCCATCTTCAGAGGTCAAGTTCTTTCAGAACTTTTTCTAAAATTTCATGGGAAAGAAGCAATGTTTCCTCCAGTTTGTAGTATTTTGTGAAAGAGAGGAAAAATTTTCTTCTTTCCTGGATATTATCTATTTTTGAATTGCATGATAAGATGTGGGATATAAGCTTGAGAGGCTCAGAGGAATCCCAGTCAGAATATTCTAATTTATGGAATGCATTGCTCATGATATACATGTGCAGATGTGCAGAATCGTTGAGTTTAATCCTGGCTCAGTTATCCCTTGGCAGAGTTTCATGGGCAAATTATTTAACTTTTCTGACTCAGGTGCCTTATCTGGAAAATGGTAGCAATTAAGATGAGCTGTAATTATAGTTCTAAAGGGTATAGGATAATGGTAATATATGATAAAGTGGACAGCATCATTGGTTTTGTTACCATTGCACAATCCTCAAAGGACAATGAATAAATTATTTTATTTCTACCCCAGCTAAGAGAAAGATATTAAAAATATTGTATGAGAAACTTGGCAAGAACGTTCAGGAAAAAATGTAGCTTAACAAGTATGGACACCATTACAGTTGCTTTCGGAGTCATGTTCTCATTTTTGAAGAATGCTTTAGGAAAACAAGTACTTTATTTCAGGGAAAAAAAGAGGTAGGAAAGAAAGTATTAAAAACACTGTATAAGTTGAAATCCTGGTCCTAGGAAAAAATAACACTAACTAGTAAGTGAGATATTTTGCATTAATTATAATATATATGATACAGAGAGAGCCTTGGTATTTTAAAACATTTTCTGCAATGTTTACTTAAGTGTTTGATAATTATATTTGCAGGGGAGCAAAATTTGCCACCCCTAATTATGTCTTTTTGGCAGAAGGATTAATTTAAGCTGATTATTTTTTAAGGCCCAAAAGACTCAGGATAAACCTTTGACCTTCTTAACTGCCCAAAAGAATGTAGATAGAAGACCTGTTTCACGAAGGGAACTATCACCACAGATAACTATAGTATGAAGTAGTATGTAGACAGGGAGGAACCTAGCAAAGTCTGTTTGTTAAAATTCCTCTGGTGTCCCATTGTCTCTGCCTGGCCCAGCAAACTTTTATCTACCAAACATTTGTTTTCCATTTCCATGTGAATTGCCTTCATCCCCTTTGAAGTCCCAAATCACTACCCCCTACATCCTCTTTTGTCTTTAGCTGAAGATGACATTTAAGGTGAAGGCTTGGGCCATTTTGGTGAGTTACTCAATTTTCCTGTGTCTCTCCCATGTATGCATGTTATTAAAATTCTGTATGATTTTTCTCATATTAATTTGTCTCACATCAATTTAATTCTTAGACCAGCCAGAAGAACCTAGAGGGTAGAGGAAAATTTCTTCCTCCCTGACATATTGAATTAAGTAATTCTATTTACTATCTAGTATAACTTAAAACAATACATTTCAGACACATTTGGTAATACATTGTCATTTGAAGAGTGAAGTTTCTAATGGTTTTAATTTCTTTTTCAAATCTATTTTATTATTGACTTTTATCTTTCTTCTAATTTCAGAGAATGCTTTGTCATGTAGAAAGATGACAGGTTGTAGAATCAATCAACCCTGACTTAAAACTTCTATCCTTCATCACCCAGCTCTGGGACCTCGGTTTCCTCATCTGTAATATAGAGAGAGTCACAACTATTTTAGTGCATTTAAGTGGAGACGTGAGATGAGATGATCTATAAAGCAGCTCACACAGTCCTTAATGTGCTGTGATGTTCAGTTTACCTCTTGGCATTTCCTCTTGTCACGTAAATCCCTCCCACACACTCAATGCGTGTTTGGATTCATCAGTACATCTGCTCACAAGTTCCAGTGTTTCAAGTTAGAATGTCATTAGAAACCTCTAAATGTTGTTTTGATGAATTTGACAAAAGAAATCTCTCTCTTGTTAACCAAAGACCTCTCTGGCAGAGAGTAAAAGTTGCTCAAATTTAGAAGTATGGAAAAAGTTCTGGTTCTCTAAAGGCCTGCCTCGTAGGAATGTACCAATGGAGGACAGGAGTGTGGAGTTGATCCCGGGGCTATATTACACATAGCAAAGCGTTGCAGTTTACTTCTAAAGTAAATTCTGTACTACTATGAATGCCAAATATGGCATTGCTCCTTTTCTTATTCTATGGGCAATCATTTGCATTTTTCTACAGTTCTAGAGCTCAATTTTCTCAGAATGTTCATTTTTGTTTTAATTCAAGGGATTGTATGGTGAGCATACATCTTTAAATGACAGAGCTAGCAACTTATATTTATATAAGTTTATTATAAGGATATTATCTATTTCATTCATCCCACATAGTCAAATTGTAACAGAGACTAGTATTTCTATTGTACAAAGTGGAAAGCTGAGGTGGTTCATAACTTCCCCAATGACCCTTCCAATGCAATTCTATTTTCTGAAAACTGGAAATGGACTATTGACTGTGAAAAAGCTAGGGTTGGTTTTGTAATTCTGAACCCACACATTCATTAAAAAAATGTATGTAAAGAAATCGTCACTTATATTGCATGGCATTTCCATAATTAGATTTGTATCTATCCACAGGAGTCTTTTTAAAGATAGGATTAAAATGTTGGAAAATATCATTCTAGGACATTCTACTCTAGATCCAGCTATAGCATATTAAAAAACTAGATGGAACACAAGTTGTCCAAGAGTTATATACTTCCTCATGCTTTGTGTGTTTTTTTTTACATTTGTGATTGTGTATTAGTTAAGTGAGTAACAGAGCTGCTGTAACAGACACAACCGAATATTTTAGTGTTTTTCCCTTGAAAAAATGTTTCTTAGTTGCACAAATCCAATATGGATGGTCCTGGGTGATGGCTGTTCCTGATTGTTGGACAGATCTGGGCTCCTCTGAACCCATGACCCTGTCATTCCTGAGAACCTCTGAGCCTTCTGCTGAATCCTCTGTCTCAGGCTGACAGATGGGGAAAAGGAGAGAGTGTCATGTGTGACAGATTTTTATATGTCTGTCCTGAGAGAGACACACATTCAGAATTCAGTCACAAGTCCCTGTGTAACTTCAAGGGATTGAATACTCAATACATAATTATTGTACACAAAAGTGCATAAATCCTGATAGCAGTGATGGTGCAAAAGTGGAGGGGATGATCTCGGAAGTGCCTACAGTCTTTGGACTTCCTGATGACTTACTGCGTTCATACAGAAGCAGTGCAACTTTGCAGATTCTGAAGTAAGACCTGGCAATTCTATTCCCAGGTGACCCATCTTGGGGCAAGTGATTTGACTCCTCTGAACCTCAGTTATTTGACCTATGAAATTGCAAGAGAAGAAAAATGAACAGCTATTGGTCACATGCTGTTTTCCCGGAACAGTGATATCTATATGATAGGAAATATTTATATATATAACCTCATTGCATTCACAGAGCCACCCCAAGAACTGAGCCACATGGTATAAGACTTAAAAATGGGGGCTGTGGAGTTAGTTTGCCTGAGTTCAGATTCTATTCCATCCACTTATTTGCTCAGTGATTGGGGCATGTTTCTTACTCTAAGAGCCTCAACTGTTCATCTGTAAAACGGGCATGATACTATCGACCTTATAGATGGATGCAAGGAGTAATTAAATTAGCATATATAGGGGCTTCCCTGGTGGCACAGTGGTTGAGAGTCCGCCTGCCAATGCAGGGGATGCAGGTTCGTGTCCCGGTCTGGGAAGATCCCACATGCCGCGGAGCAGCTGGGCCCGTGAGCCATGGCCGCTGAACCTGCACGTCTGGAGCCTGTGCTCCGCAGCGGGAGAGGCCACAACAGTGAGAGGCCCGCGTACAGAAAAAAAAAAAAAAAAATTAGCCTATATAAAGCATCTGGAAGAGCACCAGACACATTACGTGTGCTCAGTATAAGTCAGTTGTTAATAATCTGTTTAGCACCCTAATTACCATTAGTACTGCAAAGAAGGCTCCTTCCGCACATGTTTTTTGGACACTGAAAGATGCAAACCATCCAATCAGGTACGGTTTTGAGCTTGAGCACTCTTCTTTATGAACCAACTTAGAAAACGATTTATGTTAATTTCATTAGAAAAAGGTTAATTAAATGTTGTCTTAAGGAAGATATTCCAAGAAATTAAAATTATTAAAATATATTGGTTCTTTATTGTTTAATACTAGGGTCCTAAGTATAGCCATGAGAAGTTGTAAGCTCTTTCATGAGTAATGTATGAATTATTCTACTAGAATGTAGCAAATGCATTTAGAATTATCTTTATGTTGGCAGGTGCGGGGAGCCATGGGAAGAGCAGTTGAAATAGGGAAGCAGAGATGAAAGTTAACAGTAGGATTTTTTTGGCCATCTCAGTTCCATTTGAATCCTTCTGGTAGGAAGGATTCTACAAACTATTACAAAACACCCATATCCTCCTGCTTGTCCTTTGTCTTTCTGATTTTCATTTCCCCCCCATATTTTATTTCTGAGTGGTTTATTGGTCTAAATCTGGGTAAGAACTGAGAGGAAGAAAGTTTGTCATAGTTTTGTGAAAGCATGGACTTGTGAAGTTGTGTCAGTTACTTCTTCAGGCTCTTAGAAACTGGGTCCAGAGCAGCATACCAAAAGGGATTCCTCATATTTTCAAAAGTAGTAGGTATGTCATCTCCTTGGACATCTAGCAGTCTTGACTGAGGGAGTCTTTTTTTCTTTTTTTTAACTTTTTATTTTGTATTGGAGCACAATTGATTAGCAATGTTGTGTTAGTATCAGGTGTACAACAAAGTGATTCAGTTATACATATACATGTATCTATTCTTTTTCAAATTCTTTTCCCAATTGAGGTTGTTACAGAAATTGAGCAGGGTCGATTTGAATCAGGAGTGGTATGCACTGCCACAAGCTGGAGAGAACCCAGGGTTCTAATAAGGGAGTTGTAGGCAATGAGATCATGAAAGCAGATGTGGCCATAAGGTCCATATGTTTAAATGCACCAAGTTATGTAGACATAATACTGTTGACAATGGAAGCCCTTTGACATTCTAGGGAGATAAATGACATGATGAAAGCAGTTCTCTAGGAACAGAAGTCTTATAGCAGCAGTAATCCCTCTCCATTCTGCTCTTCCTTGCCACTGTCCCCAGCACTATCCCTCTGTTGACTCTCTTTCCTTTCTCTGAAGCCCCCAATTGAAAGGCATTAGTAAGGCAAATGCTATAGTGACTTGTGAATGAGGGTAGCATAATATGGCCGAGGCACAGGGACAATCCTAGAATCATTTCCACTGTCAACTAAAAAAAGATATTCACAGCCTAAAAGTTGAAAGTTATGTTTTATTTGGTAGGACTTCAAGCCCGGGAAGCAGCATCTCAAGTAACCCTGAGAGAACTGCTCCAAGGAGGTGAGGAGGGAAGCCAGGTTATATAGGAGTTTTGCAACAAAGGGCAGGTAGTCTGAACATCAAAAGGTTATTGTTAATTAAGGAAAACCAGGCATCTCAAGTTAAGGAATTTAGCCCTTTTCTATGTATGGGAAGATGCAAGAATCTGGGCTCACTGAAATCATTCCTTAGATATGCACCTCAGCTCTCTGGGGCCAGTATCCTGTGCTTTCACATCCTGAGTTTCCTCAGGGCTCACCTTAGGGAATGGCTGCCTTCTGATGGCTGCTAGATGGCAGGTATTCTTTCCTTCCTGAGTTCCCTTAGGTCTCAGCAGCTCACCGTTGGCTGTGGTTGCAATCACTGATGACTGTGACGTCCTTTGTTTACCAATATGGCAGAAAATATCCCATTTGTCAGCACCAAGGATTTTATTGCTTTAAGTCTTAGCTTTGATTCCACTTCTGAGCATAAGTTGGTCCTTATGTATAGTGGAGGATGATACTGCAACCCATAATTGATTCTTTGAAAGGTAGGAGCTGAGAGGGCCTGGGATGGAAGAGCCATTTTCTAGGTAATAACTTTCAGGCTGAAAGAGCATATGTTTTTCACAATTAGAGAAGCTTTTTGAGTACTGATTTAGGAAAGGCATTTTTATTATTTATTTATTTATTTATTTATTTATTTATTTATTTATTTATTGGTACGCGGGCCTCTCACTGTTGTGGCCTCTCACGTTGTGGAGCACAGGCTCCAGATGCGCAGGCTAAGCGGCCATGGCTCACGGGCCCAGACGCTCCACGGCATGTGAGATCTTCCCGGACTGGGGCACGAACCCGTGTCCCCTGCATTAGCAGGCAGACTCTCAACCACTGCACAACCATGGAAGCCTGGAAATGTATTTTTAAACGAGCTGGCATCCTCAATGGTTATAACATGAATTACCATTGATATGAAGGATGTCTTCTTGGGCAGTAAGTAAACAGCGTGGGAAGCAGGCGAGAAGAAATTGAGATGGAGAACATGAATTAGGTAGCAAGGAAAGAACCTCTCTATTGAACTCTTGGCTTGGTAGATCATAAGCTACAAGGAAACTGCTTGCTCTTAAGCTGATTTTGGGTTTCTTGTACAAGATGTTCATTTTTTCCTGCCTTTCCATACTGACCCCATAACAATTTGGATGAATTTGGCTAAAAGGAAAATGGCCAACTTCTTTTGAGGAAATCCAATTATAATTGGATTAGAGTCCAATTATAAACCCTTGTAATGTTGACCATAAACTAAGTGGAGTCCAATTAGTTTATGGTCAACATTACAAGGGTTATTTTGATTACTTGGGGCATAAGTGCTTGTTTTGAGTTAGGATGAAAGGCCACAAACTTTAGGTCAACGTGGCTCAGACTTGAAATCACAGAATGAAAGGAAATTTATTTAGATGGTGAAGTAAGGGAGCCGCAGACCCCAACGCCTGCAGCTGCCTAGGAGGCATTGGAAATGAGTACTTTCTCACTTTGATAGAATCAACAGGGCAGAAAATATTTTTCTATCAAATGAAAAGTTTTATTCCTAGTGAAATGAAAAATGGCAACTGGCACTTTGCCTCAGCAGTGAATTACACAGAACCAAGTTGAACAGCAAAGACAAGCCTATTTAAAGAGAGGAGAGAAAACTCAGACCCAGCCAACTGTTGCCATGTTTCTCTGATTTTTCAAGAGAAGCCAAATTCTAGGTGCTCTTGCCCTGGCCCTCTCCTTTCCCCCTCTGTTTCTCTCTCTCTTTCTCTCTCTCTCTTCCTATATCATCTAATGATTTTTTTTCACATTGGTTCAAAAATTTTAAATATTGTGCATTTTATACAACATACATACCTGTGAGCCTGATGCAACCTTGCATTTCACAGTTTGTGCCCTCTGGTCCTTTCTAACCTGAGGCCAAGAGAAGTGAAGTGATTTGCCAGAGCTAGTAAATAGCAAAGCTGGCTTCAGAAGGGAAGTATTATGATCCACAGCTTGTTTCTCATTCTATAACAAAGTTAAGCTCCTATTGGGCAATGCATTCTAGTGGAGAAAAAAATATATTTTATGTACTTTCTCAGCTCTATTCCAAGATCTGAAAATGATTACTAGCTCTACCAGCGATTTGTAAAGACTTTTCCTTGAGAATTAGCTTATTCTGCTTGTCTCTGAACTTCCCTCTCTTTTGCTAAATAAAACAAATGTTTATTGAGATGTGACTCTCCCTAATTTATCTGTAGTCAAGTCCATGTGCACTATTAAAAACCAATATTTTGTAATGAAATTAAACTTGAAATTAAATTAATGCTAATGTAAGTGATTAAGGGAATATTCTTAGTGAAAAACATCAATACACTTGTTATAATTGAATTTTATCTTGTAATACCGTTTGCTCCTTGAGGGAATGTCTTTTTAAGGCATTCTACTTAGAAAGTTCTTGTGCATTTAAAAACATAAATTAATTCGGAAACCTGCTAAGAGGTTTTTTTTTTCTTTAATACAAACAATGTTTAATCAATTAACGGCTGAAATTGTAGTCATTATTAGGTTTAATTGCTGAGAATATGTTGTGCTTTCTTTATTGGGAAGAAATGTATCACAATTTTTCTATAGTTTTTTTACGTTCCCAGGGTAAAGAATTCATAATCATAAAATAGTAAAAAGGCAATTAAGTTATATGTATGTATATATGTATATCTATGTCTATGTCTGTATTTATATCTATAGCTATATTTTAAGATTATACATTGCCCTGCCTGAAGCCATAGACATACTATTTTTGATATTTGGATGTAAATCAACTTTCCTCTGAAAAACCTCATCTTGCATTTTGATATAGGAATGTCATATATCATATCACATATCATTTATGCTTATGTTAGATGTCCTTCACAACTTTATCCAGATTTAATGCAGCAACACTTTAAGGCAGTTTCAGACCCTTGAGGATTATATCATAAATCAACTCTTTCTCATGCAGTGTTATCATTATTTCTCAAAGCTATTGCGTTTTTCTGTATCCTTACACAGATGAATCTACTTATTATACCTGTATACATGCTCTGTATACATATATAGAGATGCACATACCATGTCACTCACAACTGGATGGATGGCGTATTATTGGATAGATAGCTTCTCCGTTGTATGATTGATCATAGTCTTTCACCAGAGAACATACGCTAAATCACATACAATTGCCAATTTGCATTTTGTGTTTGTTCATAAGAGATACCGAGTTAACATCCTATTTTAGCAACTTGCTTTGCATTTAGTTGTCATCTTGTAATATAAAAATGTGATCATTTTAAGTGTTTAAAACCATTTTTCTAGAAGTTGAAATTTTATTCTCCTCTAAACTTCTGCGACAGTGAAAATTTTATAAAATTATGGTTTGATGCAATTAGCGTCTTCTTTCATGGTGGTATGAAAGCCATCCCTGGTCTTTTTCCTTCATGCAGCCTTTCTTGGGCTTTTTTTCCTAATGCCACACATTGAATCAGCCAACACTTCTGTGCGACTCAGTCAAGAGGCACTAACATCTCACTATACTTGTGAATATACTTGAAGATGCTTAAATATGTGTAGAAGGACTATGATATTGTGTGCTGCCATGAAACAGAGGAAAAGATGCTTATTGAAATGAACTTGAATTGTGGTTGGTGAAGTAAAACGAAAAAATATCTTCAGAGGGACTCCTTTGGTGAAGGACCCAGAGCAGGTAACGTATCGTCAACACACAATTATATGGAAATAGCAATATAACCAGTGAGTAAGTAGTTTGTAAGTGAGATGAGATGGAGGTATTCTTATATAGGAAGAAAAGAGCCATTGTTCTTTTTTTTTTTTTAATTTTTTGGGGCGTGCCATGTGGCTTGCAGGATCTTAGTTCCCCGACCAGGGATTGACCTGCACTCTTGACAATGAACGCATGAAGTCCTAACCACTGGACCATCAGGGAATCCCCCCATTGTTCTTATTGTTATTGGGCTTGATATTATTCACCACTTGGACACATCTCCGATCACGATGCTCCATCCTTTAGATGTTTTAGTAATAACTTCTTCAAGAAGGAAGCCAGGAGGGAGGTAAAGTGAAGACAGAGAACTACCTTTGCAATTTAACCATGGGATATTAAATATAACAAAGTGAAAATACTCTGGGGACTAATGAATATATTCTTGTGGATTAGAGGCAAGGAATCTGAGCTACGGATAGAGGGTCTAATCTGGGGAAGGAGATGATCGTATTCTGCTCTATTAATAATTCCCTCTCACACCCAGTATGGAATCCTTCTCTAGAGACTGCTAAGTGATCTTTAACCTCTTCTGAACTTGATTTTTTCATCTATAATATGGTGATCATGATCACAGGGCTATTGTGAGGCTAAAATGAAATGAAGCAGGCTGAGTGTTCACACAGTGCTTTGCCCACTGAGAGGAGATGCTATATGATTATCGTGCCCGTGATCTTGATAATAGCAGAGACTATGGTGTGATGACAATAATGACAAATAGAACAAATAACAAGGTCAAAGTTTCATCCCTCCCCCAAAGTTTTGATACTTTATAAATCCTCTAATCTTTCAATCTTTCAGCAGCAAACTTTACCACCTTCATGTGACCCAGCACACTTTCCCATATTATTGGCTATGTGAAGTGAATATGTGAAAAGTACCCTAACAATTGTGTGTGTGTGTGTGTGTGTGTTTCCAGTGTGGGCCACTTTCATCAGAATTAGCTGTGAGACAATCCAGTGTAATGATAAGGGCACAGACTTTAGCGCTTGGTATATTTTGTCTTGAATTCCAATTCTAGTTCTGCCTTCTATTAGCAATATGATACTAGACATATTATTTAACCTCTTCAAGTCTCAATTTATCATCTAACAAATAGCAATAAGACATGCTTATATAGTTATTAAGCTCTAAAGAAATTGATATATGCTAAGTGCCAGTCGGGTGTCTGGAACATGGTTTACGTATAATAAATAATGGTTGCTGCTATTATTATATTGTTGATGTTCTTATGATTATTACTTAGATTGTGACAATCCATCATTCCAAAGTCACTTGATCAAAGGTGAATGTAGCTTGCTAACTTATTTTAGAACTTTTATAAAATCATTCAAGGGTGTTTTGAGATCATTCCTTGAGATCAATCAAGAATCTCAAGATATGAGACTTTATTAACTTTAGCCTACTATTTTTTCTTCAGTGACATTGTAGACACATATATTCTTTCAACAAAACTCTTATAATTTTGGTTTTTGAAACCTATAGTTTTCAATAATTTAATCATAACTTGTCTGATATACACATATATGCACAAATATACATACAAATACATACATATACACACAAATGTATGATCCATACTTTTATACACACATACAAACATATGTTTCTGACTATATATGAATTGTATGTATGTATATGTATTCATGTGCACATGTGTATGTGCATATGGTAAGCTCCCAGACAGCTTCAAAACAGACTTTGATTTTCTGTTAATGAAATGTAATGATTCTTTTAAACATAATTGTTAAATATTTTCCAAAATGAAACACTTTAGAAGACTTTGATATAATATATTGCAACCTGGAAAACGATATTTGTCCAATATATGCATCATTTGAAGCTGGAGAATGAAACAGTATTTTTTTTTTTTTGTAAAAGACTGTGTGTATATATATGTGTATTCATATAGATTTATGTTTGAAGAAGATAATGATTACACCAGGGTAATATGAAGATGAGAAGTAAAATTTTTCACTTAGACATCATTTTCCTTAAGGTAGAACTGATATTCATATTCTAATGATTGACAGTTTTATACCAGCTACTACCTCATAAAATGAAATTAAAGTACAGAATTACTTACAGAATTTGAAATATGGCTTAACCACTATGATTGATAAATATGTGCTTGAACAATTGATTAGATATGTGAAATAAATAAAAGTAGATTCTCACCTCATGAAAAATTAAAAAGTAAAATTTGTCCTTTTATTGTTTTACCTTTTGTCTCATTTTTCTTATTAAATATATTTTTTCTCTTCCTAAGCAATGTACTTTTAGCAAAAAAGAAGAGTGTAAACAAATGAAGTAAAAGGTGAATTCATGAGTACAATAAAACCATAAACTCTGAAAAACATAAAGAGTTATATTTATAGGTTATCAAAAAGTCAGGAAATTTAAAGAACAAAAAAAATGGAGAAATTTTGAAAAAATTAACTGCTTTTACTACATAAAAATTAGAAACTCCTGTTAGTAATAACATAAATGACTAAAGTGTCAAACATTGGAAATTAATAATATAAATAATGCATAAATACCCTAAATTTTAAAATATATAAATTAGTAAGTAAAACTACCCCTCTATTAGAAAAAAAGAATAAGCTAAGGTTATGTGTCAACTCTTCTGTTTTTAAACATTTGTGAAATATCCAAACTCATTCAACTCTCTATTAATGAAAGTAAATTTTTAAATCAAAGTGTTCTTTTAGACATATAAAATGCAGAAGAATTTCTTGCTTGTTTGTTTGCTTGCTTGTTTCTTTTGGTAACAAAACTCAGTGCTAATAAAGATGTGGTATAAGTCCCACACTGCTATGGGAATGGAAAATAGTTTAACTTTTCTGGAAGACAAATAGGCTGTATCTGTATCAACAGCCTTAAAATGTTTTGACCCTTTGACTTGAGAATTACTGTTTGAGTGGCTTCCTGAATAAAAAAAAAATCATAAAATATTGAAACATTATTCACAGCATTTAAGAAATGAAAGCCAATCAAATGTGAGCAATTATAAAATGACTAAATAAAGATATTCATAATGAATAATTTTTATTATCATGTCTTGAAAAAAGTATTTAAGACTCCAATAATGAGAAAAATTTGAGGATATAATAATACTATATAATCCTAAGTTTAAAAAAAGATATTTTATACATACATAAGATATCACAATATATACATATATTATTTATGTGAGGAATTTACTACACTTTTTGTATGGTGGTATCACAGATAATTTTTGCTTATGATATTATTACCCATATTTTGTGTAATAGGTATATTTTACTTTTATAATCAGAAAAATGTAGTGAAAAAGTTTACCTCTCAAACTAGTCACTTTGAAATATTATTTCAATGAAGCTTTAACTATTTAAAACATTGTGGGACTTCTATGGGAGTACTAACTCAGGATTCTAGGGCTACAAAAATGGTGTAAACAAGATCTGTGCTTTTCAAAAGTTCAGAATCTTGTGCAAAACTTGTAATAAACACATGCATTCATAGCATGGTGTAAGAGGTTGCAGATTTCAGTAATGAATGAGTGAATGAGTAGATGGTACTCCAGAAATAAGCAAGCATGGCTGTCAGAGTCATAGAGGATCTCACAATGGATTCTTGCTGCATTTAGCTCAATTTTAAAAGCATAAGTGGGATTTCACAGAAAAGATGAGGCTTCAGGGAGGAAGAGAGTTCCAGAATGAGGAAACAGCTTGAGCTAAAAATGGGAGCAAGTAGTGTGCCTGTGGTCCCAGTTGAGTTTTGAGTAGTCAGTTATGACTGGCATATGAAGTAAATGGCTGGGTAAAAAATATTAGCTGACTGAAGCTGACTGTGATGGACCTGGAGCATTAACTATTTTCTTTAGGTAAAGGAGAAGCATTGAGTTAACATGATTTTGTGGAAGCTTCATAGGGAGCTCTTGGGCAGAAGTGTGGATGGTGGATGAGAAGTAGCCAATAAATGAAACCTTAGAGGCAATCTTAATAGTCCAGGGACTGAACCAGGAAAATGACTTTGGAAATGTAAAAGATGATGACAGATTTGAGAAACATTTATGGAATAGCATTAACTGCCTTTTGGGCCATTTAAATGAAGTTGCCTGAGACCCACCTTGCCTGGAACCTAGACTCAGAATCTCTAAGTATAATGCCTAAGAATTTGATTTTAGCAAATTCCCAAGGGGAGATGACCACATACTAAAGTTTAGGGAGCATCAGTTTGTCACTTAACCTGAGCCAAAGAGTCAAGGATTCTGAGACCCCAGAACTCAAATCCTTGAGACCCCAAGGATTCAAACACCCTAGAGTGTTTTCAGCTGTAGAACACCCAGATTATGGCTCACACGGCAGGGAGGACTGAGTTTAACATTAGATGTCTTCTATGGCTCAAAAATTCCAGGAAATATATTCTTTAACCTTGTACAATTAGGGATATTATTGGATTCAGCTGAGCCAAAGTGAAATCAAATTATTCAATAAATCAAAGATTTCCAAAGCCCCTTTCCTGAAGACACTGAGAGAGCATTGCTCTTCTAGTTATCCATTTGTTTATTCATTCGTTCCTTGAATGAGTATTTATGACATATCTCCTTGTGCTAAAGGATAAGGATGTAAGTATTAACTATAGAGCCCCTCCTTATCTTCAAAGAATTCACAGTCTACTAGGGATAGAGGAGCCTATATTTTTGTGTGCACCATGAAGTAGATGCTAAATCATTACATGCAATTCTCCCAGCAAACCTGAGGTCTTATTATTTTCATATTACAGATAAAGAACCAAGGTCTCAGGAAGATTATATGACTTGTCCCAGAACTCACAACTAATAAGTGGTAAAACTAGGCCATGATATCCATTTTATCCACCTTAATCTGTCCCTTAAGAAAGAAGGAGATCAAACGTGCACACAAAAATAGGATTATTGTTATTACAGACGGATGTGCAGTGTACTGGCAGAGCTTGGAAACAGCTATAATTGCCACTGTTTAGCAGAGTAGTTCAGACCAGCCTCTGTCCTTGAAAGTGACTTGTGACCTGGGTCTTGATTATAGGACATCACTATAAAACTGAAGAGTTAGGTGTTTTCCTCATTTTGCAGGCAGAGAAAAATGAGCAATCTATATTAACTTGAAACTCTATTTATAGCCATGCAATTGTAAGGTTTATTAACTTACAATTTAAAAATCTTTATGATGAGTGATTTTTACATAATTGATCATATAAACAAGCACAGATATGTAAAAACAAATATCATATATGGCTTAAAATACCAACATGTGATGTTTCTTATAGTTGATCAGAGATTGTATACTGAGGCAGATCTTCAGATCTAGAAAAAGAAGGATGAGATTTGTATACCCATCATGTCTCAGTCAAAAACAACTCTGAAATAAAGACGTGGTTCTCATTTTAATAATATATCTATATCTCAAAGCTAAATTTAGACCACCTGAAATAAACACTGCAGTTTCAGTATATACCTCAGGTGTATATCTGTCTAATAATTCTTTCACAAAGCATAGGTTCTAAATCAACACTGCTGATAAATGAGGGAAGATTACACAGGAATAATTAAAAAAAACAATCAATAGATCAGAGTTAAAGATGAAAAAAAACATAGGCAAAAAAACTATGGAAAATGCTAAAGTTATCCCAAGGATGCAATTATTTCAAATACTGTCATAAAAGTTTAAAAGCTAGGAACATTTAAGACATAATATTTAATTCTCATAATATCTCAAGCAAGAAAACCAGATAAGTAGCTTGTACAACATCATCATAAAGTGAGATTAAAAGCCAGGATCTTTTCCAGACCCATGGAACTGATTAGTCCCTGCTTTTTTGGTTTTGTCAACTTATGTTAGCTTTTTTTTTTTTTAAATATTGCACATTTATATTATCTTTTTTTGTTTTGCACACTTACATTATGTAGTTTTTAATTTTTGATATTTCACACTTTTCTCTTGAATTAGCTTCATTCCGACCTTCATGAAAAAAGAAAAAAAATTCATTTAGTGTGGAACCATCTTCCTGACCTTGAATTTGTAATTTTCAAAGTAGAATAAATGGTATTTATGTCATTGTAAAGTCACATGGATTATTTGACTGTACCTTTTAATATTTACAATATAAAATACTGTGATGTTGGGTCACCTCTATATGGTTTCAATTATTTTACACAAATACAGAGGAAGAGAGAGGTAGATGCATACATATGTACATAGAGTATGTTTTACTCATTCAAAGCAAAAGACATTTTTTTTTCTTTTAATGTATAATGATCAAGGAACATGGATTTGAGCACTTGTTATTCGATAACTAAGTAAAAAAACAATTAGTGAATTTGCTGACAAGTGCAGATAATTATAACCCTTCCATCTCTGTGTTATGTCAATTTCAAAAGGTTTATTGAGGGCTTATGTCATTGCCTATGTTATGCAAAGCTGACATTTTCTTTCCAAAATATAGTTGGAAAAAAAGAAAAAAAATATTATTCACTAACATTATTTTTTTTAAAGGTCTCAAAGCAACTTTTATATTGAAGTTGAATCAACACTGTGACATAGCACAGACAAGCAAATAGCCACTGCAGGGTTATTAAAAGAAAAGGTTGACCTTATACTGAATCTCTTATTTAGAGTATTTAAACCAGATTATCCACTTTATTTCTTTAATTCCAACATGCCTCTTCTTTCTTATAATGATGAAATTGTAAAAATGTGCCCAAATAATTTCTCTAAACTAATAGTCAGAGCTGATTTTAAATCTAAAAGTCTCATCCTTTATGATTCATCTAATGGGCCAAACTTGATATGGAAAATATTGTAAGTATATATGAATCAATGCTCTTAATTTTGTTTTATAGCCTTTTTTATAGTACTAATATTGATATTATCCTTTTTGGTCTTCTATCAGGCATTTTTTATTTTAAGGGTTAATTGGCTATTTACCTAGTAAGTTAGCGACCTTTTTCTTTAAAGGGCCAGACAATAAATATTTTAAGCTTTACAAGCCATGTGGTATCTGTCCCAATTACTGAACTCTACTTGATAGTGTGAAAGCAGGTATAGTTAATCCATGAACGCATGGGCATGTCTGTATGCCAGGTAAAACTTTATATATGCTGACATGTGAATTTCATATCATTTTCACCTGTCATGGAATATTCTTCTTTTGTTTTTTTTCAACTATTTAAAAGCTTAAAACAAAAATTCTTGTTTATGGGCTGTACTAAAACAGGCAATAGACTTTATTTGAAAAGTGTATTATAGTCTGCCAACCCCTGTCCTTTTTCCTGAAGATATATGTAAACAAGGCATGGTGCTTACGTGTTTATTCTTTATGTACATTTTGTTAGTAAAGGATCAATCTCTTTACCCACTAAATGAGAGAGGAAGAACGTTTTCAATGAAAGCAGTAACACATCTGTCTGACCTGTTACTCCTAAGGATAGGAGTCTGCTCTCCCTTGATGACCCACTAATGTTATCCGTGCTCTCCTGAATAAATTTTCTTCAGGGCAAAGGGAAAATCAGAGAACTTTGGTAACTCTAGCTTCCTTTTCAGCCAGACTAAAGCTTATACTCCTCACACTGGAAATGATGAATTTTTTAAAATTAATTCTTATTGGAGTATGGTTGATTTACAATGTTGTGTTAGTTTCTACTGTATAGCAAAGTGAATCAGTTATACACATACATCTATCCACTCTTTTTAAGATTCTTTTCCCACATAGGTCATTACAGAGTTGGAAATGATGACTTCTCATAAAATGGGCTACCCAGGTGGCAGAAATTGGGACAGAGAGAGCAACATGCAACTGATAGATTTTTTTTTCCCCTAGAGCTTCTGAAAATTAGTATTGGTATTGTGTCTATTGTTTAAGAAATTAAATTTGATTCTCAAATCTTCAGACTCACAACTAAGCTTAATTCCAAAGCCAGTATCACACCTGCTAAAAATCTTTGATGAATTTTTTTTACATGCTTACTCATGAGGCATAAAAATCAAAATCAGTAGGGATAGGCATGCTTTATCAGTTTTATTCTCATATAGATTTTAATATTGAAATTCTCCATGTGCTTATTTCAGAGTATTCTTTTCTCTTATGGTTTACATACTTTGAAAAATTGAATACTTTAAATAAACATTATGGAGATTTATTATTGGACAGTCTCACTATTCTTTTGTTTCTTGGGTGAAGTATACTCAATATCAGGAAGTACTTTGATTATTTTTTAGAGAAAGTAATTATTGAAGTGAATTAAGACTCCTCATTTATGTTATTCCTGATGCATTGAAAGCTCCATAGATAAGATCATGAATGATGTATGGGACTTTACATTTTTTCAGTTCCAAATATGCATACTATATATAAAGTATATTCAAGTGTACATACTATGTATATATGAATTATGTACATATATATACATATATAATGTATATAGGAAGTATATACAAGTTCAGAGAAATACATGACTTTTCAAGGTCACACAGCAATCAAGATCCCAATCAAGTCATTTAACTCTTCCATTATACCATGTTGTTTCCATCTAAAGAATGAAAGATACAGTTACTTATTCTTTGGAAAGAATATGGTCCCATCACATTATTTTTAAAAATATATATTTTTTGAATTTTAGAGTAGTTTTAAATTTACAGAAAAACTGCAAAGAATACACACAGTGTTCCTGTATACCCCACACCCAGTTTCCTCTATTGTTAATATCTTACATTATAATGGTGTTTTTGTCACGACTAATGAATCAATATCGATACATTATTATTAAAACCCATACCTTATTTGAATTTCCTTAGTTTTTATCAATCAGTTTCAGGATTCCTTCCAGCATACCACATTAATTAATTTCAGTCATCATGTCTCCTTGACCTTCTCTAGACTGTGACGGTTTCTCAGACTTTCCTTATTTTGTATGACCTTGCCAGTTTTGAGGATTACTGGACTGTTTTTTTTTGTTGTTGTTGTTGTTTTTGTTTTTGTTTTTTGTGGTACGTGGGCGTCTCACTACCGTGGCCTCTCCCGTTGCAGAGCACAGGCTCCGTATGTGCAGGCTCAGTGGCCATGGCTCACAGGTCCAGCCGCTCCATGGCATGTGGGATCTTCCCGGACCGGGGCACGAGTCCGTGTCCCTTGCATCAGCAGGCGGACTCTCAACCACTGCACCACCAGGGAAGCCCTGGACTGGTATTTTGTACAATGGCTCTCAGTTTGGGTTTATCTAGTGTTTTTCTCATGGTTAGACTAAGTTATGGCTTGGAGGAGGAAAACCACACAGGTAAAGTGCCCTTCTTATCACATCATATCAAAGGTGAATACTGTCAACATCACTTATTACTGCTGATGACCAGGTGTGGCGTAGGTAGTGTTTGACAGGTTTCTTCATGTAAAGTTCCTCTCCTCCTCCTTTCTAGAGTGTACTCTTTGGAAAGAAGTCCTGTGTATAGCCTACACTTAAGGAATGGTGATATATGTTTCACCTCCTTGGGGAGGAGCTTCACTTCATTTTTATCTCCATGAAATTAGCCAAGAATATTGCCTCCACTGAATCTTGTTAATAGGAGAATCTTGTCCCAGATATGTAAGTGTGTTCATATTAATTGAACAATTATCTTCTAATGCATACTTAACTTGCCTGTGTATTTTTTCTTTCCTTCATGGTTCATACAATAAATGCATATGGATTAAAGATGAGAAACAGGACACTTGATTAAATAACTAAACTGGAAGAGTTTATTTACTGGGCTTAGTTTCAAATTAGTTGTAAATTGACTCACAGAGTTCTTTCAACTACAGGGTGAAGTGGAATGGAATTTTACAGCTAAATTTAAACTAGATATGAAGAATCTGATGATAAAAAATGGGAAAGTCTAGATATATTTTATGGGTAGTAGTCTTAACACACTTCATATAATGGCTAAACATGCTATTTGTTATGTCTAAAACAATGAATTAAAGCATAACATCTTACTATCAGAATAAAATAATTTTTGACACATTTTAGCGGGGAGGGATTTGGCTATGTCAACAGGCATGGAAGTAACACTGAGTTTATTTTGGAGCATTAAAAACAATGTGTACACTCCAGAAAGAAATATTCAAAAACATGCTTATTTAAAAGTTAATATGGGGCCTCCCTGGTGGCGCAGTGGTTGAGAGTCCGCCTGCCGATGCAGGGGATACGGGTTCGTGCCCCGGTCCGGGAGGATCCCGCATGCCGCGGAGTGGCTGGGCCCGTGAGCCACGGCCGCTGAGGCTGCACGTCCGGAGCCTGTGCTTCACAGCAGGGGAGGCCACAACAGTGAGAGGCCCACGTACTGCAAAAAAAAAAAAAAAAAAAAAAAAGTTAATATGAAAAGCAGACTTATCTTCCCCAAAATGAATCTCATTCTTCCTTCATTCATATCATTATAACATAATAATAATTTAGGGGTGGGGTATTTTAAATGAGAAAAAAAGTTTGATAGCAGATTTTACATGAGAAGATTCTACAGCAGACTTGACAGACTTGTTAAACTTTTTAAAATTAAAAAAAATAATTTTCTATCTTCTAACAACCTGTATTTGAATTCTCCTAGAATACCTCACCCTCTTTCATGTATTGGGCAATGCTTTCTCATGGAATTTTTACTGACTATATAATTGACCCCAAAAGAAGATAGTTCAATATTGCAGTCAGTCTGAAAAATAAGGTTGATTTTCTTCTACTAATATTTTGAACCATTATATCTCAATCAAGGGGATATATAACTATTTTAAAATAAAAATGTAAAGAATATGAAAAACCATATAACTCTTTCTTCTTAAATTCTTATTCTTTAGATTTTTAAAGAATGAATTTTTTCTTAATAAATTGACATATATAGCATAAACTAGTATTTGACTGAAAACACATACTTATTCTAGACAATATAATGCATTTATGAACTGTAATGACAACTATGAAATAAAATGTAATATAATGAAATATATTGGTGACACTGTTGTCAGAGCAATCCAGGAAAATTATTATTTTGCAGTTATGTATACTGATTCACACCCTAAAATATTAAAGGAAATTAAGTAATAAGTGATTTAATGTTTGTGTGGTTAAGTAAATACCATGAAAATATTGAAGTGATGCTGTAAATATCTTACCTTAAAGAAGACTGGAGGTTTTGCAATTTACTTGAGATGTGTAAAATCCAGTGAGATTTTGTTAAGGAGAAAATTATCTTGAGAGTTTTCTGAGAAGCAACAAAAACTGTTGTTCAATGACAGTGGCTTCAATTCATTCCTAAAACATTTATTGAAAGCTAAATGACTGTTCTGCATGTTGGGGCTACTGTGTTGGATGTGATTTGGGGCCGGCCCTCTGGGAATTCTGTGTTATAAATTCCATTTATAACAGTTTATAGTCATTCAATAAATTTTGCTTGTCTTTCCACCAAAATAGAGTTATTGTATTCTTATTGCTTAGATTATCATGTTAGAAAATACTACAAATCTTTTGAAAAATTTTCAAGCTACTTTGGCAATCTCCTGTTAGGACAAATATCTGTTGGTTGTTGTCCTAGAACTTCACTTAAAAAGTGAACAGCCTTGGCCAGGGCCTGGGCTAGGGACTAGAGGACACCAAAAGGTGTGAAACACAGCCCATCCTTTCAAGAAACTTTGTATCAAGTTAAGCTCATTACATACAAGATATTTATCTAAGAGTATAATCTTCTGGAATCTAAGTCCAAGTCACTGATTTTTATTTATCTGATAAACACTTTTTATTCACTCATAAAGCTGTAAATATATTTGCATTTTTGAATAGCATCTGGAAATGGTGGTACCTACAATAATAACTCTTATTATAATTTCTAAATAGTATTCAGGAGATGTAGCTTGCTGTAGTAGAAAGATGATTTACTTTGGAGTCAGGCAGATCTGAGTTTGATATAGGACTGTATCACAGCCAATAACCTATGACTTTGATCTAGTTCCTTAAACTTTCTGGGACTCAGCTTTCTCACTTGTAGTGTGAGCTAAATCTTAACTTTCAGTGTAGCTGGGAGGATTTAACATAACAACGTATACAGAGTTCTTCACACATCCTTGGCAAAGAGCAGGAATGGAAAACTGCTGTTGGGTATTTGTCAGTGTTAGAATAATAATTCTTGGGCAATGTTTCACTGTTTTAAAAATGACTTCACCTTCATTATCCAATCTAATTTTTATACTAACTTCTGAAATTAAGATATTATCAATTCAGTTATTCATGTAAAGAAACCAAGAAATGGAAGTGACCAGTGGAAATCTGACACATCCCGAATTTGAATCTTTGACTTCTAGCTCAAGATCCTGCCCTCTCCATAAAGAATTAAGAATTGTGAGAATTCAATTTTGCCTTGTTCACACCAAAGCCTACCTGTCTGGTTTGGACAAGATATGTAAATTCTTGAAGTCTTAGCTTCCTCACTTGTACATTGAAGGCATTGTACTGATATATCTTTCCAATCCTTTCCAGTTTTGCATGCACTATGAGAGTCAGTAGAGTGTAGTTGTTAAGATACAAGTGTTGGAGATAAACTCTTGGATTCAAATCCTGACTCTGCCATTTGTTGGCTCTGTAAGCTTAGGCAAAATACTAAATCTCATCAAGTCTCATTTTACTCATCATTATGGGTTAATAAATAGTACTTACTTCAGGGCATCATCTTTGTGAGGAATAAATGCATTAAACTATGCAAAATATGAAGAAAGGGATCTGGTATAGAATAAATGTCATACATATAAGTTTTTGCTGATTATTTCCTAAAATTGTGCCATCAAGTTTAATGACTCCAAGTGAGCTATTTTAACTCTTCAAGTCAGAGTAGATTTACTTAAACAATTAAGTGTAAGCGTCACCATCCTGGATTCTTGGCCCAATCACACTGCTGTTCTTGTGACACTGACTCAACTCGCTAGCTCTGTTCTAAAGAACTGTTATTGGTGGACATAGCCACATACACCTGGGGGTAGTGTTTACCTGTCCAGAAATAGATGTATGTGTATCAATATAGAGTCAGCACTGAATCTTCTCCTGGTACCCAATTGAACCGATGAATCTATTTCTTTGAAGTTCTGGAACTATTCGGGATCTGGGTCAGTATGATTGCAGAAGCCAACGATTCTAATTAGACATTTGCTGAAGCACCAAAAAGTATAGCAAAACTGCTTTGCAAAATAATTATTTAAGCATATAAATTCCAAGCATTAGATGCAAATTAAAACTCATTTTGGTAGAAGAATAATTAAAGGTCTTAATTCTATATGTTATTTGTAGACAAATGCAAGTTTTATTTTACTAATAAAATTGTTCATTAAAATCTTTAAAACATATCACATTCATATTAGATATCACTGAAAAGTAATTCAATAATTGAACTTAGACATATTGAGATGCATAAGCCAATGGAGTCAACATAAAAGTAACAGCTAAATTTTTGGCAAATTGCTTAAAATTTTTTTAAAAAGGTTTTATTTCCATAGCATGGACTTTTAGAACATATTGGTAAGCTATTCCTGCCTAAATTATTGTTTAATAATATTACAATATTTAATAATTTAAGTACAAATTTTATTTACAGTTTCCATGCTTTAATTTTGCTTTGTAAGAATTTCAGAAATATAGAAACAGCTGACATTTTTCGAAACAACTACTAGCACAGTGGAAAAAAAAAAGCTGCTTTCATTCCATTTTTTTTTTTCTGTATTCACTCTTTTTTGCTAGGTGGCATGCATGCAGTGGTTTCATGGAGACCATACAATGCTTGAGATGATTGAGAAAAAACGTTGCTTGTGCAAGGAAATAAAAGCTAGACAGAAAACGGAAAAGGGCCTTTGCAAACAGGATAGCATGCCTATCCTACCCAGCTGGAAGAAGAATGCGGGTACAAAGAAGTACAGCCCTCCACCCTATTCTAAACAGCAAACGGTATTCTGGGACACTGCCATATGACTGTGTGCAGGATGGCGTGAGCTCCACATTATTTAACACGAAGAGGGAGGTCGACTCGGTCATGTGATAAGTAACTGTTACATATCGTCTCAGTCAAAATGGAATGCCAGTGGTTCCCTGGAAAACCCATGGGAAGCTCTGCCTATTTGTGGCTAGTTCAAGATAAAATCCGTATTTCCTTGCATTTAAGGCACACGTATTTATCATGGATTATTTTGAATCCAGAAGATATTAAGATGTAAATATTTTACTAGTTTATGGATGACACCTGAAATAATACACATTATACGTATATAAATGATAGAAATATCAAGAGTTTTACTATATGATACAATTTTGGTATTAACTGGTTTGTTATCTTTTATATGTCCCTTGATGCCTTTGATTATTAATTTTTGCATTTAAAATGTTTCTTTCTGCCACCTTTGGTTTCTGTACATGAGCTCACAGATAGGTTATGTTCAATCACACAATATATGATCTGGTGCTAGTAATGTAGAAGTTGAATATCATATTCGTTAGGAACATACGTTGCTTTGTATGTTTTTAAGGGTTTGACAGGAAATGAATGCCAATGTGATGCTGAATTTGGACGTCCACATTACATCAACACCAATATTTTTGCTACATTGGCTTTATAAGAATTTCTCTTCAGTATCATCTTGTTTATACTAAGCAATGGTTAGTCAGACTCCAGAGAAAGTTAATAGGATATATTTGGACATCCTAACAGAAAACATTTCCTTCAGAAATGACTTTAGGGACACATGTCCTTGCATCATTGATTTGATTGGAGGAGACCAGGGTTCACTGTGATAATGGAAGGAACAAGGAATCAAAGGTTAAACAGCACAACTGCTTTCAAGAGGGTGGGACCAGTGGCTTTAGAGCCACTGCCATCACTATTTTTGAGTAACTTTTCATGTGTATGTTTGTTTCCCTAGAAAATGACCAATATACATTCAACCAGATGAGTTTACATGTTTTAGTATACTAAATGCCAATCTTTCTCAAAATTTAGGTTCACAAATGGAGTAGTATTTCATGTTAATTTTTCAAATTATCTATTACCATATTTTTGGGGTGTAATCTTCTGTGCATGTTCATCATACCCATTCTTACTGATGATGACACCATGACCAAAGAATTATGACCAATTGTTTATTTTATATTTTGTTTCAAGAAAGAAACAGGAAATGCAGGGGATGGAAGATGGGGTGGATTCAATTTTATGTGGTGGTAAAATTTAAGTTAAATAAATCATATATATCTTTTAAGAGTAACTTGTTAGTTGACTATAAATATCCCCACGGATGAATAAAAAGGAAACTATCACATATATTTTGTATATTTAAATTACTATTTATGCTTCCTAAGATGGACAGTATGTGATTCTTCTTTAACAATCAATTTAGTATTATATTTCTGAGAGAAAAGTATGTGTTTGAAGTTATTGTCATAGTGGTTTTCCTTGTAAGGGTTTTGACAGCAAGGTTTTGACAGCAATAGGACAGTGCTGCTCAATATAACCAAATATAACAGGAGGTAGGGAATTTTTGTAATCTATATTGCTAAAGAGCTAGTAATGCTTTATCAGTAATAGTTTCTTTCAAGCCTTTGAAATGTTATAAAATAATTTTTTAATATTTTATAATTAATGTATATTTTGATGTCCAACTAGAATTCTGAAAGAATAAGGAAAATAAGGTAAGTGGGAGCATGTATATCTGTTATGTGTGCCCGTGCACACGTGAATGAGTACTCAGTGGGGGAACTGTGTACATTAAATGCTTATTGAAGTTTTAGTTTTGTTTGTATCACTGAGGTGGTTAAAAAAAAAAAAGCAGAGTCAAAAGTACAGGAAATCACAGAGAGATCTTAAGTAGCTTAAATAAATCCTGCTGCCATGTTTCACCAGTTATAGATTTTATTCCAAATCCAACAATCAATGGAGTTCAAATCTAGGAGTGATGAAAATGTGTTAAGGTAAAATCAGAATTGAAATAAAATGCGTTTAAGACCCAAGTTGTTATCCTGATTTAAGTTATTATGACCACATATGCTCAAGCCAATGAATCAGATATATATGTCATCAATTCTCAGCACCTTTATGATCATCTTGAGATATATAGATAGATAGATAGATAGATAGATCAATCTCAGGCTCAATATGATAATGATTAGATAATTCCCTTGAAATTTATATTTTGGTAATAAATGCAAGTGTGTTTTTCAAATGCCAATCTTTCCCATATCTATCTGAATTAGACAGAAGATATTTTTTAATGCTGGCCACTTGTCAAGAAGGAAACAGAGTTACTAAAATGATTTGTGTTGGATTCAGCCATTTCCATTTGTTCTGCCAAACTCATACTCTTGCCAGGTTTCATACACTCCTTTTCCAAGCAAGTTATTTTCTGAGAAGGTAACTTGTTTGAAAATCTGACCTTAGGCAACGGTTTCCATTTATTTTCTCCAAATCTTGCTTTCCATGGGAAGTAATTGAAAGATCTGATATTTGGCTCAAGAAATGATATTCTATACCTATAAGACTGTCCATTGTGGTTTAGTCTATGTGGCAATAGCCATTCAATGATTAATTTCCTTTTTGTGTAGTATTTCTTTATGTGGAGAAAAAGAGGTCATTAGGACAGAGAAAAAAATAAAGTTACTCTCTAGTGGCAACTAATTAGGACACTTCATCCTTTAAATTTGGTCAGATGATCAAAAGTTCCACCTGCACCCAGAACACTATGGAATGATAAGGCTCATAATTTTTTAGCAGTGCCAAAGAACAAATCATATCATGGCATGATTATCAAGTTGAAAGAGCTCAGAATTATAAAAATTATCTTTTCACAGCAAATTTTATAGAAACAGAATTTTATTGGCTGTCAGCAAGATGATTTTATATGTGAAAACTTCTTAGAAGAGACACAATGTTTTTTAGAATGGATGGAAGGGAAAAAGCAAATCCTGCTTTTCTGCCCAGTCTCTGAAGCCAGCGTCTTCTGAGGTAGAACAGGAGGTCTTTATGTAAATGTTGCCAAACTTTCCCTTGTGTTTATGGAGTGGAAGCAAGTTTGGAAAGTGATTGATTTATGTAAAGGTTAATGTCACCCATAAAAAATAGTCGTGAAAGTGAAACAAAACAAAACATTAAGAGGTTAAAATGTGTAGTTAAGAATATACACATTCAAATACATGGTAATTAAATGGATACAAGCAGATACAACTTCACTTTTCAAAGCAGTGACATCGGGACTTCAGAGACCCCAAGGTTCCACATAGTTTTCTTTGAATGCTTCCGGAGAGTAGAGAAACATTTTCCTCACCACCTTTTGGCTTAGGCCTCACCCTTATATCCAATGTAGTTTGACTCTTAAGAGCGAGTTTGGTGATCAAATTAATAAAACTAAACGACCCTATTGTTTCATTGTTTTAATTAAATAAGACATCAGAACAATGCACATACAATGCAATTTCAATATTACTTATATGTTAAGTAATATTTTGCCTCAAATACAAAAGAACTTGTAAGCTAATCATGGCTACCTATAAAATGAAGGAAAAGTTCCTGTGATTTAAGTAGCAAGTAATCTGAGATGAGAGAGAACTCACCCTTGCAAAGAAGTAGAAGTAGAATAGAATAGCAATTCACAATTCATTGTGTCCCAGACTTAAATTGAAGTGAAAGAAAAATAATACCTATGTACTTAAGATTAACTGGCTAAATCTTCCTTGTAAGGGAAAATAGATATCTAACTCTAGAATGTGAACAATTTGTTATTAATCCATTATTGATTTAACAGTTCATTATTGAGCAACTTATATATCAGCTATTTTAAAACATTTCTGAAGCATTTGGCATTAAGCATTCAAAAAGATGTGTTCCCTGCCTTGAAAGAGCTTTATTATGCAATCATTAATATTTTCAAAACAAAGCTTTTAGGAAGATATACAATATCACATATGTTTGACATCTCTTATGTGTTTATATATGGTACTCTTTTTTTTCAGATCAAGTGTATAGTCAAAATAAAATGCTAAACATATTAAAGTTGATGTCTAAGTATAAAATATGTTTATGTGTAAGCTTCTATAGGTACACATAGGATATGTACTGCTGTCTATATAAATCAGTAAAAGGATAACAAGTTTTTCCATGTTGGACTTTGAACATTGTGGCTTGGGGTTTGGATTGATTTAAAACCCTTTGATATTTGGGTCAATTACACTGTAGCAAAATGTGTGTATTCTGGGAAAAATGTCTCATAATATTTCCCTTTAAATGTTATAAAGGTTAAAATTTAAGGGAAAACATCTTTACAGAAACATCATTGGATCTATCTCAACTAAACCTGTATGAAATCCTTTTGAAGTTTTCAATTGTTCCCAAATATGACTGGGTTTGCCCACCCTCAAAGCATCTACATTTACACAGATATACACCCACATACAGTATACATACTGTATATAATATATATGAAAATGTTTAGTATGCACTTCTTTTGTTTGAAACTCCTTCAGTTAACATTTATAGTGTAGCAATTTGTGTAAAGTGCACTGTGATTATAAAAAACAAAGCACAGTAAAGTCACAGGTCTTGTTATCTTGCACTAAAAATGTGTTCACGTATTTAGCAATTGTATGTTTACTTTCTTGTTCTTTTCAAGAAATTGAAACAAATAGCTATTGAGAAAATATCAAATAATATGTTTTTTAGTGGTAATGGCACTACATTTTTAAAAGACAGGGGTTTTAAAAGAGACCATTTAACATCCATTCCACCATCACGTTTACTGTATTTAAAAATCTGAATGTCGTACTGCATTTTTCATTACTCATTAAAAATGTCAGGTATGTGCCTGAAAAGTTGTGCAAATAAGCATTAGATAACAGATTTCTCTACTAATGTGTTGTTAGCCATTTCTATATACATAATAATATAAACACTGATGTTTTAATTTCTTTTAATTTTTGTACTTGATTTTTTCAGGTAACATGTAATTATAAATGTACTTTGATACTCCTGAAGTAACCAGATGTTGTCTGAAAACAAATTGTTTTCTTTAGTGCATTGACAATATTTTGCAATACTTTTGTGCTTATTTATTTGTGCTCCCGTGTAATTATAATAAAAGCAATACTTTAAATTAGTTGACTTTGTCGTTGCTGGTATTTATTCATCAAGAAACAAGATTGGTAACATCTCTTTTAAAGAAAAGTGTGCACATTTTTCCACGTTTCCATTTGCCTATGAGATTGTATGTATGGTGGAAGATTGGTGTCTGTGAGTAGTTTGAAGACCTAGATTTTACAACTTAGTTATGTGACCCTCAATCGTCCTCAATCACCACTCGGCTTCTGCTTCAAATAGGTGATCCACTAAGTAAGAGGAAACTTGACATTTTTCTTTCATATGCACCTAATTCCAATTAAATGACTCAGTGTGTATCTAAAGTGTGCTGGAGGCATTAAAGAAAAAAAAATCCAGCAATCCTAGACTGGTGTACATAGACAAGATATTTATTTGAAGAGTATTTAGCACATTTATTTATTCAGTCATACTTCGTTTACTGGGGCATTGGTAATTAAAATGTCATTGAACACTTGAAATATACAAGACAAGGTTCTGGATCTCAGAAATCTTACCAAAAAAATGCATTTGTGGGACTTTCCTGGTGGTCCAGCCGTTAAGACTTCGCCTTCCAGTGCAGGGGTTGCGGGTTTGATCCCTGGTCAGGGAGCTAAGATCCCAAATGCCTTGCGGCCAAAAAGCCAAAACATAAAACAGAAGCAATATTGTAACAAATTCAATAAAAACTTTAAAAATGGTCCACATCAAAAAAAAGTTTTTTAAAAAAGTGCATTTGTAATAAAGCAACCCCCTTTATTAGTTTCTAATGGCAACTTCATCATCCACTTACATCTTCTCCCATATGTCCAGTTTCAGTGTAATTTGTTATACTTTCATAATTCCTCACAAATTCTTTTCATGTTCATTCTTTTTTTTATTTTTAAGTTTTTTTTTTTGATGTGGGCCATTTTTTCAAAGTCTTTATTGAATTTTTTACAATATTGCTTCTGTTTTATGTTTTTGGCCACGAGGCACGTGGGATCTTAGCTCCTTGACCAGGGATCAAACCTGTGCCCCCTGCATTGGAGGGTGAAGTCTTAACCACTGGACCACCAGGGAAGTCCCTCCTGTTCATTCTTAAAAGGAATCCAATTCATTCCTACTCTTTCGTTCCACTTCTCCAGCTACTCAAATGCTCTGTGTGCACCCTACCTCTTGGTTGAACAAGAAATAACTAATCATACTTTCCATTATCAACACTTTAACTTCCATCCATCTCAGCTCATGACAAGAGGTGCCCCACATTCTAAAATGTCTCTTCTCTTCTCCCAGCTCTCACTAAGACACATTGTTTCCAGTGCTCTCATAGTCTAATTAATTATGTTAATGCTAAGATGTGAATGACTGACAAAACAATGTCCATCCTCCTATGGCTATTGGCATTGAAGAAAATTCTTAGTAACATGCACCATGGACTGTCTATTACTAGAATGTTGGGCAATGTGACAAAATAGGAGGTTAGAAGAGAAGTTTATAGAAAACTTTGCACATTATCACCTCAAATTGCATCCTCTAGAACAGTGGTTCTCAAACTTTGTTGCACAGAAGAATCATGTGAGCTATTTCTAAAAACCCCCACTGTTCAGAAAGCATCTGGGGGTAGTACACAGGCTTCAGTAGTTTCTAAAAGCCCCCAAGTGATTCCAATACATGGCTAAAATTGAGAATTAGAGCAGTGCTTCTTTTATTGTGTGTGTGTTATGCGGGCCTCTCACTGTCGTGGCCTCTCCCGTTGCAGAGCACAGGCTCCGGACGCGCAGTCTCAGCGGCCATGGCTCACGGGCCCAGCCACTCCACGACATGTGGAATCTTCCCGGACTGGGGCACGAACCCATGTCCCCTGCATCGGCAGGCGGACTCTCAACCACTGTCCCACCAGGGAAGGCCAGAGCAGTGCTTCTTAAACTTTAATGTGTGTGCGTATCACCTGGGGAACTTGTGAACCTTTAGCAGAGGCTGAGATTGGCATCTCCAGCAAGATCCCAGGAAATGCTGATGCTGCTTGCCCATAGACCATCTACTGAGAACAACTACTAAGCAACTTCCTTCTCTGCCTATTTTTAGGGAGCCTTTGATACCATACACTAGAGCACTGCTACTCACAGTGTGCTTCACAGATAGACAACACAGCACCATGCTGGGACTTGTTAGAAATGCAAAATCTTGGGCTCCATCCGAGACAGATCTTTGGAGCTGAGACTCATGAATCTCGGTGCTGAGACTCATAGATCTGCTTTAGCAAGCTATCCAGATGATTCTTATGCCCAGTGAAGTTTCAGAAGCAATACCCTGGACCAGTGTAGTTTTCAACAACGGCAGCACATTACATTCATCTCAGGAGACTTTTATTTACTTCTGATACCTGGGCATTACTTCCACAGATTCTGATTTTATCAGCCTGGGGTCAGGCTGGACAACTTTTCCTTCTCTTCCTCCTCTTTATCCTTTCTTCTTCCTTTCCTAGAACTTCCCAGGTGATTAGAATATGAGGCCGGTATTGAGAAAGCTATATTAAAGAATCAACTCTGTCCCATACACTGGAAGTTTTGTCACATTTTCCAGAAACAGCATTTTATCCACAGGATCAAATACAAAACTTGGTCATTTCATACCTCTCCTCATCAAAGTTACTTATAAGTACCTTATGGCAAAGAGTGCTGCAGGAAGAAAGTTCCAGTTTGGGGTTCAATCATTTCCCTATGACTGGGTGCCTATCTGCCATCTGAGGAAGTCAATGGTCTATGAGGTTACGGTTACATTATTTTAAAAAAATATTCTGAATATTGCCTGGAAATTAGTGTCCAGGTGATACTCAGAATCTTCATTTTTGATAATAGTTTCGGAGTCTATCAGATTTCCTCCCAGTTGGAATTGGGCACACCCCGCAAACATCCTCTCCCACCCCCCAACACACATGCAAACACATGTGCTTGAGTCTCCATTACAGTGTCATCTGACTTATAACAGTTATTTCTTTGGGAGTTTGTCTTCTATACTATATGGCAAGTTCCAGACAGGGGAGCTGGGTTTGCTTGTTGTAAATCTTTATTTCCCAGAGTTCCTGGCCCATTGCTCTGCACATGAAAGTACTGAATAATATCCATTGAGTCCATTTATGTGTTTATTTAACCAATATTCATTAAAGTCCTCCTATATACCAAACGCTGTTCTATACAGTAACAGGGCAAAGTCCTTGCACTTGTAAAGTTTAAATTCTAGTCAATTTATGTTTTCCTTTGATGTTGTATCCTCTACTTCCTCTCTTTCATTAGATAAAATAAAAATTGTATGAGATATTGTGAAATTTTGTAATTTCTGGACCAAGATTGCTTTAGATACATGTGAGTATTATTTATATAGCTATATATTTATATCTATCCACCTACACATTTACTTAAACCCCACCTTGTTATAAAACAAATTAAAGCAGTTTATATTAATGCATAAAATACAGAAAAATATATATATGAAATGTATGACAACTGTAAGAGGAAAAACAAAAGATTAGGGTATGATATTAAAACCAGCCATAAACGATTTTAGTTCACAAAATGCATACAATGATACCGCATGTAATTACAAGCTATACGTTCATAATTCATCATAAGAGCAACACCAATAATAATAATATAATAATAATAATAATGACTATTACAATTATTGCTTACTCTGTGCCAGATACTGAACTGTTTTTTAATCTATTTTACTTAATTTCTACCTCAACTCTATGATTATCTTCATTTTCTAGATAAAGCTGTTGAAGTTTATAGAACTTGCACAAAATTATACAGATAGTATTTATAGATTCTGGAAATTGAGGCTAAGCTTCTCTGATTCTAAAACAAAACCAATGCAACACAGTCTTTCATTTAAATTAGTGTCAGTTCGCTATTCACCATTTACAGAGATTTAAACACGTTTTGAACACTACATTATACACTATTTATGTAGCCTAAATGGAACTAATCCATCTAACTTCGACTTACTTATTTAACACCAAAGAGGCAGTATTTTCCCCTACAGCAGAACAAAGTTCACAGTTACAGCTCAGTGAAGGGGACTACAGGTTTTCTTTGCCATTCCTGATCATTTCTTATGAATCTTTTAACAGGTTGCAAGGAAGGTCAAATGAGTTCACTAAGGTCAAACAGTAAATTGGCTTTTAAATGGATTTTGCCTGTACATTTCCCTTAGGGTAACTACTGCCATGCTATGTTAAGTTTTTTGATATGTTTCAGTTATATTAAGTTTTCAGCTATGTTAAGTTTTTTGATATGTTTCAAAGTGCCTTCTCTGCTACGTTCAACAAAAGGCTTATTGGCTTAAGGAGGTACTTTGTTTTAGGGAATGCATCCATCCAAATTTTGTTGCTTTTTCTTCAGGGAAGACACGGGATGATATTTTAAATGGTGGGGATGGGGAGAAAGAATAATAGAGTCATACCTGGTATTAAATTAAAATCTACCATCACACTGGGCACTGACACCTGAATACTCTATTCTTCAGCAACATTTCCTCACAAAGACCCTTAAAATGTGCTAGGATAGAAAAAATGACACTGGGATAGAAAAAAGAAAAAATGTTTGTTATTATTGTAGTTATATAGTTAAGCTTTTGTACATTTAAAGTGTAAAACTAACATATTAAAGTACTTGATTTCTTTCACTGAATAAGTCATTCTTTCTTTTTTTTTTTTTTTTTTTTTGGCCCTGCTGCGCGGCACGTGGGATCTTACTTCCCCCGACCAGGGATTGAACCCGTGACCCCTGCAGTGGAAGTGCTGAGTCTTAACCACTGGACTGCCAGGGAAGTCCTGAATAAATAACTTTTGAATGCTTCTGTGCCAGTCATTATTACCAATGATGGGAATATGGTCCTTAATAAAAGACAACCTTACGCCTCTTAGAATTTACACGATGGATATGATTACTAGTCTTATGAAGTTGACAGCACCAAGTGAGCCCCCTTGCTTGGACCTCAAGGATTACAAGGTGTGGTGTTGAGATGATATTCAGATGTGGCAAAATTCAGAGTGGCTGAAAGGCGGCTGCTCTGAGACTGTAGGATTATACTGTCTCTGTCGGAGTAGGCTTTCTTGCCTCACCCATCTCCTTCCCTTGGGGTTTGAGACCTCCGTGTCAGAGATCACACATATATGCATATTGATTCCTTGTTAAACATATATTTTTCCTTTTACAGTAGAAGGGTTCTGAAACAACAACAACAACAAACCACTGAGACCACCTTGGAGATGACTAGGCACCTCTGATTATAATTATGTCAAAGTGTTTTTGTTTTGCTTGAGGATCTTCTAGACTTTATCTGAGACTAGCATCCAAATGTGTCTCCCACCCTAGAAGAGTCTTGATTTCTCATAGTTTACAATGTTAATTACCATTGTCTAGTTTCCAAACTGTTCCACTTGGTTGCAGAAATCCACCAGCCTCAGTATCACCCTACAAGTCCCTGCCCCCTCCCAGACCACAGCATCGTACATCAACAATCTCAAATTCGAATGACTCTATGCCTTGGGTAAGAGAGACAAGCGTCTATTTTCAATTATTGAAACAGTCAAAAATTAAGGTAGGGCTTGAAAAATGGAGGATGAAGGAGATGGTAGACTTCAGTATAAACTTGGACATGAGGATAAGGAGTTTGCCAGGGAAAAACACAAGAGTAGGGATATAATAAATTTTAAAAATAAGATTAGTAGTAGTGTTATTCAGTTTTGGAAAAAGTGCAATTCATCCCAAAGATGGCTAGGTAGGAATTTTTTAAGAAGTTAACCTCATTTTTACTTGAATGTGTGGCTTTCTTTCACATTTATATCAGGATTATGCAAAAGAGACCATTGGGAAACTTGATCAGAGCTGTTTAGAAAGGCAAACAAGAAAGTCAGTCTAGGCATAAAAATGAATAAAGTCAGTACAGAGAAGCAAGGAAAGGGTAAGGCCAAAAATTATTGACCTCAGTATTTTCTGATGACTCCTCATAACTTTGCCTTTCTGCTTTATAGATGTATTGTTTATTAAATCTAAAGAGGTGAGGTGAGATTTAAACAGTGTATTCTTAGTTATGCAAAGACCTGGAGGAGTGTTTCAGATGATTGTAAAGACTGAGATAGAATGATTTTGAGGTTTTCAGGAACCCTACTGGCCACAAATAGAGTAATGAGGGAGAGGTTGGGGCCAGATATGTAGGTGCTGTGCCGTTTATATGCCAGGCAAAGTATCAAGCATATCACTTGCAATATCTAAGAATCGAAAGCATAAGTGGAGTTTAAGAAGGATAGAAAAGGATATTCATGACACCTCCCTAAATTCATCGGCCCACCTCTCATTAATAAATGTGTGCAGAAAACCAAGAATCATCAAACATTTGATGAAAATAAGCAATGAACAAAAGAAAATCCAACAGAAGAGGTAAGTAAAGCACAAATAGATTATTAACAAATTATATTTAGATTGATCACCAGAGGTAGGTTTAATGTGAAACTAATGACATAAATTTTATGGCCACACCCACATATAAAAACCACTCTAAAATGCTGGGAGAAGCCCTAGCAATGTGTTCACATGGTCATATGGTTGTGTAAAATTTGCAAAAGTGGATTTTTTGACTATGATCAACCAGTTTTCTACTTTAATTTACCTTCCATCCTACTTCTTGATTTGGGGGTCACTGGGATGGCTGTGGAAATTTTTGAGATCTGACCAATAAGAGGTTGGGTTGGATATACAATCACTTTAGGCTTAGTGGGACATTTCCACATAAATCACAAAATTCATAATTTTGTAACTTTTTTCTTAAAGAACATCCCTCCCCAATTCGTATAAGCTTCAGTTCTTACAAAATTTGGAACCGCAATGATTTTCACAGATATTTATAGATATTGAAAGGAATATCTTTTCCATAAAACTAAAACAGCTATGATAATAATCTAGAAATCAGAAAAAAATAACAACCATAAAGTATGAAGTACTTCAGCTCCCTGACCTCCTCTCACCTTTTCAAACCAAAAAATAAATAAAATATATAATAAACAATAAATGGTATATAGTTAAGAGCTTAGAGACACTTTATCAACCATTTCAGAGAATTATGATTGAGATTTCTAGGAAGATCTTAAATCTACAGGCTACATATTATATTTACCACCAAAATGGTCTCATATCTTGGACATGCTCATATCCTTTGGAATATGATTATTGTAATATTTATGAGAATTGATAAGGTTAAACTACTTAGATTTTTTTTTTAATTCAGGTATAGTTGATTTACAATGTTGTGTTACTTTCGGGTGTACAGCAAAGTGACTGTTATATATAATATATATTTATATATATATAATAACCTATAATGGAAAAGAATCTGAAAAATAATATATATAATATCTACTTTCTCAGAATCTTTTCCATTATAGGTTATTACGAGATATTGCATATGCCAAAGTTCCCTGTGATATACATTAGGTCTTCGTGTTTTTTTTATTTTTTAACATCTTTATTGAAATATAATTGCTTTACATTGTTGTGTTAGTTGCTGATGTATAACAAAGTGAACCAGCTATACGTATACATATATCACCATATCACCTCCCACTTGCATCTCCCTCCGACCCTCCTTATCCCACCCCTCTAGGTGGTCACAAAGCACCAAGCTGATCTCTCTGGGCTGTGCAGCTGCTTCCCATTAGCTATCTATTTTACATTTAGTCATGTATATATTTCAATGTCACTCTCTCACTTCGTCCCATCTTACCCTTCTCCCTCCCTGTGTCTTTAAGTCCACTCTCAACATTTGCATCTTTATTCTGTCCTGCCCCTAGGTTCTTCAGAACCTGTTTTTGTTTTTTTTTAGAATCCATATATATGTGTTAGCATACGGTATTTGTTTTTATTTTTCTGACTTACTTCACTCTGTATGACAGAGTCTAGGTCCATCCACCGCACTACAAATAACTCAATTTCATTTCTTTTTATGGCTGAGTAATATTCCATTTATATAAGTGCCACATCTTCTTTACCTATTCATCTGTCAAAGGACACTTTGGTTGCTTCCATGTTCTGGCTATTGTAAATAAGACTGCAATGAACATTGTGGTACATGACTCTTTTTGAATTATGGTCTTCTTAGGATATATGCCCAGTATTGGGATTGCTGGGTCATATGGTAGTTTTATTTTAGTTTTTAAGGAACCTCCAAACTGTTCTCCATAGTGGCTGTATCAATTTACATTCCCACCAATAGTGCAAGAGGCTTCCCTTTTATCCACAACCTCTCCAGCATTAATTGTTTGTAGATTTTTTGATAATGGCCATTCTGACTGGTGTGAGGTGATACCTCGTTGTAGTTTTGATTTGCATTTCTCTAATGATAAGTGATGTCGAGCATACTTTAATGTGTTTGTTGGCAATCTGTATATATTCTTTGGAGAAATGCCTATTTAGGTCTTCTGCCCATTTTTGGATTGGGTTGTTTGTTTTTTTTTTTGATATTGAGTTGCATGAGCTGCTTGTATATTTTGGAGACTAATCCGTTGTCAGTTGCTTCATTTGCAAATATTTTCTCCCATTCTGAGGGCTGTCTTTTTGTCTTGTTTATGGTTTCCTTTGCTGTGCAAAATCTTTTAAGTTTCATTAGGTCCCATGTGTTTATTTTTGTTTTTATTTCCATTTCTTTAGGAGGTGGGTCAAAAAGGATCTTGCTGTGATTTTATGTCATAGAGTGTTCTGCCTATGTTTTCCTCTAAGAGTTTGATAGTGACTGGCCTTACATTTAGGTCTTTAATCCATTTTGAGTTTATTTTTTGGATGCTGTTAGGGAGTGTTCTAATTTCATTCTTTTACATGTAGCTGTCCAGTTTTCCCAGCACCACTGATTGAAGAGGATGTCTTTTCTCCATTGTATATTCTTGCCTCCTTTAATCAAAGATAAGGTGACCATATGTGCATGCCTTTATCTCTGGGCTTTCTATCCTGTTCCATTGATCTATATATCTGTTTTTGTGCCAGTACCATACTCTCTTGATTACTGTAGCTTTGTAGTATAGTCTGAAGTCCGGGAGCGTGATTCCTCCAGCTCTGTTTTTCTTTCCCAAGATTGTTTGGCTATTCTGGGTCTTTTGTGTTTCCATAAAAATTGTGAAATTTCTTATTCTAGTTCTGTGAAAAATGCCACTGGTAGTTTGATAAGGATTGCATTGAATATGTTGATTGCTTTGGGTAGTATATTCATTTTCACAATGTTGATTCCTCCAATCCAAGTACATGGTATATCTTTCCATCTGTTTGTATCATCTTTAATTTCTTTCTTCAGTGTCTTATACTTTTCTACATACAGGTCCTTTGTCTCCTTAGGTAGGCTTATTGCTAGGTATTTTATTCTTTTTGTTGCAGTGGTAAATAGGAGTGTTTCCTTAATTTCTCTCTCAGATTTTTCATTATTAGTGTTTAAAAATGCAAGAGCTTTCTGTGCATTATTTTTTTATCCTGCTACTTTACCAAATTCATTGACTAGCTCTAGTAGTTTTCTGATTGCATCTTTAGGATTCTCTCTGTATAGTATCATGTCATCTGCAAACAGTGACAGTTTTACTTCTTCTTTTCAATTTGGATTCCTTTTATTTCTTCTTCATCTCTGATTGCTTTGGCTAAAACTTCCAAAAGTATGTTGAATAATAATGGTGAGAGTGGGCAACCTTGTCTTGTTCCTGAACTTAGAGGAAATGTTTTCAGTTTTTCACCATTGAGAACGATGTTGGTGTGGGTTTGTTGTATATGGCCATTATTATGTTGAGGTATGTTCCCTCTGTGCCTACTTTCTGGAGGGTTTTTATCATAAATCGGTGTTGAATTTTGTTGAAAACTTTTTCTGTATCCATTGAGATGATCATATGGTTTTTCTCCTTCTATTTGTTAATATGGTGTATCACATTGATTGATTTGCATATACTGAAGAATCCTTGCATTCCTGGGATAAACTCCACTTGATCATGGTGTCTGATTCTTTTAATGTGCTGTTGGATTCTGTTTGCTAATATTTTGTTGAGGATTTTTGCATCTATGTTCATCAGTGATATTGGCCTGCAGTTTTCTTTTTTTGTGACATCTTTGTCTGCTTTTGGTATCAGAGTGAGGGTGGCCTCATAGAATGAGTTTGGGAGTGTTTCTCTACTATATTTTGGAAGTGTTTGAGATGGATAGGTGTTAGCTCTTCTCTAAATGTTTGATAGAATTCACCTGTGAAGCTATCTGGCTCTGGGCTTTTTTGTTGTTGTTAGAAGATTTGTAATCACAGCTTCAGTTTCAGTGCTTGTGATTGGTATGTTTGTATTTTCTATTTCTTTCTGGTTCAGTCTTGGAAGGTTATGCTTTTCTAAGAATTGGTCCATGTCTTCAAGGTTGTCCATTTTATTGACATATAGTTGCTTGTAGTAATCTCTCATGATCCTTTGTATTTCTGCAGTGTCAGCTGTTACTTCTCCTTTTTCATTTCTTATTCTGTTGATCTGAGTCTTCTCTATTTTTTATCTTGATGAGTCTGGTTAATAGTTTATCAATTTTGTTTATGTTCTCAAAGAACCAGCTTTTAGTGTTATTGATCTTTGCTATTGTTTCCTTCATTTCTTTTTCATTTATTTCTGATCTGATCTTTATGATTTCTTTCCTTCTGCTAACTTTGGTGGTTTTTTTGTTCTTCTTTCTCTAATTGCTTTAGGTGTAAGGTTAGGTTGTTTATTTGAGATTTTTCTTGTGTCTTGAGTTAGGATTGTATTGCTGTAAATTTTCCTTTTAGAACTGCTTTTGCTGCATCCCATAGGTTTTGGGTTGTCGTGTTTTCATTGTAATTTGTTTCTAGGTATTTCTGATTTCCTCTTTGATTTCTTCAGTGATCTCTCGGATATTTACTGGTGTATTGTTTAGCCTCCATGTGTTTGTATTTTTTACAGTTTTATTCCTGTAATTGATATCTAGTCTTATAGCATTGTGGATGGAAAAGATACTTGATATGATTTCAATTTTCTTAAATTTACCAAGGCTTGATTTGTGACCCAAGATATGATCTATCCTAGAGAATGTTCCATGAGCACTTGAGAAGAAAGTGTATTCTGTTGTTTTTGGATGGAATGTCCTATAAATACCAATTAAGTCCATCTTGTTTAATGTGTCATGTAAAGCTTATGTTTCCTTGTTCATTTTCATTTTGGATGATCTGATCATTGGTAAAAGTGGGGTGTTAAAGTCCCCTATTATAATTGTGTTACTGTCAATTTCCCCTTTTATGGCTGTTAGCTTTTGCCTCATGCATTGATGTGCTTCTATGTTGGGTGCATAAATATTTACAATTTTTATATCTTCTTCTTGGATTGATCCCTTGATCATTATGTAGTGTCCTTCTTTGTCTCTTGTAATAGTCTTATTTTAAAGTCTATTTTGTCTGATATTAGAATTGCTACTCAAGATATCTTTTGATCGCCATTTTCATGGAATATCTTTTTTCATCTCCTTACTTTCATTCTGTATGTATCCCTAGGTCTGAAGTGGGTCTCTTGTATCTAGCATGTATATGGGTCTTCTTTTTGTATTTTGTATCCATTCAGCCAGTCTGTGCCTTTTGGTTGATGCATTTAATCCAGTTACATGTAAGGTAATTATTGATATGTATGTTCCTATTAGCATTTTCTTGCATGTTTTGGGTTTTTTTTTTTTTTTTTGTAGGTCTTTTCTTTCTCTTGCGTTTCCTGCCTAGAGAAGTTCCTTTAGCATTTGTTGTGATGCTGGTTTGGTGGTGGTGAATTTTCTTAACTTTTCTCATCTATAAAGCTTTTAATTTCTCCATCAAATCTGAATGAGATACTTTCCAGGTAGAGTAATCTTGGTTGTAGTTGTTTCTCTTTCATTATTTTAAATATGTCCTGCCACTCCCTTCTTGCTTGCAGAGTTTCTGCTGAAAGATCAGCTGTTAACCTTATGGGGATTCCTTTGTATGTCATTTGTTACTTTTCCTTTGCTGCTTTTAATAGTTTTTCTGTGTATTTAATTTTTGATAGTTTGATTAATATGTGTCTTTGTGTGTTTCTCCTTGGATTTATCCTGTATGGGACTCTGCACTTCCTGAACTTAATTGACTATTTCCTTCCCTGTGTTAGGGAAGTTTTCAACTATAATCTCTTCAAATATTTTCTCGGACCCTTTCTTTTTCTCTTCTTCTGGGACCCCTATAAGTTGAATGTTGGTGCATTTAATGTTTTCTTAGAGGTCTCTGAGACTGTCCTTAATTCTTTTCATTCTTTTTTTTTTTATTATTCAGCTCTGTGGTAGTTTTTTCTAGTCTTTTATTTTCCTCGGTACTTCTCTGTTCTTCTGCTTCAGTTATTCTGCTTTTGATTCCTTCTAGAGAATTTTTAATTTCATTTATTGTGTTGTTTATCATTGTTTGCTCTTTAGTTCTTCTAGATCCTTGTTAAATGTTTCTTGTATTTTCTCCATTCTATTTCCAAGATTTTGGATCATCTTTACTATCATTACTCTGAATTCCTTTTCAGGTAGACTGCCTATTTCCTCTTCATTTGTTTGGTCTGGTGGGTTTTTACCTGCTCCTTCATCTGCTGCATATTTCTCTGTCTTCTTGTTTTGCTTAACTTACTGTGTTTGGGGTCTCCTTTTCTCAGGCTGCAGGTGAGTAGCTCCTGTTGTTTTTGGTGCCTGTCCCCAGTGGGCAATTTGATTCAGTGGGTTGTGTAGACCTCCTGGTAGGGGGGACTTGTGCCTGTGTTCTGGTGGGTGGGGCTAGATCTTGTCTTTCTGGTAGGCAGGGCCATGTCTGTTGGTGTGTTTGGGGTGCCTGTGAACATAGTATATTTTAGACAGCCTCTCTGCTAATGGGTGGAGTTGTGTTCTTGTCTCGCTAGTTGTTTGGTGTGGGGTAACCAGCACTGGAGCTTGCTGGATGTTGAGTGGAGCTGTGTTTTAGCATTGAGAGAGAGGTCTCTGGGAGACCTCTTGCCAATTGATATTACATGGGGCCGGGAAGTCTCTGATGGTCCAGTGTCCTAAACTTGGCTCTTCCACCTCAGAAACTCAGGCCTGACCCCTGGCCAGAGCACCAAGACCCTGTCAGCCACATGGCTCTGAAGAAAAAGGAGGAAAAAAAGAAAGAAAAATAAATAAATTTAAAAATTAATAAAATTTAAGAAAATTAAATTATTAAAATAAAAAATTTTTTAAAGTAATAATTTAAAAAAAGAAGAGAGCAACCAAACCAATAAACAAATCCACCAATGATAACAAGTGCTAAAAACTATACTAAGAGAAACATAAAAATCAGAAATAAATCAGTTGCAGACTACAATCCCCAGTTCTACATTTGCTCCAAACCTCCACCCCCTCAATTTGGGAATGATTCATTGTCTATTCAGGTATTCCAAAGATGCAGTGTACATCAAATTGACTATGGGGATTTAATCCACTGCTCCTGAGGCTGCTGGGAGAAATTGCCCTTTCTCTTCTTTGCTCTCACAGCCCCTGGGGTTCAGCTTTGGTTTTGGCCCCACCTCTGCGTGTAGGTTGCCCTCAGGTATCTCTTCCCCACCCAGACAGAAGGGGGTCAAAGCAGCAACTGATTAGGGGCTCTGGCTCACTCATGTGCGTGGGAGAAAAGGGTATGGTAGTTATAATTGGAATGCAGGATGAGCCTGCAACAGCAGAGGTCAGCATGACGTTGCAACAGCCTGAGGTGTGCTCTGTGTTCTCCCTGGGGAAATTGTCCCTGGATCACAGGACCCTGGCAGTGGTGGGCTGCACAGGCTCCCAGGGGGGGAGGTGTGGATAGTGACCCATGCTTGCAAACAGGATTCTTGGTTGCTGCAGTAGCAGCGTTATCATTTCATGCTCATCTCTGGTGTCCAAGCTGATAGCTGCAGCTCACGCACGTCTCTGGAGCTCATTTAGTCGGTGCTCTGCCTTCTGTTGGCAGACAGGGAAGGAATCCCCTCTCCTTGTGCACCCCGAAACAATGGTCTCTTGCCTCTTAGGCAGGTCCAGACTTTTCCCGGACTCCATCCTGGCTAGTTGTGGCACACTAGCCCCCTTCATGCTGTGTTCACACAGCCAACCCCAGTCCTCTCCCTGTGATCTGACCTCTGAAACCCGAGCCTCAGCTCCCAGGCACCACCCACCCCGGGCAAGTAAGCAGACAAGCCTCTCAGTCTGGTGAGTGCTGGTACGCACTGATCCTCTGTAAGGGAATCTCTCTGCCTTGCTCTCTTCACCCCTGTCCTCCTCCATGGCTTGGAAGCTTCCCCCAACCCATGCCCCCACATCTCCGCCAGTGAAGGGGCTTCCTAGTGTGTGGAATCTTTTCCTCCTTCACAGCTCCCTCCCACTGGTGCAGGCCCCATCCCTATCCTTTTGTATCTGTTTATTATTTTTTCTTTTGCCCTACCCAGGTATGTGGGGATTTTCTTGCCTTTTGGGAAGTCTGAGGTCTTCTGCCAGAGTTCAGTAGGTGTTCTGTAGGAGTTGTTTCACCTGTAGATGTATTCTTGATGTATTTGTGAGGAGGAAGGTGATCTCCACGTCTTACTCCTTCGCCATCTTGAAGGTCCCCCCTAAAAACAAGTTTTTACTCTTCTTTACTATTATTCAATATTATGTTTTTCATTTTTCATGAACACTTTTCTGAACTATTATCCAGTACCCCAATAAAATAAATATGTGCTTCATAAATTTTATAGCAACCTTTTAATATTGATGACAACAAAACATTTGAAACAGTTGATAGACTTTTTCAGCCAAAATTAAATTGGTCAATTTTGGTGCCGCTTGTTATAAATAGCTAAATAAATTCTGAATATATTTTATTAGAATACTCAAGCTCTTACTGTTAAAAGAAAACACTTATTTGACATTCATTAAACTCTCTGATTTCATTCCTCCCAGTTTTATTATTGCTTGTTAATATTAGCTGAAATTAAATTGAACAAATTTGATGTTTTAAAAAATTGAACACATGTGGAAGAGTTGGTCTTGAGGTAGGATAATATTCAGTTCATAGCAACCATTCTAACTTGCTCTAACAAACATAACTGGTTTGGAAATTAAAGGCTTCCATAGGACAGTGAAATGATGAAAGGACTGCATATGTATTGTCTCTGTTATTCTACAGAAAAATAAAGTTTGTTTCTTTCATTATACATTGTAAATTGTTGCCAAAGATCAAAATGAACAAATAAATATATAATAAATTCTAGTAGAGCTTGTATCCTGGAGAAAACAAAGCTCTGTGATGGTACAAAGAACTGTATGATTATTGCTTATTCTTACAAAATAAATGAATGTAAATACTTTATTATTTATAATTTTTAAATACAGGAGGTGAAAATTTTCTTTTCTTTGAGGCATATTATGATTTTCTGAAGTATCAGCCAGTATAATGATACTAATGTCAAACATAAAGCTTATTCCCTGTTGTAATGTTTCCCTCCTTTTGAGGGATATCCAATAGCTTCTTGGCCTCTCTCTCATTTGACTTACTTACTCCCTCCCTAGAGAAGGAGAAATGACATATGATTTTTAGTTTGGGACTAAAACCTGACTCACATGCCTTTCACGTCGAGGCATGCATTCTGATCTGCTACTAGTTGAAACTCATTGAATGTGGCAGCAGATGTTTGGCTTTAATGATATATTGTCATCTCATGTCTCACGACTTTGAAAGCAGGCATATCACTAAAGGTAAATTAAAGTTTAATTCATATTTGATGTAGTAAATCTTTTCTTCTCTGCTTCACAAACCTTATTTCTTCTTAAAAAAGATAATTGGTTGGAAACATACTTGTGTGTATTCTAGATCAGGTAGCAGGGAATTTTATGTAAATATATGGATCTAAGGGTTATATTGGAAAAAATAACACTGGAAAAGGGGGCACATTGGGTCCATGTGTCTACAGAGCAGGGATGGGCTGGTGCTGAGTAGGCTGTTTGTACACAAAGCTGGTCCTTTCCCATATATTCCTCTCTCTTCACCTCCCTCTTGTCTTTCTCTAGCCCCATTTTATTCAGTGAGGTTAATAGCCTGATGCCTGTTTGAACTTTCTGTTTCAGACAGTTTGTTGGTTTTCCTTCATGATGATGTGTATTCTTAGGGTGAATAAACACCATCACCACTGACTCATTTCATGGAACTTATTTTTATGAAGATAATGACTGACCATTCGCAAGAACAAAATTCACTTATTAGCAAGCTGAATATCAATAACGTAAATATATCACTTCTTTCCAAATTTTCATAGGTTCTGGTCCTCCAGAAGCAGATGCTGAGATACATCTGCTTGGGGTGCAAGATGTTTGTTAGAGATCCACAAATGTGAAGGGAAAGGGAAAGAGGCAGAACTGGGTGGAGAACAAAACTAAACAATGATGGCCAACCTGGCAAGGCAATCTGGAGGGAGCTCTGGAGCCCTGGATGATCCCATGTTGGGACAAAATGGCCTGACCTTTACACCCACCAGTTCACTCAGCAGTAGCAGTGGAGGCAGGTCCTCAGAGGGTAACTAGCTGTAGATGTCTGCTGCCCACACCCCCTGCAATAAGGCTGAAGTCCTTCATTATGGAGGCTGAGCAGTGTATCATTGGCTCTACCACACAAATTAATCTAAAATTCAATACGCTTGGGACTTCCCTGGTGGTCCAGTGTGTAAGACTCCATGATTCCACTGCAGGGGGCATAAGTTCAATCTCTGATCGGGGAACTAAGATCCCGCAGGCTGTGCAGCCAAATAAATAAATAAATAATAAAATAAAATTCAATATCCAACTAAATTTTGTATCAAACTTGAAGAGCTGACTCTAAATTCATCTGGGTTAAAGGAAAATGTGAGAATAGGCAATAAGGTTTTGAAAATGAACAATAGGGGAGAATTTGCCCTATCGGATTTCAAAATATAATGTGAAAGCACAGTAATGAAAATAGTGTCATGTTGGAGGAAAGGATATAAGAGAGGAGAGCAAAATGACAGAATAGTGGCCAGGAGTAGAGTCAAGTGTGTATGGGGAATAAACCTACAATGAATGTGGCATGTGGAGACAAGAACAAGGTTATCCAACAAATCATGTGCGCAGACTTGTTCATTCATTTGAACAAAAGATATATTTCAGTCACTGTACCATTCACTGAAATAAATTCTAGTTGGATTTAAAAGTTAAAAGTAAAACAACCCCCAAAACGATAATGACATTTTGTAAATTTTAAGTTATAATACAACATAATTCATTTTGTAATGCTTTGCTGAGTAGAGAAAAGCTTCTTAAGACCAACTTCTATATCTACCAATAAGACAAAATTTGCTATATGAAAGTGAAAGCTCTATGTAATAAGAGACACCAAAAATAAAATTAAGGCCAAAGATAGACTAGCAGAAAATATTTGCAACATATACAACATACTCAGTGTAAGGATGTCTAACACATAAGAGGCCCTAAAAATCTATATGAAAAAGCAAAAGAACAGAAACATGGATGAAGGTTATTGACAGGCACTCAGAGTAGATACAAATTGCTAATATACATAAAATATAGTCAAATCAATAATCAGAAAATGCAAATTAAACATTGGTAGATATTTTTAACTCATCAGAGCCTGCACAAATTAAATGATTTATAAGTCATATCCAATATTGACTACAGTATGAGCCAATGTGTTCTCATGACTATTTCTAATAGTAAATATTGTGACTGCTTTTTTTTTATAGGACAATTTTGGCAATATCTATCAAAACTGACTCCACATAAAATCTGCCCTGGGTACAAAAATGTAAGATACAAATGTAAGAGTGTCTATTGCCACTATTTTATATACACGAACAGTTGGAAGCAACAATACCAATTCCATTATTAGGGAGATGATTGAATTAAAAATCGTACATAGATAATATTTGTATGAGTCAAGAAATGCTGGAGTCTGCGGGAGTAACACACCATTCCAGAATCTCATTAGCTTAAAACACAAGGGCATTTCTTGCCCACACATGGCCCTCTCAGGTCAGCTGGGGGCTCTGTCCTGTTTTCTCCTCACCCAGGATCCAGCCAGATGGTTTGGATGTCAATCTGGAGTGTTATACTGTGACCTAGCTTCCTCCTAAAAATGATCCATGTCTCTCCCACTCACATTTTATTCACAGGGCGGCACGCAACCTCAAGGACACTGCAAACTATATTGTGCCTATAAAGAATATTAGAAACTACTGAGCTACCACACAATGGAATAAAATATAATACAACTAGAAAGAATGAGGCAGATAAGTATGTTCATATGTTAATTCAAAAGCCATCCACCTCTGCAGTATATTTAAATGTAATTGCCATTTTGAAAACATATATTTGTATATGTGCATATGAATTCATGGAAATAGACAAAGTTTTGAAATTATAAACCACTGAAAAGAGGAAATGGCACATTTGTTGGTCAAGAACAGTGAAGAGTACTTTTATTTTTACTTTATATACTGCAATATAGTTTTCAAAATGTAATTGTAGGAATGAACCAATACATTATTTGCTTGATTTAAAAATAAAAGTGCTGCAAGTTCTTGAATCTTCTCCCACTTTTTCAGATGGGAAAAAGAATCAAGATGTGAACTAGAACAATAAACAATTACTATCTACATCTTGTATGTCCCAAGAAATATTTGTGTGGGTTGGTGAAGACGCCAAGGTTTTATTAGCTGTTCCCAGATGAAAGTGTCATTTATGTTTTGTTTTATCAGACCAAACTATATTTGACTAGCAAACTTTAGTCTCTTCCTTGTGGCCCACCAGTTCTTAAGACAAAAGAGTTATTTAGGGAAAAAAATTGTGTCTCATTTCCCTTAATAATCATCATTTTCTACACTCACACACACACAGCCACACACACACACAAAGTTGTTAACTGTCCTGAGCTAATTTGGTGTCCTTTCTCAATTATTAGGTTGTTTCAATAGGCATTAATAACTTCCTCTATTTAGAGGCAAGTGAAAGCCCCTTGCCCACAGGTTGCTGTTAGATGACCTGTTAAGTCTCTAGAATTTGCCACACTTGCAAATAACTATTGGTAAGTGGACCCAAATAAAGTTGTGTAATCGATTTGTATTCAGTTCCACAGGCTCACTGAAGGCCCTGCTCCCTGAAGAGCAGCTTGCAGGAAAGGTTGGCAAGAGTGAGGTGACACAATATTCAAGGCCAGGTGTCAGCTACTCGCAGTCAGCCCAGATGACACAATCCTGTAAAAATGGCTAGACATAAGGCTACACACAAAAGTTGTTCCTAAGCTTAGGGCTTCCTGGAAAGCTTGGTCTCCTGGGTTTGCTGGATTCTGAGACCAAGGTCCTGCAAGGGTGGAGTTGCTGGGTAATGATCACACCTTAAACGTGACTCCCTTCACCAATGAAATAATGTTTCTAAAATCCATTCTGCTAAAGTAACAGCCTTCTCATGGGATTAGAGATAAAGCTGGTCGATGTGCCGTCATGGCCACCTTTGTAATGTGGGCTTCAGCTTAGAGTCTGTGTCATCACCTTCTTGTGGACTGTGCACACTTTACTGAGGAAAATCAAGTATTTACTAATCATTATGGGGATGCAGATTTAAACAAACAGAAACAAAGATACAACTGCCTATGCCAAAGTGTTTGAAAGTAAATTACATACAGTACAACTACTGGCATGTCCAGGTTGTGGTGGCAGAGATGACATAAGCAAGCAATAAGAAAGTTGTGTGTATTACCTGTAGCCAATTTATAAACAACAATTTAATCAACTAATCGACCTACTTTTTATTATCACCATGTGTTTGGGGTGGTGGGAGCTGATAATGTCAGTGATAAACTATTTGTTTCCTGAGAAAGTATTTTGTTGTTCTAAGTTCTAAACCATCCGTGTAGTTATTTTTGATTATTAGCAGTATATACATAAGCATCAAATTAGCCACTCTTGTTACCTTTAATAAACACTATATTTTACATGGAAGTTAATTCAGAGAACCTCTGATTATACAGCTCCCAACCCACATAGACACAGCTACAGATGATTCTCTTGAGAATAAATTTATAGTGGTTCAGTATTATTGGAGTTTTCTTTGGGCACAGTTTGTATCTTCAGCCCTATGTTACTACCTACTCCTGCATTTAAATGGTTGATCCAACATAAATAATTCTTGCACAGTGATTGTAAAGATACAGAAATAAAAGTTATTTCAGTTTGTCATCCAAGGCCAAATGGCAAATAGAATTTATATTGTATTTAGAAGGTAAAACAGTAAAACAGCCTGGACTGTAAGGACACATATTTTGTACAACATTTGGTTTAATAAGGACAAATTTTAATTAGCACATAGAATATTTTACTGAATGTTAATAATCTATTATGTTCATAGGAATAAAATTTATGACTTTTACATACATTAACATAAAATTAATCTTGTAATAACCTATAATGAGAAAGAATATAAATACATACATATATATGTATAACTGAATCACTTTGCTGTATACTTGAAACTAACACAATATTGTAAATCAACTATACTTCAATAAACATATATATATATATATATATATATATATATATATATATATATATATATAATTAAAAATTTACTCTTCTTTAATAGTTAGGTCATTTTGTTCCTAAAGACAAATAAAATGTTACAACAGTAGTATGATTTAGTAATTTCCAAAACTGTACTTTTTTGCTTATATAAGGAAAAATTTAGCATACCTTTCATTATAAATACAGTAAGTCCCCTACATACGAACCTTCAAGTTGAGAACTTTCAAAGATGGGAATGTGCCTTTTCATGTCCAATCACATAAGTTAGTTCATGTGTCTGGTGTACATTGTCACATGCATGCATCCTCTAGAAGTGGTTGTGCTTTTGTGTACTGTACTGTACAGTACTGTATAGAGTACAGTATCTTTATTTTAAGCCTAGGATGTCTGGAAGCAAGTGTAAAACCAGTGGTGATGTAGCTGGTACTACTGTACTTTTCAAGGTACTATACTGTAAGATTAAAAATGTTTTCTTTATTTTTTGTGTTTGTTTGTTTATGTATTATTTGTGTGACAAGTATTATAAACCTATCACAGTACAGAACTACCTAGCCAATTGTGTTAGTTGGGTACCTAGGCTAAATTTGTTGGACTTACGAACAGCAATTGGACTTATGAACGCACTCTCAGAATGGAACTTGTTCGTATGTAGGGGACTTACTGTAGAGTATATTTCATTACTATTAACTAATAAAGTTAATGAAAAACTATTTATATAGCTTACATAGAAGAGTCCCCTGAAGATCAATGTTCAAACTGCTAATTAGATATAAAAACTACTGAATAAATAGTTGTGCTTTTTTGCTTTTATACTGAAAAACCACTTTATTTTGTTTTACATTACTTTCACTAACATAATTATGCATGCAAATTTCAATAAGAGAGACACTTTATTGTCTACACTACTTCTCTGGATATTATTTTTATTAGTTTAATTTCATAATTATTACTGAAAGCAATGTTTTCCTATAGAGGAAGAGGTATTAAAAAGGAAGATGCTGGTGTTCTAGTTGGAAAGCTGTCAGCACAAGGAACTCTCTCTTACTTATGGGGATGGGGCGGGTCAGACTTTTTGTTTGATTCGGAAGCTCAACAGATTGGATGAGGTCCACCCACTTGGGGAGGGCAATCTGCTTTACTCAGTATACTTTTTCAGATGTTAATTACATGCAGAAGCACCTTCACAGATAGACATACTCAGAAGAATGTTTGATCAAATATCTGGGCATCCCATGGCCCAGTCAAGTTAACACATAAAATTAACCATCATAGAAACCTCATAATACAACAAACTTTCTTCTGGAAGATTTTCTAGATGTTAACCTTCTGAAAACTATATTGTGGAACTTTATAAATAAGTCAGTCTTACCTTCTCAAAAATGTATTTCAAATGTATTTTTAGGAGCTATATTTTTATGTTATGACAAATATGTAAGCTCTGAGTTTCATTTGTCTTGTTCTCTGTGCAGTGATTAACCTGATTCTTAAATAAATTGTGAAAAGCTTCAAGAACCTTTATTTGAAATTTCTGTGGGTGGCATTAAGCACTAAGGATGTTAATTGATTCCTCAAATTTTCATTTAAGTCAGGATAGTTTTATCTACAGACTACCTAGTTATCAAACGCATATTTATCAAAATAGATCTGACTTCTTACTAAATTTTATTTTCATTTTTAGAGATTAAATTATCTTTAATGATTTTTCTCTGCAAGCTTCTACTCATATAAGTTGTACTAAGAAACTTTGCTCATTGTCTAGTTAACTTTTTACTCTGTATTATAGCTGAAATGTGAAAACCTCTCAAAATATAATTCGAAGTAAATTCTAAGTGGTATGTTGCATCCAGAAAGCACTTTCACAGTAAAAACTGTCAGAAATGTTTATAGATATACTTAGTTAAAAATCAGCAAGGTAATAATTTTATGGTACTTAATATTTTCAATGGAATTACATTTATTAAACCTGATTAGTAGTCAATGGACCCATGAAGCTTGAAGCAAAGTGTTATCAGACTCATCAATCAAAGCATTAAAAGGTTAGAGCGTTTGCAAGATTATGTAGCCAGCACACTTCCTGTATTTAGATCTTAATGATTCCAGATTGTAAGAATCTTTCATTTAAAAATCCCTCAGGATTTCTTAAAGATTCCAAAAAGGGCTATTGTATGGCAGTGTGTAGCAATAATAAAATATGTTCTTGATATTTTTAAACTTAAAACTGAGGTGCTTCAAAAATTCATCTTTGTCTTCACTTCAAAAAATTTATGAAATACCTGCTAATAGGTACTTTCTTGTTTCTAGAAGATTCTTTAAATTTTAATGAGAACTGTTAGAACATCAATTTAAATATAACCACAATTCATACTTAACCCATTTAAATGTTCTTCCAATGATAGAAGAGAGCAAATGGGAAAAAACATTAAAATGTCTGATATTTGCAGGCCACCTGAGGGTTGAGCATTAATCTGAATGGCCTTTAAAAGCCACTAGAGAACAGGATTTAGCAGCTCCTGGAAACCAGCCTCCTTGGTGGCAGAAATGCTCCCTCCTCTGAATCCTTTAGAAGCTTTTTTCTTTAGCAAATCCCTGTGGATCTGAAAGTCATGGCCTAAACCCAAAGGGACTTCAGATGAATTCCCCAGAATATGTGGGAGACCTGAAGTTAGAATTAATAGACATGGGTATCTTTAACTGTTTTTTTCTCTCCAAACATCTTGAGATGAGGTTGATATTCAAAATAATTTTATTTCTGGAACTGAACCTGGAAGATGTATCAGTTCATGTTAGATACAATTTTGGAAATATTTTTGATTGTTCAGTTTTGCTTTAGGAAATGTGTAGGTCTAGTATTTGATAAAACTCACAGGTAAAGACTAGTAGTCTATGTAACTATTTTCCAGCTTGAGTTTGAATTGAGATTCAGACATTCCTGGGGTGTGGTGTATGGATCATCAGGAATTCATCTGAAGAATCAGTTGTCATATAAGTTTGGTCTAAAGGATATTCTACACACAGTGTAGGATTCAAAGAGAAAAGCAAAGGGAAATAAAAGAAGCTAATTATTGAAATACTGGCCTGAACGAAAGACTGGGAAGAATTGTTGAGAATGGGTTTTTCTAGCTGTAAAGGAGATAAAAATGGTTTGGGCTGCAGAGAAAAGGTGAAAGTTCAGAAAAAAAAAATGGCATACAGTAAATCACTGACATTGGTCACTGATAATAAGACTCCTGCTCTCCACTCTCCCCTGAAGTCAAATTCCTGAGTGGCAACAGGGAGAGAGCATTAGGATAGATTCCCATAAAGTTTGGGTGACTCAAAAACAGAAGAGGGGTCTTCCCTGGTGGCACAGTGGTTGAGAGTCCGCCTGCCGATGCAGGGGACACGGGTTCGTGCCCCAGTCCGGGAAGATCCCACATGCTGCGGAGCGGCTGGGCCTGTGAGCCATGGCCGCTGAGCCTGTGCATCCGGAGCCTGTGCTCCGCAACAGGAGACGCCACAACAGTGAGAGGCCCGTGTACCACACACACACGCACACAAAAAACCCAAAACAAACAAACAAAAAACAGAAGATGTTTTTATAGTATTTATATCTAAATCCCATAGAATCTGGCAAGCTTCACAGAGTCCCTCATGCATGACCAAGGAATAGAAGAGGATGATGGAGGTGTGAAGGTATTTCAAGACTGACCTCTATAGCACTGCCAAGTTTTCCCAACCACAGAGTAGAGTGGGAAAAGGGCTCACTGTAGTCAATACCCATGATGGGACACCACCTGATGAGGGCTTAGGAGGAGGACCAGACAGGGCCATGCTGTCCCAGCTGATGTCAGCACAGGCAGAAGTGGATAAAGGACCAGTGTACCTCCTCCCTCTCATGCTTTGACCATCTTGAGCCCCCAGAATCTTAGTGTTTCTTTGAAAAAGGAGTGAGAGGGGAAACCCAAATTGCTAGAGAAAGTCATGAAGCAACTGCTATTTCTCTGAATGAGAAGTTTGAAAAATCGTAGAATATTATTGAGGCACATAGTTTGAAGAGAGGGGGTAGGGGAAGAGGAAGGGAGGGAGAGAGGAAGGGAGACAAGAGAGAGGAACAAAAGAAGGAAGGAAAGGTATAGAAAAGAAAAGGAAAATAAAACAAATAAATAGGCAATTGGAAATGATAAAACTAACATGTACAAAAAGTCATAGTTTACATAGACATAAATTAAAATGTGGTATGATTTGATACAGTAAAATAAAATCAACTTGATCTTGATATTATGAACATTTCTTCAGCTTTCACAGAGGTCCCAACATTAAATTTCTGAGATGAGAATGTAATTCTAATGCAGTATTTGAAGCAATAATACTACCTTGACCATCATACTAATATAGCTATTTATATGCACTAAATCTCTAGAGTTAGTCTATGGACAAAGCATGGCCAACTTGGTCGTGGGTACAAAACAGAGTGTAAAAGATGGTAACGTTAATTACTTAAAAAGGAAAAAATTCACTGGCAAGGTGGGAGATGAAGGAGTGAGGGAAGTGTGGAGAATGGGTGTAAAGGAAGGGTACAGGTAGTGACAACTTCATCTTAAGAAATGGGGATAGGTCAAAGGACACCCTAAAATTCCTATAGAATAAGAAATATGGATTTATGTATATTACTAATGTTATAAAGTGTCCATATAAAAATGAACAGTGGGCTTCCCTGGTGGCGCAGTGGTTGAGAGTCCGCCTGCCGATGCAAGGGACACGGGTTCGTACCCCGGTCCAGGAAGATCCCACATGCCATGGAGCGGCTGTGCCTGTGAGCCATGGTCGCTGAGCCTGTGCGTCTGGAGCCTGTGCTCCGCAGAGGGAGAGGCCACAACAGTGAGAGGCCCGGGTACTACAAAAAAAAAAAAAAAAGAAGAAAGAAAGAAAAGCAATAATACCACTATCAAACACTGGGACTAGCAATAGAGAATGTGGGTCTAGTACATTTCAGCTAAATAATCATCTATCACAGTGGGGACAAAATGGATATTGTTTTTATTAAAGAATATTAATAAGCATATTATCTAAAGTGATGAGGAGAAACACCATAAGACTTACAAACAATCAAAATTAAAAGGCAGCTGCAGAGGATGAGATTAGGAGAGAAAGAAGGAGAATTCCCAAACTTCAGCATAATTCTTCTGTGCCATTGGATGTCCCTGGGAGCAAGAATTACTACAATAAAGATTCAACAACGCTAACAATAGTGCCATTTAGTGAAGTGGTTAAATCCATGGGTGTTGGCCTACCTGGATTTTAAATCTAGCAGTCATTATTAGTGACTCAGAGGCTTGAGAAATTTTCTTTAGCCTCTCTTAGCTTCTTCATCTGTAAAATGGGGGAGAAATTGTAGCTTCTTCCAAGGATTATTGCAGTGATTTATCCTCTGGGTTTAATCTGTGAAAATTAAACTGTGCACAGTATTTAGACACATAGTAAATACTATGTGACTATTAGGTTTTACTGCCTAGTACTTCTGACCCTTAACAAATTTATGTTTGCCTATAAAATGGTGACTCCTAAATACACATAGTTAGGCTATATTTAGGCTTTTAATCTACATGTTGATGGAGATGTACACTCTCTTCCAGATGGGTTACTTCCTCTTCATCCCACAGCCTCAGCGTGTGCCTGGTTGAGACTATCATCTCTCACAGGGCCCATGTAGAAGCCTCCTTGGCTTCTTTTTCCCCCCAAACTTCCAGTCCTCTAACTCATCCTTTACACTTGCCCCAGAAGATCTTTCTAACCCAGCTAGACTCCTCTTTTCCATAAAAGTCTTTAGGGTTTCCCAACTGCCTGGAGACAAAGTTTCCACTTCTTGGCAAAGAGACCAATCAACCAATCTACTGTGTCCCCTAATTAACATCTTGTGAGCAAGCCATGCTAAGCTTTTGTACTAACTGAAATAATCTATTGAGATACTTAGTCCTTTCTGTAGGAATTGGGCTTCATCCAATATAGATAGCAGGATTTCAACACATGTTTACTGAATGAATGAATGAATGAATGAGATTATAAAACCATAATGACTCTGTTGTTTGAGTCCAGTAATAGTATTTCTTCTATTCATAAACATCTAAAAATTATATAATCTTTTTCTATGCCATATAAATCCAATATTATGAGAAAATAAAAACCAATTTTTCCCAGTATGTTTGAGGCTCTGATTAGAATAGAGTCATACCCACAGTTGATTCTAAATACATATTTGTTGAATGAGTTAATGCATTGATGGCTAAAAGGATGAATGAATTAAAATGTATTCATTCTGAGCTCAAGAACTCCTATTAAATAGAGTTAATTTAATTTAACTGCCAGCTGTATTTGAGTGTTTTCATTTTAGAATTACAAACTTCAATTTAATTTAGCTAGTAGAGTTAAACAATAAAACTAGTTAAACTTCAATTTAACTAGTATAGTTAAATGTCTAGGTATTCTTAAAATAGGTGATATGTAAATGCAAAATCAAAGCCAAAACTCAGGTATTCAATGTTTTTATCTATTGTAATTTGCAGTGTAAAAGCTTTTTCTCTATTAAAAGCATTCACCTCCAAACATTAGTCTCCTTTTCAGCCTTTATTTGATCTTGCTACAATAATGATACAGAAGATCCCAGCTCACCAGGAGTTGTAAAGGGTCTTATTCACATCACCTGTGAACATGGATGCTGTGAAGGCAGATTTTCCAGAGCAGAGTGGACCAAGGTCCAGTCAGCTTGAAGCAGGTGTGCGATTAATGCGGGATGGTTAATGGTAATAGCTGGGATCCAAGAGCAGCAAGAGGACTAGGGGAGAAACTCTGTGGGAAGATCTGACTGTACGTGCAAGGCAGGTAAGGAAAGGCCTCGGGTTTCCCTGGTGGCGCAGTGGTTGAGAGTCCGCCTGCCAATGCAGAGGACACGGGTTCGTGCCCCGGTCCGGGAAGATCACACATGCCACGGAGCGGCTGGGTCCGTGAGCCATGGCCGCTGAGCCTGCGCTTCCAGAGCCTGTGCTCCACAACGGGAGAGGCCACAACAGTGAGAGGTCCGCATACCGCAAAAAAAAAAAAAAAAAAAAAAAAAAAAAAGATAACTAATAAGAACCTATTGTATAGCACAGGGAACTCTACTCAATACTCTGTAATGACCTATATGGGAAAAGAATCTAAAAAAGAGTGGCTATATGTATATGTATAACTGATTCACTTTGCTGAACAAACTAACTTTGTAGAAACTAACACAACATTGTAAATCAACTATACTACAATAAAAATTAATTATAAAAAATCATATTTTCTTTTATGATTCTCTATTCCCTTTCCTCCTTAGGAGACTTCAGCTTCATGATGAAAGGGCCACATCTGTTCTGTCTGCTGTAATCTACCAGTTCATAGCACATGCTTGACATGACTGGTACTTAATGGCGTTGAATGGGCATTGAATAAAAAAGGCATTGAATTTGAAGGCTGTTTGACAAAACAAGTCATTAGAAGGTAGAATAAGTGTTAATCATTGGAGACAGCAAAAAAAAAAGAAAAAGATTTTGGCAAAGCTCAAGCAAAATCTAGCTAAAGTTTTCTGAAAATGGAATAAGATTATCTATGAGCTGTTGAGTTCCCTTTCATCTAGTAAAAACTCTGTATTGGCTTGTGGTAACAATCAAGGAGCAATTCTCAGTGCATGCAGTCTTTATGATATAATCTCCCACTGTTACTTGTGCTTTTCTGAATCACTCGGTCTTCCCTTGGTTTCTCAGCCCACTTGCATTTCCCACTGTGTCCTTCCTGATGCTATACACTTCTCTCTTTTTAAAATTTATTTATTTTATTTTTATTTATTTTTGGATGTGTTGGGTCTTTGTTGCTGCGCGTGGGCTTTCTCTTCGTTGCGGTGTGCGGGGTTCTTACTGCGGTGGCTTCACTTGTTATGGAGCATGGGCTCTAGATCGCAGGCTCAGTAGTTGTGGCTCATGGGCTTAGTTGCTCCACAGCATGTGGGATCTTCCTAAACCAGGGTTCGAACCTGTGTCCCCTGCATTGGCAGGCGGATTCTTAACCACTGCCCCAGCAAGGAAGCCCTATACATTTCTTTAGACAGGACATTCTTTTGCTCCGGAAGCCTTCTCTCCTCTTTGCAGGTAATCTCATTACTATTCTCTAAATTTTAAAGGTAAAGGTCTTGAATACCCACTCAGTGCTTGTGACCTCATTCTCTCTTTCCAATCCATTCCCTTTGGTAACTATCTCACTGAATTTTGTTTATGTCTGCATTTTTGTCTTCCAAAGGCCATGAGTCTACTGAAGTCAGAGATCATTTTTAATATCTCATCAAATCCCCAGCACCTAGGGTAGACCTGATGCTTATCAGGGTATCAATAAATACTGGTAGGATGAATGGATAAATGAATCCTGGCATAAGCTTTAAAAATTACCTGGGATGGATAATTTTATGTGTCAATTTAAGTGCATCACAAGATGCCCAGATATCTATATTAATCTGGGTGTTTTGGGATGAGTTTATCATTTAAATTGGTACATTAAGTAAAGCAGATTGCCCTCTGTAGTGTGGGTGGGCCTCATCTAATCAACTAAGAGCCAAATAGAATAAAAGGTCTAACCCTCCCTCAAGAAGAAATTCTTCCTATCTGAGTACATCAGCTTTTCCTGTCTTCAAACTTGAAATGAAACAAGCTTACCAACTGCAAATCTTGGGACTTGTCAGCCTCCAAAATCATGAGTCAGTTCCTTATGATAAATCTGTCTCTCTCTATCTATCTATCTGTCTAGTTATCATCTATCTATCTATCTATCTATCTATCTATCCATCTATGTTTTACATCCTATTGGTTCTGTTTCTTTGGAGAATGTGGATTAATATGCCACTTGTTAGTCAAAACAAAATAACCTGGGACCTTTTTCTTTTTATCTTTCTGTCTCTTGATATTTTCCTTTCTGTTATAGGATATAGTGATCTAGGTGACTGAGATTTGAAGATAAATATCTTTGATTTACTAGTATTATTTTCTTTTCCCTTGCACACCTGGATCATTTTCTAGCTCTTCCTTACTTCTAATGACGTTTGGAGTATTTTTTAAACTAAAAACAGACAAATGCAGAGAAAGAGCAGTATCTTTTACTTCTGAACTTGACACAAATTTCTCAACAATGAAAACTAATATTTAATAATATTTCTTCATATAAGTATATAACCTATTGCCCTGTCAATTATTTTTCATTGAATCAAATTTATTGCTTAGTATGAGCTTTGGAGATTTGAGAGGTTAGCTCTGTATTTCCAGTGGTCAGTCATTATTAAAGGATTTTGTAAAACTTTAAATATTTTATATTAGCTAGAAAATAGGTTTGTGTTCATATAAAAAATTAATGTCTGTTGATAGGCAAAAAAGGGAAACTGGTACATATAGAATTAAAATATTAAGGATGTTAAGGCCAATATTCTGAGGAACAAAAGTACAGTAAATCTAGAGTTATTTAGAATCCAGTTTTTGGCAGCATAGAAGAAATTCCCTAATAATTATACATGGCATTAATGATTATAATGATGACTGAAAATAAAAATAAAAAACAAATATAGCCTTTAAAAACTAAGCCACGATTAAAGCTGCTAATTGCCCTTAAGGTGCTATGGATTAGCAAATTAGCCAGACAGAAATAAACTAAGTAAAATATTATTGCTATGGATGTTCTGTTTGAAGCTTAACATTGGCAGAAGAGAGGTCTTTCAAAAATACTAGTAAGATTGTGTCATTCTATGGCTTAAAACTCACCAATAGCTTCTTGCCTTTTCATAAAATCCAATTTCCTTTTTTAATCCATAAATCCCTATGTGCCCTGGCCATTGTCCATCTGTTCCTGATCACTAAGAGTCAGTCTTAGTGATTATATTTCTGCTAAGTTTAATTCTTCTTCAGTGCATTTGTGTTTGCTGTTTCCTCTTCTTCAAATGCTTTTCAGCAATTGTTGTTTGTACTCCTCTTTCAGATCTGAGCTCAGAAGTCACCTCCATGGCCTTCTCAGAATCTCATTTGATATATGGTCCTTCCTTTCTGCTCCAAGTAACACTCTATATATCACTGTGTTTGTTTTCTTAAATGCACTTGTCAGAAATATTTTATTTATTTTTCTGATACTCCATATTAGAATTCAAACTCCATGGGTACCAGGACCTGTCAGTTTTGTTCACTCTTACATTCTCAACTCCTAGGAAACTACCTGACACATAGTAAGAGTGAGCTTGCATGAACAACTGAGTCATATGTAAATTGTAATCTTCTCAAGGCCTTCCAGAAAAATCGTTAAAGCTAGTATTTGAGAATCAAAGCAGAGTAAGTGGGTGATCAACTTCGTTTTTCCTTTTACCCTAATACCACCACCGAATTTCACTCAGGGAATTCTCCCTTAGACCTCCCTTGCAACGTTTTAAATTGGGCTTCTGTTTCTTAATTTATTAATTTGCAAATTATGTGAGGATGGATTATATAGATACTTTGCTCTGATCGTGGATTCATGATCTCATCCAGAGAAACCTTCATCCCACAATAAGGCAGCTGGTGATTTATCATAGGACTGGATTGAGTAACTTTAATATAATATAGTAGCTGATATTCACCAAAGTGTGCAATAAACATAATCCAATGTATTCCATATTTAAATATTTAAGTAGAATTTGATAAATGGGCATGGGTTCATGATATAAATTAAGAAAAAGATTTAGTGTCAGGGCTAAGTTATTAGAAAGTTCACAAATGAATTTGTTTTACAAAGAGGATGGGAAGAAAAATCACTACTACCATGGACTAGAAGTTTAATTTTTCACATAAATAGCTTAGTTGTGCTGAGATTTGTAGGTTGTCAGAACAAAGACATTGTCTGCAGACGCTCGGGAACAAATGCTTCCTTGAAGTCACCCACATTTCATAATGTTATTTACACTTGACTCTTAGTACATCAAAGATTTAAATCATACCCCAGAAACCACATTAGGCAATTGTGGCAAAAAGCCAGCTTCAGGTATGCTTTTGGCAGATTTTCAAGGGGATCATGAACATCTCAGGATGCCCTGGCCTCAGGTAGAGAATCAATGTTGCCTGAAGAGAACTTGAAGTTGCCAGAACTCTCCTTATCAACAATGGATCTGTATCATGGTGACATTTTAGGAGCACTGGAAAAAAATTCCCTGCCATGACACTATAAAAATCAAACTTAGATTATAAAGAAAAGAAACATTCATTAATTTATACTAAGAAAAATAACCCAAAATACATAGAACTAATATTTTTTTCTTCAGTATATATTTATTGAATAATTAGTAGGTCCTGGAGGAGATAGCTGGAATGTTAATAGTATGCAGTTTTTGAGCTACTCACAACTTAGTAGATGGGATAAATACATCCACTTGCAATTATTTTACAATGTGTGTATTTACTGAGGCATGAATAGTGTAGAACACTGAATTCAACTTGAGAGAAAATGTGAAATAACTATTCCTGTCAGCTGAGTCTTAAAAGATGAGTAGAGTTTAGCAGTTTGGATCAGAGTGGAGAAACACAGGGCATTCCATACAAAGGGATACACAAGGAAAGGTACAGATAATGGCATGGAACACTGGAGTTCAGGCCATATTGACAGCCATGAAAGTATCAAACAGCCAGTGTCAGAGGCAGATATAGACCATGATATGAAAAACATTTTAAAGGCACCTTAGGATTCTTGAATATTTTGAAAACTGTATCACCCTTTTGATGTGTCCTTGACAGTATAGAATGGCATATCTCACCATTTCCTCCCCGCCAGAAAGATACTCTATGTATCTTTCACACATAGAGTACCAAAGGATGCATAGAATGGGTTTTCAACCGTGGACTAGATAGAGTTTTCTGTAGCAGGGAGTCAGGAATATCTCAGGGATCTTCTTCAGCTTTCCTCATCGACTGTTTGGATCCTGAGTCAGGCCCTAATTTTCTGCCCTCCAGCACTGACTTCAAAATGGTCCCTCTCTTCTATGGGGTACTCTCTTCACCGTTGCTAACTCTTCCCTGACCTGAGATGTTCTACACCCTGCAACTGTGAATCTCTGCAAGGAGAAGAGTCATAGAAATACCAGTTTACTAATTTTCTTCCATTTCAAGCAACTTTTATCTATCCAAGAGTGACTGATCCTTAGAAAAAGTATGAAACATCTTGTTAAAAGACTATTTCTCCTTTTCCTGTTATACTGCTAGAGGCAACATAAAATGACCCTTCCATAACCTGGGCACTGCTGTGGTTAAGCCAGGAAGAGAAGTGTGTGTGTACCTTGCACACAGAGCATTTGACTGGGTGTGAGAGAAACAAGCCTTCAAGCCATACAAGCCATTGAAGGGCTGAAGCAGAGGAAAGATGTAGGTTTGTTATTTTTATTTTTTGATAGCTGTTTGGCAGCACAGGGATGATGAATTAAGGAAGACGACCTTGGAGTCTGGGAAAATCAGTTGCAACAATTTTCATCACGGCAAAAGGGCCTCCTTTGGGAAGGGGGTGAACTGTGAGAATATTCAGAGGATGAGCGTGGCTGTAGGGAGCATGGTTAGTTTACTTATTGTTTTCATTACTTAAACTATGTAAGATTAACCTGGACAAGCTTTCACTGATTTTTGGTGATGCACCTTACAGGAAGGGAGCAATAGAAGATACATGGTTAGAAAGATCTTCCACAGGTTGACTTTGGAGGCTGTAGGGCATGCAGATGGGGAGACACAGAAGGCATTTGGATATACCATTCGCAAGTTTGAGGACAGAAAGCCCTGGCTTAAAGGTAAACTGCCAGTAGTTTAATCTTCTTGCGAGATCCTGTATGCAGAGAGAATGGAGGCATCAGGAGTAAAAAGAGAAGGCAGGCTTGACTTCCCACATAAAGATAAAGAAGGGGAATCCACAGCAGGAAAAAAAAAAATGAGGGGAAGAATCAAAGACTTCAATACTTAACAAGTTTTCTAAAATCATCCCTCCTGCTCTTTGCAATTCTTGAAATTCAATCTAGACTCCACTCCTAGATACTGCATTAAGACTTGGGCTCTTTTCTCAAACGCCAAAGATTCTGGATTATTTCTATGAGGAGTATATACCCAATGGGATATTTATTGATGTAACTTTTCCTGACTTGTAGTTGTTCAGACAATAGCTTGCACTATGTCATAAGAGCAAAGGTAATAACTGTCATACATTATACATATATAAATATTACTTATATAAAATATGTGCATATATTTATTATATATTCATGTATAATGTAAGTATAATGTGTATATATATATCTGTATGTGTGTGTATATATATGTATACACACACAGACATACATTTCTTGGCTGACCTGTGAGTTCATCTAAGATCAAGCTCACTTGTGAGCTTCTTCCAACACCAATAAGGAAACATTTGGGACTTTAAAGTTCTAAAGTGTAGAATCCTGGAGTGATAACCTTAGTCTGCTAAACGGAAAAATAAAATAACCATAAGAAACAAGCATAGCTCTGAAAGCAACCTGGAAATCTATACTGATGAATTATATAATAGTAGCAAGTAAAGTTAGCAGCAACTCATCCACTGAGTCAGGAGAAAAGAGTGAGCTAGAAAAAACATCTCAGGAGAGAGGAGGAAGCTCAGACGATGGCAGGAGAAAGATAGCTTGTGAGTCAGAGAGTTGGCCAACATTTCAGTTAATGTTGATAAAAGTATTCAATATTAATTCGCTTCTTGTTTTGTGTTGAGATGTAGCCACAACTTCCCCCCACTTCAAACTTTTAGTAAGAGTTTTCACCTCTAATTCCTCTAATGCAGCAAAGAGGATACTGGCTGGAGCCCCAAAGCAGTGAAGACGGAACTGACAGTGATGAATCACAGCAGTGACCCTTTGTGGGAGGATGTGGCCCAGCTAGAGATTGGGTACCACCTCACACATGAGGGGTGATCCATGTAGAAGACCCAGTCCAGTTTGCCCAGCAGTTCTCAATAAAGGATGATTTCCCCACCAGGGGACATTTGGTAATATCTAGAGACCTTTTTCCTTGTCACAAAGTGGGGAGGTACAGTGGCATCTAATGGGTAGAGACAGGAGATGCTGCTAAGCATTCCACAATATATAGGACAGCTGCCTGAAATGAAGAATTTCCTGACTGCAATGTCAATATCAAGGTTAAGAAGCCCCAGGTTAGATCTGCTCATTTTAAACTACAGCAGGATACAATGTATAAATTCCTGGCATGTAACAAGAACATTAGAATGTATTACTTGTCCATGCCCTAAAAGATTCTGCATTCTGGGTTAGGAAACTCCTCTTGTATTTCCTCTTGCAGCCCTTCCTTCTAAACTTGCCTCCCACCTCAAACAGTGAAGAGGCTGGTTGACATATAACTAGGACTCTGACATGGAAAATAGGCCATATTTCATATTGCAAAAAAGAACTTTAGGATTACTTATATTAATGAACAATTGTTAAATAGTCTGGTAGTTCTGTCTCAGGTTGACTGTAAGAATTTGGCCTTTTTACATATTTAGTGAATCTTTTTTTTAAATTTATTTATTTATTTTTGGCTGCACTGGGTCTTCGTCGCTGTGCTCGGACTTTCTCTAGTTGTGGCGGCAAGTGGGGGCTACTCTTTGTTGTGGTGTTCCGTCTTCTCATTGCAGTGGCCTCTTTTTGTTGCAGAGGATCGGCTTTAGGTGCATGGGCTTAGTAGTTGTGGCTCGCAGGCTCCAGAACGCAGGCTCAGTAGCTGTAGAGCACGGTCTTAGCTGCTCCGTGGCATGTGGGATCTTCCCGGACCAGGCTCGAACCTGTGTCCCCTACATTGGCAGGCAGATTCTTAACCACTGTGCCACCAGGGGAGTCCCCTTAGTGAGTTTTTGATCCAAGTTCTTCTTGCCTTGCTTTCCCTACATGGACCTTAAAGGACTCATACCTTGTGGAAATGGATCCCTGGCATGCAGAATTCATAGATCGGATAGTTACAAGCTAAACAATAAAACTTCTCTTGTCTTTCCTTGTAGATCTACACAGATTTTTGTCACTCTGAATCTCTTTCGATACTTGTTACTAAATCACTTATTTCTTTAGAAGTTTTAAAGGTTAAAGTTGATATTAAAGAATAGGAAGTCCGGGTTATGATTTTAAACTTAAGATGGGAAAATTAGGTCATACTGAGAGGTCTATAAAAGAGCAAGTAGTTCAGACATTTGCATCTGCTCACCTTGAAATATACCTACAAACAATCTAATACCAGCCCATTGACATGAGATGTTCCAAATTAGCAGAAATTCTGCCAACCAATTGATGGGACAGAGCAGGAGAGGATGAGTCATTAAAATATAGGCACAAACTTTAGTCAGAAAAACTGATGGGGTTTCTGCCAAAGAAAAAAATCTCACAGCTGGGCCACCCTTGGAGATTTCTCTAACAAACACAGCCAAATATTCCTGTACTTAGTGACTTGATTCTGTGGTTCTAAATTATGAGCACCTGTTTTTTCATTGCTTCAGAGAAGGATCATTTGAGGGAAAATGTTATTTTATAGCTAATAATTGAGAGAGAAAGTGGTACTCATTCTCTGGCAATATTTACCATGTGTACTGGAAATAAAAGGATAAATTCAAACTATTGGAGAATCTGAGTCAAGATTTGTAAACCAGGATTTTTCAAGCTTTACATCCAGCATACATGTTGTCCAGCAAACATGTTAACAGTACATATTCCCTACTCTCCACTCACATGGATTCTGACTCAACTGTCATTTATTTATTATTTTTTTTCCCACAGACTTCACAGGTATTTCTGAGCAAGTGGTCTGTGGACTCAACTTTACAAAAAGTCTGTCAAAGATGCCATCTCAGGATGGGTGGGCAATGCACAGGAAAATAACTGAGCACATAGTAAGGGCTTAATAAATATTTATTGAATGAATTGTCTCCAGCTCTTTTCCCAGAGAAATTTATTTTTATTTTCTTTGTGAGTGGATTGCTAAGGGGCTGACTTGGATATATATATTATTTTAGAGAAACTCATCTCTCCCCCATTTATTCTCTGATTTATGTTAGATGAATTTTAGTCTCTGGTGTCAGAAAACTCAAGTTATGTGAACCATCTCCTTTCCTAGTAATGTGACCTTGGGCACGTCTTTTTATTTTGCTTGGCCTTAGTTTAAAAATTTCTAACTTGGGAAAGTTAATGATTACTTCTCAAAATATCATATAGCCCTGAAAAGAACCAAGGAATGATGCATGTGAAAGATATAGCATAAAGTGTGCTACTCATGTTACTCATTTTATAATTCCTAGAAATGAATTACGAACTGGAATTCAGAATTCAATGACAGAGGCAGTGGCAATGAGGTGTTTCTAACCAATCCTCTGCTTTAGGAAAAAAAAAGTTTTCCTCAATAGCTAGGAGAAAGCCAGGTTTAAAGTGAATGCAAGTTAAATATCAGTTGATGAGTTAAAGTTGTATCTTCCATACAATATTTTGCTTTGTTGTTTTCAGAATCAACATTATTAAGGCATTAGCTACGTGTTTCTAAAGACAGTGGTTGCCCAGGTCCCACTGGGGTCAATTAATCTCTAGGAGGAGAATGGATTGGTCTATTGGCTGGAGAAGGCTTATTAAGACCACCAGTCCACTTCCAAGCCTCCCCACACTGAAAAGCCCCTATTACTATGCATACATACAAACTCACACACGCAGGTAGACACATGTCTCATTCCCCTTAATTCTCATCCTGTACAAGATGAGTCAGATGAGTTCTTCTTGCCTCCCCTTCGGCTATGCTGTATGAAAGATATGCACTTGTGGAGGAAAGCTCTTTAAGGGTTTTGGTAAGCATTTACAGGCTGGGAGTGGAGAAGAAAGTGTGTCTGAAAGTAATTCCAAAACATATTTTTTTCCATTTCTTTTCTTTCTGATAAAAATTCTATAAACACTTCTGGGAAATGAATCATCCTGTCACCTGCAGGAGAAATTCAGTCACTTCCCTGTTTAAACCTAACACATTAAAATCAAATAAAAGGAAGAAAGCAAGCATAGGGGTAGGTAAAATGCGGTAGAGCTTAATCATATTGGCACAAGTCAGCCAGACATAACAAAAACCAAGATAAGTTTCAGGGCAGGTGCTGTCTAACCCAAAGAACACAGTGACCCACTGGGATCTGGCTTAATTTAGCCTTTGGTCATCATCTGTATTAGTCAGAGCTCCTTTCATTTCAAGCATCAGGACCACTACTTGAATTAGGTGAAAAGAAGAAAAAGAAGGAAACACACTAGAAGTTTCCTGTCATTATGAAAAGGGGGCTGTCCTTGAGAGACTCCTGAAATGCAAGAACTCAAATACTCTCAGACCACACCTCAGACACTGCTTCTCCCTGAACTCAGGGTTTATTATCATGGATAACCCTCCCCTAAGAAGAGAGGAACAGGAAAATCAGTCCCTAGATCTTGTATTGATATTTTCCATCTTCAGGGTTCAAGAGGATAAAAGCGTGGTAGAGTAGGTCAGATTTGAGATAGAGACAGGAAGTAAAGTAACAAGGACTTGTGTGTGTGTGTGTGTGTGTGTGTGTGTGTATGTGTCTAGGGGTAGCAATATGTGGTGGACACAGTGATGTAACACATGGTTCAGATCCTTCTTCATGAATAAAAGCCTCATGATCCAACTTCTGGGAGTGCTGCTGGCACGCTCTCCTGAAGCCACTTTTGGAGATTGCACCTAATGGAGATACCCACCTCTCCTAACATAGTCATCTCTTCCCAGGATAACTGACATCAGCCTCTGTTGCCAGACTCCCATTTAGGGGAGTTTTCAAAGCCCTCTGTGCCCATTCCTGCTCCCTTCCCCTCCACGGGTGTTGAGTCCAAGAGCACATTCTAATATAGCTCCTGTACACTCAACTCCATCTCAGAGTTGGTTTCAAAGGGAAGCCAGCCAGTAACAACTGAAAAGAAAGAAGAGAGGGGAACAGAAATCTGTGTACCATCAACCTTTAAGATGCAGAAAAAAGAAAAGAATCTGTTCAAGAAAGTAAGAAGAAATTGAGGAGGAGACTGACCCAGAGAGAGCAGTAATGTCAGATGGAATGGCTTCCACCTGATATGCTCCATTTATTTATTTAGGTGAGTAGACTGGCTTAGAGTGAGAGAAGAGGATTTGGCACAATCCTCGAGGCTCATGGTAAAATTTTAATAGCAGTAAGAGGGACTAGTCATTGCAACAGGACACAAGATTGACAAATGGTGTTGAGGCTCCAGATGAGGCTGATATCCATGATATATCAACACCAAACTGTACAGCAAATGCCATTTACTCTTGCATCACTCAATTTTCAAAATGTAGCAGAGAACACATGGACTGAAGGATTGCTATTTATTTGGGGATTTATGTGGAGGAGTAGAGAGGCTGCATAAAAATCAGGCCAAGGGAGTTGAAACAGTAATTAAAAATTGAACATAAAACCTGTGCATGTACATACACACACACGCACACATACACACACACACACAGAGTCATCTCTCTGAATCCACAGGGGATTGGTTTTGGGACCCCTATGGATACCAAAATCCGAAGACGCTCAAATCCCTTATATAAAAAGGCATGTGAAATTGGATGTGTCATTGGTCAAATCTGTAGATGTGGAACCTCCAGATGCAGAGGGCCATTTGTATATGATTGTTGATTCTTCTACAGCAACGATATTCATACTTTCACATTTTATTTCTAAGGAATGGTTACAAGATACCATTCCATTTTCTCTTGATGATTTTAAGTGGATATTCATTTGCAATGAAGTTTTATATTATGTATTAATGAAACTATCATTCCATTTGTCTTTTCTAGGTCATGTGATGAATAAAAAAAGAAACAATACAGTATACAATTACATAAGCAATTAAAATAGAAGGTAGGGATTAAGTCTTCTTTAGTCATTGACCAGCCAGAAATTTTACAGCCCATAAAATATGAGAAGGATGCCTTCAATTTACTTTCTATGGCATGATTTCACTTCCTTTTCAAATCATACATTTCATCCTTGGAGTTGGAAGGATAGAGGATGAGAAGGAGAATAACTGGAGTCATATGTTGGGATTTCCTATAAGACTGGTGAGAAAGTGTCTCCTTATCTTACCTTAAGCTGCTGTGCACTGCTCTGACTAGCAAGCAGAGTCCTGATGAAGTGTAAGGGTAGCCATCTGAAATAAGGCCACTGATCTAAAGGGGACAAGTAGATGATAAGAACAGAAGACAGTGGAAACCCACCAGGTTCAGAGAGAGTGTACAGTTTCCTCACTTGTACCTCATTCTACTCAACACCAACCACAGTCTTCTATCAAATGTCCTACTTATTTACCAGTCTGTCTCTACCATTAGTTTAGAAGTTCTTTAAGGGCAAGGTCTGTGTGTCACTTTTCTTTTTGTCTCCAGAACTTAGCATAGAATTTGGCTTTTGATGTGGTGTACAAGAAATGCAGGCTGAATGACTCAAAAGATAAATTTGGCAATTATTCTGTAAGTATTAAACTAAAATGTCCCCAGACTCAGTCACACTATAGTAAGATTTATGTTGAAATTACCAGCATTTTTAGTAATTTTTCCCAGAAAGACTTCTGTGCAACCCAGGGCAAGGAATGAGTTGCATCCTTCCCATCCAGCCTGATGGTTGACACCAAACCAGCAGAAGGTTATCTTACAGCTACACTTTTTTTCTGTATGTTGGGAAAGCTCCAAGTACCAATAGCTCATTAGGGAGGGTGGGAGTGGATCAACTCCAGTGTTTAGATTCTCAAACTGTTTTCAGTTAGGAAATGACTTCTGTGTTTCCCCCACTCAGGTGTCTTTGATTAGCGAGAAGCACAAATATGCAGTCACACAGAAATGTGCTCCCTCATTCAGAGTACAAAGGTAATCAAGTGTTCAGCTGGCTGACATTTCTATACATTCCTTGACACACACAGATGCTTTTTGAACCTGGCTGGCCTATCCTTGTGCATTGCTGCCAGACCTCACTAGGCTAACTAAGGAACACCCAGAGTTGTTTTTGTTTCTAATACTGGGGCCTTGCCCTATAGGATAGAGACATTCCACTGAGCAGCTGTGTGACCTCACAAAGCCCTGGCTCTGCTGTCCCTGGAGTTGTTTTAAGATTGTAGATGTGGATATTTCTCACTACTGACAAATGGTTGTGGATCACTAGGTCTTCAGAAGGGAATGTATAATAATTAATACTATATATGGTGTTTTATAGTATCCAATATTGACCTTTTCACTGTCCGTTACATTTGGATTCTGGGTTCATATGAGAGCCATTGAGAAAAACAAGAATTGGTGGAGAGACTTCTCTTGCCCTCTTTTCTCCAATCTCCCCACCCCCAACTAACCCCACAGCCAGAGGGAATGTACCAGGTCTGATCAGCTTACTCTGTTGATAAAATGCAAGGTCTTCCCATAACTTTTCACATAAAGACAAAATTCTTTGTGTTCTACAGGTCCCTGCCTCCCTGTTAAAGGAATGTCTCCTCTAGACTAACCCTAACCCTTAAACCTCAAACCTCTTCTTCTTTGTACATGTGGTTCTCTTTATCTGATTCCCTCACCCAGATTTCCTGACTACATCAGCTCCTCCTAGAACAGGTTTCCACCTCATCATATGACTCTTCTTCATAGCATTTCTCCCAGGTGAAATTTTACATAGAGTTATGTGATTGCTTAATACAAATCTAGACACTCACAGACAAGAATCATTTCTGTTTCATTCTGCACTATATGCCAGTGTCCAGCACTGTTCCCAGCATGGCACACAGTTAAGTCAATGGATATCCTGAGTTTAGATACTATCTAAGAAGTTTCCCTCATGCCCACACACTGCCTACACATATCCTTTCCCTGTGTCTTTCTTGTGCTACCCATTCTTTTCATGGAGCCAAAAATTCTTTCTTAAAAGAGGATTTGACTATTATATTTTAAGAAAGTCCATCATGAAGAGAAGGTATTAAGAACAATTAGTTAGATAATATACTAGCTGGGTTATGCCTAAAGCATTTAAAACTTTACAATCTGCCCCCAAATGTGTCTGCTTTCCTTAACCCACAAAACACACAGTATATTATCTTGGTTTGAATTTTGTATCTAGTTCATAATAGATGCTCAATAAAATGCATCATCTATATCAATATCCATTTATGCTTTTTGGCTTTATTTAGCCACCATACCAATAATTATTCCCTGCTTTATGTCAGTACAACCTAATAGTTAATGCACTTTTATAAATCCTATTTCAGTTGTTTTATATTTCCCAGGCAATATGATCTCAATTACATCATTCACAGCCAACTGTAAAATAAACATCTTCTGTCACTAAGTCCAGTAGATGCAAAACCCTAGGAAATTTTAAACAAATATTTTGATTTTGTTTACATATGTGCCACCAACTGCTTTAGAAAATCTACTTGGGAAAAAACAAAAATTACAGAAGAACCACATATTGTGAACACCTGGATTTAGATACTCAACAGAAAAGCCAGAAAGTAAACACTGCAATGTTAAACTCAATCATCCGGGAAAAAACCTACTTCCAAAGTGTATTTGAGATACTGTTTAATTTCACATAAAAGAGACTAAGTGGCAAAGCAAAGAAAAGAGAGCAGATGAAAAGTCTCACTATTGTGGAACCAGCTATGTCTCATCTGAGTAGGTGTTGGTGGATTGTTGGAAAGTTTAGAACACCCCAAATATACTGAGCTTCCCTTCTGCCTACACCCTTCCCAGCTGACAAAGAGGATCTTTTAACCATGGATTCCAGAAGCCCAATTACTAAGAAAGCGTCAGCAGTTTAATTCAGTTAAACACCGAGAGCCATTGATATCTGAGCTCTGTGCTAAGCATCAGGGATACAGATTAGTAAAAGGAATTCTTTCCTTTAGAGTCTACAATTTAGTGAGGGCAAAAGTACCTGTGAATAATTGTGTAATATTCCTGATACATGCTGGAATAGAGGTTAGTGATCAGACTAGTGGTGGTTCAAAGAAGGAAATAATGAACTCTTGCAGGATTTAAGGAAGATTTTGTATAAGAAATAATCATTCAGTTGAGTCTTGGACTATGCATAGGAATTTCTCCAATATTTAGGTAATGAAAGGTGATTTGGCAATTGTGAAAAGGGTTGCAAGTATGCATTCCAGGCAGAGAAAATGTCATTTCAAAACAAAAGAAGGGTGCCCAGGACTGCCCGAGGTCAGCAAAAGTACAGGGATCAAATGCTATGTGCACCTGCCCTTGTGCCCAGGGCTGATGGACCCCAACTCCGTGATCACACTGTTGCCTGGGTTATCTTCTCTACTGACGCGCATGCTCCACTCCCCTGTGGGATGCCATTTCCAAAATGCAAGGTCAAAGATGAAATTATTAGGGATTTCAAGATGGCAACAGTAGATCATTAAACCAAGTGTGGGTGTTTTTTCTCAGTGCAGGACCCTGTGATAATACGTAGGTTTCCTGCACATGAAGTCAGCTCCACATTAGCATGGTTCTCAATATAGAGATGTATGATCAAAACCATTCCGTTTTCCTCTCTATTCTACCCAATTTTGTTTGTTTGTTTATTTATTTATTTGTTGATTTTTTTACAGTAGATCCTTGTTGGCTATTTATTTTATTTTATTTTATTTTAGCTATCCATTTAAAACATAGCAGTGTGTACATGTCAATCAGAAACTCCCAGTCTACCCCTCCCCATCCCGACTATAAATTCATTCTCTAAGTCCATGAGTCTGTCTCTGTCCTCCAAGTACATTCATTTTTATCATTTTTTTTAGATTCCACGTAAAAGTGATATCATATGACACTTGCCCCAATTTAATATTATTTGGGCTTGAAACACAAACAAATTGGAGAAGGGGAGAAGGGAAATTGGGCAGCACTGGAATGAAGCTGGGGCCAGGTGCAGGACCTAGATTGTGCAAGCCTTTATACAACATGTTGGAATTTGATGTTTATTCTGCAGGGTAAGAAATGCTGTTGAATGATTTCAGGCAGGATGTCACATGACCAGATTTGTAGATTATGAAATTCAATCTAGTGTTAATGTAGTGGGTGAATCTGAAGCAGAAGAATTGTGGCAGGAAAGCTAGGTATGAGCATTACAGGTGGGAGCGTTTCACCTCCCTCCCCAGACTGTATAGATTATGATTCTGTTGCCCATTGATGCCAGCCCTGTGTTCTAGTTCTGAATGTGCACACCCTATTTCTCACACTGGAGTGAAAATTCCTTGGTGCCTTTTAAATAGTAGATGCTTAATAACTATTTCCTGTGAAACTGAGGTTACCTTAGCTATTTGAGTAATCACACCAAAATCTGGACTCCTATAGGTCTCAGTCTGTATTTAACCAAAATTACATTACCATAGGTAAATCAGTCTAGTAAGAAGAAAGGGGCTACCTGTGTTTACCAATGCTCTGGAATGAAGTTAAATACCGGAATGTGACCTTCACAAAGAAAAACTAAAAACAAACCATTGTATTGAGTAATAAATACATTAAATAAATCAAGTAATAAATCAATAGATGTTCATTGATAAAGGAAATTGCATTATAGTTCGATTTGTAGAGCAGAGGTGATGCCTATGGCACTGATACTTTGGGTAGATATCCTTTGCTGCATAGGATGGTGATGTCACAGTCCAGAGGGATTGGGGCTTCTAATGTGAACAGGATGGAGCATTGTTTTCAGCCCCCATGTTAGACTCACCTGGGAGAGTTTAAAAATTACTTTTGCCTGAGTTCTAGCACAACTGAATTCAAATTTCTGGGAGTGAGACTTGGGTATCTAAATTTTTCCCAAGTTTGTTGAATTATTTCACCCATTTTAAAGTGATTTTTGTCCCAACAGTTATGCCTTTTCCAGAATGTCATGCAAATATAACCAGAGTATTTAGTCTTTGGCACCTGGTTTGTTTCACATAACATGATATTTTTGAGATTCATCATGTTGTTGAAGTAACAGTAGTTCATTTCTTTATTCTCTATTGAGAATTCTGAACAGTATTCTACAGTATGGTTATTCATACCACAATTCATTTCTCCATTCACTCATTTCTCCATTCACTCAACTTTTAAAAGTCTTGCCAGTAGATTCTAGAGCATAGCAAGTGTTGAGAACAGATAAACTCCATTATGAATATTACTTTGTATTTTACCGAATGCTTTCACATGCTTCAGTTATCATAATTGTACTCATTGACTGAACATGATATATGTGGAAGAAGTTAGAATTACCAGAGTCTAGTCTATAGACCACACTATCTGACACACATGGAAACTTTGGGTCATGTCTGCTTAACCATTGTTTTCTATTTGACATTACGTAAAATGTATGTACTGTCAATGACATAATGAATTAGTACGGCACACATCCAACTATCACTGTTATCAATAAGGCTTGGAAATGTTGGTGGAAGATTTATGAAAAAGACATTATTCACGTTCCAAATCATCTTCTCTTATCCATAAATGGAAAGTGAGTGTCTATAAAGAGAGATAAGTTTTTGGAGCCATGCTTATTAAACTATCTAACGTGTACATATTTCTGACCACTAGGAAAGCATTATGAGAGTATTTTAGTATCCATGTCTATAAATTATGATTAAGAACAATTTATAAGGGCACAGCCATTTCCTTCATAAACGCTTGGTTGGGACAGTTCATCTGTGCCTTTCCAGTCCTTTAAAGACAGCATTTAGAAGCAGTAGGATCAGAAACATCTTAGAAATTTCAACATCACAATGAAAGAGTGTATTTGTCAGTGTTTTTTTTTTTTTTTTAAGTGAGTTTATGGGGCAGTTTTTAAATTGCTGTGATTTAATAGATTAGGATGATATTACATACATAATGCAACTGAGAGTCATAATGACATGGCTGGGGCCCCTGAAGACTCTATAGAGACTTTATTAAGAGATATGCTGCTTGAGAACAAAGGATTGAATTTGGCCTACAGAAATCAAAATACCATTTGAGGGAATTTCTCTGATTTAAATGAAACTTGAACTTTATTATTTAAAAAGAATGAAGTGTGTGAAGTTATGTGATGACGAGACAAGATCAAGGACAACCTGAATTATGAATAATTTTTATTGATGTCCTTACATATTACAACATCTCTGCACCATGAAAATGAGAACTGAGAACTGAACTCTTTGGGTCCGACATTATCCATGGCTACTGTAATCTCTTGACCTCAGGAAACAGAAGGGTTACCTGGAATTTCTAGAGTTTCTCTTGTCTGACCCTTCAAAAAAAATCCCTTTACAGGATTATTATGAATCAACTTTACTTTTTAATCTTTGAAACTTAATTGGTGATACTCATCAGACTTGAATGGTTAGAAAAGTTTAGGGAGACTTAGTTCTCAGCCCTTTGCAGGTCATTTCATTCATCTCAGTGCAAACGTTTTGCTTTTGGCAACTGAAGGGGAATGAAACATTGATTTCCCAGGGAATCTGTATTCTGTTCTCTCAATGTACTTGAACACACTGATATATTATTGAAGGAATCCTTCATTTCTGAGGACGTGCCAAATCTTGCAAAGATAGCAGTGAGGTAATTCTAAAGTGAATGAAAGTTGTATCCTCTGATGGGGGGAAGCTTCAAAAGAATTACCACAGGAATTAAAGAGAATCTTTAAAAAGTGAAGTTAACTTTGGTGAATGAGGGTGATTTCTTCTTTGTTTATGAAGAATTTATTATTTCAAGTTAATATCTAATTAAGTAGCTTGAGTATTCAACTGAGTTGAATAGCGTCTCCCCCCCAAATCCGTGTCTTTTCTGGAACCTTAAAATGTGGCCTTATTTGGAAATAAGTTCCTTGCAGATGTAATTAGTTAATATAATGTCATACTGGAGTAGGGTGGGCCCTCAATCCAATATGACTAGTGTCCTTGCAAGAGAAAGTAAAGAGACACAGAGACACAACACAGAAGGAAGACAACCAAGTGAAGACGGAAGCAGAGATTGGACTTACACTGCCACAAGCCAAGGAACACCTGGGGCTACTAGAAATTAGAAGAGGCAGGAAGGACCTTCCTGTAGAGGCTGAGGTGGGAGCATGGCCCTGCCAACATTTTGATATTGGACTTTTAACCTCCAGCACAGTCAGATAATAAATTTCTGTTCTTTTAAGCTATCCAGTTTCAGGCACGTTGTTTACAGTAGCCCTCGGAAATTAATACAGCTTGTCTCTGATTGATTTCTGACCAAAGTGAAAAATTAGAGGTTTACCATCCTATAGACTGGTGGTCTAGGAGGAGTCAGGAACATTTTAGAAAACAAAGGGAACAGCATCTCACTTCTGCCCACTCATGACTTCATCACCATGTCACTTGTGTGATCTCTGAGCTATTAGTATCAGGATCACCTGGGGTGATCAAAATGCACATTTCCTGCCCAGACCCAAACCTGTTAGTTTGAAGTATCTGGTTAGAGCCAAGGGATCTGAATTTTACTGTTTCTTATATCATTCTTATGAATGCTAAAATTTTGGAATCATTACCATACGGAATGTTATCTATTACTGTCTTTGAGAGATCATCAAAAGAAAATCCATCAGTCATTTGAAGGTCAACAAAAGACTCAGTCTTGCCCTCAAGACTCTATATGAGGTCAAGTGAAATCCAAACATCAGACAGCATCAGTGAGCCATCCAGGACCACCAGTTCTCCTACTGGGACATAGAACTTGCCAACAATACATCCAAGCCACCCTTAAATTTCCTCCTGCTCCCCAGCCCCTACATCAGGTAATGGCAACAAATAATTGGACTTGGGCTTCCCTGGTGGCACAGTGGTTGAGAGTCCGCCTGCCGATGCAGAGGACGTGGGTTCGTGCCCCGGTCCGGGAAGATCCCACATGCCACGGAGTGGCTAGGCCTGTGATCCATGGCCACTGAGGCTGCGTGTCCAGAACCTGTGCTCCGCAACGGGAGAGGCCACAACAGTGAGAGGCCCGTATACCGCCCCAAATAATAATAATAATAAAAAAATAATTGGTCCTCTTACCTTATGTCAAAACCATAGCAGCTAGAACTCAGAAAGATTGAGGAGAAATATGGAACCTACAGAGTGTATAACTTGCTACCTGTCTGGTGTTCTTTTTTAACCCCTTATAAAAATAAAAATGACAAGCTTTCAAGATAAATTAAAAATCATTACCAAGATTAAATTTACAGAAGAAAAAAAACAAAACTCTTCTGAAGAGAAATTCCATTTATCAAGAGTTTTTCAATCACATAAATCTGAAATTACATTTATATTAAGTAAATGAGGCACTTAATTGGTTGAAGGATTTGAAATGGAAATTCTAAATCACTCCTTTTATGTTTCAGACTATCAGGAATCTTTATATTCACACAGTGCATGTACAATTTATGCAAACGAGATAACTCGTGTATGCTTTGTATAAATATAGAAGTTTGTGATTGTAATTAAGGTTTTCCTCTTATTTCCTCTACAAATTGTTTTGGAGTTTGAAAAGTTTAAGAAGCACAGAAAACACTAGAGAACAATGTAACAATTAACCGTGCAGCTACTCCCCAATGTTAACAAACTTTGTAATATTTCTCTATAATATTATCATGAATAAAATACATAAAGCCAAAATGTAGGCTTTCTTTATTTGCTTCTTGAGCCCATTCTTGTCACTTCTATAGAGGCAGTCACCATCCTGTCTCCCTTTCTCCCTGTTACTTATATCTCCATGGTTATGTATATGTATATGTAAATGTATTTGTTTTTATTCAATTTTACTATTAAATAGGATTCTATCATTTGAATATAAAACAGTTTCTTTTAGATATTTTCCAAGTCATGAGTTATTTATTTTTCCTCAGTCTTCACAATATTGAGTCTATCATAATATTTTAAATATTGTAAATTCTACATGTTTTTTCTTTCATATTTGATAAATGTTATTGTTGGTATAAGGACAGTACTGATTTTTATATTTTAGCCTTCTAGACAGTACCCTTGTCTTATTTGTTTTTTCTGTAGAATACTGCAACCTTTCTATTTAGTCAATAATATCATCTGCATATAAAAATAGTTATTCTTTCTTTAGATTGCCTATTGAATGACTTGGGATCTTTATGGAGGAGACATAATGTCAGGCTTACAGTAAGGTTGAGTGTTCCTGACATTAATAGGAATATTTCTGATGCTACAAAAATAAGAATAATTGTCGTTAGGAACACAACTTTCTTCTAGTAAATTACTATTATGTATTTCTTCAGAGCTAGGTCAATAGGAGAAAGATATAGAGAGTTTCTAAAGGCTTCACAGAAAAAAAAAAGTCAGCACTTTATAACGTGAGAGAGAAAGATAGAACTCACAGCCATTTTTCACAAAGAAATGTGTATAACTAGTTGATGACCTGAAGAATCTCTTCATACAGTGGATCCTAGACATAACACACAGGGAAGATTTTTTTTATGTTAGTTATTACTATTATTTTGTGTTTTTTAACATCTTTATGGAGTATAATTGTTTTACAATGGTGTATTAGTTTCTGCTATATAACAAAGTGAATCAGTTATACATATACATATGTCCCCATATCTCCTCCCTCTTGCATCTCCCTCCCTCCTATCCTCCCTATCCCACCCCTCTAGGTGGTCACAAACCCCCGAGCTGATCTCCCTGTGCTATGCAGCTGCTTCCCACTAGCTATCTATTTTATGTTTGGTAGTGTGTATATGTCCATGCCACTCTCTCACTTTGTCACAGCTTACCCTTCCCCCTCCCCATATCCTCAAGTCCATTCTCTAGTAGATCTGTCTTTATTCCTGTCTTGCCCCTGGGTTCTTCATGACATTTTTTTTTCTTAGCTTCCATATATATGTGTTAGCATACCATATTTGTTTTTCTTTTTCTGACTTACTTCACTCTGTATGACAGACTCTAGGTCCATCCACCTCACTACAAATATCTCAATTTCGTTTCTTTTTATGGATGAGTAATATTCCATTGTATATATGTGCCACATCTCCTTTAAAACTAAAAATAGAATTACCATACGACCCAGCAAAACCACTATTGGGCATATACCCTAAGAAAACCATAATTCAAAAAGAGTCATGTACCAAAATGTTCATTGCAGCTCTATTTACAATAGCCAGGACATGGAAGCAACCTAAGTGTCCATCATCGGAAGATTATTTTTTGAACCATCCTCTTCAATATATAACACAAATAATTAGACTAATAGTTATAAAGTTAAATGAATAATAATTTTGACAGCAAAAGAAATGTAGCGAATGTTTTCTTTTTCTGAACTTCCTATAATAATCATACAACTAAATATAAATAAAACATAAAATAAACTTTACTACATGAAAAAGAAAAACGAATGAATTGATACATCCAAATTATATTATTTGCCTTTTTTGTACACAGGGGAGAAGACAGTATAACAACATAGAGTGTTGCAGTAATGAATAAAACATTGTTTCCATTTTTGAGCCTTAAAAAGTAAATATTATACAAATTTGATTTAAAATTAAATATTAAAATATTAAGAAATATTTCCCTTTATTTCTTATTTTTATCATAATAGTATTGTATTTACAATACTTCTTCTGAATTTACTGAAATAATCACATTTTTTTATACTGTAATCTATAAAATTGCTCAAACTTTTGACCTTGAACATTCTTGTATTCCTGGGATGAATTCAACTTTATTATAATTTTTATTAATATAGTGTGGAATACAATGTGATGGGACTCTATATAGAATGTTTTTATTTACATTCACAAGTGTGATTAGTTTATTATTTTTCTTGTATCTTAATGAGTTTTACTATAAAACTGCATTACCATTTAATGCAGTTATGTTTTCTGAAATAATTTGTAAAAGATATGAATTATCTACTCCTTGGTCTTTTAATATAAGCTTGCCTGTAAAATCCTATAAGCCTGTTTTCCTTTGGGGTTGAAGGTGGGGATTAAACAGGCTGGGAGATAGTTTTTGTTTTAATAAGCAATTTATTTACTTTAACAGTTATTTTTCTATTAGAGTATTCTGTTTCTTATTTTTAACAGCTTTGTTAATGTACAATTTATATGCCATAAAATTCAATGTAAAATTCAATGAATTTTAATAAATTTGCAGAGTTGTGCAATCAACACCACGATCCAATTTTAAAACTTCCATCACACCAAAAGATCTCTTATGCCTATGTGCACTCATTTCTCTTTCCCATCCCCAGCCCTAAGTTACCACTAATCTATTTTCAGTCTGACAGAGATTTGTATATTCTGAGCATTTCACATAAATGGAATCATACAAAATGTGGTCTTTTGTGTTTGATTTTTCTTTCACTTAGCATAATGTTTTGAGATTCATCAATGTGGTAGCATGTATTAGTAATTCATTTTTAAATTTTATTATTTATTTTTTCTTGAGTTTGTTTTGAAACTTCTATATTCCCCAATGTTTTATTTTGCTTATGATTTACAATTTATAGATAAACTTGTTGATTGAATTATACAATTATTCTCATAATAACTTAAACCTTTTGTCATTATGATTCCTATTTTTTTGTTCCAAGTATACTTTTATTTGTGCTTGCTTTCTTTATTACTTTTTTTGAAAAATACGAAAAAGAGTCATACTTTTAATGTCTTTCAAATAACCAGTTCTTATGGATTATCTCTATACCATTTGTTTCATTTTCATTCTTTATTTCTTTGCATCATTTTACATCATTTTATCTATTGGTCCTTTTTAATTTCTTTCATGAAATAATTTATTCCATGTATTTTCACTCTTTTTTAGAGGTTTATATATTTTTCTACTTTAAGCACTAAAGTGTATCCCACAAGTTTTAATATATGATACCTTCATTATAATTTATTTATAAATACTAAGTACTTTAAAAATATGTGCCTTATCTACCATGTCTTTATAGTCCTTTTTTTTCCTGACCCCACAACTAGTGAGATAATTGCTCAGCTAAATTTGATATTTATCCATCTCTTGCACTTATTTATACTTTTAATACACATATATTGTTCCCTAAACCTGCAGCTGCATGCCATTCAATAACATTTATATAACACAATTTATTAATTTATATTTTTGAGGAGCACTTAGGTTATTTGCAAACTATTTCTATTATAACTAGTACCTCTGCAAACATTTTTGTATATGTCTTTATTTTTATTTTTTTACTTTAATATCTTTATTGGAGTATAATTGCTTTACAATGGTGTGTTAGTTTCTGCTGTATAACAAAGTGAATCAGCTATACATATACATATATCCCCATATCTCCACCCTCTTGTATCTGCCTCCATCCCACCCTCCCTATTCCACCCCTCTAGGTGGCCACAAAGCACCAGGCTGATCTCCCTCTGTTATGAGGCTGCTTCCCACTAGCTGTCTATTTTACATTTGGTAGTGTATATATGTCCATGCTACTCTCTCACTTTGTCTCAGCTTACCTTTCCCCCTCCATGTATCCTCAAGTCCATTCTCTGGTAGGTCTGTGTCTTTATTCCCATGTTGCCCCTAGGTTCTTCATGACCATTTTTTTTTTTTTTTTTAGATTCCGTACCTATGTGTTAGCATACAGTATTTGTTTTTTCTCTTTCTGACTTACTTCACTCTGTATGACAGACTCTAGGTCCATCCACCTCACTACAAATATCTCAGTTTCGTTTCTTTTTATGGCTGAGTAATATTCCATTGTCTATATGTGCCACATCTTCTTTATCCATTCATCTATTGACACTTAGGTTGCTTCCATGTCCTGGCTATTGTAAATAGAGCTGCAATGAACATATTAGTACATGACCCTTTTTGAATTATTTGTCTTTATATACATGATGAGAGGTCTCCTAGAAGGCAAAAGAGCTTAATTTCTGAATCATAGGGCATGGGGATGTTCAACTTTACTAGATTTTCAAATTTTTCTCTGATGAGCATTTCAGTCGAAAGGAAGAGAGTAGATAGCATGGAGAGGAGAAAGCTTCATAATTCTTTGTCTGAAATTGAGTCACATGAGTACACATAGCTACAAGGGCAACTGCAAAATGTGTCTCTAGGTCAAAAACATATGCATAACCAAAACTTAAAGGGATACAATTCCTATTGATAAAAAAATGTGGGGGAGGGGAGAATGTATTCTAGGGTATGGTAACCGACCCTGCAAAGGACAGGCCTCCATACATCCAAGAATCCGTGTGCCTCTTCTTCCCACATTAGCACTATTACCCACTCAAGGGTGATGACCTCTCCCTGCCCAAGGGACAGAATCTACTGGATCTGCCCCTCCCCATGCCCAATGCACAATGGGATTGGAATAGGAACACCCATGTTTAAAGAAAGCAGACTGATTGTAAAGTGTTTAATATCACCCCATTTTCTGGGGGCAGAGTTTTTCTAGTCCTTGCTGTCCTGGGAGAGAAGTCTTCATAACTTCTAGGTATCTGGGTACATCTGTGCAAAGATCTACGGCTCATAACCTAAAATGAGTAACTCATCCTTTGTTCACATTGATGTATTGCCTCAAGTGTTAGCTTGACACTCATGACTCATCATTTTAATGGTTCTGGACATTTATCCAAAACTCTTTTGTCCTTTCTTGCTCTGGAAGGTTAAAAGACAAGTTCATTGAAAATATATTGGGTTTTTGTGAATCTTCCCAGAAAATGCTCCATGAAATTGTGGTCTTGAGTTACACATATAACTCAAGACACTGCTTGATATTTCTACCTACAGTATCATAAAAGACAACAATAGTTTAATAAAACAGTATGCATGACTTTTTTCAGAGTCACTGTAGCTCAAGAGACTCTATAGATTTAGCCATATCTTATAAGAATAGAACAGTTATATAAGTTAAGACATTTTGCTAGGTTTTAGAGCTTTCAGTTGAGTGTAACCATTGCCTTAGGCAGATAATTTGGAAAATTAATTTATTGGTATATTATGGATAAGATAGTCATTTAATTTCAACTTTAAAATGCATAGAAATATTATTATTGTAAAAAAGAGAACAATTGTAAAATTTTATCAATATTTTGTAAAAATTTTGTCAATATTTTGCAATAAAATACATTTAGGGGAATGGAAGTCTCATATATTGCTGGAGAAAGCATAAAGTTATGTATTTCTGTATAGAATGTATTGATAATATCAATGAAAATATTAATGAACATGTATTTAGTGTAGAATCTTGCTATTAAGAATTAACCTTATCAGTATCCATCAATAGGAAAATTTTAAAATTCTGTATGGTATATGCATAAAGGCAATGCTATGAAGGAGAAAAAAATAAGGTAGACATTTGTATTAGTTTTCTATGTTGTGTAATTAATTACCACAAACTTGTAGCTTACAACAGTATACATTTATTATATCACAGCACCTGTGGGTTGGTAGTCCAGGCACTGCTTAGTTAGTGCTTCTGCTCAAGGTCTCAAAATGCTACAGTGAACTTCTGACTGGGTTGTGTTCTCATACAGAAGCTCATTCGGGGAAGAATCTGCATCCATAGTTACTCAGGTTGTTGGCAGAATTTGTTTCCTGGTGGTTGTAGGATTCATTTTCAGTTTATGCTGGCTATTGGCTGAAGGTCACCCTCAGCTCCCAGAGGCCATAATTCCTAGAGGCTTCCAGCCGTTCCTTTCCACTTGGTTGCTTACTTCATCAAGCCGGTAAGAAGATTCTCTAGAAAGCATCTGCTAGCAAGACAAAGCCTTATGTCTTATTAATCACTGGAGTGACATCCCAATCCCATCACTTTTGTAATATTTTATTGATTAGAAGCATGTCATAGGTCTGGCCTATACTCAAAAGTGAGAGGATTATATTGGGGTTGGCCCAAAAGTTCATTTGTAAGATGTTACGGAAAAACCCGAATGAACTTTTTGGCCAACCCAATACATGGGTGTCAGGGATCATGGAGTGACCACCCTAAGGTCTGTCCATCGCAGCTTTTATGTGCTGATAGGGAATAATTTCTGAGCTATGTTACTGAGAAAAGAAAAAGGTGTTTATATTGCGTGTGAATGTGTGTTCACACACGTGTGTGAACATGTACGTGCATGTGTTTAATTTTGCCTCTGAAGAAAAGCAGTGCAGGAAACAGTATTTGGAGTGGAAAGAGGATTAACAAGTAATTTTCTATCATTTTTTCAATGTTGTAGCTTTCAGGTGTGTGTATATTAACTGTGTTAATAGAGGAATTAATTATTTGAAGTTTATGGCCTTTTATGGCTATTTTTGATGACTAAACCAAGAATAATCACTTTTCCAAAACAAAACAACCAAAAAAGAGCATTTGGCAAAGAATTTGGTAATCTAGGTTCTGATTTTTTCTTTGCCTTGAGCAATCTGCAACATTACCTAGACATTCTGAACCTCAGTGTTGTTACTTGTATTTTGGTAAGGTTGGAATAAATAATGTCTTAAATCTCTTTCTAATACAAATCAATCAAATACTGGATAGGTAGTCATAACTAAATAATATAAGTATTAAAATGTAGCAATTTTTTTTATAAAGAATGATCTTAAAAGCATGGAATGGAATTAGGCTAGGAGCCTGGAGGAAACTATTATACACACAAAGCCCTGATGGAATTGAGGAAGGACAGAGAGGGGAGAAAAGTTTGAATGAGAAGAAAATGGCATCAAATCACAGGGAGCAGAGTCTTGGGATTAGGGCAAATCTTGTGTTGAAATGTCTTAGAATTCATTAGAAGAAGACAGATATCCTCTGCATAACATTTATGTACAGCCAGACTGTTTTATTTTTATTTTTAATTTTAATTAAATTTTTACTTTGATATATTTGTAGATTAACATGACATGAATCTTTATTCATTTTCTCCCAATGATAACATTTCTTGCAAAACTATAGCACAATATTATAACCAGGATACTGACATGGATACAGTCAAGACAGTGTCCATCAGCAGATGAATGTATAAAGATGTGGTATTTATAAACAATGGAATATTATTCAGTCATAAAAAGAATAAAATTTTGCCATTTGCAAAAAAATGAATGTACCTGGAAGGTATTATGTTTAGTGAAATAAGTCAGAGAAAGATGAATACTCATTGTTAATACTTATATGTGGAATCTAAAAAATAAAACAAATGAATGTATATATCAAAACAGTCTGCTTGACTCACAGATATAGAGAACAAACTAGTGGTTATCAGTGGGGAGAGGGAATGGGGGAAGGAGCAAGGTAGGGGTAGGGGGTAAAGATATACAAACTATTGTGTATAAAACAGAGAAGCAGGCTTCCCTGGTGGCGCAGTGGTTAAGAATCCACCTGCCAATGCAGGAGACATGGATTCGAGCCTTGGTCCAGAAAGATCCCACATGCTGTGGAGCAACTAAGCCCGTGCACCACAACTACTGAGCCTGCTCTCTAGAGCCCACAAGCCACAACTACTGAAGCCCACATGCCTACAGCCCGTGCTCCGAAACAAGAAAAGCCACCGCAATGAGAAGACTGCGCACCACAATGAAGAGTAGCCCTCACCTGCCGCAACTAGAGAAAACCCGTGTGCAGTAACGAAGACCCAACTCAGCTTAATTATTTATTTAATTAATTAATGTATTTCTGACAGCCTTCCTGAATTGAACATCATCTGGACAATTGTAAGAGACAAATAAAAAAATAGATAAGCAATAAGGATATATTATACAGCACAGGGAAATACAGACACAGTTTTGTAATAACTTTAAGTGGAGTATAACCTATAAAAATATTGAATCACTATGTTGTACACCAGAAGCTAATAAAATATTATAAATCAACTATACTTTAATTTTTGGAAAAGTTCTTTCACCAAGAGACAGTTTAAAAATTTTAATAGACTCTATTTTTGAAAGCAGTTTTAGGTTCAGAGCAAAATTGAATGGAAGGTACAGAGATTTCCAGTATACCTCCTGCCCTCTGGCATGCATAGCCTCTTCCATTCTCAAAATCTCCCACCAGAGTGGTGCATTTGTTACAACTGATGAACCTACACTGACATATCATTATCACCCAAAGGCCATCATTTAAGTTAGTGTTCACTCTTGGTGTTGGACATTCTGTGAGTTTGGACAAATATGTAATGATACACAGCTAACATTATAGTATAACTGCTCTAAACATTCTCTGTGTTCCACCCCTGTGCTCCTGTCTCTCCTCTCACTCCTGGTAACCATGGATATTTTCACAGTCTCCATAGTTTTTCCTTTTTCAGAAACAATATTGTTGGAATAATATAGTATGTAGACTTTTCAACTCAGCTTCTTTCACTTAGTAATATGCATTTAAATTCCCTTCATATCTTTTCATGGTTTGATAGATTACTTCTTTCTGACACTGAATAATATTCTATTATTTGGATGTACCATAGTTTATTCACCGACTGAAGAACATCTTTTTTGCTTCTAAGCTTTAGCAGTTATGAATAAAGCTGCTAAAAATACCCATGTGCCGGTTTTTTTGTGGACATAAACTTTCAACTCATTTAGGTAAATACCAAGTAGTATAATTGCTGGATCATATGATAAGGGTATATCTAGTTTTGTAAGACACTGTCAAAGTGCCTTCCAAAGTGGCTGTACCATTTTGCATACCCACCAACAATGAATGAGTTCCTGTTGCTCCACATTCTTGCTGGCATTTGATGTCAGTGTGCTGGATTTTTGCCATTCTCACAAGTATGTAGTGGTATCTTATTGTTTTAATTGGCATGTTCCTGATGAGCTTATGAATGTGGAACATCTTTTCATTTGCTTATTTTCTATCAGTATGTCTTATTTAGTGAGATGTCTGTTCAGAAATTTTGCCCATTTTTTAATCAGGTTGTTTGAATTTTTTAATTTTGATGAGATCCAATTTTTCCATTTTTGGATGTACTTTTACGGTGTCAAGTCTAAGATCTCTTTGCCTAATTATAGATCCTGAAGATTATCTCCTGTTTTTATTTCTAAACATTTTATAATTTTATGTTTTACATTTAAGTCCATGATCCATTTATAATGAATTTTTATATAAGCTGTGAGACAGATTGATGTTTGTATATTTTCCCCTATGAATATGCAATTGTTTCAGCACCATTTATTAAAAAGTCTATCTTTCCTCCAATTTAATTGCTTTTGCACCTTTGTCAAAATCAGTTGGACATATATGTGTAGATGTGTTTCTGGGTTTTCTATTCTTTTCCATTGATCTATGTGTACTTCTTTTCAAGTACCACACAGTCTTGATTACTGTTGCTATATATCTAGAGATTGAGTAGAATTACTCTTCCCAATTTTATTTTTTTTGAAAAATTTAAAAGTATTTTTAGTTTAATCTATAATTTAACTAAAAGTAATTTTCTAGTTATTTTGCCTTTCTGCATAAACTTTAGAATATTATATATTCATTACATATTATATATAATATATATAATATACATAAACTTTATACATTTATCTCCAGTTATTTATATCTTTTATGATTTCTTTCTTTGAATGTGACTTTTGGCATATAAGCCCTGTACATGCTTTGTTAGATTTATACTAGGTATTTCTCTTTTTTTAATGATTGCAAATGATATTTTATCTTTAATTTCAGTGCTCAAGTGTTCATGGCTAGTATATAAAAATACAAACAGTATTTGTATATTTATCTTACATCCTGTGACCTTTTTGAACTCACTTATTAGTTCTAAAAGGTTTTTTTTTTGATGATTTTTTTTTTTTTAGATTGTCTACACAGACAATCATGGCATCTGCAAATATGGACAGTTTAATATATATTTTCCTTTCTGATCTGTATGTGTTTTACCCCTTTTCCTTATCTTATTGTACTGGCTAGTACTTCCAGCACTATGTTGAGGGTTATCACAGTGAATATCCTTGCCTTGTTTCTGAATTTTGGGGTAAAGCTTTCAGTCTTTCACCACTAAGGATAATGTTATCTATAGATATTTTTAGATGATCTTTATTAAGTGGAGGAAGTTCTTTATTTCTACTTTGATGAAAGTTTATTTTTGCTTGTTTGTTTAAATAACGAAAGGATATTGGATTTTTTCAGATACTTTTCTGTACCAATTGACATGGTAATGTGATTTTTCTTCTTTAGTCTCTTAATATGCTGGACTATGTTGATTGATTTTTGAATATCAAACCAGACTTGCATCCCTGTAAGAAACTCCCCTTGTTTATAGTATATAATTATTTTTATATATTGCTGAATTCTATATGTTAATATGTTTTAGGGGCTTTTGCATCTGTATCATGAGTAATATCGTTCTGTAGTTTTGTTTTTTTATACTTTTTATATTGTTTTGGTATCAGGGTATTACTAGTTACAAAAATTAAACTGGAAAGTGTTCCCCCTTCTATTTTCAGAAAAAAACAGTATAGGATTGGTATTAACTCTTCCTTAAGTATTTGGCATTTCAGTGAAAACATCTGACTCTGGAGACTTCTTTTTTTGGAGTTTTAAAATTATTAAGGAATTAAATATCCTTAGTATTCATAGTGCTATTCAAATTATTTATTTAATATACCCAGGGTAGGGGTCCAGCAAGTATGAAAAAATCAGGTCCCTACTTGGCCTTCTCTGACACCGCACTGGCAGGGGTGTATTGGGAAGACTTTCATCTTCACAAGGGTAGAAGTCCTAGGCTCCCCACTCAGGTTTTGCTGACATGGATGAGGATGGGGCTTTTTCTGCAGGGTTTGGCTAGAATAGAAAAGTTATTTTCTAAAAGCTTTCTGTCTAAGCTAAGCTGCCTCTTTCCTGGTCCTTTGGCTAGAGAGAGAAGACTTTTGTTGAGGCTTTTGTTTTGTCTATTCCTGTTGGCATTTCCAGGTTATCTGTTTGTTCTGCTCCAGGTCTGCAATATATGAGACTAAAATAAAATCCTGGGAACTTGCCACCATGCGGTCCCCTGGTCCCAAGGTCTCTAGATAGTCTTCCTTCTTTTCTCTGCCTTTTAAAATCTTCTTATATTTATTCTATATATGCCCAGAGTTTATAGCTATACTTAATGAAAAGTATGGTCTATTCCTTCTTCCCAGAAGCAGAAGCCAAAACAACTTTTTAAAATATGAATTTATGTCCTATCTCATCTCACCAAAGATTTGAGACAAATTAAAAAATAATGATAGCTAGACTGACACTTTTGACAGCATAGATTTAAGTGGATTTTTTTTTTGGGGGGTGCAATTTTCAAGAAAGACAGATGACTCAATTCTCACTACTTCCATGACGTCTTTTCCAGTGTTTCCATCCTTAGGGGATGTTCCCTATTCTAATAGAACACACAACCTGGGGAATTTAGTATTTACTATTAAATAAATAAAAAATATATGCACAATAGAAATACTTGTATTGTCTCTTTCCTCTAATTACAATTTAGTAACCAAGAACAGAACTTCTCAAAAGGTATGGGTCTAGCACACTGATATGCTTAGGTAAAAGTGCCCCATACATTGAACCCATCAGTTCTCAGTGTGACTGGGTTGTCCACTGGTACTAAATTTGATGATCTCGTGCCATGAAAGCATTCTCAGTTTTCCTGAGGGTGTTAAACAAACATCATTTTCTGTGTGTTATGAGGTGTAAATGTTTGAAAGGCTTTGCCTTGTTAAAAAAGAGATCATACAGTGCTGTGAAAGGGGTATGCAACTGTTCTCATATCATAGATACTATCAACTATTTTTCTAAGGTGGTTGTGTATATTTTTTCTTTTACCAGCAACCTGAGTGTTCCAAGTTCTCCACACCTTCATCAACACTTGTCAATATCAATATTTTAATCATATTCTGGTGGTTGTTTCAGTATCCCATTATGGTCTCAATTTTCATTTTATACATTTCCTAAATTTTTAATTCTCACAAGTTATGTTTCCATTACCAGTTAGTTCAAAATTTGTCTAATTTCTATTTTAATTTTCTTTTTTACCCATGAATTAATTTAAGATGTATTACTTAATTTCCAAACACTTGATTTTTTTGCTAGCTATTTTATTTTTGTGTTTTATTTCTAAGCTAATGTCCACTGGGATCAGAGAATGTACTCTGCGTGATTTCAATATATGGTCTTTCCCCATATCTATTTGACCCTGTCCTAGATAGACTGTTACATTCATTTCTTCATTCATTTATTTAATAATTTCTCCAGAGATTAAGCATGCAATGGTAAGCCCAAAGCAAATATCATTTTAAAGTTTCCCAGACTGTGAAACATGAAGATAAGCAGAATAAGACCCTGTGTATATGTGTGTGTGTACCTCATAAATAATTTGATTTTCTTTATAGTTTTTAATATTTTGCTTCTGGTTTTTTAATTGATATCTGAAAACCCCAACTCTCTCCTTACCTTGAGCACAATAACATACACTTGTTTCTAATTTAATTTTTATTTTGATGTCTGCCATAGAGATCATTTTATTCTCCACGACAAAAAGGATTAGACAGGTTAAGTATTTATTATCTTACAAATGATGAAAGGGAGATTTAGAGTCTTCTCTGAGGAGTATAAGACCCACTTACCTCTGTCATAAGACCAGTTTCAATATTAAATGGAACAACATAAGTGAGATTGCTTTGTAATACTGTTTAAAATTATAACTCTTGTTACCAATTATCACTCTTTTGGAGTTAACTCTGTAGTAGTAAGGTACTACTCCTTACTAATAACCCTTTTTCCAAACATGGGACCGACTTTTGATAATTTTTATGCCTAATTATAAATCAGTTATGTACACGGTTTACTTCCTCAAAGACGTTGAAGAGTTAATGTTTGGGTTTTCAGCCTAATTTTGCCAGAAGTTTCCTTTCATTTTTTGTAGACAAAGAAAGCAAAGACTCCAAGTCACCCTCAGAAGAAGTACAATAAAAAAGCCTAGAACTTAGATTTAAGAGGCCTTTTTGGGTGGAGACTCTGTGGCAGTTGTATGCTTTAATCTTGACCTACACTTCCTTTTCCTTTTAAAAATAAACTCTAAGCATTGTTTCTTGGATATAATTGTAAATGATCTTTCCAGAAAAAGAACAACTCTATTTTGAAAGAATCTAGTAAGTACCACTGAAACTTGTATGATGGAAGGTTGGTTAGATTCTAAATGGCTAAAACTGGAAATTCCACAGACCAAAACATTCTTTAATTGTAGCCAAGCAGCACACACTGAGGGAAGAATCTTTTCTAGTTCTAAACCATTTAGACTAAGATATTTCATAAAATTGAGGTTTTCTTTGAAATGACTTTAGTGAGATTTTATTTTAAGAATCAGCATACAAGTTAGTGCCATTGTAAACATAGGACTTGTTTTGTTTTTCTCCAAAAATGATGTATTCTTTTGAGCATAGCTGGAAAATACAGAACTGGCCAATATTAATTTTGTGGCGTTCAGCTAATCTAAATAGGCAAATGCTGGCATATCCCCTTTAAATGTAATATCTTGGTCTGTCATCTCTTGCATAATGGGAATGTTCTGGAATTGAAAGAACCTTTGTTTACATGAGGAAAATAATGGCCTGAGTGCCCTGTAATTGATTTTAAGGGCCCAACACTGAAACAAGTAATACAGTATTTCATTACTGCAGTGAGTTTCATGAATCAATCTAAATAAGTGTGTTTTCTTTGCAGACTTTAATCAAAGCAAACAAATTTGCAGAGTTCTTACCTGGTGGGGAGAAAAGTGCCAACAACTGTATGAGTTTGAGAAGCCTTTTGGGTGTTCTGAAATATCATTTTAAAAATGTTTCCAGATCTTGAATTTTTTCAGTAAACTTCTAAAACTACCAAATAACATTATATGCTGGATGCTTGGAACCATAAAAAAAATAATAATAATTTATCCAAAGTGTCTTTTGTTATTATAATTCAAAGTTGTCTTACTTATACAAAATATAATGTTTTAAATTAAAACATGCAGAAGACATGCATATATTTAGGTTTAGTAAAATACAAATTTCTTGACGACTGTATTAAGAAGAATCTTGCTTCCAGTTATCCCTGTCTGTGTCTACGCACCAAAAAACACGTACAGAGATGTCTTAACATCAGTACTAGGACATTTGTGTATGGTGGCCTGCCTGCTTTTCTTTCTTTCATACATTTTTATTGAGAGCCTATTCTAGGCTAGACAATTTGCTGAAAGCTAGTGATATAAAGGTGAGTAAGACAAGGCTTCTGTTAGAGCCCATGAGGAAGTGTGCAAATGTCTAAGTTCTAGCCGCTATAACAGAATATCATAGACTGGGGGCTTATAAACAATAGAACGTGTATTTCTCACAATTCTTGAGGCTGGGAAGTCCAAAACCAAAGTGCTGATAGATTCGGTATCCAGTGAGATTTTTCTTCTTGGTTCATAGACAGTTTCTTCTCGTTATGTCCTTACATGGAGGAAGAGCGAGGGAGTTCTCTGGTGCCTCTTTTATAAGGGCAAAGCCCTTGTGACCTAATCACCTCCTAGTGGACCTACTTCCAAATACTATCACATTGGGGATTAAGTTTCAACAAATGAATTTTGGGGACATATATGTTTAGTCTATAGCAACATATAAACAAAAATTTCAATATAGATTATGTTATACAGAGTTTTAATCAAAGTGGAGCAGAGCATGAATGGATAGAATAATTCAAGAAGTGAGAATCAGAAATGACTTCACAGATGAGACATAATTTAAGCAGGGCATTGAAGAGATATTAGACAAACTTAAAAAGAAGATAATTTCTGTAAATACTAAGAGCACGTGCTAACACTTAGTTCAGCAAAATAATCCAAGTAAAAATGTAATAGACACCAAAATCAACTGTGAGTTTCTTTCAAATGACATTTACCCCTTTTCCTTATCATCTCATGATTATCCTGGGTCTGACAACCCCTGCTCAAGCTTAACCTCAGAAAGGAGTCATGGTAAGTGATGTGACAGTGTTACCTCCTTCAGGTACATGGGAGACAGAAAAGAGTTTAGAACAACTGGTTAGTACAAAACTACCATTGAAACATGGATGAACTCCTTAAACTGTTTAAAGAGTCAGCTGGAGCAGCAAGAGCATTCTATATCCAATGACACATGGCAAGCAAGTGTACCTGTTCCAAGAATGAAGATAGCCACACAAGGGTTTCTCTAATAGTGTGTGGATGAAACTTATCACTGTGGATGTATATAGTACAGTGTCTTCTTTGGTTTAGCATATGCACCTCTGACACAGTTATTCAGAGTGTGGTCTAAGACCACGTGCATCAGAATCACTAGGAATGTTAAATAAAAATTGATTCCAGGGCTACTTACAATATTCACTACATCAGAACCACTAATGTTTGTGAAGCTGAAATTTAAGCAGCTTCTCAGCTGATTCTTTTGCTGGGTAGATTTGGAAATGGAATGAACTAAGTTCTAAACATGATGAATTCAATGCAGCTTCACCACTGAAATCTTTGCCCTTCATTTGAAACAAAATAAGGTAAAGACAATTCTGATATGGCAGTCTCAGTTTTACCACCAAATTCCCTGAACCTTACTTTCTTCATCTTTAAATCTAGGTCATTAACCATTAAACCAGAGGATTTTAAATTCACTCAATTTTCATGTTTTCATCCAGAAAATACATACTTTTCTAGTACCTATTGTGTTAAGCATCGATTGCTGTATGGAGACCATAGACAAACAGTTTCAGGGAGAACCTTAGTTTCAAACACTGCACTTATCAGATGAGGGATACTAAAATGTGGGTGCTCTACATTGGGTCAGAACTCTCAAAAAGGCTATTCCTCTCAGTAAGGCTATTTTTCATTCCCAAGTAAGTTTTGAGAATTACATTTTCTCTATGCTGAAAGCTCTGTCTAGGCAGATTTACAATAATTGCCCTTTGGTGCTTTGGGGGAACTCTATTCTCAGAGAGCCTTAATGGATACAAGAGGGTTTATTACTCAATTCTTGAGGGCACAGTGAACAATTCCTTGAATTAATTTTTGGTATAGTGCAGACAGTTAAAAAACAAAAATCCCTTTTAGGACTTAGAATGAGAAACTTTTGAACAGATTGTAAATCTTTAGGGAATCAAGGAGAATATGTCATAATAGAAGCCCATGGAATTCTGAAGGGAAAGTAGAAAATTGTGCTTTGGGATTTTTCAGGGACCTTGTAGATATATATTTTTTTATTATTCAGTAAATAACTTTTTAGTTTTTTTTTTTTCCTTTCAGGGTCGATTGGGCACATTTTTGATGATGGTGGGATGTCATGAAGGTGTTTGAGCTGGTAGATACAGAGGTGACTCATCAAGGGATTGAAACATTAGAATCTCTTACTGCTAGGACCTAAAATTTTAACCCCTATGAAAAGAGAAGTGGTATAATCTTGAGCCTGAGGAAGGTGTGGAACTAGAATTGAGGATTCTTCCTAAAATAGGGACCTTGGACTGACTGCTTCTACTGAGCAGCCAAACCTGTACCATGAGTTGTTATGGAAATCAAATTTACAGTAAGGGCCTGTTTTAATTCCTAATCTTAGGAATTGTCAAATATATTCTGGACTGCTGAAATCTTTGGATGTTCAGAAACACACACATACCATTTGTTAAGAATCATTGCACAGTCCTATGATAGTGGAGCTACTATAGGTAAATAAATTACTTTGAAAAAAATATCACTAACACAAATTACAAGGCAAATATCTACCATGAGGAAAAGCTAGTAGACAAAGTATACAAAAGGACTCTAAGGAGTAAAGATAATAAAATTGCATGAAAAATGTTATATAATAAAGTGTTTATAATCATTAAAGATATAAAGAACAGAAAACATTAGAATTTTATGATAAAAAAGAAAAAAATTAAAGAACCAAATAAGCCTTAAAGATAAGAAAAAGGAAGTAATCAAATTAGAACTTTGAAGAACAATTTTGACAGGTTAAGTGTTGGCTGATGTGAGTATCTGTGGCTTTGAGGAGGGAGATGAGGAAACTGCCCAAATGCAAGACAGAAAAATAAACAGCTATTAAAAGGCTTGAAGCAAGCACCTAAAAGAATATCCCCAGGAAGAGACAGCATGAGGGGAAAGCCAAATTTTAAAATATATTGATAAGAATTTTAGAATCAATGAAAGACTTGTTTACTTAGAATGGAGAAGCATAGCAAGTCTAGAGCACAGTAAAATAAAGCCATGACATGGTATCATAGCAAAATACTAAAAAAAAAAAAAAAAAAAATCTTTAAAATTACCAAAGAGAAAGACTGATTAGGTGTAAAAACTAATAAGTAGAGAGACTGTACTTTTCATCCTCTTTAGATGAGGCTACAAAATAATTGAATAACAAAATCCAAAAGCAAAAACAATAAGGGTGGCTGTAAGAAAAAGGGAAGTTACACCACACACATCGTAATCAAAAAGCAAGTTGTCACAGCAATGTTGCTATCAGGGACAAAGAGGGTCAATAAAAAGTTAAACATAAAAATTACCAGAAAGTTATAGCAATCTTAAATTCTATTCTAGCAATACAGGCCAAAATATATAAAACAATAATTAACTGGAAGATAAAATATGCAAATTTATTATTGTATTAGGTGAGATTGGGGATTCAAAAATATATTTTTCAGAAGAATTATATATCAATTAGATGGAGAATTAATAAAAATAAGAAAAATTTGAAAAAACGTAATAAGCTTGGCTTAATGGACACACATACACATAGTGAGCTCATTAAAACATTAGGGAAAATTAAGTAGCTCATATTATTTTCAAGGAAACATAACACATTTCTAAAAATTAATTGTATTCTGTACTACAAAAGAAGCTTTAAATATGATGACCATAGTCTCTATAAGAAAAATGTACTAACATTAAACATCAGTAAGAAAACAACCTCCAAAATACATCTGAAAATTACAAAGAAACACTTTAAACAATCTAAAATAATGAGTCAGAAAAACTCATAATTATAAAGTAGTTAGAACTGCATGACATTGAACTAACTTTTCAGAATGTAAAACAGCAAAGAACAGTACTTACAGGGAAATATATCAGTTAAATCTATATGCTTGAAAAACAGATTGAAAATTACCTTTAAAAGTTAGAAAAAGAACACAGGCTAAGCTCAAAGAAAGTAGGAGAAAGGAAAGAATAAAAATAATATACTTAAGACTCCCTCTTGTGAGAGCACTAGAATCACAACCAAATGCTGAACAAGCATCGACAGGAAGACACTGGAACTCACCAAAAATGATACCCCACATCCAAAGACAAAGGAGAAGCTGCAATGAGACAGTATGAGGGGCACAACCATAATAAAATCAAATCCCATAACCACTGGGTGGGTTACTCATAAACTGGAGAACAATTGTACCACAGAAGTCCACCCACTGGAGTGAAGGTTCTGAGCCCCATGTCAGGCTTCCCAAACTGGGGGTCTGGCAACAGGAGGAGTAATTCCTACAGAATCAGATTTGAAGCCTAGTGGAATTTGACTGCAGGACTTTGACAGGATGGGGGAAACAGAGACTCCACTCCTGGAGGGCACACACAAAGTAGTGTGCACATCAGGACCCAGGAGAAGGAGCAGTAACCCCATAGGAGACTGAACCACACCTACCTGCTAGTGTTGGAGGATCTCCTTCAGAGGTGGGGGTGGCTGTGGCTCACTGCAGGGACAAGGACACTGGCAGCAGAAGTTCTGGGAAATACTCCTTAGTGTGAGCCCTCCCAGAGTCCACCATTAGCTGCACCAGAGACCCTCTATGATCCAGTGCTGTGTCGCCTCAGGCCAAACAACCAACAGGCAGGGAACTCAGCCTCACCCATCAGCAGAAAAGCAGACTAAAGTTTTACTGGGCTCTGACAACCAGATCAACACCCAGCTTTACCCACCACCAGTCCCTCCCATCAGGAAACTTGTACAAGCCACGTAGATAGTGTCATCCACCAGAGGGCAGAGAGCAGAAGCAAGAATAACTACAATCCTGCAGCCTGTGGAACAAAAACCACATTCACAGAAAGATAGACAAAATGAAAAGGCAGAAGACTATGTACCAGATGAAGGAACAAGATAAAACCCCAGAAAAACAACTAAATGAAGTGGAGATAGGGAATCTTCCAGAAAAAGAATTCAGAATAATGATAGTGAAGACGATCCAGGACCTCAGAAAAAGAATGGAGGCAGAGATCAAGAAGATGCAAGAAATGTTTAACAAAGGCCTAGAAGAATTAAAGAACAAACACCTAGAAGAATTAAAGAACAAACAAACAGATATGAACAACACAATAACTGAAATTAGAAATACACTAGAAGGAATCAATAGCAGAATAACAGAGGCAGAAGAACGGATAAGTGACCTGGAAGACACCATGGTGGAATTCATTGCTGTAGAGCAGAATAAAGAAAAAAGAATGAAAAGAAATGAAGACAGCCTAAGAGACCTTTGGGACAACATTAAATACACCAACACTCATATTATACAGGTCCCAGAAGGAGAAGAGAGAGAGAAAGGACCTGACACAATATTTGAAAAGATTATAGTCAAAAATTTCCCTAACATGGGAAAGGAAACAGCCACCCAAGTCCAGGAAGCACAGAGAGTCCCAGGCAGGATAAACCCAAGGAGAAATATGCCAAGAGACATAGTAATCAAACTGACAAAAGTTAAAGACAAAGAATAGAATTTTAAAAGCAACAAGAGAAAAACAACAAATAACATACAAGGAAACTCCCATAAGGTTAACAGCTGATTTCTCAGTAGAAACTCTGCAAGCCAGAAGGGACTGGCATGATATATTTAAAGTGATGAAAGGGAAGAACCTACAACCAAGATTACTCTACCTGGCAAGGATCTCATTCAGATTTGACAGAGAAATCAAAAACTTTACAGACTATCAAAAGCTAAGAGAATTAAGTACCACCAAACCAGCTTTACAATGAATGCTAAAGGAACTTCTCTAAGTGGGAACCACAAGAGAAGAAAAGGACCTACAAAAACAAACCCAAAACAATAAAGAAAATGGTAATAGGAACATACATATTGATAATTACCTTAAATGTGAATGGATTAAATGCTCCAACCAAAAGACACAGACTGACTGAATGGATACAAAAATAAGACCCATATATATACTGTCTACAAGAGACCCACTTCAGACCTAGGGACTCATACAGACTGAACTGAAGGGATGGAAAAAGATATTCCATACAAATGGAACTCAAAACAAGCTGGAGTAGCAATTCTCGTATCAGATAAAATAGACTTTAAAATAAAGAATGTTACAAGAAACAAGAAAGAACACTACATAATGAACAAGAAATCAATCCAAGAAGAATATATAACAATTATAAATATATACGCACCCAAAATAGGAGCACCTCTATACATAAGGCAAATGCTAACATCTATGAAAGAGGAAATCGACAGTAACACAATAATAGTGGGGGAATTTGCAGGGGAATTTAATACCTCACTTACACCAATGGACAGATCATTGAGACAGAAAATTAATAAAGAAACACAAGCTTTAAGTGACACAATAGATCAGATAGATTTAATTAATATTTATAGGATATTCCATCCAAAAACACCAGATTACATTTCTTCTCAAGTGCACAAGGAACATTCTCCAGGATAGATCACATCTTGGGTCACAAATCAAGCCTCGGTAAATTTATGAAAATTGAAATCATATCAACATCTTTTCTGACTACAGCTATATGAGATTAGAAATAAATTACAGGGAAAGAACTGTAAAAACCACAAACACATATAAGTTAAACAATATGTTACTAAGTAACCAAGAGATCACTGAAGGAATCAAAGAGGAAATGAAAAAATGCATAGAGAAAAATGACAATGAAAACACAACAATCCAAAACCTATGGGATGCAACAAAAGGAGTTATAAGAGGGAAGTTTATAACAATACAATCCTACCTCAAGAAACAAGAAAAATCTCAAATAAACAATCTAACTTTATACCTAAAGGAACTAGAGAAAGAAAAACAAACAAAACCCAAAATTAACAGAAGGAAAGAAATCATAAAGATCAGAGGAGAAATAAATGAAACAGAAACAAAGAAAGCAATAACAAAGATCAATAAAACTAAAAGCTGGTTCTTTAAGAAGATAAACAAAATTGGTAAAATTTTAGCCCGACTCAACAAGAAAAAGAGGGAGAGGACTCAAATCAATAAAATGAGAGATGAAAAAGGAGAAGTTGCCATGGACACTGCAGAAACACAAAACATCATAAGAGACTACTACAAGCAAGACTATGCCAATAAAATGGAGAACCTGGAAGAAATGGACAAATTGTTAGAAAGGTATAACCTTCTCAGACTGAACTAGGAAGAAATAGAAAATATGAACAGACAAATCACAAGTAATGAAATTGGAACTGTGATTAAAAATCTTCCAACAAACAAAGTCCACGACCAGATGGCTTCACAAGTGAATTCTATCAAAGACTTAGACAAGAGTTAACACCCATCCTTCTCTAACTCTTCCAAAAATTTGCAAAGGACGGAACACTCCAAAACTCATTCTATGAGGCCACCATCACTCTGATGCCAAAACCAGAGATAATGCAAAAAAAAAGAAAATTACAGACCAATATCACTGATGAATATAGATGCAAAAATCCTCAACAAAATACTAGCAAACAGAATCCAACAACACATTAAAAGGATCATACACCATGATCAAGTGGGATTTATCCCAGTGATGCAAGGATTCTTCAATATACACAAATCAATCAATGTGATACACCATATTAACAAACTGAAAGATAAAAACCATATGATCATCTCAATAGATGCAGGAAAAAGTTTTGAAAAAATTCAACACCCATCTATGATAAAAACTCTACAGAAAGTGGGCATAGAAGGAACCTGCCTCAACATAATAAAGACCATATATGACAAACCCACAGGAAACATCATTTTCAATAGTGAAAAACTGAAAGCATTTCCTCTAAGATCAGGAACAAGACAAGGATGTCCATTCTTGCCACTATTATTCAACATAGTTTTGGAAGTCCTAGCCATGGCAATCAAAAAGACAAAGAAATAAAAGGAATCCAAATTGGAAAAGAAGAAGTAAAATTGTCACTCTTTGCAGATGACACAATACTATATGTTGAAAATCCTAAAGGTACCACCAGAAAACTACTAGAGCTAATCAATGAATTTGGTAAAGTTTCAGGATACAAAATTAATGCACAGAAATCTCTTGCATTCCTGTATAGTAACAATGAAAGATCAGTTAGAGAAATTAAGGAAACAATCCCATTCACCATTGCAACACAAAGAATAAAATACCTAGGAATAAACTTACCTAAGGAAGTAAAAGACCTGTACTCAGAAAACTATAAAACACTGATGAAAGAAATCAAAGATGACACAAACAGATGGAGAGATATACCATGTTCTTGGATTGGAAGAATCAATATTGTGAAAATGACTATACTACCCAAAGGAATCTACAGATTTAATGCAATCAAATTACCAATGGCATTTTTTACAGAACTAGAACAAAATATCTTAAAATTTGTATGGAGACACAAAAGACCCCTAATAGCCAAAACAATATTGAGGGAAAAAAATGGAGGTGGAGGAATCCAACTCCCTGCCTTCAGTAGATACTACAAGGCTACAGTAATCAAGACAATATGGTACTGGCACAAAAACAGAAATATAGATCAATGGAACAGGATAGAGAGCTCAGAGATAAATCCATGCACCTATGGTCAACTAATCTATGAAAAAGGAGGCAAGGATATACACTGGAGAAAAGACAGTCTCTTCAATAAGTGGTGTTGGGAAAACTGAACAGCTACATGTAGAAGAATGAAATTAGAACACTCCCTGACACCATACACAAAAATAACCTCAAAATGGATTAAAGACCTAAACTTAAGACCAAACACTATAAAACTCTTAGAGGAATACATAGGAAGAACACTCTTTGACATAAATCACAGAAAGATCTTTTTCGATCCACCTCCTAGAGTAATGGAAATAAAAACAAAAATAAACAAATGGGACCTAATGAAACTTAAAAGCTTTTGCACAGCAAACGAATCTGTAAACAAGATGAAAAGACAATCCTCAGAATGGGGGAAAATATTTGCAAACAAGTCAACAGAGGATTAATCTCTAATATATATAAACAGCTCATGCAGCTCAATATTAAAAAAACAAACAACTCAATCCAAAAATGGGCAGAAGATCTAAATAGACATTTCTCCAAAGAAGACATACTGATGGCCAAGAAGCACATGAAAAGCTGCTCAACATCACTAATAATTAGAGAAATGCAAATCAAAACTACAATGAGGTATCACCTCACACCGGTTAGAATGGGCATCATCAGAAAATCTACAAACAACAAATGATGGAGAAAAAGGAATCCTCTTGCACTGTTGGTGGGAATGTAAATTGATACAGCCACTGTGGAGAACAGTATGGAGGTTCCTTAAAAATCTAAAATAGAATTACCATATGACCCAGCAATCCCATTGCTGGGCATAAACCCAGAGAAAACCATAATTCAAAAAGACACATGCACCCCAGTGTTCATTGCAGCACTATTTACAATAGCCAGATCATGGAAGCAACCTAAATGTCCATCAACAGACAAATGGATAAAGAAGATGTGGTACATATATACAATGGAATATTACTCAGCTATAAAAAGGGACGAAATTGGGTCATTTGTAGAGACGTGGATGGGCCTAGAGACTGTCATACAGAGTGAAGTAAGTCAGAAAGCAGAAAACAAATATCATTTATTAATGCATATATATGGAATCTAGAAAAATGGTACAGATTAACTGGTTTACAAGTCAGAATTAGAGACACAAATGTAGAGAACAAATGTATGGACATAAAGGGGAGAAAGTTGGGGGGGATGAATTGGGAGACTGGGATTGACACATATACACTAATATGTATAAAATAGACAACTAATTAGAACTTGTTGCATAAAAAATAAATAAATAAAATTCAAATAAAATTAATTAATTAAAAAATAAAATATTACAATTTTCAATCTCAATAGCACAGAACATTAGATATTGGATCATTTAAAGTCTTATCTTTTAACAAAATGAGTTTTAAGGCAACCAAGATTTAAAGGACTCAAATGACATGTCTCACTATTCTTTTATTGCTAAGTAATCCCTGAGTAAGTGGTACTCCTGAGACACACTCATATACAAGACTTTAACTTACTTTTTAAGGCCCCCATCCAATGAAAGTGAGAAAAATCCTCCTTCTGGAATTTTTCAACACTCCTTGTTCTCGTGAATTATTATTGCAATGTTGTAGAAACTGGTTTAATTAACAGGCAAGGACAGCAACACTATTAGTTCTCCAGCTTGATTATGGTGACTATAAAAGTTCCATAGCAATAATATTTCTTCCCTTAGTCTGAGAAATGCTCATGAATGCAATGCCAACACATTTGGAACAACTGCCCACAAGGACTTGCACTGAAATGTAAGGTTTATGAGCCTAGGCTGGATTAAATGAAGTAGTTACCACTGGCAGCTAAATTACAATGTTTGATCATTGTTGAGGAAGGAAATGAAAGACTAAGTTAGAGACAGAGGGTTGAGTATAAAGCCTGAAGGATAAGACAATAAATGGTAAGAAAAGCCAGGAAGGTCACAAATCAAGTAGTTGAAGAACTGAGTGGGGCAGAATAGAAGTGGGGTTTTGGCATGACTTTCAAGGCTCTATATATGGGGTTTTGTGGTATGAGTGAGTCTGCATGCCTAAAGAGTTCAGGACTAAAACAGACAGTCACTTAGAATAACTAAAGTACTCAAAGGTTCTTCCCATTAGCAAGTCCCTGGGGTCTCTGGCACAGCCTTTCTTAGTGTCATCTCCCCTGGCTGCTGTCAAACCCTGTCATTTCATATGAAACTAATGACACTAGAAATGCTCCCAGAAAACCAAAGAGGGAAGAATAATATCCTATTAAGAGAATGTTCTACTACATTTGTCACTTTTTAGTTCTGGATATTCCATTTATCCAGGTGAAACTCCTCCATCATTATCTAGCTGTAGAACATGCTCCATAACTTCTCTTGAGTCTCCTCATTTGAAAAATGGAAATGGTACAATCTACTACAAAACAGCAACAACAAAAAGCACTCAGTGTAAGGACTGGTGTTTAAAAGTTTCTAAAAACAAGAATTATTTTTTCCTCTTTTCATGAGGTTAATTCATATGGAACTAAAAATTAGAGAGAGGGTGAAAATAAATTAGAAAGGAAAATATAGAGAAAGGAATGCTGAAGATGCTAAATGATGATGCACACTTAAAAAGAAACAGAGTGGAAGAATAAAGGAATGTGACATTATGACAAAGAAAACAGAGAAACTAATAGAAATACATAGGAAAACAGAATGATAAAGAAATAATTAAATGGAAAAAGGAGAAGCAGACCTGGAAGAGTAAAAGAAATGAAAAATTAAAGGCTCTCTCTTGTATAAGGGGCCTTTGTAGGAATGATTTGATGTATCATATATCTCAATTTGTTAGATAAAATTCATCTAAAAATGCATACTTCTAGAAAACAGAAATGAGGTATCTGAAAAATCTGTGGAATTAGAAGGGATAAGGAGCAAGAAAACTGACTGAAAAATCGTCCAAAAAGTTACTTAGAAACTAACTCCATGATGAAAGTAAATTCTAAAGTGCATGAGGTTTGCAGCTGCAGTGAATTCCAAGGTGACTCAAAAAAAGCACTGTAGATTTGTTCAAGTTATAGAATCTTTGTAACAATTCTCAAACAGTTACAAGTATCCAGAGGGAAGATACACCATAGAGTTTTCAGGTGTTCAGTTTTAGGGTTTTATCCCCAGGACAGTGATCCATTTTATTCCATTTTTAATTGAAAATCAACAACCCAGAGCTGTATCAAAATCTTTCCAGCATTGACGTTTCCACTTTCCTTCAGTAGTGCATGAATAATGAACTTGAAATAGGTACTACTTACTTCACCACAGCTCAGCAACTTACAAACTACCAAAGTGTTTCAGAAAGAGCAAACTTCTAGAAACAAAACTCTAAGTATTTAGATAGGGAATATTTATATGTGAGATGATGTTGCCAAACCTGGTTCCCTGTGCACCAATGCCGAATATAAATATGGAGACTGAGAATTGGAAGATAAGAAATAGAGAGACATTTTATTTTCTTGGCCAGGCAATGGGAAGACACAGTAGGCTAATGCTCCAAGAACTGTGCCCCCCTCCTTGGGGAATCAGAGAAGATTTTATATGTGGAGCTTGCAGTCTGGGGCATGTGATAAGGATCAAAAGTTGTGAAGGTCTTGCATTTCTTTTCTTCTGCAAATTCATGGCCAAAGCTGGCATCAGGCAGCTCAGCAACTGGGTCTGGTGTCCCTGAAGTCATCAGCCTGTGACCTTCTTTCTGAAATGAAGAGTGCTACAAGGGAGTTTAGGGGGAGAAGAAATGTCAGGTGTAAAGGGTAATTTGTATAGAGTCAGAGAGTAATCAGCTTTGTGAAGGACAAGTCTAGCTACAAGTGTTAGTTAGTAGTAACAGCTAAAGAATAGCAAAGACTGCTCAACTCGTTCAAGCCTGTTTATGTTGTTTCCCCAGACTGTTCATTGTTTCATTATTTTCTTTGTTTATCAGAAAAATCTCATTTCTAGTCTTGCTGCAACAAAGGTGAATATAAAGAAAATGATTGTTCAGGCATTCAATAAAATAATAGTAACTCTCACTAAAATAATAATAATAAGTAATAATAATAATAATAATAGTATACTTAAGCAATGAAATGGAAAACAAAGAAACCAAACAGATATTAGAGACTAATAAAATAGGCAATCTCTTGCCCATATTGATTCATTACAGTAAAGAGAAAGCATAGAAATTATGGTAGGAATGAACATACATAGGTACAAAACACTATGGACATACACAATAAATTTGAAACCTTAGATGACATGGAGAAATTTGAGAGAAAAAAAATTTACCACAAGTGACTAAAAAAATAGAAGACCTTAATTAACCCATTATATTAGTCTGTCCTATAAAAAAAATACCACAGACTGAATGGCTTACAAATAATATAAAATTTATTTCTCATGCTGTTGGAAGCTTGGAAGTCCAAGATCAGGGCGCCAATAGTTTCAATGTCTTGAAGAGGGTCCATCTCCTGGATCATAGACAGCTGTCTTCTTTCTTTGTCCTGATATGGTGGAAGGGACAAGGGAGCTCTCTGTGGGCCCCTTTTATAAGGACACTAATCTCATTTATGAGGGCTCCATCCTCATGACTTAATCACCTCCCAAAGGTTACATTTCCAAATACCATCACCTTGGGAATTAGGTTTTAATATATGAATTTTTTCAGGGTTGGGGGGACATAAACATTCAGTTTGTAGCATCCATCAACTCTGTTTCCATTGGAAATAAAATGTGATTCTTGTCTCACACTGAGACATATGTTCAAGATGGGTTAATGGCCTAAGTATGGAAAGCAGCATTTTTAAATGATAGAAGAAAATACAGAGAACATTTTTAAGATAATGGTTGTTAGAGTTATTAAACAGGGAAGCCACTAGAACAAAGTGGCTTTAATGTCTTGGCAGCTTATGCAGGCAAACTAAACCTAAACCAGAGTCAATTCACTCAAATCTGAGAAAGTGAAATGTAAGAACATCTCTCACAAACAGCCAACAGGGCTCTCCCAAATAAGACAACTGCTTAAGCTATAGCCAATCAATGAATTTCCTGCTTTGCTTCCATGTCTTCTCTATAAAAACCTCTCCCCTGACTCCTATTGGTAGAGCACTCCTAATCACATTTGATTTGGCATTGCCTTATTTAAACTGATGTCTACTCATATAAACTCTTGAACATTTTAATGTGCCTCATTTACCTTTTAACACTGTGTAGTGAAAGATTTCTTGAATAAGAGACAGAATGTATAAATAACACAAGAAAAAAAGTCCACATAATCAACACATGTTCTTCCTGACATTATTTAAGAAATGCCTTATAAATCTACAAATTTCAGTATTGAGAACCAATTGGAGAAAAGGATGCTAAAAAAATTTAGCAAGCTTCAACTTCTGCTGATCGTAAACCCCGGGGTTGCTCTTTCTAAAGCAGATTCAAAAGTAACATCATCTCTCAAGGGCTAAGGATTTGAGCCTCAATCAGTGCAGTGTTTCTCAATTTGGAATGGAGGTCACTCCATGCTCTGTGGGCATCTAGGAATGGGGGGGATGGACAGTTTTTGTTGTCCCCATACTAAGGGGTGGTTGCAGCTCCTGCATTTAGTAAACAGGGATCAGAATGATAAGTGCAGGGTAGAGGACAGTGCAGAACAAGGAAGAACAGTTTTGTACAAATAAGTGACAAATATGGCTTCAATACAAGTCCCGTCTTTCAGTGAGATTGTCCCTGAGCATCTTCTGATACAGAATTGTGGGCTAACCACCAATAAAAGTAGTGCCTCGGTGTTCAACCTGAACTATGAAGCCAGGAGAAAGCAAACCAGGGATGGAGATAAGGAGTTTTTGCAGATGCACATGGGTGGAAAGCTCTGTAATTAAGGAGACTGAGAAAATGTCATGAGACTGTGTGGTGTTCAGGATCTAAGTCTGATAATGCTGGATTTCAATGAGAATATCCTTTTGGGAAGCCTATGAGTATTGGGTTGACATTAGAAATATCAATGTTACAGCAATAGACGAGGATGGAGTTGAGGGTAGTCTTTTGTGTGCCAGAGCTCGTGCCAGGTGCTTTGTATTATCTCATCTCCACCTTCGGAAGTAGGTGAGAGAATGAGGCTCAGAGAAGCTAGAAACAGGGATCAATAGAGACTTTCTGACCACAAAGCTGGTGTTCTTTGTTTTCCAACATCATTTTGAAATAGGTTTCATTATTCTTATATATCAATTGAAGAATTTAACATCTGGGAGTTTAGGTAACATCAGTGAGTGCCTGAATTCTAACCTAGGACTTTCTTTTTATATTTCAAGTATTCTTAAAACTATGGTCATTTTATTCATTTTTACTTCAGACCCTGTGTGTGTGTGTGTGAGAGAGAGAGAGAGAGAGACAGAGACAGAGACAGAAAGAGAGATAGAGAGAGAGAGACAGAAAGAGAGACAGAGACAGAGAGAGAGGGAAAGAGAAAGAAGAGAGAGAAGGAATAAAATATTTGCATCTTTGCATCTTTTTGATTTGGAATTTTTTATAAAATTTAGTACATTAACATTTTTTGTTGGAAGTGTTACTAGAACATTACTGTGCTTTTCCTGCACATAAAGTTTTAACTAAAGTTAAAAGAAGTAAAAGCTGTACATATATTACAGTGTTAGGGAAACAAATGTCATTTCTTCAGTACATTATCATGTGAACCAAGGAGGCATTGTAGACTAACTGTTAACCACTCTTTCCAATAAAATTGCAATAATACATAAAGGAGATACATTACTTCTTATACTCATTTTATTGAGAGTTTTTATCATAAATAGGTGTGGAGCAAAGAACATACTATGGAGAAAGGATAACCTCTTTAATAAATGATGCTGGGAACACAGGACAGTCACACGAAAAAGAATGAAACTAGATGGCAATCTTATACCATACACAAAAAATCAACTCAGAATGGATTAAAGACTTGAATATAAGACCTGTAACAATAAAACTTCTAGAAGAGAACATAGGCTGTGTGCTCTTTGACATAGGTCTTAGAGATATCTTTCTAGATATGTCTCCTCAGGCAAGGGAAACCAAAGCAAACAAACAAATGGGACTACATCACACTAAAAAGCTTCTACACCACAAAGGAAACCATCAACAAAACAAAAAGATAACATTTTGGAGATGATATTTGAAAGTTCTATATCCAATAAGAAGTTAATATCCAAAATATGTAAAGAACGCATACTCTCAACAACAAAAAAATCAAACAACTCAATTAAAAAATGGGCAGAGGATTTGAAGAAGTATTTTCCCAAAGAAGACATACAGATAGCCAATAGGCACATGAAAGGATGTTCAACATCACTAATTATTAGGAAAATGCAAATCAAAATCACAATGAGATATCACCTCTTGCCAGTTAGAATGGCTATTATCAAAAAGGCAAGAAATAACAAAGGTTGGAGAGGATGTGGAGAAAGGAGAATACTTGTACACTGTTGGTGGAAATGCAAATCAGTGCCGTCATTATGTAAAACAGTATAGAAATTCCTCAAAAAAATAAAAATAGAATTACCATATGATTCAGCTATTCCGGTCCTGGATACTTATCCAAAGAACACAAAACCACTAATTCGAAAAGATGTATGCACTCCTATGATCATCACAGCATTATTTACAATAACCAAGATATGAAAGCAACCTAAGTGTCCATCAACAGATGAATGGATAAAGAAAATATAGTATATACATACAATGGAATTCTACTCGCCGTAAAAAGATGAAATTTTGCCATTTGTGACAACATGGATGGACTTTGAAGGTATTATGCTAAGTGAAATAAGTCAGATGAAGAAAGACAAATACTGTATTTCACTCATATGTGGAATACTAAAAAAATAAACAAACTGAACTAAACAAAGACAAACACATAGATACAGAGAACAGAGTAGTGGTTAACAGAGGAGAAGGGGGTGAGGGGTGGGCAAATGAGGTCAATTTTATGGTAATGGATAGAAACTAGACTTTTGGTGGTGAGCACGCTATTGTGTCTAAAGAAGTCAAAATATAATGCTGTACTGCTGAACCTTATGTTATCAACCAATGTTATCTGAATATAACACACACACACACACACACATACACATAAATGAATCAGGGGTACTACTCTTTGTCTAATCGTCTGGGCTTCTTCATCCAAATTTCAGATAATTATCTGTGTTGTTTTGATTTTACCATAGAGTCAAGGCCTACAGTTCCACAGACAATCAATTGCTCATATTTTTTTCTTCAAGATTTGTATTTTTTCTATTTGAAAAGTCTGCAACCGTGGTTCAGGGTGATTTCTTACCCCAAACTGTTTTCTTTGGATAGCAAAGGAGTGAACTAGAACACTTTTGGACACTGCTGAATATGTAGTTACTAAACACCATCCTGGTGAACAATAGAGCCTCTTCAACAACAGACCAGATCATTTGGCTGTTTTCTGTTAGCCAATTCTTATCTTAAATGACATAGTACATTTAGAACAACATGTATTTCTCCAGGTTTGTAGTGTAGCTGAAATATGTGTTCCCGTAATTTTTTAAAATATCTTTATTGGAGTATAATTGCTTTACAATGGTGTGTTAGTTTCTGCCTTATAACAAATTGAATCAGTTATACATATACATATGTTCCCATATCTCTTCCCTCTTGCGTCTCCCTCCCTCACACCCTCCCTATCCCACCCCTCTAGGTGGTCACAAACCACTGAGCTGATCTCCCTGTGCTATGCGGCTTCTTCCCACTAGCTATCTATTTTACGTTTGGTAGTGTATATATGTCCATGACACTCTCTCACTTTGTCACAGCTTACCCTTCCCCCTCCCCATATCCTCAAGTCCATTCTCTAGTAGGTCTGTGTCTTTATTCCCGTCTTACCCCTAGGTTCTTCATGACCTTTTTTTTTTTTCTTAGATTCCATACATATGTGTTAGCATGCAGTATTTGTTTTTCTCTTTCTGACTTATTTAACTCTGTATGACAGACTCTAGGTCCATCCACCTCACTACAAATAACTCAATTTCATTTATTTTTATTGCTGAGTAATATTCCATTGTATATATGTGCCATGTTGACTGGCTGGCTTCATGGTGAAGTCAGGTAAAAAAAAATTATGGAAAACTGTAGGCGGTTTCTGTCTAACACAGTCTTAGGATAAAATGTTCAATTCCTCCCATTATTGTGACATGTTCCTTTTCATGTGGTGATTTCCTTGTTATAAATTCTGAGTTTGATTTGAAGGCCTTTGCACATTGTTTTTCTATTGCTTAAAATCTTACATGTGTTTAGGAGAGAGGGAGAGAGTAGAATATGTCTGTAGGTCTTTTTTAAATTGTAAATTTCCTAAATGATTTCAAAGTCATTATTCTTTATTCATTGTACATAATGAGAATGCTGCTGACAATCACTCATCTCTTGATCTCAATATTGGACACAATAAGGGCTAGTCCTGATATTCAAATGCCCCACTTATCTATTTTCCACATGATCAGTTTCCAATGAACTTCACGGCAATGTATTTATGTAACAAACTTAAATGTCTTAAGCTTTGGATTTCCTTAATCAATATTCACTTTCCTTTGCTTCATGTTTTATTTATGACACACCTGCAAGTATTAACATGGGCTACTGTTTCCTACTTTATGATTTTACATTTTTACTGCAAGCTTTGCTGTACAAATTAGAATTGTCAGAAACATAAGTATTTATAAAAATGAGTTAAATTGTTTAGGTTAAGAATGACAATTCTCAGACTTAAATTAACTGACATGGCATATTTGTAATACCTAAAATAATAATTTGCCTTTTACTGTGAATGCAACCAGAAAAGTATTATAACTTATTCTTAAATGGATGCCTTGAGGTCTCACCCCCTGTGGTGGAGACCGCTCAATGTCTTCTAGCATGGAGGCTTTTTTTTTTTCCTCTGTAACAAAATCCTGATTTTAGTTGACATGTTACTATCTGAGACAAAAGTCCACTTATTCCAGCTTTGTACACATGTTAGATGTGGCATGTAGCCCAATTATGGCCATAAGATATAGGGTAATACTTTTGCTGGGACATTTTCAAAAGGGAGAAATAATCCCCTTCTTTGTTCCTTTTTCCATTCTATATCCTGGAATGCAAATGTGATAGCTGGAGCTCTGGCAGGCATCTTGGATCATGAGACAAGAACAAGCTGGTTGTTCACCGTGTTGGAAGGTACCCAGGCTATACCAGTACTGCATTACTCAGAGAAATAAAGTTCACCTTCTTTAAACTAGACTTTTTTTTTAAGTTGTATGAACACAAATCTAATCCTAAATTATATATATATATATATATATATATATATATATATATATATACCTCCCTACAATAATAATTAATGAGGGAACTCCCTAGTGGTCCAGTGGTTGGAACTCCATGCTTCCACTGCCCAGGGCCTGTGTTTGATCCCTGGTCGGGAACTAAGATCCCACAAACTGTGCAGTGAGGCCAAATAATAATAATAATAATCAATGATAATTACAATAATAAGTAACATTCAATTTTTACTGTGTCAGACAATGTGTTAAATACTTTATATTAATTAACTTGAGCCTCATAGGAAACTAATAATATAGATAATATTATTATTTCCTTTTTAACAGATGAGAAAACTGAAGTTCAGAAGATTAAGTAGCAGGCAGAGGATCCAGGCTCCACTTATACGTAATGTGACTCTAGAACATTGGTTCCTACCACCTGGTCATGTACCACCCTCAAAAAATCAGTACTGGTCACTTAGTAGTTAATAACCACATTTCTCATGCACATCACATCATGCCATGGTCACCTGCCATCCTCATGACCCCTGAGACACTTAGGTGATATACAGATTGAAGAAAATAAACATGTATTGATTAACTATTTCCCAGTGCTGTGATACACATATAATTTATATTCTCATTTAATTTTAACCATTGTTCTGTGAGGGAGCCTCATAAAGCAGAAGGGTTGAGTATAGTGTGTGGAGACATAATAACTGAGCCCAGGACTCCCACTTACTAGGTCTCTGACCTTTTCCAAATTAGATGATTTCTGTACCTTGGTTTCTTAATCTGTATAAAGGGGGGGATTATTAATGCCTGCATCATAAAGTTTTTAGAAATTAAAATAGTTAATCTCTGAAAAGTGCTTAGAATAGAGTCTGGCATAAAGAAATCACTCAATGCAATTGAGCTATTAATATACCTCTTATATATGACAGATGAAGAACTTAAGGCCGGGATTCAGCAATGAACCAGCTATGGTAGACTCTTCTTTTATAAACAGACTGAGATAGCAGTTGGGTTCAAAAAGCCTATTGGAGAATTCTTGCAGCAACAACACCATGGAGGAGTGAGGAGAGCAGGTATGGGCAGAGATGGGTGTTAACCTGTGATGCTAATGCAATCCTACCATAGGTTCCAGCTGATGTCACAGGAAGCTCTGAGCTGGGCTGGCCCTTCAGAGTTGTCTCTAATTGAGACAGGTATCTAGGCCTTTGTACCTGTGCTTTGACCAGTCATTGGATGTGAAAGACTCCCTTCACAGAACATATAGAGTGTGAAGCAGCTCCTTTTGGTCAAGGGTGATTTCCAGCGATCCCTCATCTGAGAGCCTTCAGGAGCCCACATGTTCTGCCAAATGAGTGCCCCAGTCATTGGTTAAGGGTAGTGGGTGCATCTGGGCAGCACAAAACTGTGCCAAATGTAGAAGCACAACGTCCTGAAGTCATAAATGATAGAGCAGGGTACAAGGACAAATCCATCTAGCTTGTGCACTGCCTCTCTGTGCTATGTTACAAAGCTTCTCATATAATTTACAAAGAAGGGGGTTGAGAAGTAACCACAGAATGACCCTGGGGGGAACCTGTGCAAAACAGCACTCTGAGAATGTAATTAAACAGTGAAAGAAATTGATAGAATTTATGTCATTTTTTGGCATGATTTACCTTTTTTCTCCTCTTTTCCAGATGGAGCTTCAATCTTAGACTTCCTTCCCTAGAGGTAGAGGTAATATAAAGGAAGGACTATAAGAAAAGCTACTGAAATGAATGGGAAATTAATTATTTGTATAATTCCTGGAAGTATTTCACATTTTGATCTTTTCTAAGCCAACTCTTAATTATCTGTACCATAAATTGAATATAAGACAAATAAACCAACAGTTTTTACATGTGTATTGCCAAAGATTTTACTGAATAGACCACAGAGGCAGTGTACTGAGATGGACAGCACTGAGCAAAGTTACGAGGAAGCTGCTACACATGTGTCATCACTCCACTTCCTATCATTCCAGTAGTTCCATTGCACCTGAGGAAGAACTTCTATATAGTCTCTAGGGGAAAAAAAAAGTTTGAACATTTCACTGAATAGGAGAGTCATGTCTGGAAATAGACAATGTGCATGCCAGTACTTGGTAAAGAATCCTGCTAACTTGGTTTAACCCAGCTTTATGAGACTTATCATTTCATCCTGTCTTATGTCAACATCCTAAAGAATGCATATAGGGAAAGGCTTTGTGATCATATTCTATCCATGGCCTTCTCCATTCCTGTTTTATTTTGTCTCTTAGTATTTCTTACTTAGCTGGGAACATTGACAGGTCCTGTATCCTGTACAGATCTCTGTATCCTGACCCATCCTGGTACCAACACCCATCATTACAGTTTCAGAAGAACCCCAGCTCCAGCTGCATGACAGCCTAGACTTATATAACTATGTAAATCCTCTCATTGTCTGCTGTATGATGACTAAATCTGTTCCTTGATGTTGAAAGCATCTTTGCTTACTCTCTCCCCTCTCCCACAGTATTGTCTCAGAGGTCTGAGATTCTGCCTTGGCCCTTGGTTCCTACATTGCCCAGAAGACCTAGTCCATTGCCCACCTTTAACTCTAACTTTGCCTGATTGTCTCCCTAACTCCCAGCCTAACTCCTCCCTGTCTCCTTCCTTGGGAAACCAGAACCAGCAACTTGTACGGAGCACCTTCTCTCATGTGGTTCAGTCCATGAAATTACCTTCATCTCAGTCCCTCATGGAGTCTCACCCTGATAATCTAGGACCACCTTGTACTTCACTTGCGTGAGCCATGTTGGCGCTTGTTCTGAACCACATTTGTCCCCTCTTCAGGATCAGACTAGACAACTGTGTGCATTTCCTTTAGCCCTGTGCTGAAGTAATATCAGGAATCTAAAAGGAAGAACTCTACTTTTAGCTTGATCTTCTTCTAGCTTCCTCTTGTACCTTTCAGCCCTACTTTATGCTCACCCCATCATGCCTCAGATTATAGTATCTTCCCTTTACTGCAGAAGCTAGATGTATGACTCAAGATGAGGTCATTTCTATGATACCTGGGGCATTTGTATTTCATCTGGTTTTGCTAGGTACTGTGGCACTGTGAACTATACAGAGGTGGAAAGTGGTAAGGTACTATGATACTGATAGAAATCTAATACTATATTTTTTACTAGCACTGCTAGATGTAAGTATAGTGCTGAACATTAAAGATATGAAGAGGAATAAGATTATGCCTACTCTCAGTAGCCTTGTGATCTAGCTGGAAAAATATTACTTTACATAGAGTGATCTGTATTGATAAAATGAAGCATTGCTATGAGGCTGAGTACTGTAGTCAATAATATCCACAGTCAATCAGAGAAGGGGTTGGGTCACTACCTCTGCTTTGATTCCAGAAGATCTCATGGTAGAAAAAAGACCTAACCTGGCTTTGGAAGTATAGGAGACAAGCAGAGAACTCCACATTGCAAGGCTATTTATTGAGCAGCTGTTTCCAGGGGAGTGTTTTGGGCATTGAGGAGATTTTAAAAATTGAGCAAGGTCCTTGGTTTCAGGAACTTACAATGTAATTTTAGAAATAGAACTAACACAGGAGAAACCTTAGTGAATGATAAATGTAATATAAATGTGGGCCACCAATTTCAGGTGCTGCAGAGAGATAGATAGGGATCAAAGAGAGCTGAAGAGATCATTAAAGTATTATTGAGACACTGTCTCAATAATACTTTACATACAAGTGATACTGGGTAATGGAAAGGTATCTGGAGGGGTGAATAATTGGTGGAGAAAGAGACTCATACCAAGCAGCCACCTTGTAATAGAGGAAAACAATCCTGACTCCATATTGAATCTATTCCTTTATCTCTAAACTTGTTCTTTGTTGTCTGTGCTTAGTCATGCTGGCTCTGTATCTTTTGTAAAAGAATTTTACCTATAGCCTAAAATATACAGGATAGCCCATTCTCAAGGCTCTGGCCTTTAAAAGTATATACTTTCCATTCATGTAGAGATAAAAATTGCAGAACAGAGAATAATATTTTTCTTTTTGGAGTTTATAGGATTATGGTGACCAGACTTACATGGACAGCTGCAAGAACAAAGGATTCTTGCACCAAGAAGTCTGCAACACCAGCGATACCTCCTCCCCTTTTAGTGTAAATGAAGCCTGAATTCTAATTCTGGTAAAATGGTGCTTTGGGACACTAGTCCACCATCTTCAAGGTCTGCTGGCTTTCTGAATAAAGTCTTTATTCCTTGCCCTAGCAACTCGTCTCTCGATTTATTGACCTGTCATGCAGCGAGCAGTACAAGCTTGGACTTAGTAACAACATGTTTTGGTTGGTCGGGAAGTATAACTTAATTATTGATAGAATCCACTTTCACTCTCTGATGTGTCTCAGTTTGGATGACAAATTAGCTGTTCACTGACTCTTGAGGGACTTTACTATAATCCCCTTCAATGAACATTTTATTAATACATCTACTAGAGAGCTCTATCTTCGAAGATGCCTACTTTTTCTTGGGTTTTAGGCATCTTGAAAGTTTGCTCATTCTGTGGTATTTCTAACATAACTTTTAGAGTGAAAAAGGAGTATACAGCACACACTATTTGTCTCTTGCCTGCAAGACTCTATTACATGCATTATAGATAACCTCCTTCCTTTGGAAGATGAGAGAGTGGAGGAAGCTGGTTTCTGCACTTCTGATTTCACTCTATTTTCCCCTATGGATTCATTACATTATGTGCTAGCAGACAGCTCCATTTCCATTACTTGGAGTTCCAAACTCCAGAATTATGCTCAAAGAAAAAGGTATTCATTAGAAAAAGGTGAAAATGGCTTCAAAAGATGTTTCTTTCTTGCAAAATATGTTTCTTTGTTGTGCAGCAAAACTGTTGGCATAGCTCAACAGCTGTGTATCTGTATATCTACTAAAGCATGATACAGGTTAGTAAGTGCTAATGGGTAGATATTCATACCCCTTTGGTGAGCTGAAACTTGTTATAGTATATAGCTTTTATAGGTATAGGAAATCCATACATTTAATTTCTGTTCCTGTTTCAGGGATACAATGAGTAGGTAATGATACTTAAGAAAATAAACAATTTGAAATTCATGGCATTCACTGTGGAATATAATGTGTTATATGCCAAACCTTATGACTTACAGGAAACTAAAATAACAGTAAGTTCTGCTGGAAGGAAAAAAAAGACAACTTTTTCCAGATATTTGAATATCTTTGAATTTCTTATCTTATTTTTTCTGCATATGAATTCCCCACTCTCAAACTCCAAAAATACCTGTTTGCTACATGGTGAGATTACTACCTAGCTTGAACTTCAGATCTATATAAAAAAATTTGTTTTTCAGAGCTAGCTAAACAAAACATTTATTAGTATTATTCTGTCTGATTCTGTTTCTCTGTCTTTCTGTCTTCATTCTCATCTGGTAAATTTGGCTATGGACCTCATGAGTGCTGGTTATTTCATGAGTTATCTGGCACTCCCACTGGAAATCCTGATAAATCAGCCTTATTTTGACCCTCTGGGTTCTAAACTCAGCCAAACCTTTAGAGTGAAAAATAAAGAGAAGAGCCTGGACCACCTTAGATGGGACCTTATTGGAGGATCATTCAGTCCTTAAACCAAGTGAACTCTAGAAATACTGAGAACTGCCACTGTATTTTGTCCTTCTGAAACTTACCCTTTTGTGGATTTGGGGAAGGAAAGCAGGGAAAGAATTTCAGATGCATAATCTATATCTGTGCTGTTCAATATGGTAGCCAACCACCACGTATGTCTATTTAAATTTAAATTAATAAAATTAAATAAAATTAAAAATTAATTTCCTTAGTTGCACTAGCCACATTTCAAGTGTTCAGTAACCACGTGTGACTAGTGGCTAGAGCATCTTTGTTATTGCAGGAAATTCTGTGAGTAGTACTGATTTTTAGGATCTCCAATTAAAATGTGCAATAAAATTTACATTATATTTAGTGTGACTTTAACATGTTTACTTGGAAAAGAGAATAACATGAAAGGGTGTGTCTACTGAGGTGGTAATTTTAGAAAAGGACACTCTTTGGTGTGAAAAAGCAAAGTGAGAACTACATGGTAAGAAGAGAAAGTCTTGTGGCTACTACTACCACAGTTCATACTAGGAAGACTTTAACTCACTTCTTCCTATAAATTCTATAACTATCTAGTCCCAAGAGTCATGAAAAGTCATACATTTTCAATTCAAGAAAAATTTAGAACTACAAAATGCTAAAACTTGATGACTTAGGGAAGCTTTCATTTATATAATTATTACAGTTAAATAAAAACATATTACTTAAGGCTAATAGTCTATTACACCAAAACGGACAAAACCCTGTGTGACTCCTGTCTCCAGTGTTTTTAAATGTGTAACTCTGTCCTGTCAACTTATCTTTCCTCAGTTTATTATCACCACATAAAAATCTTTTAGTAACTCCTACTTAGAAGAATTTTGTGAGAATAAGTATTAAGGCAACTGTGACTGACAATTTATCCTAGATATTTCTATTCTAATGCTAATTCCTATGAATCTATGAACATAAAGCATATGACAAAGTTTTATTAATTGAAACAAACTGAAATTCAAAATCAAATAGGTCAGTTGAGATGAAGTCAATGTTTCTTTTATGTTCTATAATAATCCATAAATATTCCTTAATATCCTTAAATAGCATGATTGAAATCATGTGGCTATAATGAAAAACTGTTTTCAAAATTGTGTCCCGAAATTAAAAAATGAACTCTAAATTATATTGAATTTAAACACTTATTTTTTTGATTTAATAGTTCACTTTAAACAAATATGGTGGTCCAGTGGTTAAGACTCCACGCTTCCAGTGCAGGGGCACGGGCTCGATCTCTGGTTGGGGAGTTAAGATCTCACATGCTGCACAGTGCAGTGGCCAAGAAATATTTTTTTTAAAAAGCAAAGGGTAAATAAGTCAAGTGCATGAAGACAACAGTGCATAGAGTAATCAGAGATATCTTGTTGATAAGATTTCAAGATGGAGACGGCTGGTGTAAGATACCTTAGGAAAGATTTTCACATGTGCTGATTTTAAAGTATGTCTATTCACGACTTAATCCAAATGTCATTATGTCTAGAACATGGAAAGGAAACAATCAAAAATAGGTCACACTAGAGGACAAGAACCTAATGGCATTTATTTTGTTCATTCGACAATAATTTATTGAGTATTTACAATGTTTCATGTTGTAGGCTAGCAGCTAGAAACACAATTCTGAATAATACAATCTTCTCAGTTGAGCAGGAATGGAGAGTGTGGTTCAGTGATGAATACCATCTTCAGGGAAAAAAAACAGTCAGAAGTTAAAAACAAACAAACACAAAAATAGCAAAAGTGAGAGAGGTGAGGTCTTAAAATTATATGACACTCAAAGACTTTCATTTTGGTTAGAAATTCCAGTTTTATCACCTGCCCCCAAAATCTCTGTGATTGAGAGTGTTATATTTACAGCTCCAGGATAAAAAATGAAAAGTCTTCTCTTTAATTAGATGTTTGCAGAAATTATGAATGGTCAGTGAAAAAGGAGATAGGGCCAGAGCCTGATTTTGTTTTTGTTCACCATTCCTCCACCTTCTCTTTAAAGGCTACAGTTTGTTTCCCACTAATTGTCTCTGGCATGGAATTGGCAAGCTTATCTGTGAGACTTTCCCTATTGTGGTCTAGGTCAGCTTCACCCCACGGGAGAAAAGCAGGATCTGGTTCATTGAACCAAAGACCTAAAAAAATCACTGAGGAGGTTTTCCTATAATCTTGAAGTTTATTTTGTAAACAAGTTCTCTTTAATCATAGCTTCCAAGCTATTCTGTCTTGCTTCAAAGTACTTCCACACTAGTCCCAAGACACATTTTTGGTGCATGGACAAGGAATGGGCTGTCAAAAAGCAACCATCATTACCATTCACCACTCTGGTTAGTCTTTTTAAAAAGCCCAGAAATCTACAGCAAATTCTCTGAACAATTACTAGAAATATCTTTCAAGAAGAATTAATTTAGTCAATAAATTCATTTATAAAGATCTGTTTTTAAAGAGAAATTGGGGACAGGACTCAGTAGTTTAAAGAGTGATACAGAATGACGAGGTGAGTTTTCTTCTTAAAGAATCTTCAAATTCCCAACGTAGTGTAAGAGTCAAGGAGATCAGAGATTGAGAGTGATAACTCTTAGTACTAATGGCAAAATGAGGTGTTTCCATCCTTGGAGGATGCAACACCATATGATTCCATGTCTACTGTACTGATCCAGTAGAGATATCTTTTAAAAATCACAGACAGTGTTAAATAAAATGTCCATAATGATAGTAGCAACCAGTTCCAGTATATACTCTTTTGAATGCCAGATACTTTTCTAAACTCTTCACATATGCTAATATACTTAATCCTTGCAGCACTGCTACTCTTATTATAGATACACTTATTATGACCCCCCATTTTCTTAAAGGGGAAACTGAGGCAAAGACAGTTTAAGTAACACATGAAAGACAAAGCAGTGAGTGGGTGGTGGAACAGAGGTTTAATTCTGTTATTCGGGCATTAGAGACCACACCTTTAGTATTAAGCAAAGTTGTCTTTCATAAAGGAGTGTTGAAAAAATATGCTTTCCATGGAGCAGTCACTAATTGTATAAATATACATTCATTTATTATATGTTGTTCATTCTGTCAGTAATTGACTAAATACCTAATGTGGTTTTAGAGGCTTCTACAATATAAACTCCTTGACTAAAAGAAACAAAAACTATGACAAAGACTTATTTAGGTGAAAGTGTACTATGATTGTCACAATTTTCTGCATGATGTAGTTGTCAAGTGGAAATTACTAGAGTAGCCTCCAACTCAGCAAAAAGCAGGGGCTTTGTTTTCCACAGTGGTTATCTCCTGAGCGTTTTGCAAGGTTCTTTTGAGGTAAAAACACATTTCCTAAAGAAACAAACAATGCTGATTTGAAACACCCTGAGAATGAATGATCTTGGTAAAAGTGGCTCACTTATATGTGAGCTGGAATTTGAGACCTCTTATGGACTGAATGTTTGTACCCTTCTCCCCCAGTTTTATATATTGAAGCCCTAACTCCCAATGTGATGGTATTAGGAGGTGGGGCCTTTGGAAGGTGATTAGGTTGAGATGAGGTCATGAGGATGGAGCCCCCATCATGGGGATTAGTGCCTTTATAAGAAGAGGAAGAGACACTAGAGCTTCCACTCTGCTATGTGAGGACACAGTGAAAAGGTGGCTGTCTCCAAGCCAGGAAGAGGGCCCTCACTAGAAGCCTAATTGGCCAGCACCTTAACCTTGGACATCCCAGCCTCTAGAACTGTGATGAAATACACGTCTGCTGTTTTAACCACCCATCTATGGTGTTTTGTTATGGCAGCCTGAGCAGACTAAGCTAGAACTCATGGATTCTAAGAGAGTCATTGCTCTGTAGGGACAGAAATGCACTGGTGTCATCATGAGATGAAACCAGAGAACAAAACCAAGTGTATTAGTTTCTTGTGGCTGTTCTAACAAGTGACCACAACTAGGTGGTTTAAAACAAGAGAACTTTATTCTCACAGTTCTGGAGGCCAGAAGTCCACCTTCAGAGAGCTGACAGGCCCACATTCCCTCTGAGGTCCTTAAGGGAGAATCCATTCTTTACCTCTTCCAGTTTCTGGTGGTTGTTGGCATCCCTTGACTTGTGGCCACATCGCTCTAATCTCTCCCTTTGTGGTCACATCGTCTCCTCCCTTTCGGTCTCTGTCTTCTCATTTTATGTCTGACTCAAAACTCCCTTTGCCCTTCTCTTTTAAGGACACTGTAATCTGATTTAGGACCACCCAGATAATCCAAAATGATCCCTTTGTCTCAAGATCCTTGATGCAAAGACCCTTTTTCCAAATAAGATCACATTCACCCGTTCCAGAAATTAGGATGTAGACATATCTTTTTTGGGGGGCACAGTTCAACCGACTATACCAAATAATGCAAGAACAGCCACAGGAGACCTTCTCTGGGGCTGTTCTCTTTGTGAAGCTGCTGGCATTATGAACCCCCCCTTCACCTTAGCCACAAGTTCAGGAAAAGTGCTAAAACTGTGAATGGGTGTTTGTTTTATCTGAATGTGTGCACATAGCACTGGAGTGAGTATATCTGATTTGTTGCAGTTAATAAGTTCTTAAATTGCAAAACTATATGAGTTAGAGTGAGATCAACTTTCCCTGTTCAGCCTTATAATAATTCCATGCTGGGCTTGGTGAATGAAGATAAATAAAATATGGTTGTGGCCCTTGAATTGATTAGCATGTTAAGTGGGAATGTGGTATTAGATTAATTCAGGTGAATGTGCGGAAGGTTTGACATTCTACAGCATTTTCTATTCCTGTCCCGTTAAGTATTTTTTGCCTCATCAGACTGTGAGTTCCTTGTCTTCACCAATTCTGTATTGTCAGTGTCTATCACAGACTTGGAAGTATTTGGTGTTATGAGCTGTGAAGGCAAATTTGTTGTGTGGATGATTGAATGTTTGCTATGGTGATGATGCTTGTTTTTTCTTTTTTTTTTTTTTTTTTTTTTTTTTTTTTGCAGTACACGGGTCTCTCGCTGTTGTGGCCTCTCCCGTTGCGGAGCACAGGCTCCAGACGCTCAGGCTCAGCGGCCATCGCTCATGGGCCCAGCCGCCCCACGGCATGTGGGATCCCCCTGGACCGGGGCACGAACCCATGTCCCCTGAATCGGCAGGCGGACTCTCAACCACTGTGCCACCAGGGAAGCCTTGGTGATGTTGCTTTTATCTGGAGGTCAATAAGTGGTCAATCCACCTGTTCAGAACACAACTTAGAATAAAAGATTTAATTTTAAAATAGTCTCCCAGCATCTAAGTTAGATGCTATAACTGAGTATACATATCCTTATTTGCCTAATTCCCCATGACTATGCAAGGCTCAACTTCCATTAATTCCTAGCTATTCAGCATCTTTTTTATCCATTCATCCATTGACAAATGCTTAGGTTGTTAAAAAAGATTGAATTTGAATATCTTGGCTATTGTGAATAATGCTGCAATTAACATGAGGATGCAGACATCTCTTTTGATATCCTGCCTTAATTTCCTGTGGATATATATTCAGAAGTAGAATTGCTGAATCATATGGTAATTTTATTTTTAATTTTTTGAGGAACCACCATATTTTTTCTCACAGTAGCTGTACCATTTACAGCTCCCACCAACAATGCTCAAGGATTCCCCCTTTTCCACATCCTTGCTAACACTTGTTATCTCTTGTCTTTTTCATGATGGTCATTCTGACAGGTGTGAGGCGATCTCGTGGTTTTGATTTGCATTTCCCTGATGATTTGTAATGTGAGCACCTTTTTATGTACGTGCTGGCCATTTTTATGTTTTCTAGTTATTCTTGTTTGCACGTGATTCTAATAATTCTGACTTAACAGTTTTCTGAGTAAATTAGAAAGCAAATTACAAGGGGACACATGGAGAGCAAAACAAAATCACAAGCAAAACCTTGACAGAAAAATGTTTAAAATGAGGATTTATACTTTACGTAATGTTCACTGAGGATTTGGCTGTTTCACGAGTATCACATTTTTATAACATTTTATTTGCCTATATATATGCCTAATTATTTAATAAACTTCTCTTATGAAAGTATGGCAGACGGACCCTGAAAAGTACATATGTGCTGACCATTAGAAACACAAATGTATTTCTTTCATCTAAAATAGTGTGGTAAATAATATTATACATATCCATCAGTAATAGAAGCTCACATTTACTGAACAAATTGTGCTTTATGAAAATCATTTAATGTTTGATTCTTGCAGGAGTTTTATGTTTTAAGTGAATAAGATGTTGTTATTACTTCCATTACACAGAGGAGAAAAGAGGCTCAGGGAACATAAGTAAGTGATTTTCCTGAGGTCACACAGCTAGGGAATGATGGAGATGGTATTCTAACTCAGAGAGTGTCACACAAGACCCATTTTCTTGTTATTCACGCCTTTGTGTACTCACAGTATCTGAGGCCTCCACATCATCGCTGCTAGTACCACAGGGTCTTCTTTCCCTCATTGTTGCAGGTACTGAGATGTCTTTGCTCCTCATCTCAGCATCAATATATAAGAATTCTTATCTGCTCTGATTGTCTACTGCCCCATTCATTTTCATGTTCCTCTCCCTTGCACTTCTTCATGTCTTTTTACTTTGGAAAATTTGTGTTCTTTCTTGTCAGGAACATACTTCTTCCTTTCTGATCAACATAGCTGGTAGGTTTACACAGCAATTACATTCATTCCTGTGTATTGTAGAGAAAAGATGTTGAAGTGATAAAATAAGGACAGGGCACTGGAGACTTTGGGAAACCAAGGTTTCAGAAACAGAGTTGTTTGTATTATCTCGGTTTTTGGATAGATATATTTGGGAAGTTGAAAGGGCATAAAATTAAAAGTTGGAAAGCCCAAATTCCAGATCTGACTCCCCCACATGTAGTCTCTGTTGTTGTGGACAAGTTCCTTCAGCTCTCTGAGCCTCAGATTCTTATCAATAGAATGACAATAATATCAACACAAGCAGCTACTTGAGATAATGTAAATGGAAAGCATTACAATATTGTAAAATTACAAAGGAGTATTAGCCCTTTTTCTCTACATCCTGAGCATGACTTTGAATTAATAAATCCTGTCTCTGATCAAAATTTTGTCTGTAGCAGAGTCTGCTCTTGATTGAAGCTGATGAGTCATAGGGGAAAGCTGACCCTAGCATCAAAGTGATCTGTACATCTCCAGGTAATGTAGACTTCCATCAGCCAAGGTATAAACATCTAAACCAGATTGACACACCAGAGTACTGGCCCCTATATTGCACTGTGTCTGTTACTTCAACCTTTAGTTGCTTAGTTCCATGTACCCACAGATATTCTTGAAGGAAAGATGTCAGCAAGGCTGGTTTACTTCTTGGCTTCCAAAAGGAACTTCAATTCCCTTTGCTCTTTCAAAACAGTTGATTGATTTGTATCTCTAAAAATCCTCCGTGAGTTTATGCTGTTTATTTTATTTTTTTAAACTTTTATTTTATATTGGAGTATAGTTGATTAACAATGTTGTGATTGTTTCAGGTGTACAGCAAAGTGATTCAGGTATTCATATACATGTATCCAATCTTTTCCTATTTCTTTTCACATTTAGGTTGTTACATAATATTGAGCAGAGTTCCCTGCGCTATACAGTAGGTCCTTGCTGGTTATCCATTTTCAGTATAGCAGTGTGTACATGTCAATCCCAAACTCCCTAACTATCCCTTCCCCCCACCCTTCCCCCCTTATGCTATTTATTTATCTATTTATTGGTTCACATCTACTCCACCTACTTTTTGAAATAGATTTGAGGCAGCCAGTGTATACCTTTGGGGAAACAGAAGCAAAACAGTGTCTAAAGAGAGCCACCTCTGAGTATTATGCTGTTATAACCCCAGTTTATTAATCTTCAGGACATAAAACAAAACTTGCCTTATTAATTGCCCTGCTAAGATGAAAAGGTGGTATGAAATACACTGTATGACATTGCTATCAGCTCAACTAAATAATTTAATGAATTACCTTATTGTGTTTGTACCCTGAGGCTTTTTAAAGTTAAGGGCATATTGAAATATTATGAAGAAAAAAGGTAATCTTGTGAATGTGGCTACCTGCCCATGGGTGGTGGAAACAGACTATCACAAAAGTCACCTTTACTGAGAGACCTGGGATCAGCCCTGACTTGGGTACAGCCAGCCTGTGTCCTGGGGCTAAGTAATCTGCAATCCTTGGACCATCTGCTGCTTATTCTCCCAGAGAAATGTGTTATACACAATCACAGCAAAGGGCCTCTTGCTTCTGAGTGCCTTTGAGAGCATTCAGAAAGCTAACATTCTCTGTCATAAGAACACTTCTTCCCTCCCTCCCTCCCTCTTTCCCTTTCTTCTTTCCTAAAGGAAGAATAAGTAAGTGACATGTATTATGCTTACCACTTAGCATTCCTATTTTATTTAGGATAACAAGGATTTATAATCTTAATTTTCTAGAATGACAGAAAATAATTCACACGCAAAGAAACAGTTTTATTTTCATGACAGCCAAATAATATTTCCTGGGGAAGTTGTACACAATAAACAACAACAAAGTGAACTTAGTGCAAATATTTAATGTGGAGTTTGAAAGATCACAGATTCAGGAGCAAACTTGAGCTGAAGACATATTTTATTTGAGCTTTATGGGGTTTTATAAATTTGGACAAGAAATTGAAAATTTAGAGATCGAATGTTCAAATCAGATATTTCAGCTCCTCATGAAAGTATTAGAAAAGGTAGGCCTGGGTCCACATTCTTGCATGGCTACAAATTGGTCTCCCTGGCCCCAAATTTGACTGTTGTCTATGACACACCACATAGGCATATGATGTTGGTCACAGTCGTTTGCTAATCAATGATATATGCATCAACATTTGTTATCCCCATATAATCTGTTCTGTGGACAACAAATATGTTTCCATATTGTTGGTGCTTTTTCCTAAGTCACTCACAACACATGATCATAGGTAATACAATGTCTATAGTGAGGAAGCTCTATTCCCATAATAAATCAACCTCTTGTATTTAGCCATAAGAAAGCATAAGGCAGAAATTTCCTTTCCCAGTACTTGGCACCAAAATTGATTTCACAATCAGTGGCCTTATTCAGTTTTCCTTAGTAGTGCTTAGAGTATAATTTATACCTTAAATTATAGCGTCCATTGTCTGTTGGTTTATCCCTCACATCTATTGGAAGTGTTCATTTGTGAGCTCTCTGACTCTAATGTTGGTAAATCTTCATTTTGAAATCTTGAAGGGTATCTAAAGCCTTAACCTGACATCACCAAGTACTTTTTTTACTAGGATTTATACATTGGCCACCAAATCAAATCCCAGTGTACAAAACTGTCTTTTAATGATTGGAGAGGAGGATAGATTCCTGGTCATGCAGGACATGTTATGTGTTTTCTTTATAAATGCATTTTCAGTCATTTTACATTAATCATTGTTTTTTCTGATCTCTTCAGATGCTCAGGGGTCATAATGTGCCTTGTTCATAGTTTCTTCCAACTAATTTCCCTGCACTTTGTCCTCAGTAATCCCAAGCTACTATGACACTTATGGAACACTTAATAATGCCCAATTGCATCAATCCTGAATACTCTAATGTTCTCTGCATTCTTTTATTTTTGTTTCTTTTATTTTTTTACTCAGATCTTAAGTATATTGTGTAATAAGTTTTCTAACTACTGCTTAAAGCAAAAGAGCAAACATTTCCTTCAGCACAGAAATTTTCTTTTCCTGCTGCCCACCCACCTAAATCCATCCACAGTCACTTGTGTTTAAGCCTATTAAGGTTTAGTTGACATACATTAAACCACATATACTTAAAGTGTGTAATTTAATAATTTTTAACATATATGTTAATGAAAAATATATATATACAAATTATCTGGTCACCACAATAAGGATTATATAGTAGTAGAGAACTCATCAGCTGAGATCATGTGTGGTATTGTAATAACCATTGACCAAGAAAGTATAGTACAAATATTAAAATATAATAAGAAGAATAAGAATGTATAATGCATATGGCCCTGAGAACTTTTGATGGCTGAAAGCTTAGATAGTACAAACATTTATGGACATACACATATGTGTGCACACATGCAGACACAAACACACACATAAACGCACATATACTTGTATGTATAAAAAGTATAGTACAATGGAATGCATACATTTTTTAAGAAAGAGCTTTCAAAGACATAATAAGGCAATGTAGCTTAGGACAGCATTAAAAGGGTATAATTATATTGATTATTATACACAGGTAATATGTTCAGGTAGTTTTCACCAGGAAATGAACTGTCATATCCAAAGATCAAAACTCACCTTCCTAACTCTCCTATCACAGACACATTATGCCTCCTAAAAAACTACAAAGAACTATAAGCACTCTGCTCAGGTGGAACGTGAAAGTGTATGGATAATGAACAAGGAAACACTTCTAAGATAAAGGGCAGGGAGATGTTAGAGATTTCTTGGGTTCAAAAAAGATACCAACTAAAATAAAAAGCACAGCCTGCTGGGAAAAAGCAGTGGAAAACCTGGTTTTATTTTTCAAATTAATGTTTATAATTCAACCATTATGATCTAAAAAGAGCAGTGTCTGTCACTTCTAATCTCTGAAGACAGTTTTGCTCAACTCTTAGAATGGAAACTACATTTCTTTGTAGTAGAACTGAATCCCAGAACTTACTCACTTAAGATAGGAAGCTTGCTTTAACCATTTTAAACTATATCTATCAAAATTATTGGAATATCTCTTTCTATTGTTAATGATTTCTAGAAAGGATTTTGTTTTCATTTAAAAATAGTAAGGAAAGTGTTATTTCAATCTTTCACAATACTTTGTTTTAGCTTCTGGAACTATTCCAGTACATTCTTATCTTTTTGCCAAAAATATAAAATGACTTTTTTGTTTTTTCCATCAGTTGTAAAAAGTGCTTTAAATGTGCCCAGTGTGAACAGTTTACAATGATTCACTTTAAGTAGCTATTCTGAAGCACATACTTTCTTATTAGCATATAACAGGCTAGCACTTTTTTTAATAGGTTAAATCTCTTTTATAGTTTACAATATCTGATATTAATATCTGTCTTGTTAGTAATTATAGGTATGAGCCTTATTTTTAGCAATTAGATGTGTTTCAGGAAATATGGTTACATCTTTAAAATTCAAATCACTTTCATATGTATCTAAGGTCCATTAATTAAAAGAACCCTGCTGCGCTTTTATAAAATGAAGAACTACACTTAAATGTTTTGCTTTACAAATCAATTTATAATTTTTTCTCTTAAAATCCCTAAGCTTTAAATAAATGAAGTTTCAAATAAAATAGGAAGAGGCTTTAAATGGATTACAGACACCTCCTGAGTTTGTGAATATTAGAATTTTATAGTCTGAATACTGAACTTTTAAATTTACATGACCTGTTAAAAGTGCCCCTCTCTTTATCAAAGTAGCTCCCAAATCCACTCCATTTTCCCCTCTGTTGTTCTCTTTGAACTTAGTACCTTTCCTAAGATAGGGGTTAGTAGATGTTACAACATCCAGTTAAGGTCAAAATAACATGCACTTATGTCTTTCTCCTAAAGGATTCATAAGAGAAAGAACAATAAACAGAAGCATAAACACTCATCAACATCAGTCCGAACAGATAACATATTTGAAGAATTTATCTACTTAAGCAGCAGATCGTCATAATTTTGTTCTCCTTTAGTACTATTTCAGTATCTACCAAAGTAGATTTAATCATTTCCTTTAACTCTCTGTTCTTGATTTTTCAAAAATAAACAACATTTAGAGCAGTTTTAGATTTATGAGAAAGTTGAGAAGATAATGAGGAGAGTTACCATACTCCTGACATCAGTTCCCTTTTCATTAACATCTTACATTACTATGGTACATTCATCACAACTAACAAACATATATTGTTATTAACTAAAGTGTATAGTTTATTCAAATTTCTTTAGTTTTCATCTGTCTTTTTCTGTTTCCAGGTTTCCATCCAAAACACTATATTGCATATAGTAGTTCTTTAAGCTCCTCTTGGCTGTGATCATTTTTAAGATTTTTCTCACTTTGATAACCAAAATCAAGATCACATATATTTTCTCATATGTTTTCTTCTAGAAGTTTTATAGTTTTGCATGTTACATTTAGATTCATGATCCATTTTGAATTAATTTTTCTGTATTGGCTCTGTCTAGGTTTTTTTTTTCTTTTTCTTATTTATTTATTTATTTATTTTTATTTATTTTTTTGCATATGGAGAGTTCCAGCACAATTTGTGGAAAAGATTATTCTTTCTCAAACAAATTGTTTTTGCATCTTTGTCAAGATCAGTTTTCTATATAAATATGAGCCTATTTCTGTGTTGTCTATTCTGATTCATTGATCTGTATTTCTGTTTTATCACCAATACCACACCTCCAGAGGTAGCTTAATAGTAACAGGTTGGGGGGGGCAGAGAGGGAGGAGAGAGAGAGAGAGAGAGAGAGAGAGAGAGAGAGAGAGAGAGAGATGATAAGAAATTGTCTCGCATAATTATACAGGCTGTCAAGTCCCAGGATCTGTAGGGTGAGTAGACAAGTGGAAGCCCAGAAGAGCCAATGGTCTAGTTCCAATTTGAGTCTGAAGACCTGAGAATTAGAAGAGCCAACAGTGTAGATCCCATACGGAAGCCAGTAGGCTCAAGACTCAGGAAGAGCCGATGTTTCAGTTCAAATCTGAAGACAGGCAAAAACCATGTCCCAAGCTATCGGGCAGGAAGAATTCTTTCCTTCTCAGGGGAGGGTCAACATTTGTTTTCCATTCAAGCCTTCAACTATTTGGATGAAACTCACTCACATTATAGAGGGTAATTTGCTGAACTTAGTCTATCAGTTTAAATATAAATCTCATTGGAAAACCCCCTCACAGAAACAAGCAGAAAAATGTTTGATCAAATATCTGAGCACATCATGGCCGAGTCAAGTTGACACATACAATTGGCCATCACGGTTTTATTTCCTTGCCTTGTCTTACTGCACTCTCTAGGCCTCCCAATACAATGTTGAATAGTTGTGGTGACAGAGGGCATCCTTGCCCTGTTCCCCATCATAGGGAGAAAGTGGCAAATCGCTAACCATTAAGTATGGTGTCAGCTGTAGGCCTTTTGTAGATACTCTTTATCATTTGAGAAAATTCTTCTCTAATCCTAGTTTGCTAAGAGGATTTTTGTCTTGTTTCTGCACTTGATGATATAATCACATTATTTTTATTTTTAGCATGTTGACGTGGTGGACTACATTGATAGATCTTTTTTTTAACATCTTTATTGGAGTATAATTGCTTTAAAATAGTGTGTTAGTTTCTGCTTTATAACAAAGTGAATCAGCTATACATACATATACCCCCATATCTCCTCCCTCTTGCGTTTCACTCACACCCTCCCTATACCACCCCTTTAGGTGGTCACAAAGCACTGAGCTGATCTCCCTGTGTTATGTGGCTATTCCCACTAGCTATCTATTTTACATTGGGTAGAATATACAAGTCCATGCCACTCTCTCACTTCATCCCATCTCTTCCCCTTCCCCTTCCCTGTGCCCTCCAGTCCATTCTCTACGGCTGAATCTTTATTTCTCTCCTGCCCCTAGCTTCTTCAAACCATTTTTTTCTTTTTTTTAGATTCCATATATATGTGTTAGCATATGGTATTTGTTTTTCTCTTTCTGACTTACTTCACTCTGTATGACAGACTCTAGGTCCATCCACCTCACTACAAATAGCTCAATTTCATTTCTTTTTATGGCTGAGTGATATTCCATTGTATATATGTGCCACATCTTCTTTATCTATTCATCTGTCAATGGATACTTAGGTTGTTTCCATATCCTGGCTATTGTAAATAGAGCTGCAATGAACACTGTGGTACATGACTCTTTTTGAATTATGGTTTTCTCAGGGTATATGCCTGTATTGGGATTCCTGGGTCGTGTGGTAGTTCTATTTTTAGTTTTTTAAGGAACCGCCATACTGTTCTCCATATTGGCTATATCAATTTACATTCCCACCAACAGTGCAAGAGGGTTCCCTTTTCTCCACACCCTCTCCAGCATTTATTGTTTGTAGATTTCTTTATGATGGTCATACTGACTGGTATGAGGTGATACCACATTGTAGTTTTGATTTGCATTTCTCTAATGATTAGTGATGTTGATCATGCTTTCATGTGTTTTTTGGCAATCTGTCAACATTGTGAAAAAGACTATACTATCCAAAGCAATCTACAGATTCAATGCAATCCCTATCAAACTACCAATGGCATTTTTCACAGAACTAGAACAAAAAATGTCACAATTTGTATGGAAACAAAAAAGACCCCATATAGCCAAAGCAATTTTGAGGAAGAAAAATGGAGCTGGAGAAATCAGGCTCCCTGACTTCAGACTATACTACAAAACTACAGTAATCAAGGCAGTATGGTACTGGCACAAAAACAGAAAGATAGAAACTGGAACAGGATAGAAAGTCCAGAGATAAACCCACACACATATGGTCACCTTGTTTTTGATAAAGGAGGCAGGTGTATACAATGGAGAAAAGACCGCCTCTTCAATAAGTGGTGCTGGGAAAACTGGATAGCTACATGTGAAAGAATGAAATTAGAACACTCCCTTACACCATACACAAAACTAAACTCAAAATGGATTAAAGACCTAACTGTAAGGCCAGACACTATAAAACTCTTAGAGTAAAACATAGGCAGAACACTCTATGGCATAAGTCACAGCAAGATCCTTTTTGACCCACCTCCTAGAGAAATGGAAATGAAAACAAAAATAAACAAGTGGGACCCAATGAAACTTAAAACCTTTTGCTCATAAAAGGAAACCATAAACAGGACAAAAAGACAACCCTCAGAAAGGTAGAAAATATTTGCAAATGAAGCAACTGACAAATGATTAATCTCCAAAATTTACAAGCAGCTCATGCAGCTCAATATCAAAAAAACAAACAACCCAATTCAAAAATGGGCAGAATATGTTCTTTTACTTTTAACCTATCTGTTTCTTTATAATTAGATTGGATTTCTTATAAATAACATAGTTGTTATGTTAATTATTTTCAGAGCATTTTTAAATTTTAAAACACTTTAATGATATTTAAACTATTAGTATTTTTAACCTTATAAAATTTTACTTAAATGATAAGAAGTAGTAGTAGCCAAGAATCAGATAAGAATTACCTTGGTTATTAGAATACATTTAGAACTGCTGAAAGACCTCTTTGATCTTTTAAAATTCAAATTTACTCTGCTCATTTTAATTCCTCTCATGGTATTTGATTTTTTTATAATTAGTTTTTAATATGCTTCCAAGGAGATTTGGGGTAAAATCAGGATTATAATTGCTTCTGGCTGACATCAAATTAAAATAATTTATTGAAATACTTTCCTTTGTGGTTATATTAGAAATGTAGCTAGAACTATAGTGCATGATTTTATTGTCTTCTATTGTAGATAGATGATGAGATGTCTTTACAGCTGATCAGATGTTAGTATAATTTAATAGGTACTTGCAACAGGTTTGTAATCAAGAAGGCAAAGTTTCAAAATCTTACTATGCCAAGTGCCAGATATATGACTATGAATGTATTATCTAAACTCTCTAAATTGCAAATGTCAACTAATATAAGATTCAAAAAAAGTGTGGACTCAGAGAGTTGTAGCTTCTTGACCCTGCTTTATCATTTATTAACTATATAAATTAAGTCCACTTACTTAATTTTCCAGAGTCTATTTTCTCATCTGTTAAATGGGATATTACAATTTAGTCAGAGTGATTTTTTAATTAAATAAATTTTATATTATATCATTAATACAATATAAATTAGAAGGTGCCTAAAAGAGCTTAACACAATATAGCTCCTAAATAAAATAAAACTTGTTCTTAATTCTGGAATTAGAAATCGTCAAGATTAATAAGATTTTTGAGTTTTTCTCATCCTTTTACGTTTTTTTTTTTTGTTTCTTTACCATTAGAGTTTCTCTCACTAATATCTCTCTAAATCCCATTTTATCTGGCCATGTGCTTGAAAAACAGAAAACTAAATGTGTTATAAATTAGCTGATAAAGCTAAAGTAGAGATAAAATCATGAATAATCAATCTCTATAAAAGGCAGAGACAGAGGGAAAAATGACAATGAATAAATTGAGCAAATAGAAAACATAAAAATCATATTGGTAATTACAATAAATGTAAATAGTCTGAACACTCCAATGAAAAGGCAGAGGATATTCACATTGTTTGAAGTAGCAAGATCCAATTTGATGCAAAGTAAAAGAAGCCAGACACAAAATATTATACAATCTATGATTTAATTTATATAAAGTTATATAAATGACAAAATTTTAGTGATAGAGAAAACACCAGTGATTGTCAGAGGCAGGGATTGAGGAGATAAAGTTGATTTCAGTTGGATTTGTCAGCAGTTTGGGAGGTTATGTAAATATTTTATATCTTAATTGTGGGACTGATTATATAACTATTTGCATTTGTTAAGACTCATCAAATTGAGCACTTGAAATGGGCAAATTTCGTTGTATAAAATTTATAATTTAATAAAAATGAATTAAAAAGAGTTTATGAACATTCATATTTAGAAATCAGGAATGGTTTCCAAGAGGCCTTCCTCTCTGTTAGATTCTTTTGGTTTTCAGACTTTTTTATTTAGTTGTGTATTTGCAGAGAAGGAAAAGATTATCAAAGTATCCAGTTTATGTAGGTATCCAGAAAATTATTCTTAATAATTTCTAAAGTTGGATACTCAAAAAGGGCACATTTGAGGTGAGGAATCAAGTCAGTATTAGCACAATGTATTTTTTAAACCTAAAATGCCTTGAACGTATGGCCTTTCTGATTCTCATTTCAGTTTTCCAAAATTATACTCCCTCTTCTTTAGCTTGCAGACTAAAACCAGTGGCAGCTCTATTCTAGAAACTGGTAACAGTGAGATTCAAAACCATGGCATAGTTGAACAGGTTATTTGGTAAAAGCTTCTTTATATAATACAAGGCAATAAACATATTCTTTCCACAGTTGCCTTTCCATTGCCTGAGAAACTTCACAGGGATTGCTCATAATCATTAGTTTATATTCTGGTGTCAGTAGGTTAGCATACATTTGTTGTTGGTTAATATTGTGTGTTAACATCACTATTATGTAATACAATTTTTTAAAAGGAGATGAAAGTTGTAAAAACTTAAAAGGTGGTTTGAGCTAGTGTTTGAGTGAGCAATGAGAGAGTACTTTAAGAACCTGAACCAAGGATTTAAAGTTCATATGGTAAAATTCAGACCCTTTCAGCAAATGGGCTTTAACTATAGGTGGAGCTATTTAATGACACATCTTTTACCTATTTTTGCTTATCATGAAGTTAGTAATGGTGAGAAATTTGAACTTTATCCATAAAGTAATCAGAAACAGAAAATGCAAGCCTATGTAGCAAGTGACTAGATTCCCTCTCTGGTAATTTAAGGTCCTGGAATTCACTTAAACTAAGATAAATTGTCAGAAATGTCCCCTTGGGTGTCCATTAGAGCTTTATGGTAGATTTAAGGACTTGGAATAACTTCACTCTGGACCCAGGAGGCCTGAGCTTCTCTTTGATCAATTATTGTACTTCCATTAAAATATTTTTACTTTACTGTGGGGGCATCTTGATCACTCTGCATCTTGCTTCAGCTGTCATATCATCTAAGTCTTTTATTTTAAAGGTTATCACTCCTCTCTGCTAATGTGTTCAATTTTTAAGGAGTCCAATTCACAGTTGATATAAATTTTTCCTGCTGGACTAAGAATCAACTTCACTTTGCAGTGAAAGATGTTCATCATAAAATATCCTAGTGAAATTTATGGGCTATCCTGTTAAAAAATTTGGCTGATAGAGTAACATAAATAGTAGCCTTGATGGCTCAGCTATGTTGACAACCTTCTATGATGAAGAGTGCTTGATATATGCTCTAATAGTATATTGTGACTATGTAGTATTTCTTTGCATTTCAATGTTGAAGTGAATGGTCTGCATTGAAAATGGTTAATCGCCACCAAAGAGATTGTTAGCTATAGGTGGCAAATCTCTTGTTCTTTGAGTATTTACTAGACCGGCTATTAAAAAATCACATCATACAGTGAAGTGAATGCTCACACCTTCTCTACACTAAAAGCATGAAAATTAATTAGATATCTGGTAGAGACTTTGATTTCTTGAAATATGCCATATATATATATATATATATATATATATATATATATATATACACATATATATGTGTAATATTACTTTAATAGTAGTATGTCAATATTTAGTAATCATTAAATGAAAGTTCATCTTTGTTACTTGGTATAGTCACCTTTATTTCTAATTTCTAGTTATTTCATTTATTTTGTGTTTTAATAGCACTTCTATACAGGCTTTAATGTTCAATTAAAAACAAAATTGGATTCCTATTGGTTTGTATTAATTGGTTCAGAAGCCAAGTTAGTAGAATATACTCTACTATACAAAAAAGATCAGGCTAACATCTTTGTTTTGCAAGTTAGCAACATTCAAACATCACAGTCTTAGAGAAAATTCTTGTGTCAATTAGTGCATAATTAGTTGGCATAGATCCAGATCAAGCAGTCACAGAATAATTTTATGTATACTGTATTCCATTATTTTCAATAGCATCAAATATACTTAAAAAAGTTACACTCATAATAACATTATATAGTTTAGGATGATGGTAATGGTAAGAAATGTGACATTTATAAATATTATATCAGTAAAATCAAGAGAAGGGAGAAATAGGCTTTCAACTTAAACTAACCACCATTACAAGTTACTAAGAGGACAGAACAATGCTTGAATGTTGAATAACGATCAACCAGATATACAAGTATCATAGTATTGTTCATTATAATTTAAGATTTGTGTTCATAAGAGTTTGTTCTTCTGTGTACATTGAGCTTGATGTATGTTATTGAATAATAGTTTGATTTGAAAATTTTATAAAAGCCATATAACCATTATTGCATTAGAAACTGACTAGAAGCTAAATGTTTATGGATAACCTTAAATCCTTCTGAACCCAGTATTATCTGAAATTAGACCAGAATCTCAAATAAATTATAGTCCTTAGGTATATTCTACAATCAAAAGATGAAGTTCATATGAGGAGATAATGGATGAATTAGATCTGTTTCTTGTTTCTCTGAGGGAGAAAGTTCATTTATATATTATTCAAAAGGTGGAGAAGAGAGAAAGAAAATAAGCCTAAAGATAGTGTTATCATAATCACAATTTGTTCCTGGTGTTTCTTGGCTGTAGACACATCACTCCATTCTCAGCCTCTTTCTTCACATAACATTCTCTGTGTCTGTGTCTCTTTTCTTCTTACAAGGACACCAGTCATATTGGATTCAGGGCCCACCCTAGTCCAGAATGACCTCATCTTAACTTGACTACATTACAGACACTATTTACAAATAATTCCACTTTTAAAGGTACTGGGGATTGGGACTTCCACATCTTCCTGTGGGACGCAATTCAAACCACAACAAGTGTTTACAGAACACGGATGCACCCAGATGCATAGTCTCTGTATCTTCCTTTCTTCACACAATAATGCCTCATGGAAATCCCTTAAATACAATTGTTATAGCTTTAATATATTTTAAAATGTTTGTATAATTTTATTATTTTAATTCTCTTATACTTACTTAAAAGAATATACTTTTTATTCTCTTAAGTAGTAATTCTTATCTAGTGTATGGTATTGGAGCTTGCTAATTTATTCATCTATTCACCACTGCTAGGCCTTCACTTTTTTTTCCTGGTTTTTGTCACTACAAACCAACTTCATAAGTACCTTAGAACCTATGATCTTACCAATTTGTTCTTCTGTATCTATGTAATAGATTCCTGGGTTTGGGATCAAAAGGGAGATGTTTTAAAACTTTCTAGTGTTTCCAGGTTTGTTTCTAAAAGCTACAACAATTTATCTTTCCCTCAACAGTTGATGAGCATAGCCCTTTCCTTGCATCTCTACTGGAATAAGTATTGAAATTAAAAAAATATATATTTTAGTATGATGGGTGTAAAGTGGTATCTTATTGCCTTAATTTACATTTCCTTGATAGTGGGTTTGACCATATTTTCATATCTTTTTGGGGGATTTGGATTTGCTTTTTATTGTGATGTATGCCTTTTCCCTATCAATTCACATGAAACTGTTGGATATGTAATCTTTATTAGCATCTGCATTATAAAGATTTTTCTCAAAATCTGTCATTTGCTAATTGACTTGCATGAAAACTTTTATAATTTTATATGATCAAGTATAAACTATCATTTTTTAAATATAGGTTCTGGGATTGACGACCTTGGCTGAGCAACTTTTCCCAGGAGAAGCTGATCCCTTCATTTCTTAAAGAAATTTTTGTGGGCACTGTTACTTGTCTTTCATATTCTTTCGGTGCTTATTTCTCATACTAATAGAACCCTTGAATTTCCATTGTGCCAATTACTGCCTAGACAAGAGTGAGCTTGACAAGCTTCCTTCTAGCCTGGCATGGCCATATTATTCAACTCTGTTACATGAAATGTAAGCAGAATGAAGTCATGCCTCTTAAGTTTCTTGCTTCACATTGGCTGGAATGTTTCTGAGTTACACTGGACCATAAGGATGTGGTCAATACCCAAGGATTGCAAAGTAACTAGGTGGAAAGAAGGTTGATTCTTGCCATCATGGAGCCACCATACGAGCCCCCAAAATAAATTATCTTGTTTAAGCTGTTGCTATTTGAGGACTCCATTATTGCAACCGCAGCTATACCAGAAATAATATAGCCACCTAAGAATCTCATGTGTTCCACATTTAGAAACGAGGTCATCTGTCTGTCAAAGGATCATTAGAGAGAGTAGCATTATTTGGGATTCCATTCATGCTAAAAGATTGATTTGCCTATATAATTGTCTGTTAAAAAAATAAAATATTAATCTCATTATTTTCCCGCATATTATTTAATGATTCATTAGTATCTCTGTGTTTATTCAGGAACCTAGTAATTATTTTTCTGAAGCAATGCTAACAGACGGCTAAAGAAGTTTAAATAATAATTTTGCAAATATGAATTGCAGGCTCAGAATTAAGTTTGATATTTACAATGGTGGGTGTGAGATTTCCTGAGGCAGCAGGACAAATGGATGCTTAACACCTGTTAGCTTTATTGAATAACAACAGCCGCTCGCACCCCAAAATCTCTAAGCAAACCTATCTTCACACTCTAGAATCTTCACATTCTAAAAGGATTGTTTGATCTAAAAATACATTTTTATTCTCTTAAGTAGGAATACTTATCAATGCCATCTTTATCAGTATCGATCTTCTTTTATGCTAAAACATTTAACTTTAATAAAAGTTTAACTGGAAAGATAAAATTCGACGTGATAAATGCTTTCCTTTTTTTCCTGATCACTAATGTATCTTTTTCATCCTAAACTTAATGTATCGTTTTCATCCTAACCTTAAAATGTTGGCTTTTTTCAGGTTGCAACTTCAGTCATTTCACCTCCCTCTACATTTTCATAGTTAACTATCTTTTTCCACTTTTTCTAAGATCCAGAGTTGAACTTGTTTCTTCCCTAAGAAACTCTTTCCCCATTCTCCTAATATTTCAGTATCAGTCTATAAAAGAGAAGCATTCTGTCACCACCTTAACTTTCTCAGAAATTCTGGAGAGAAACCTTTCACCTTTACTTACTCAGAGGAGATATATTGGCTTATTCATGACCATCTCCAAGGTTAGACTGGGTCAACCTCTATTTCTTCTCTGGATCTGCCTGTCTCATGGCCAGATTGGAAGGGCCATTGGTTCCCCTTCTCTAACGGTGAGGAGGAGTGAAAGCTGAGAACTTGGTTTTCAAAGGCAGGCAGGTTGGGGAAGGCACATTCTGTGATGCTCTCTATCTGTTTGCAGCTGGGTTTGTGCACGAGATTGTTATTCTTCTTGGGGCTGGCAAGGTGTTTGTGAAGTAGCTGAATGTTTAGAGCTGTTTGGGAGGTAATAGAAAGCCTCAACTTAATATTAGATCAAAGCCACATTCAGGCCCACCAAATATATCAAAATTCATGCATTTTTGAGTTGTTAAACTCCATGTATCTAGTAAGAAAGCTTATACTTTCCTGGCTTCCTGTGTCTCTATCGTCAATTGCTTAAAGTGATGATAGAGAAAGAAGATGATAAATTAAAGCTTCTTTAATACATAACAAGGTCCGCCAACACCAAGCCCTAAATTTCTCTTCATCTCTTGGAACAAGACTCTCACCTTTCCATGTGTCCTATGTCGACTAAAAAAATATTCACAACCTAAACGTTGAGAGTTATGTTTTATTCAGCAGAAATTTTTAGGACTTCAAGCCCGTGAGGCAGTATCTCAAGTAACCCTGAGAGAACTGCTCCGAGGAGGTGAGGGGGGAAGCCAGATTATATAGGAGTTTTGCAACAAAGGGCAGGTAGTCTGAACATCAAAAGATTATTGTTAAAGAAAACCAGATATCCCAAGTTAAGGAATTTAGCTCTTTTCTATGCATGGGAAGAGGCAAGAGTCTGGGCTTACTGAAATCATTCCTTTGATAGGCACCTCAGCTATCTGGGCCAGTACCCTGAGTTTTCACATCCTGAGTTTCCTCAGGGCTCACCTTAGGGAGAGGTTGCAGTCTGATGGTTGCTAGATGGCAGGTATTCTTTCCTTCCTGAGTTTCCTCAGAGGTCACCAGCTCACTGTCAGAGAGTGGCTTCAATTGCTGATGACTGTGACATCCTTTGTTTACTGACGTGGCAGGCAATATTCCATTTCTCACCTAAGATGCAATAGAGATAAAGGGAGTAGATGAATCTCCCAAGAAGTGATGGAAAGTATAATAAAGAGAGGACAAGAGAAGGGAGGATGAGAAAAGAGTAAAAAAGTGAGAGTGATAACATGAATTTTGTTTTAAAGGATTTTTGAGAAGAGTCTCTTGATCTGGAAATTAGAATCCACTCTTACCTCCAAGAGACATCAGTAGACTGGATTAAAATTTGTAAATTGGTTAACAGCTGAAGAATAGAAGTGGAGGGAATGGAGGCAGCATCATATTTTTGGTGATGTGGGAAGAACAGTGATGAAATAACACAGTGAGCATGACTGTGGATCAGGTGCTTGTGTACGAAATCAGGAGTCCATTGGTCACACCTCAAAACCGAACTTTAGGCAGTAGCAATTATGGTCATGAGTGTATAATGTCTATGTCTATGTCTACAGCTACATCTACATCTACGTCTATATCTATATCATCTATATCTATACCTATATCATATCTGTATCATCTATCTATATCTCCTGATATAGTATTATTTTGAATAAAATTAAATTACTAGACCTCATTCTACATATTTCCTAGAGAGGAAACACACTTTTTTTGTTTTTCCTTTTTTTTTTTTTTTTTTTTTTGCGGTTCGCGGGCCTCTCACTGCTGTGGCCTCTCCTGTTGCGCAGCACAGGCTCCGGACGCGCAGGCTCAGTGGCCATGGCTCACGGGCCCAGCCGCTCCGCGGCATGTGGGATCTTCCCAGACTGGGGCACGAACCCGCGTCCCCTGCATTGGCAGGCGGACTCTCAACCACTGTGCCACCAGGGAAGCCCTGTTTTTCCTTTTTAAAGTCACTGTTTATTTACTTAATTAATATTTATTTTGTTATTCAGTTTATTAGATAACCAATAATAAAAGAGTAAACATAAAAAGTAGTTTATCTTTGTGGAATGTTCAGTGAGGTAGAAAATGTAGACTTAAAAAATTATATTGTGTCAAGGAAGAGAAATTAGAAGATGCCTAGAGATAAATAACTGGAAACTTGATTTTTTTTTTCTGGGTAAGAGACTAGACATGGGTCAGAGGGCTTCCTGGTGGAAGAAGCAGGAGAAATATTAATGATACTTAAAAATGAAGGGACATGAGAGGGCTTCATAGGGACAGAAAGCAGCTCATTTAAGTCTGGAGGGGAGAAACATTGTGGTACCTTTACAAAATAGAAAAATCTCATTATAGTTGGAATAAACAAGGGTAAGGGTGGTAAAAGATGGCTCTTAAAAGAGAGGTGTGGACCAGGCAAATTAAAGATTTCAAATTTTATTGTAAAGAGGTTGCAAACAGAGGAAAGGCATGGCCACATTTGCATTTGAGGCAGATCACTCATGAGGCAGCATGTTAAATGGATAGGAGGGGGCAAGAGTAAAGGCAGTGGAGAAGAATGGAAGCTTGGACTGGTGTATATCCCTGAGAATGGATTGGAGTAAGATAATTCTAAAGGTATTTAAGTGGTAGGATAAAACAGTTTCCTTCTATATTTGAAGGCTGAGTGAGGAAAATGGAGGAGATGATGGGGATAAATTCTAGCCTATTATCTGGGTGGAGGAGGATACCATTTCCCAACATAAGACATAACTGAAGGGCCATCATTTCTAGGATGAGGGAGTTCTCCCACTGCCTTTTTAGACTTCCAACAATCAAGCCTCTAGCCTCCATGAAAATCCTGTTTCTCTGTATTCATCTTCTAGGGCTGTCATAACAAAATACCACAGACTGGGAAGCATAACAATATAAATACATATTCTCACAGTTCTGGAGACTGGAAGTCCAAAATAAAGGTGTTGGCAGGTTTGCTTTCTCTGGAGGCCTCTCTCCTTGGCTTGCTGAGGCTGCCTCTTGTTGTAACCTCATATGTTCTCTTTTTTGGGGGGGAGTGGGAGGTGTGCACGGGGTTTAGTTGCTCTGTGGCATGTGGGATCATCCCAGACCAGTGCTCGAACCTGAGTCACCTTCATTGGCAGATGGATTCTTAACCACTGTACCACCAGGGAAATCCCCCCTCTATTTCTTTTTCTTTCTTTTTTTTTTTTAAACACCTTCATTGGAGTATAATTGCTTTACATTGCTGTGTTAGTTTCTGCTATATAACAAAGTGAATCAGCTATATGAATATGTATGTCCCCATATCCCCTCACTCTTGTGTCTCCCTCCCACCCTCCTTATCCCACCCCTCTAGGTGGTCGCAAAGTACCGAGCTGATCTCCCTGTGGCATGCAGCTGCTTCCCACTAGCTACCTATTTTACATTTGGTAGTGTGTATATGCCAGTGCCACTCTTTCACTTCATCCCAACTTACCCTTCCCCCTCCCCGTGTTCTCAAGTCCATTCTCTTAAGTCTGTGTCTTTATTCCTGCCCTGCCCCTAGGTTTATCAGAACCTTTTTTTTTTTTTTTTAGATTTCATATATATGTGTTAGCATATGGTATTTGTTTTTCTCTTTCTGACTTACTTCACTCTGTATGACAGTCTCTAGGCCCATCCACCTCACTACAAATACCTCAATCTTGTTTTTTTTTATGGCTGAGTAATATTCCGTTGTAAATATGTGCCACATCTTCTTTATCTATTCATCTGTAGATGGACACTTAGGCTGCTTCCATGTCCTGGCAATTGTAAATAGTGCTGCCATGAGCACTGAGGTACTTGACTCTTTTTGAATTATGGTTTTCTCTGGGTATATGCCCAGTAGTGGGATTGCTGGGTCATTTGGTAGTTTTATTTTTAGTTTTTTAAGGAACCTCCATACTGTTCTCCACAGTGGCTGTACCAATTTACATTCTCACCAGCAGTGCAAGAGGGTTCCCTTTTCTCCACACCCTCTCCAGCATTTATTGTTTGCAGATTTTTTGATGATGGCCATTCTTACTGGTGTGAGGTGATACCTCATTGTAGTTTTGATTTGCATTTCTCTAATGATTAGTGATGTTGAGCACCTTTTCTTGTGTTTGTTGGCAATCTGTATGTCTTCTTTGGAGAAATGTCTATATAGGTCTTCTGCCCATTTTTGGATTGGGTTGTTCATTTTTTTCATATTGAGCTTCATGAGCTGCTTGTTTTTTTTTTTTTTTTTTTTTTTTTTTTTTTTTTTTTTGTGGTGCACAGGCCTCTCACCGCTGTGGCCTCTCCCGCTGCAGAGCACAGGTTCCAGACACTCAGGCTCAGCGGCCATGGCCCACGGGCCCAGCCGCTCCACAGCACGTGGGATCCTCCCGGACTGGAGCATGAACCCACGTCCCCCCCATCAGCAGGCGGACTCCCAACCACTGTACCACCAGGGAAGTCCTGCTTGTATATTTCAGAGATTAATCCTTTGTCAGTTGCTTCATTTGAGATATTTTCTCCCATTCTGAGGGTTGTCTTTTTGTCTTTTTTATGGTTTCCTTTGCTCTGCAAAAGCTTTTAAGTTTCATTAGGTCCCATTTGTTTATTTTTTATTTCTATTTCCATTCCTCTAGGAGGTGGGTCAAAAAGTATTTTGCTGTGACTTATGTCATAGGGTGTTCTGCCTATGTTTTCCTCTAAGAGTTTTATAGTGTCTGGCCTTACCTTTAGGTCTTTAATCCATTTTGAGTTTATTTTTGTGTATGGTATTAGGGAGTGTTCTAATTTCATTCTTTTATATGTAGCTGTCCAGTTTTCCCAGTGCCACTTATTGAAGCCTCATACATTCTTTACTCTGTGCACACATCCCAGGTGTCTCTTCTTTTTCTTGTTAGAACACCAATCCTACTGGGTTAGGACCTCCCTTTCATGATGTCATTTAACCTTGGCTACCTCTTTAAAGGCCCTATTTCCAACTACAGCCACACTGGGGGATAAAACTTCAACATATGAATTTGTGGGGGACACAATCCCATCCACAGACTTTCCCACACATTCACTAAGTACTAGATTCTTTCTTCACTAGACTTTAACAAATGAAAGCCAAAGCCAGTATTACTTATGTTAAAAACAAATGTCTTCATATTTTATGACATTTCTTTTTTTATATAAATATTTAGAATGCAGAAATATTGTCTTATAAAATTTTCTATGTCTCTCTTGTATAGGGCTAGGCCCATAATCACACACACACACACACACACAAAACAAAGCAAAAACAGAAACTTAATGTTTGAATGGCCATGAATATTTTAGAGATTTATACCATTCACTATCAGGTTGTAAGCATCAAGAAGATAAAACACATTATATATCTGAGGTATTATAGGTCTAGACATTTATTCATTTATGAGAGAAAGAATTCATATTTATAAGGTCAAATAACAAATTTAAATATTGGGACTTAATATTGTAGTCTTCCTGTCTGTAAGTTTGCCATATATCTCATTGTTAACAAACCAAGCTTTTAATTAGCAAAGAATTATTGTGTTTGTGCATTGTGAATTAATCAAAATTATTATAGCCAAACAAGAATGATAGTTAACAGATTAGTTATCATCCATGTTAAATAGAGTCTAAATCCCTCCTTATAGTAGTTCTGAAAATGTTTTACAATATTGAAATGGACTCATTCCTTCAGGTCTGTTCTCATAATCATATCATGATTATTCATATTTGTAGATTAACACAGAGTTTATCTAAGCTACTTTTAAAAATACAATTTGTGGTTTTGTAGAGATTTTCAAATTGGTTATGCATGTAAAACAGCATCATACTTGCATAAAATATCTTAATAAGGTAGTTGAATGGAATAAAAAATCATTAAGAAAATACATCCTAGATGTGAGTTTACCTCCTACAGTTAAAAATGTGAATATCCTAATACTGAATATAAGTGCCATTAACAGCCTGTGAGAGATAACAATTCATTCTTGGGTTATTCACTTAGTCAACCAATATTCATGAAACACTTACCAAGACATCACTATATGTAAGACACAGTTCATTAAAAAAATAGACAATATTCAAGAACATAAGAAATTTAAAAGACATCAAAGTGGGATACATAACATATGGGATATATAACATTGCCACAATATATCCCTCTACACTTGTACTATTTTTCAAGGAACCTTGTTTGTTTTAATAAATATGTAAGAGAAACAAACATAAACCAGTTAACTTTTGAAAAGAAATAAGTCAAGGAAAAAATATGGACTCTTGGAAAGGAGAGTAATTATGTATTGTTTTTCTGATAATAGCCATTTTAAGAGGGTAAGGTGATACCTCATTGTGGGTTTGATTTGCAGTTCTCTGATAATTAGGGATGTTGAGTACCTTTTCATGTACCTGTTGGCTGTTCTATATCTTCCCTAGAAAAATCTGTGTTCAGATATCCTGCCCATTTTCAATTGAAATGTTTGGGGTTTTGCTATTGAGTTGTGAGAGTTCTTTATGTATTTTGGATATTAACCCCTTATCAGACATATGGTTTGCAAATATTTTCTCCCATTTGGTAAGTTGCTTTTCATTTTGTTCATAGTTTCCTTTATTTTATAGAGCTTTCTAGTTTGATGAAGTCATACTTGTTTATTTCTGCTTTTGTTGCCTTTACTTCTGGTGTCAAATCCAAAATAGCATTGCCAAGACCAATGTCCAGAAACTTTCCCCCAGTGTTTTCTTTCAGTTTTATGGTTTCAGATATTACATTCAAATCTTTAATCCATTTTGAGTTGATTTTTTTGTATGGTGTAAAATAAGGGTCCAATTTCATTCTTTTGTATGTGGATATCCAGTTTTCCCAACACCATTTATTGAAAAGACTTTCCCCATTGTGTATTCTTCGCACCTTTATCAAAAAGTAGTTGACCTCATATGTGAGGTTTTATTTCTGGGCTCTTGATTCTGTTCCATTGGCCTGTGTGTCTGTTCTTATGCAAGTACCATACTGTTTTGATCACTACAACTTTGTAATATAAATTTAAATCAAGAAATGTGACGTCCCCATCTTTGTCCTTCTTGCTCAAGATTGTATAAACTATTTGGCATCACTTGTGGTTCCATAGGTGTATGCAAAGATGCTCAACATCACTGATTATCAAAGAAATGCAAATCAAAACCACAATGAAATTTCATCTCACATCTGTTAAGAATGGCTATCATCAAAAAGACCAGAGATAAGAAGTGTTGACAAAGATGTTGGAAAAAAGGGTACCCCTGTGCAATATTGGTAGGAATATGAATGTGTATAGTCACTATAGAAAACAGTATGGAGTTTCCTTAAAAAAAAATAGAACTACCATATGATCCAGCAATCCCAATTCTTGATATATATCCAAAAGAAAGAAAATCACTATCTTGAAGAGATATTTGAACTTTCATGTTCATTGCAGCATTATTCATAGTAGCCAAGATATGGAAATAACCTGTCAGTTAACAGATAAATGTACACGGTGGAATATAATTTGCCTTAAAAAATGAAATCCTGATTATGCAACAACATTGATGAACTTGGTGGGCATTATGCTTAGTGAAATGAACCAGATACAGAAATGCAAATATTGCATAATCTCACTTATAGGTGGACTCAAAAAAAAGTCAAACTCATAGTAACAGAGAGTATGATGGTGGTTACTAGAGGCTGGGGAAAGTGGGAAAAGGGGCGATATTGTTCAAAGGGTACAAAGTTTCAGTTATAAGATGAATAATTTCTGGAGACCTAATATAGAGTATGGTGAATTAGTTAATACTAATGTATTGTGTACTTGAAATTTACTTCAAGAGTAAGTCTCATACACACACACAGTAAATATATAAAGTGATGGATAAGTTAATTAACTTGATTATGGTAATAATTTTACAATATATACATATACCAAAATACCACATTGTGCACCTTAAACACATAGAATTTTTATTTGTCAGTAATACTTCAGTAGAACTGGAAAAAACGAATACACACTTATTGATTCATTCTGTTGATATTTATTTAATAACTACACTGTATTAGTCATTATTCTTTGGTCTGAACCAAATGCTGTATTTCTCAAATTCTAACTAGTGAAGCTTCCCTGCCTCTGCCCTCTGCTGTAGACTGATAATTTTGTAAAATGCAGTGTATATATTCTTAATTATTGCAACATTATCAATTTGCTCTTAAAGTTTCTAAATACCAATGCTCATTTTCCATACTTTTGTTGTAGATCATTAATAAAAATTTACAGAAAGTCAAAACATCAGTCCATGCTTTGAGTTGCACTGTAGAAGGGGATATAAAATAATAATCCAGAGACTCTGAACTTCATTTCAGTAAAGAATCCATCAAATAAATAACCTAAAATGTAACACCAATACCATGATATATTACAAAAGCCTTAAGTAGTACAAAATAGGTTGGTCTATAATGTACTAACAGAAACCAATTGTATAAGCAGGAAAAAAAATCTCTGCAAATCCAAGTCTAAAACCAATACTAATGGTTTTCTCCAAGGAGAGAGACTAATGAGGTGGGGAGGGAGTGTGAGGAGGATGTTGGTAACATTTCTTTTCACTTTTGACTTTGTATACCCTTTAAATTTTTAAAATTTCTGTGCCTCTATTCCTTACTCAAGATGATTAATTAATTTACAATTATAATTTATTAATATAATAAAGGTGTAAATATATTTTATTTAATACCTTTAAATACCTTTTAGTAAAAATAGATATTTTTCAATACTCTTTTAAAATGTTAATATTTTAATCATAAAACTATTAGTCTTAATGCATTTAATCTTTGCTCATGTGTGTTATACCTAACCTGCTACTCTTACACCATAGGGCACACACACACGACTTATGTGATATATGATATTTATTCCAGTTGTTCTGCCATTGATTTCAAAAAATTATTGTATATTACATTGTGTGTTGTGTGATTAGTTTTCTTAGATGTGGGTTTTTTTAGTGCCCTTTCTTGTAGCTATCTTTTTTCTTCCTGTTTTATTGAAATATAATTGACATACAGCACTGTATAAGTTTAAGGTGTACAGCATAATGCTTTGACTTACATACATCATGAGATGATTACCACAATAAATTTAGTAAATATCCATCTGCATGAAAATAATATTAATATGTAAATATTTATTCAGTTTCAAAGAAGGTAGTTTGAATTAGATGTCCCAAGCATTTGTGGGAAATAATTTTTTTCCTTAATTCCACTGAGGACAACACATCCATCCAAATAAGAGATCAAAGGATTTACGTATGGTGAGATTTGATCATACTGTTTCTTTTCTTTCAGTCTGATATTCTAGTCATGTGTGTACCACATGAGAGGGTCAACATGAACATGGATGCGGATGACAGTTTTTCAAAGGGAAATCCCAACACTTATTATTCAACTTTTCCTGTTAGGACGATTTTCAGATATTTGAGCATACTTTTCCTGAATATTAAAATCTGAGAATCCAAGTAACATGAAAAATACAGAAATCATAAAAAGACCATCTGTGTCATACTTTGGGCTCTGTTGCTAGGAAGATTCACAAGGGTAAACTTGGCCCCATCATACATTGATGTCATTTCTGGATACTGAAAGTAGATAAAAATCATAAGTGTATTAAAACAAATAAAGGCAATGGTCATGGTTGCAGTTTTTTTACCTTTCATTAGTAACTAACTGAATAAACTGACTCATTCAACAAATAATCCCTGCACTGATCTTCTATCTGGAAGATGGGTTATGCAGAGTGCTACATGTGGGAAATGTAATCACACAAATAATAAAATCTAGGGTTCTACCTATAGTATTAGTAATTCAGGAAGAGCTATGTCAGGTGAATAAGTACTAACAATACAAAATGTAATATATTATGAGCTGTAGCAGATGTACCAATAAGTCTAAGAAAAATGTAGATTAAGGAAATGTCACCTAAATTTAGGGCTTCAGTGTGAGTTTCACTAAAAAGTTTATCAAACATCAAGGTCAAAATGTCAAGGAAATGTGCCCAGCCCCATCATCTTCAGACATACATGGAATACATTGTCTTAAGTTCTTTCCACAGAGAGTCAAGCTCCTTAATGGGTTGACTCCATGTTGTCAATAGACAGCTCCAGGTTGTTCTCAATTAGAATGCCATCATGATATCATCTTAGCACTGTTACAGGGATATTAGGTGTGGAGCAGTCTGGTCTAGTTACAGGCTCCTCAGTCCAGTTCACATCCTGGATTGTAAGCTCTCCTGTTTTTCCTGAGCACATACCCAGGAAGCAGCTTTGACCTGAAGCTGAGTGAGAGGACTATAGTCTGCATCTTCCACTGACTGCCATCTTTTAAGAATTGGGATGAAAAAGCTCTTGATTATTAACTCCTCTTTTGTTCCTAATTGTTTATAGTTTTGCAAAAACTTGGCAAGATAAAGTTTGGAATTAGACATGCTTAGGCTCAAGCCATTACTCTGAAATTTGCCATCTGTGTGACTTGGATAAATTACTTTACCCCTCTTCACCCTTGATTGTTCACTTGTAAGATGAACATTAGGTAAAATGATATGTATATGTCTGGCACAGAGTGAGCATCCAATAGCTTTTACCTACTGTAATGGTAATAGCATCACTTTTATTTAGCGGCCAACCATAAATCCTCTACATTTAAGGCCAGGTGTACAGTTCCCTTTGTCTAAAAATATCTCCATCGATTTTCCACTTACTGAGGCCCACTCCATTTTTACAATCCTGTTTAAGTCCAACCTTACATTTCCTACAATAACTAGTTATGGCCCCCAAATTAAATGTTTATTTGGCTAAATGCAAATTAGTGTTTGATAGTCAAGTGAGAGAGTTAATAAGTGGTTAAAATATGCTAAGATTAATGCATATTAGTTAATTCTAGTATCATAATTTGAATACCAGACACAGTATGATTGGAAGAATAGTTAGGTTGCCTAGGTTCAAATTACAGCCCCGTTATTACCAGGTGTGTGACTTTGGGCAATTTGTCTCACCTCCCCAAACCTCAGTTTCATCAGGCGGAAAAAAAAAAAAAAAAAGATGTTAAGCATAATATTACATAAGGTTCAACTTCTTGATCTGTGATCAGTTTTTTCAACTTTATTGAACATGCTGTGACACCAGTGGCTATGGCACCACCAGTATCCATTCCATATATAGTAGTGCAAAAATATATACCAATACTGGTTACTTCTAGAACAAGATTTGACTATAGCATATTCTCACTGAATATTTTAAGCTTTATCTGATTTGAAGAATATTTACTGGCTCTGGAGTCTAATGGCCTAGATTCAAACTTTGGCTCTTCCATTCACTATCTCATAATTCACAGAGTTTTATTCAAAAGATTGGTGATTCCAGAGAGGTATCTGATGATGAGTTTTCTTAGGAGTTTCTGAAAAGCATTTCTGGCACTGTCAGTGTACATTAAAATTTGCCATTTTTCTTTTCCACAGAGTAAAGTTTGGATATGTTAAGAAGGGAAGAGCAGTAATAATAGATAAACAGCATTATTAATCTAACAGTAAGCCAGGAATTTGAACACTTGGATACATAAAGCTGAGTATTATCTAACTAAACATGGGTGCTTGCATGCACAAACAGAGTTTCTAATCACAGCTATCGCCTTCTTAATAATAATAATTTCAAAGAACTTCATGCAAATATATTGAATTTTTTATTCCAAATAGTGTTCATGAGCATATGGATGAAAATATTTGACTTTATATTGATTTTTTAACTCTGAATGTAAAAAATAATTATTGTATATTACATTGTGTGTTGTGTGATTATTTTCTATTAGATGTGAGCTTTTTAGTGTTGTTTCTTGTAGCTATCCTTTTCTTCTCATTTTATTGAGATATAATTGACATATAGCCCTGTGTAAGTTTAAGGTGTACAGCATAATGATTTGACTTACATACATCATGAGATGATTACCACAGTAAGTTTAGTAAACATCCATCTAAATGAAAATAGTATCAACATATAAATTTAAAAAAAAAAATTCTTGTGGAAAACCAACTTTTAGTGAGTGCATACCATTCCACCACTATTCCCAGTCATAGCAACAACCCTAGAAAAGTACTGTTAGAAATTAAATGGAAAGTATAAGTGAGTTTCTAGGAACCTCACCCAAGCTATCTACCTTCAGCTTTTAGATTGTATTGGATTTCATGTTGCTGAACAACTATAATGATGATAGGCCCATTTTAGAGATTGAAGCTGTAATGACAATAATTAATCAATCATTTATTTATTTACTCATTAATGTAATCAATTAACATTTTCTGAGTGCTTATCATGGCACAGGACCATATTATCTTTGTGATAGCAAAAAATACTGCTTTTTGTTTGTTTCCACATTAAAATATTTTCTTCAGCATGTATAGACTGGAAAATTTTGCATAAGAGAAGTTCCACATGTAAAATAGGAAAGGGAAATATTAATATGTAGTCTACTTTATGTTTATTACACAGGAAATACATGAATAGATGCTCTTACTATCACAAAGTACAGATGCTGGAGAAGAATATAGAATAAAAAGTGAAATCCCCTTCAATGTTTCACCCACAATTTATATGCACCCATCAGAATTTTTGCAGTGTATTTACATATACTCCCATATTCCCATATATAAAATACATGTTTATTTATGTACATACATATACATATGTACAATTTTAGAGTTGTGTGGGTTTGTTTTAAACATACATCAGTTTGTGCTATAATATTGTTCTATAATTTGTTTTGTTTGTATCTATACTTTGGAGATTTTTCCATGTTAGTATATTTAGCCATACTTTTTTTTCTTTTAACTGAAGCATGGAAGGCTATTTCAGGGAGGTGTGCTTTAAAGTTGATCATTAAAATTAACCTGTAAGATGGCTATTACAATCAGCAGTTTAATAAGCCTGGAAAGGTGAAGAACAATTTCCCCATCTTGGAAAGTAGTAAGTAAGTACTGGGGTCTGGATATGAATTTAAGTCCTTGTGTGTCTTATTGTTGTTTCTTGTTTTTTTCTTAAATTTTATTCAATATCTCATTTGTACGAGTTTGAAAGAAAGAAACATTATAATTTGTGCATGTGCAAAATGGGATGGTCTAGGTCAAAAGAAGGAATATTGCTTAAACAAAAATGCTTAACTTCTGGATGCAAAGCATTTAAAAAGACTTGTTTGGATCAACTAGGTTTATTTCAGGTATTTTTTTTTACATCGAACATTTTACATTAAATTAGCAATAATACAGAACTGTGACAAAGGTTCTTGTGAGGAAGATGGATGGGGTACAAATTAAACAAAAGGGGACAAAAGTTAAGGTCCCTTGTGTCTTTGGGCTCCCCCAAAAGTAGTTGCTAAGGCAAATACATGGATCTAGGTGGTTTATTTTGGAGGAGATTCTACAAATCACTAGTGAGGAAGTGAGGAAAGTGAGATCAGGAGAGGAAAAATCCAATACCAAGTGCATCAATAGCTTCTGGGTAACTGAGGCTCAACCCTTCAGATGACCCTTTGAGTAATAATGCAGAAACTGCTTCAGACATGTCCCACCAAACATGGAACGAGTCTAAGATATTCAGTCACAGAATCCCACACCTCCATAGTTGGAAATTGTGTCCAAGGATATTAATTCCCCTGTCCTATCCTCCACTTGGGTTGCTTCTGTGCTTGGCTGAATGGCCTTTCAAGTCATCAGAGAGCAAAACAGAGAACCTCTTATCAAACAGCTGCAAAGTGTAGGGAATCATCCACCATCACTAAACTGAAATAGGGTGCGAAGAAGTGATATAGTTTAGGGTGTCACGAATGTCAGCTTCAATCTCATTAACCATTAAGCAATGAAAAGCCAGGCCTTGGTTAGAATTACAAAGTAGAAGGAAAATCTCTGTGGGGTTCTTCTATTGCTCCATCAATAAACTCTCCTCTTCTTCCCGCATCGACCATCCTAGACTAACCTCCACACAATATTTACTTGCATCGTGCTATCATCAAACACATTATGTACATCAACAAAAATGTTAAAAGAATGTTAATTGATAAGTTATATTTCACAAGCACAATTAAATTTTAATCAAAAGCCTTCAAAGAAGGGAAGGATTCATGGAACCAAAGAAATGATGTATTACACATAGATGGATGGTGAGATCATTATTTTGAGACTGATTTTTATTCTACCTAATTGTAATGAGAAAGAAAAATGAATATGTTCAAGGAAACTGTATTCACTAATACATTCGTTTGTTTCTTTTTTCTTTATTTAACACTGAATTATAAAGGACCTTGTATGTGTCAGGCATAGTTAAAGGTACTACAAATATTACAAAATACAACCTAGAACAAGGCAGGGGAGGTCACAAAACTCAAGAAACCTTGGTCCAGAGAAGAGATACGATTCATATGTAACAAATAAATATGTGGAATAATCACTGATTCCCATCAATGTTATGAAAGAAACCGTCAGGGTGAGAGATAAAGAATTACTGGATTGAGTAGGATGGGTAAAGGGACTTTAGATATGGTTGTGAGAAAAGGTCTCTTTGAAGATATAATATATAAGCTGAGTTCCTTGGAGTGGAAAATCAGGCCACCATGTTACAAAACTCTGGGGAAACCAGTCACATCATAGTCTAAATGAGTGTTAACCCTGGAGTTGTGCTGTACACATGGCATAGCTATATATGATAGCTTTGATGAGAAAGAGGAATATTTGGAAAGTTTCATTCTAGGCCAAACAAATAGCAAATGTGAAGTTTCTAAATTGGAAAAAAGATAAGTTTAAGGCTGGAGACTAATATGTGTGGGAAAAAATGGGGTTGGGGGAAGGGGATTAAAAGAGAGAGAAAAGAGCAGTTCATGCAGACTCTTGTAGACCATGAGAAAGAGGTAAGATGAAGATGAGAATAGAGGACAAAACAAAAGAAGAAAAAAGACAGTGAGAAAGAGGAGGAAGAGGAAACAGAAAAGGAGGGAAAATATAGAGAAGTGAGGGATAGTAATGTTGCTTAAAGGGTAAAAATTAAAGACCATGGTGATTTAAAATAAATTATTAAGACTCAGAAAACAAAAATGGTAAAACTTGTCAGTATCTCAGAAAAAAAGAAAACCCTACTAACACTTAGAGGTATAATGAGTATAGTTTCTGACATATAAAGAACTATAATCTGGAAGGAACAACTAATAAAGAAATAGGAAATGGGAATTCTGCTTTCCTGAGATTTTAAAGCCAAGTTTGTCCAGTAATCCCTATAGAGACAAATATGGACAGAGAGTCTTATAGAATCTGTAAACAAAGATTCTTATCTCCTGTATTATATTTTCTATATTTATAGTTTATAAACCCATGAGACAGATTTTCCTAGGATGTTCTTATTCTGACTTAATTTCAAATATGTCTAAAAGAAAAAACTGAAGCATTTATACACCTTGACAGGCATACAGAAATTTTGCTCTGCTACCCACATTATCTGTAGGATTGTCATTCTTTTTGTCTTTCTACTTTGCATTCACAATGTACAGCAACAATTATTTAGTTGTGGAGAAATTCCTGTGTTGTTTTGAAATGAGTTATAATCAGTTATAAAATTTGGCATGCATGTATTTTATTGTCCAAAGACACTAGAGCTCTCAGATATGTTTTCTATTTGTAGTAGGGGTAAGGACAAGATGAGGATTTAATTTAGTTCTCACCCATCCAAAGGTGTCAACATTTGTTCTTCATAAATTTCTCTGTGGATAAGTATTAAGAAAAAATACCTTTGCCTGAAGTCTGGCCTGTTATGTCATTGTGCATTTCATGTTTGCTTTAGTGGACAGAATATTAGGTTGAGGCAACACCCACCACATTATGCATAAGAGCACATTATGAAAGCAGATTTTGCCAAGAGTTGCTGGGCTTGACTTGGTTGTGTCAGTTAAAAAAATTTTAACATCTTGGATCAAGTGTCTAGTACGTGAAGAATTAGAATATGTAAAGATGGGTTGCCTGAACTCATGTAGGTATGCCATTTGTGCAGACAGCATCTCTACACAGCTTCCGTGATTAAATCCTGACTGATGAGTATTTAGGGTGTATGAAGGGATCATAACCTTTATTTTTAAATGGATCACTCTGACTGCTGTTTGGATGTGTAAGAAAGGGATACCACTGGAATCTAGAAGACCACTTAGGAGGCTACTGCAAAGAGATGGAGGGACGTGGACAGGTTCAGTATGTCTCTTGGAGGTAGACTTGATAGGACTTGATAAAAATGTGAAATGCCTTATAAAATTCCATATACAATTTAGATTTATGAATCTCTTAAAAAGTGGAGAATTTTAATAATATTGGCCAATAATGAGTTAAGTGGTGGTTTCCCCTTAATTAGAATAGGTGACCTCAGGTTGCTCAGAGTGCCCATCCATTGCTTCCTGGTATCTTATACATTTCTCACTTTATTCCTTGACAATGTATGCTGGGTTGCTATATGCCAGGCCTTTATGAAATGTTTAATACACAATAGCCTTTTTTCTGTGAAGTTGCTATTATTTTTAAGAAATTTCATGGAAGAATGGAAAGAATATTGGGCTTTGAGCCAAAATCACTGAGCACAATTAAGGCAACACTAATTATCCCAGTCACACTGGACCTTTCAGAATCTTCTAATCTGTAACAATGAGGATAAAAACATCTGTTCAGTCTCCCCTACAGAGTGGTTGTGAGGATCTAATGGGGGCAGTAACTCTCTTCTCTGGCTCTAATACCATGTTGAGTATGCATCTCACTTTGTTCTGCCTTCTATTTTAATTTCTCACGTAGTTTATATGTTGTTCTTCTCCACAAGGTCATTAAGTCCTTGAGGTCTAGTAATGTGCTTGATTCATCTTTGCATCTCCCATAGCTTGAGCATAGAGCTTTGAATAGAGTGGCACTAAGGAAAAACTTAAGTTTGTTGAGCAAATGTATGAGGTATATTTTATATGTTGTAAACGGTTCCCAACATATAAATTTTTAGTACATCGATGAGTCACTGTGTCCTGATTTTCTACTGGCCACCTGAGCAATACAGGTAAGTCTGCTTTCAGTCTGAATCTACAGATAGGTACCAATTGCAGTAGTTAGTTGATCTTGCTGTCAAAATTCAAGAAATCTAACTCAAAGTGATTTAAGCTCTAAAGGTCTGAGAAGCTCACAGGTAGGAAATGTGAGTGGTATGGCTCGATTAGGGTACTGTTTGTTCTCTGGTTCTTGTGGCTTGGTTCTACTCTCTATGGATTCTTTTAGCTTGAACTGGATTGCCTGGTTATGGAATGAAGTTCATAAAATTCTATAGCAGTTTTAGGTTTTACATCAGCTCATCACTCTCAATAGGAGAGAGGTGATACTCATAAATGGTGCTATTGAGCTTGGGATGTGATATTTCTTTACCGTATGAAAATATACATATATATATAATTTTTCTTTTTGCTGCCAGTCAATCATTGACAAAAGGGCTGCACTGACTAAGACTAATGAGGGTTCTTTCCTAAAGCTGGTATAGAATCACGTGCTGCTACACATTGAAGAAATGGTGGAACAGCTGCTGGAGATTCAACCTCAACATCTGATCTGGACTTAATGTCCCCCTCCCCCAATTCATATGGTGAAATCCTAATTCCCAATGTGATGGTGTTTGGAAGTAGAATCTTTGGGAGATAATTAGATTTAGATGAGGTAATGATGGCGGAGCCCCATGATGGGATAAATTCCCTTACAAGAAGAAGAAACACCAGAGTGCTCTCATTCTCTGCTTTTCTCTCCCATGTGAGAATACAATGAGAAGATGGACATCTGCAAGCCAAGAAGAGAGCTTTCACTAGAACCCACCATGCTGACACCCAAACCATGGGACTTCCCGGGCCGCAGAACTGTGAGAAATACATTTCTGTTCTTTAAGCCATCTAGTCTATGGTATTTTGTTATGGAACTGATTGCTGACTGAGAAAACATCCAATATATTCTCAGCCAGCCTGAAACCCTAGGGAGACTGGTGGCCTCTCCCATTAAACGTTTAGAATCATAACACAGAGACCAGGAAATACTTTTCTCTCTCCAATTCCATTAAGAATAAAAACAGCAACCATTTACTGCCATTATGTTAGGTACTTTATGGCACCTTATCTCACGTAATATCTCCAACAACCCTGCAATGAGTATTAATATCCCCTTACAGCTGAGCAAACTGAGGCTCAGTGTTGTCTTAGTAAATAACCCATTACCACAGTTGGTAAGGGGCTATACCAGTATAGTATACCATATACTGTACGTTTATTGACAACCATTTTTAGTAAAGGGCCAGATAGTAAACATTTTATGCTCTGTGAATGACGTAGTCTTTGTCACAACTACTCTGTCACAAAAGCAGCCATATACAATATGTAAACAAATGGATGTGTGGCTATGTTCTGATAAAACTTTATAGCCACTGCAATTTGAATTTAATGTAATCTTCACATCAGTAAATAGCCTTCTTCTTCCGATTCCTTTTGATCACATAAAATGTAAAAGACATTCTTAGGTCATGAGTGTATCAAAATAAGCAGTAGGCTGGATTTAGCCTGTGGGACATAGTTTGCTGATTCCTGGGATACACTATATTGTCACCCAGAAAAATCTCACTGGATTCTGAGATGGAATTGAGAGCATTTCTGTGGCCATTTGGTTGTTGAAGCACAACTATTAGTCTCACACTCTTATGGAAAGTGCATTCCATGCCTACATTGTCGGTTAGTGACCCACAGACTGGTGTCTAGAGGCTGGCACAGTGAGATCCTGGAGTTGTCTTGATTCTTGACCATTGGGTCAACCCATCCACCTGAATTCAAGGCTTTAGTGATCATATGAGTATGTCCTGTGGATTACTGGACCTTGTAAAGTTCCCAAATCCCACTAGTGATGTCACCTCTTTGTTGTGCTACCATTGTCTGTAATTGCACATTCATTAAGGAAAGGTTTTCTGTAAGCCTGATATTGACCTATTACTTTTTCTAGTCTATGTCTTTTATTTAAAGCACAAACATTGAAACACTGAATTTGAGGAGCAAGTGTTTGATGTCTCCTTTCTTTCCCTCTGTTAAGAAATATACCACACCATGGCACTGAAGGCGATCAGGAGCCAACACCTGTCATTTAGCACCAGCTGAACTTGCTCATCAGCGACTCATCCTGGACCACGTTCAGGTCCAGCCTGAAGCAGAAGCAAGTAGGCAGCTGCCTGGGAGAGAATCAGCACAAACTTGAACAGGTGCTCGGAGGCCTGGATACTTCAAATATTTAAGATGGGAGCCTTGCCCACAAGTAATTTTAAACACACACATTTATCTTTGGTTTTGCCTTCAAGCCCATTTTTTAAAAAGCATATCAGTTTCCTTCTGCAGGTTCACTCTTCATTTTAGGAAAGTTTCATGTATTTTTATTTTTCTTTCTTTTCTTTACATGGTGAGTCAATATATTGTCAAACAGCTTAGTGATCTATTTTATGTATTCCCAGCTTGCTAGAGTATGAATGAATAAAATAAGTCCCCAAACTAAGGCATAAGAAAACCAGTCTGCTTCTTATAGAATCTCTCAGCATAAAAATATAAGGTACATGACCATATTGCCTTTAGGATTTAATTTTAATCTAGTTCTGAATTTGGGTTGTAGAAATTGGAGTCATAGGCAAGAAGCAAAGAGCCCACTGGCTTGCAGACCCTGCTGAATGGAGCCATTGTGAGCATTTGTGAGCAGTGGCTGTATCGGGCCACCTTTGTCTCCTGAATGCAATTTAAGGTGAGACTTGGGTGTTTAAGATACTTGGTAACCACATGTAGAGATGTGGGGTCAGCCTCCAAAGCCTCCATCAGATACCTAAAGTGAGGTCAGCCTCCAAAACACATGGCTTTGGTAGTTACCTCTCATGACCATCTGACAGGATCAAGGCTGCTGGAAAAATGTCATTTAAACACCTTGCTTTGTGATTTTGGTTACTATTTTTTGGTTTATTTTTGTTTTATTGATTGGTGGTTCTCATTTTAACCATGGCCTTAGCCCATTAGGTTTAATTCACATTTTTAATCTCAAAGAGAAAAGATATCAATTTAGTACATCAACAACTTAAAGATTTATCAACTGCCTTTGAGCCTTCATTTTCTTTCCCATTTGCACAATTTTGATTTTATTTGATATTTCCTAGGAAATGCTATCTAAATAACATAGATATTCTGCCCTGTGCTGACTCCTGAGGTGCAGCTACAGGTATTAGGTTTATCCCTCTTTCCTTCTCTCCCTTCGCCTTTTGAGATTAGAAGAGGAGACTCAGAGGTAGGGTGGAAATGAGAAAACAGGAATCTTCCACTCTGTCATTATGGTCACCATACTCATTTTTCTCAAAAAGGACCAAATCGTGTTTGTTTTCAGGGTGTATCAGACAAACTCATTATTAGTCCAGGGCCTTCAGGGAAAGGAAAAAATAAACAGCAACAAAACCCCTTTCCTCTGGTTTGTTAATATTTGGCCTTTCATTTAGAGAGAAGATTTCTTTCATCCCCCAATTGATGTTTTTAGTTAAACAGTTGAGCTCATATAAACAATCCTGCACCTCCTTCCCAGAGGATGAATTAATCAAGGTATCACTGCTGGGAAGAAGTTGAATCATTTAGCATCTTTTAGTCAAGAATTAAATAAAGTCTTGGTTATTTATTTTAGTTTAAGTATGTTAAAATGAATACATTCCTAACCATTAGTGACATACTGAAGGTTACTGAGATGGTTGCGGATAGAGCTATAAGTTTTTAACACCATAAGGCACAATTATATATTTAGCTACAAAAATTCTGTCTGGAAATAGGTTCATTTTATCAAGTAAACATGGGAACTGTCAAATAAATATCAGCTTGATCTGCTTAGTTATTTATAACCTCTAATAAAATAGATAAATCAACTTAGCCAGTATCTGCTTGAAGTCTAAAAATGCTATTTTCTAGATTTAAAAAAATGTGTTTGCTTATCAACACTTCAGAGAACAAATAAATCTTAGGATTAATTCTCCATAAATAATCTGATTCATATCATTCCCTGAATGCAATTTAAATCAAACTGTAAAAATGTCTGATCCACAGTAAGCAAGTTGATGTTCTACCAAATGACGTAAAATATTTAAGAACTGGAAAGGTAACTTAGGCTGTATACATTTTACTTTATCCTTTTGAAGGGTATAACATCTCATTAAGGTAGAGTAACCACTCTAAATCCAATTATTTCACATTTTATATCAAATTGTTTTCTAAAATCTATTTATATGTTGACCTTAATGAAGCCATCAGTTTAATGAAAAACAATTTTAAAGATACAGGAAACAACTAATGTCTCCAGCTTCATCTTTATAAATGAATTAAATTTATAATAAATTTCACTATTTCTTTGTGGTTTATCATCTTCTGGAAAAGTTTAATTTTTCTAGCTTTTACACTGCCCAACTGCTTGGTTGGAATTATCGAGTTGTCTACATCTACAAGACTTTGATACTTTAGTTTAATTCTGTCTGCAATCGAGAATAATCATACCTATCCCTCGGCATTGTGAGAATTAAATATGATTCTACATGTAAAGCTCTTGCAAAGTGCTTGGTAACTGTTAAACACTAAAAAATTTAGGCATTATTATTAATATTAAAATAAAGAATGTATATTAAAACACCTGTCCAGGCAAAAATAAGCCTTTGAGAAATGTGTTTCTTCCTTTCTTGTATTATTTATTATTTTGGTAATGTAATTTTTGTTTCTAAACTCAGCTTCCAAAAGAATACTATGCTTTTTTTTTTAATGCATAGAAGTAAGACCTTTAAAGTAAATGAAGTCAATTAACTGATGCACATACTCAGCAAATACCAGTGAAATTCTCTGTGATAAAAATTACACTCAGGTTCAGAATATACACAAAGGGATAATGCATGGACCATACCTCTGAGGCCAAGAACCTCACTTGAAGGGAGACAGATGTCAAAATGATTTTACAACTATGCCATTCATGAGTAAAGTGTTATATTGGGAGTATTAGATGAAATTTAAAACTCAGTTTTAAATCCAATGTTAATTGCTTCTTATGTACAATATCAATATCACTTAATTAACATCTATGCAATAGTTGCTTTCGTATACCTACTTTTATAAGGTCTGGGGTTTTTGTTCCCTGCCTTTGTAGGCCTAACAATCTGGGTGTTGAAATAAAGATTTACAAATAGTAGAAGTATATAGTTTTGAGAGTGAAATAATAACACAAATCAACACTGTAAATAATGTCAAATTTCAGTGATAAAAGATTTCAAAGGAGGGATTAGTAAATTAAGGTGGAATTTTCTGGAAAGCCTTTGTAGTAGAAGAAAAGGCTTTAGTTGGTCCTTGACACATAGATAGGACTTAAATACCTAAAGGCCACAGACGGAGATTTTCTAGGCTTGTTTAAGGTTGTTAGGCTTGCAAAGGCACAAATCTGAGAAAGTACAGATGGAATACTATGGTTGGCAAGAGCTGCTTCTTAGTTATACGAAGGAAGGTTTTGTGGGAGAATCAAGGATCATGCCTGTGGGTTTTGACATTCCTTAATTACAATACGGGAGAATTTTCTCCTGTAAACATAGGAGAGAGTTATAGTGCCCTGTATATATTAGATGTTCAATAAATAATTTAAAATGAAATAAAGAAAACATGGTTATTCATGCTTTCACAAATTGCATTTTGAAAATGGGAAACACTACAGTAGGGAACCAGTTAGGAATTTTGATAATAATCCAACTGGAAACAAGAAACAACTTAAAGTACTCTATGTATATGCAGTTAAAAAAATCATACTTACTAGTCTTATCTTAATAAACCATAGTGAGTCAAAATGACTAAATTATTGAGGGCAAATTTAGAAGCATCAGTACAAAGAATACAGGTAACCACTGTTCCTTTGTCTCAGATCTCTAACAAGCACTGTTGATACAGGATGAACACATGAGACTTAGTAGCACAAATCCTTCTTTTCTAATTTTTAGTTATTACATACAGTTTGCTCAGAGCATTAAGACAATATGTCAATAGGGAACTGATTTCACTCTGAACCCCACTATTATAATATACTACTATTTGCACTCTCTTTTACTTCCCTTAAAATCTTTTTCCATGTGTAAATCTTTTTTAAAAGGCTTAATCACTAAATACCTGCAATTTTGTACTCTTTATTTTCACTAACTCCACTGCATATAGTTTTCATGTTGCTTCACTCAGCATCCACAATTACAATTGTAGTGACTATCTGATATTTTTGAAAATTTAATGTTCCATAATTTACTACCCTTCTATTGTTGGATATTTAGGTTTTTTCCCATTTTTTCCACTGGTAGAGTTAATGCTGTAATTAATACTTTTATGCATATAGTTGTGTTCTTCTTTTGAATTATTTCGTTAGGATAAATTCTCCAGAGAGATATTACTGGGTCAAAAGGTATAAAGGTTTTTATAGCTTTTCAGACACGTTGCCAAATTGCTTTTCAAAAGGATTTTACTACATCAATTTGTAATACCTAGGTGCCTCTCCTGATAATAATGCATGCATCTCCACTCACTTCCTATCCCATACTATCCATTATAGAGTCTTCTATGAGTATCCAAGCTGTGTATCAGGTGGCTTATTCTTACTCCATCTCTATTCTCCTAGAGATAATCATGTCTTCTTTTGTTGCATGAAGGAACTCCTGTTCCCACTTATAGCACCCTGCAGAATCATGTCTAGGATTTTCCTTATAAAGAGCTGTGGATAATTAGAATTTTTGCCTCCCTGGGAGAAATTTTTGAAAAGACCTTGCAGAAGGAAGGATAATGGATTAAGGCAGAATCAGTGACATGGACTATTTGTTGAACTAACCTGGTTTTCCTGGACTCCAAATGATATTAGAATCCTATCTAGTATTTTATATTTTCAATAAATTATTTATAAATCTATGATCACTTTTGATTTTGTCCAGCCCCTCTAGTCCAGCAAGGCATTATTGTTGTAGCATATCCTCCTCAAACACTTTAGGTACAAGGATCATAAAAACGTTCCTTTGGTGAAAGACTTGGCCTCAGATTCTGAGGCTACAATATATAAACCACATGACCATAGAAAGTAACATGAATTCTCTGGTCTGTGAATTCCTTATTCATTGGATGAGGATGGTATTAACTCCTACTTTATCCTACTATGAAGGCTGCATGAGATTATATAAGTAGAGTGTTCAGTACAGTGACTAGGACATGGCAAATCTCCAATAAATATTAACTCTTTGAAGACAGTAGCACAGATTAAGTATGTTTTCTCTATTAAAACCAGTTAAAATATACCAAGAAGCCCAATGGTAAAAAAATTTCATTTACTGTTTCAAATATACTGAGAGTATTTCTGAAACATTTTTCAGCTGTGGCATATTTGAACATTTGTTAAAAGCTATCAATCCTCTCTTCCTAGACAAATACAAACTTTTTATCCTAGTCTTCCAAACTGTCTGAGTCCATGAATTTCAAATAAAGCCTTGTTTTTACATATCTAATTTCAAATATGAAGAAACTAAGCTTCCAAGAACTTACATAGTTTGTTCAATATTGTACGATTATCTAAAAACATAAAGCAGATTAAAGTAACTATACCTATTTTTCCTACATATTTATATCTGGAAATGTTCAGTGGGAGCTGGAGTTCTTAAATGTTATCTTCTCTAAGATGACTTTTTTTTTTTTTGTAAAAACGAAATAAAAAAGTCATTTTTATGAAAACAGAATTTTTGGTCATTTTGATTGCTTCTTTCCTGCCAATTCCAAGGCTTATATTTGTTAGATAATATAGAAATTTTACTTCTTTATGTTTTCTAATTCACATTTTCTAGGACATCATTCCTCCCGGCTTGTGTTACAGACCACGAAGTGTCAGCACATTTAGTTGAGTGGAATCAATTTTCGGGATTACTGACTCAAAGGCAAGTCATAAAGAGAATTATTTTCACCAGGGTTTACTTTTTTCAGTACCTAATTATGTGTGAGATTCCATACACACTAATGTTTTCAAAATTCAAAGAAAAAAATACAACTTTTTTTTAATGGGGGCAGATCTACAGTTAAAGAAAAATGACTAATTCACAAGTATCTAAGAGATGCTCCCTAAAGAAATCTTGTCAGACAAGCAAAGCAGCACTACCCCATTCAAATGAAGTTGCAAACCTACCTGTGTAGTGTGGGAAGGTGGTATGTGAAAGTAGATTTTTATAACAGAATTTTTAAAGGTGAAAAAGGAAACCAGAAAATGTAATCTTCAACCACATCATGGAAACCTACAATAACAAAAAGAATGACTTTCATTTACAAAGCTAGATATCCAGTTAGAATACAGAAATTGTAAGAGACTCCCACTTCCATCTGAAAAACCATAACAATGTAGATAAGCTTCAAACTCACAGATTTGTGCAAATCTGTGACAGAGTAAAGGGTGCAATAAAACCTAAATAAATTTTAAAAACATTTTTAAATGATAAGCCTCTCATAAGAGAGAAGAGACTCACAGCTATCCTTATTCATGAGAGAGGGAAGAATTCATCACTGACAAGAAAAAGAATAAAATAGCCAAAATTTAATTGTTAACAACCTATTAATGGATGCTTCTGGAAGTGTGTGCCAAATTAGAATTTTAAAGAACCCAGCACTCCCTGTTGCTCTAATTCCTCCATATGGATATTCAAGAATTGTTAGGTCCTGTATGTCAGACATTGGTGGTAAAGCAAGACAAATGAAACAAACTCCCCTTAGGTGCATGAGATCTCCCCCAAATGCTGGGCAACTCTTTGCTGAATGGAAATGAAGGAGAGAGATATAGTGATGAGAGGAACCCATTTGAGGTACTCCAGACCCTCAACTACCTAAAATTAAAAGCCAGAAAAGATTGTTGAGAGAAATCAATTTGAGGCACTCTGAATTTCATCTCCCAAAGACTAGAAAATAGTATAGGAGAGCTGAGAAAAACATCTCTGAGGAATTGTAAACATTCTCAGATTATAAGGTAGTTTCCTTATTAGAGCTTGAAGAAAAATATTAGGGTGGAATATTGGAGAAGAAAGAGAACACTCCAATGGCCGAACAACAGGTTTCCTGCCTATAAAACACACAGAGCTCTCTGGGATATTATCAATATTCATACCCCAAGTTTTGCTGAAGGGTGGATCCTGACCTTGCCCACAACATTTGAATCTAGTGATGACTTCAAGCAAACTAAAGGTGTGACAAATTCCTCATCCAAATCAAATAATGATCTCCTTGGTCTATTGGTCTGATTGAAGAAAAAGGGTGATCTTTGGAAGTAAAAGTTTTGGCATGCAATAAAATAGTAAAAGAAACAAGAAAGTGTGACATAAGGTCAAGGAAGGAAACAGTCAACACAAGCAGATCCAAAGATTACTCACATGTTGGAATTATCAGATGGGAACTAAATAACTATCATAGAAATATTAAATAATATATTAGGAAAGATGAACAGCATTCCTGGAAAGATAAGAAAATCAAATGGAAATTGTAGAAAGGGAAAACACAAAATAAAGTATACATTAGATGGGCTTGACAGCAGATTGGGCATGACATAGGAAAAGATCAGTGACTTTGAAGTCAGGTTAATAGAAAATATCCAACCAAAACCCAAGAAAAAATGAGTGATTTCAGAACATGATCACAAATTTTTTGGCACTCTCCCATCAAGAGGAAACTTTGTGATCTCCTTGATAAACAGAATGTGATTGAAGTGACATTTTGTGACTTGTAAGAGTAGATGCAAAAAGACCGTGGAACTTTTGCTACAGTTTCCAGGGATACACAGTCTTGGAATCCAGCAGCTATGCTGTGAGGAAGCTCAGGCCAAATGAAAATGACATGTGTTCTGGTTGCCAATCTCCACTGAAGTCTCAGCTGACAACAAGCTTCAATGGGCAGGCACATGAGTGAGAAAGATTTTGAGATGACTCTAGCTAAAGCCATTGTCAAATCACATGAGAGATGCTTGGTGAGAACTAACTAGCTGAGCCCAGTCAATGTCAAGTGCATGAGATAATAACAATAAATGCTTATTTTTTACTCCACTAAATTTGGGATTGTTTGATACACAATATTAGGTCCATGGAACAAAGCTAAAGTGACTAAGACCTGTGAAACAACAGTGAATGATTTAAATGTGTCATATAAATGGGGTCCCAGAGAAAAAGAGATATAAAATAGGGGAAATGGCTGAAAAATTTTAAAAAATTGATGAAAGACACCAATCCAAAAATACAAATAAATAAATACAGCATATTCAAAGCAGGATAAATACAAGGAAAACACACACACGTGTTTGTGTGTGTAAAGGACTTATATACAGAATCAAAATCAACAATAAAAAGATGAACTAACTAAACTAAGAAAATGAGCAAAAAGCTTAAAATGACACTTCACAGAAGAAAATATTTAAAATGTTCGTAACAACTTTATGCATAGTTGTCAATAACTGGCAATAGTCCAAATGTCCCTCAACAAGAGGACAAATTGTGATACACTCTTATAATGAAATAGTACTCAACAACAATAAAGAATGAGACCTGGGCCTACTGAACATAAGAAAGTAGACACAAGAGAGTACATTACGTATCATTGCATTAACATGAAATTCTCCAACACGCATAAACTATTCTGTAATATGTGAAAATTGTAACAGTGATTTACTCAGTAGAAACTGTAAAAATGACTGGAAAGGGGCAGGAGGGAACTTTCTGAAGAGCTGCAAATATTCTACTTCTTATCTTGGGTGTTGGTTATAGAATTGTCAAAACATATTGAATTTAATATCTCTGCATTTTAATGAATGTAATTATACCTCAATAAAAATTTAAAACATTTATAAAGCCAGGACTAGGATGCCATATTACTTGAAAAAACATCAGGAAAATTCCCTGCATTGGTATATATTTAGGCCAGCTTTTTCAAGCCTCTCGAGGAAAGGTAGTAACTTCAAGAATGTTAATTTCTTTCTTTTTCAACTATTTAATGGCAGCAACAGTGTTTAATATGATGTGGAATGAGAACTCTATTTCCCTAGCTTCTGCGTAGGTGTCCAAAACTGAAAATAAGAGGTAACAAACACCTCCAGATGTTAGAGAGATGTGTCAGCCTATATATCCAGAAATTAGTAAGTGTTTGTGACCACTGCCCAAATTCAGAGTTATGTACTCACACACACACACACACACACACACACACACACACACACACACACATATTATAATGAGGGAAAGTTAAGTATGACAGATTGATGATTAACTACCAATGGCCCATTTTCCCATTCTATCATTGTTCAGAGTAACAAAGTGTTCAGCTTAGAGAATCTCCTTCCCAGCTCCCTTGCAAACCTTGATAATCATTTGGCATACTTCTCATCAGTTAAAGGCTTTGATATAGCCTTTAATGCCCTGATTTAAAAAAAAAATGGTGGGGGGAAGCTAGAGTAGGACTGAAGAGTATTTTATTCATTTGTTTGTTTGTTTGTTTGTTTATGTACTTATTTTATTTATTCTCCTGCTCATGTTCCACTTCCTCTTTCTTGAGATCAAGTCCCTATGCCTATAGGTTCTGGAGCCATCCTCTGACTGTGAAGACAGATGCCATATGCTGAGAAAAGGGAAACTGGAAACCAGACAGAACTAGGTCTTGAATGACTTTTGAAGGAGCTCTACAAATGTACAAATTTCCTACTTAACCTCTTATTATTTGTAAATAATAAAACTTCTATCTGGTTAAGTAATTGTAGTTGACTCTCTCTTATATACAGCTAAATTCATTCCCATCTAATGCAGTTGGAAAGTGAAGATTTTTACAAGATTTTAGGGAGTGTTACCTCACTCACAGCCTCACCCTCACCAGAAAATGTGAATTGTAATAAAATAAAGTTTTTATACCATCACAGTAATTTAAACAAAGAAATAATAAAGGAAAAATACATATTGTGTTGGAATTGGAACTGTTAGAGATCTTCCCAGAATATTCTTGAAATATCTCTTGAAATATAGATCAGTGGAACAGGATAGAAAGCCCAGAGATAAACCTACACACATATGGTCACTTTATTTTTGATAAAGGAGGCAAGAATATACAATGGAGAAAAGACAGCTTCTTCAATAAGTGGTACTGGGAAAACTGGACAACTACATGTAAAAGAATGAAATTAGAACACTCTCTAACACCATACACAAAAATAAACTTAAAACAGATTAAAGACCTAAACGTAAGGCCAGACACTATAGAACTCTTAGAGTAAAACATAGGCAGAACACTCTATGACATAAATCACAGCAAGATCTTTTTTGACCCACCTCCTAGGGAAATGGAAATAGAAACAAAAATAAACAAATGGGGCCTAAAGAAACTTAAAAGCTTTTGCACAACAAAGGAAACCATAAACAAGAATAAAAGACAACTCTCAGAATGGGAGAAAATATTTGCCAATGAAGCAACTGACAAAGGCTTAATCTCTAAAATTTACAAGGAGCACATGCAGCTCAATATCAAAAAAACAAACAACTCAATCCAAAAATGGGCAGAAGTGCTAAATAGACATTTCTCCAAAGAAGATATACAGACTGCCAAAAAACACATGAAAGAATGCTCAACATCACTAATCACTAGAGAAATGCAAATCAAAACTACAACGAGGTATCACCTCACACCAGTCAGAGTGGCCATCATCAAAAAATCTAGAAACCATAAATGCTGGAGAGGGCGTGCAGAAAAGGGAACCCTCTTGCACAATTGGTGGGAAAGTAAATTGATACAGCCTCTATGGAGAACAGTATGGAGGTTTCTTAAAAAACTAAAAATAGAACTACCATATGACCCAGCAATCCCATTACTGGGCATATACCCTGAGAAAACCATAATTCAAAAAGAGTCATGTACCACAATGTTCATTGCAGCTCTATTTACGATAGCTAGGACATGGAAGCAGCCTAAGTGTCCATTGACAGATGAATGGATAAAGAAGATGTGGCATGTAAATACAATGGAATATTACTCAGCCATAAAAAGAAACAAAACTGAGTTATTTGTAGTGAGGTGGATGGACCTAGAGTCTGTCATACTGAGTGAAGTAAGTCAGAAAGAGAAAAACAAATAACATATGCTAACACATATATTTGGAATCTAAAAAAAAGAAAAAATTGTTTGAAGAAGCTAGGGGCAGAACAGGAATAAAGACACAGACATAGAGAATGTACTTGAAGACAAAGGGAGGTGGAAGTGTAAACTGGGATGAAGTGAGAGAGTGGCATGGACATATATACACTACCAAATGTAAAATAGATAGCTAGTGGGAAGCAGCCACATAGAACAGGGAGATCAGCTTGGTGCTTTGTGACCACCTAGCAGGGTGGGATAAGGAGGGTGGGAGGGAGACACAAGAGGGAGGAGATATGGGGATATATGTATATGTGTAGCTGATTCACTTTGTTATAAAGCAGAAACTAACACACCATTGTAAAGCAGTTATACTCTAATAAAGATGCTAAAAAAATACATATATTTTGGACAAGTAATTCTACCTGGGACTTTTTTTGACAGACAAAAATCACTGGAGCATTGGAACACAGGAATATAGAGTAGTGAAGTAACAATTGTAAAAAGAAAGAAAAAAGTGAATGCCCTTCAATAAGAAAATAATTCAATAGATTATGAGACATTCATACTCTGGAGTATTTTGCAGCTGTTGAAGATAAAGAATTAGTGCTATCTCTTCAATATCAGTGCAATACCTACCGCAGTGTCCTCAGTAGAGAGGGACCAGAGGTGGTGGGAACAACTCACCTGGGTGAAAGTGATTAGTAGGAGGTTCATTGTAATAAATATACCCAACTAGAAGACACTCTGTTTTTTAGTATTACTGTATACTGGTAGTTCTACTAATATCATTGATAATACACTTTTCCCCATCAGTCAAGATTCTTCTCACTACTCCTCTGTCTTTGGTATTGCACTGTGTAACAGTTAACTTGGAAAGGTTTCTTTAAAGTACTATTGAGTGGCGAAAGACAAATACAAAATATGTATATCATATTATTCTAGTAAAAATAGTGATCAAAATCCTATATCTGTATGCATATTTGTATGCGTGTATATCACATACATAATGCATACACATATATATGACTAAAACGATTATCTGAGCATGAGAAAAAAGACAGAAGGCTAATTTCTAGATTGTTAACATGGGCTCTGGGAACTGGGAGAGGTGGAGGAGAGGGAGGAGGAAGAAAGATTAGCAAAAAAATACGCCATTAAAAAATTTATGGGGCTTCCCTGGTGGCGCACTGGTTGAGAGTCCACCTGCTAATTCAGTGGACACGGGTTTGTGCCCCGGTCTGGGAAGTGCCCACATGCCGCGGAGCGGCTGGGCCCATGAGCCATGGCCACTGAGCCTGTGTGTCCGGAGCCTGTGCTCTGCAACGGGAGAGGCCACAGCAGTGAGAGGTCCGCATACTGCAAATAATAATAATAATAATAATAATTGTATGTATGATTTGATCACATCTGCACTTTCGTATACATAAAAGGGTGGAAATGTAAAATCAGACAAAAGCAAACAGAATATAACAAATTTTAGTAATTTCAAGCTGAAAATTGGGGTCCAGATTTCAGAACTCCATACTACGTGAAGACAAATATCTGAAATCCTATGTGAAAGGATGGGATAGAGATCAGGCTTGGAAGATAGTCAAGAAATACTCGTCCACCCCAAAAATCCAAGATGTAGTCCATGAAGAGGTTCTTACCATTTGCTTAAATTGCAAGTTGAGAGAACTGACTCATTTAATACATACAACATGAATACATAAATATAAATGTCACCCATCATTCCATTGCAAATTTGTATTGAGAATGAAGACTAACTTTTAAAATATTTTCTTTAGAATGACCGTAATCAAATGGTTAGAAGAGAGCTCCAATAATTTTGAGTATAGAATTTCCTGTTGGCTTGTTTGTTTAGTTATCAAGAAAATTGGGATGCAAGGCTTAAATTTTTATTATAAGCTTTATAAACACAAAAACTAAGCCTCACCTAGTTCTAAGAAAGCAGAGCTAGGTGGAGGATCGGGGGTGATGGTTTGTACCTGACACAAAACAAACATTTTAGTTGTGTCTAATCAGAAACTGGTCTTGTTTTTAGTTCCAGTGTCAAATCCAGCAGTCTGCATTAAGGAATCTGTACAGAGGCACAATAGATTAGTCATTCGTCTCCATTAGTCACTCAGGCTGCTTTGTCCATGTCACTGTGACCTTACAGAAAACACAGTATCCTTAGAGACTTTAAAATCATGTTCTAGGTGAACCTCACCTCATAAAGTACATTAAGGCTATAATTCTGCCCTGTGTAAAAAGACTATGAATTTACTAAAAGATGTAAAAAAGTTTTTGGTTTTTTTATCTAGATTAAGTACATGTTAGGATTTGGGAACTCTTGCTTGCATCAAAGTCACTAGATTTATAGCATCAGTAACTTACTACAAATAAATAGAAACAGTTCAGTAATTTTTTAAATAGTCCTTTTAATTTTAGGCAGAAAGACAATATGGAGAAGTAAACAGTGTTGACAAGCAAGATCCTTCATTTCCAGGTCTACCTTAGTCAGGTAGTATTGACTTCTTTCTAACAAAGAATAAATATATTTTTCATAAAGAGCTTCACTTTCAATCTCTGCATTCAAGGAAATTGCTATGAAAAAGGTTATTGTCTTTATCTCATTACAAATAAATATTGAGTTGGATAAACATTTCGTTCCAAGTTTTGGATACTTGCTGGTAATAGATTAATGAACAAAACACAAACCTGTTCTCAAGACATTTGCAGATTCAAGTAGAATGACACGTGAGAGGTAACCTAATTTTGCTAGTACAAGGAATCTTGTAAGCATAGAAAATTATAAATATCATAATTTTGGTTACATAGTTTATATACTTTTGTATTAGGAGTTTCCAGGTTAGGATTATGGCCACACATTGCTCTAATTAAATACTTAAAGTTCATGCTTAGGGACCACTTACAAGGTCTTTGAGATCATCAAACTACCAAATCCATACAAGTGAGACAAGATTGAGATTATGTTTTACTCCAAATCCTACACCTTAGGCAGAATTACATCAAGGTCAAGCTTGCTTTTAAAGAAATTAAACATATTTCTCAGACATGGAAATTTGATTAGGAATTTAGATCTGTTCACCTTGGTATAGTGCTTGCCACTTTGGAGTCTACTTTCTTGTATGGGTATGAAAATGGATCATTCAACCCAAGCCAGCACTCTGACCAGGAATCTTTCTCTCCAATGCTCTAAAATTAAATGATGAAGAATAAAGGCAATTAAATATTTCCACAGATTGTAGGCAAATAACCTGGAATTACCTATGACTGCTTGATAGAAAAATTTGGCTTTTAGTTTTTCTTAGCAAGCTGCTCCAGAAAATATTGAAATTGCTGATTTGAGATACATTTAGTTCATTTTTGTTTCATCCTTTTTAAAATTCAGTACTTATTTTATGAGTTTAAAGGGCAAAAGGCCAACATGACTTATTTTTAATTTTCACACACATTTCCCTTAATAGCTACATTACCAATCTCTACCTGGATATTTTAGTTAGATAAATATATAGAAAAAAAATAAGATAGGCCTAAAAGAGCCTTTGGAAACACCAATTTTTAAAGCTGAAATATAATGCTTGGATATATTTGCAAAACAAAATAATACAATAATACTCTGTTTCTTTCTCTTTTTTTTTTTTTTTTTTGCTGTACGCAGGCCTCTCACTGTTGTGGCCTCTCCCGTTGTGGAGCACAGGCTCCGGACGCGCAAGCTCACCGGCCATGGCTCACGGACCCAGCCACTCTGCGACATGTGGGATCCTCCCGGACCGGGGCACGAAACCATGTCCCCCACATCGGCAGGCGGACTCTCAACCACTGCACCACCAGGGAAGCCCTCTGTTCTCTTTGATACTTCAACATTTTAACTTGTAGCAGATACCTGTAAATTTAAGCACTGACCCTAAATAAAATACAAAATTAAAAAAAATTTAGTCAGATAAAAATTTACTCAGACAAATGAATTCTAATAATCTTTTGGGAAATAATTAAATATGATTTGCTTCCTTCCTGTTCAGCTAAACACAGATTACTTAGTCATAGCAGTTAATAGTTATGCAGGTCTTTGTACGTGTTGAGAACTCTTTTAAGCTTTTTGTATGCATTATTTCATGTAAGTCCCATAACAGCCCTACGTTGTGTGCATTTATATTAATTAAAAGAAAGCTGACTGCTATAACAGAGAAGCCCCATAATTTCAGTCCTTTTATTAAAGAATCTATTTTTTCACACTCATAAAATCTAATTAGTCATAATTTGGTTCAGGGAATTGTCAGATACCAATACCCATAGATGCTTAAGCCCCTTATATAAAACAGCACAGTATTTGCATATAACCTATGCACGTCTTCCTGTACGTACCCTTTAAATCATTTCTAGATTACTTATAATACTTAATACAATGTAAATTCTATGCAAATAATTTCTGGTACATAGCAAATTCAAGTTTGCTTTTTGGGACTTTTTTTTTTTTTTTTTTCGGTATGCGGGCCTCTCACTGTTGTGGCCTCTCCCGTTGCATGGCACAGGCTCCAGATGCACAGGCTCAGCGGCCATGGCTAACGGGCCTAGCAGCTCCATGGCATGTGGGATCTTCCCGGACTGGGGCATGAACCCGTGTCCCCTGCATCGGCAGGCAGGCTCTCAACCACTGCGCCACCAGGGAAGCCCGCTTTTTGGGACTTTTTTGAAATATTTTTCCGAATACTTTTGATTCGTAGTTGGTTGAATTTGAGGAACACATAGCTACAGAGGGTCTATTGTCCTCTCTTCACTGACAGTTTGAATCTTTACCTAAACAACTCAGGAATGAATGGAAAAAATGGATGAAATTGATTCTTCTCAGAGTTGAAGACCTTAAGAAATGATGCATTAATTTCTGCTACCTAGATCTTGAGTGAGATCCAAGTTATTTTCCTCCTTGAGACCCAGTGGATTTTTAGCTATTCCTTCGATTTTTTGAGTCTTCTCCATATCTTTCCAATAAGTTCCTTTTTTTTTTTTTTGGAATAATTTGACTAGACTTTCAGTTGAGTTCAATTTTTGAAAGTAGATATAAAGTAGTATATATCACCAAGGTATTTTTTATTACAGCTTTAGTCTCAAAACTGGACTTAAACTGTTATGATTTTTAAGTCAATTTGATCACCCAGCAAATAAAGAGAGCTAAAGCTGTCTTTTTATCAAAAAACAAACAAGTATGACTCTTTTTGTGCCTAGTGCAGTTGTGGCTTGTAGTTCCAAGCAACTGAAGCATGTATCAGCTTCAGTAGACTAGAAGTTGTTAACTGACCAATGTGTTTGCTCCTCATCCATTTACTGGTTCCCACAAACACAGAATGTCTCCTTATCAGTTTCCTAAGGCGCATACTAAGTATATGCTGACAGGAGATGAACTAAAGAAGATCTCATGCAGCAGTCCATTAAGATTGATGACAAGGTCTGAAATGATACAACGTACAGTTGCTGGATTTATGGATGTCATCAATATTGACAAGACTGGAGAGAATTTTGGTCTGATCTATGACACCAAGGTTTATGTTGCTGTTCATCATATTGCACCTGAGGAGAGGCCAAGTACAAGTTGTACAACGTGAGAAAGAACTTTATGGGCACAAGAGGAATCACACATCTGGTGACTCATGATGTTCACATCATCTGCTACCATGATCCCCTCTGAAAGATGAATGACATCATTCAGATTGATTTGGAGACTGGCAAGATTACTGATTTCATCAAGTTTGACACTGTGTAAAGTGACTGGAGGTGCTAACTTGGGAAGAATTAGTGTGACATCCTTGTTCTTTTGATGTGGTTCATGTCAAAGATGCCAATGGCAGCAGCTTTGTCACCCAGCTCTCCAACATTTTTGTTATTGGCAAAGGCAACAAACCATGGATTTCTCTTCCCCAAGGAAAAGGTATTCACCTCACCATTGCCAAAGAGAGAGACAAGAGGCTGATGGCCAAACAGAGCTTGAGGTAACATGATTGGTAGAGTCTTTGTACTTAATTAACGACAATACAGCATGATATATTTTTTAAAGTATGTCCAATTAGAGTAACATCTGGCTGTTGTTCAAAGTGACTCTTTTATCAGTCTTTTGTCAGTGACCCGGTTGCCAATGACAGAGAGAGAGAGAAGAAATGAATATATTCAACAACTTATTGGCCACCGCCTGCTGTCTATCTATCATCTACATAATGAATTTAATTTTTTTCTGATGGCAAATTGATTCTAAATTTCATTGAGCTTTCAAAGCCTTAAACTTCATAAGATAATCTTGTTAAATACAAATATTCTGAGCTACACAAAGGAACATTCTCAGGAGGTCTTGGAGGCAGAATATAAGCAGATTCTTGTAAGTGCAAAATCCCTAGGTCTTGTGTTCTATTATTAAAAACTATATAGATTTTTGTATTCAGCTCTATGGAATATCCATTTTTGTTGTTGTTGTTTTTGTTATTTCTATGTGACTTTGGATAATGTTCATGCTCTGATACACATATATCATTTATCCTATGGTGTTGAATAACCTTAGGACACTACCATGTTCCCTTAAGGGCACTAATGATATGTTTGTGAAGCAATCCACAATGTTGTCTCTGATAATAGCTTTTAAGTTCTCACCTTTAGGGATAGATCATTACCTTTATCACGTTGTTATCATCAGTTGTACGTGTATTCATGTATCATACCGGGAGCCCTGGGCTAAAAATGTATACTGATTTGAAAGGAAGAAATAAAACTGCCTTTATTCATCAAGAACAAAATTGTATATGTAGAAAACCTCAAAGAATCTACAAAGATACTCATTGAGTTAATAAGTCAGTATAGCAAAGTTTCAGGATAAAGGACACTATACAAAAGTCCATTGCTTTCCTGTATACAAGCATTGAACAAATGAAATTTAAAATTTTAAAAATGCCACTTACAATAATGCCAAAAATGAAATACTTAAGAAAAAAATCTGTCAAAACTTGGGTGTGATATATTTTCAGAAAACTACAAAACACTGATGAGAGCAATAATAAAGGATTGTCTATAAATAGAGAAATATTCCATGTTCATGAGTTGGAAGGCTCAATTATTAAGATGTCAATTTTTCCCACCCTGATCTATAAAATAATTGCAATTTCAATCAAAATCCCTGCAAGTTATTTTGTAGATATCAACACACTGATTCTGAAAATTATATGGAAGAGCAAATGACTTGGAATAACAAACACAGTATTGAAAAAGAAGAACAAAATTGGAGAAGTTACACTACTCACTTTAAAGACATATTATAAAAATAATAAAGTGGTATTGATAAAACAGTAGACATTTAAAACCCAACAAAGATATTCAAATCATTTTTGACAAAGGTGCAAAGGCAATTCAATGAAGAAAGGGTAGTATTTTCATCAACTTGTGCTGGAACTATTAGAGGTCCATATGTCAAAAAAAAAAGATAAAAGGAAAGAACAAAAAGAACTCAGACACAGCTCTTGCACATTATAGAAAAATTAACTGAAAATGGATCACAGACATAAATGTAAAAATGATAATTTTTAGAAGAAAACATAAGATAAAATCTAGATGTCCTTGTGTTTGGTGATGAGTTGTTACATACAATACAACATAAGCATCCATGAAATAAAAATAATTAATAATGTGCATTTTATTACATTTATTACATTAAATTAAAATTTCACATCTGTGAAAGACACTGTTATGAGAATGAGAAGATAAGTAGCACAACCTAGGAAAAAGTTTTAGCAAAATATATACCTGAACAAGGACTTGTAACCAAAATATATAAAGAACTCTTAAACTCAACAATAAGAAAACACACAATCCAATCTAAAAAATGGGCAAAATATCTGAACAGACACTTCACTAAAGAATATACACAGATTAGAAGCATATAAAAAATGCTCAATATCTTTTGTCATTAGGGAAATGCAAATTAAAAATAATGAGATACAAGTTTTGGCATGGCTTAAATCCAAAACTTGACAATAAAACTTACTTGCAAGGTTGCAGAGCAACAGGGACTTTCACTCATTTCTGGTAGAATGTAAAATAGCACAGTCACCTTGGGAGAGAGTTTGACAGTTTCACCACATGATACAGCAATTGTGATCGTACATATTTACCCAACTGATTTAAAAACTTATGCACATACAAAATCCCACACACAAATATTTATAGCTGTTTTATTCAAAATGCCTTTCAATAAGTGAATGGATAAACAAACTCTGATATATCATACAGTGGAATATTATTCACAATAAAAAGAAATGAGGTATCAAGTCACACAAAAATATGGATGAATCTTAAAGCATATTGCTAAGCTAAAGAAATCAGTCTGAAAAGACTGTTTACTGTATGATTCCATTTATATGACATTCTGGAAAATACAAAACTATAGAAACAACAAAAATATCAGTGGTTGCCAAGGATTTGGGAAGGAGAAAGAGTTTGACAAGAAAAGCATGTGGGTCTTTTTAGTGCATTGAAAGTATTCTGTATGATAGCATAATTATGGGCATAACACACAAGGTATTTGTCAAAACACACAGGACTTTACAGAAAAAATAGTGAACCTTAATATATGGCATGTTGCAGTTCCAAAAAGTGTGAGGTGCTCAAGAAAAAAAAAAAAAGAATAGAGATATGTCAAAGGGACACAGGAACCAATGGAAAGAGATCCCAATGATAAAAGCTGGAGCAATTTTAGTAACAGAATAAATAGTGTTGGATTATAGCCAAAGTAAACATAAATAACCATGAATCTAGATTGATTATTTAACTCTAAGAGGAAAATAAATTAATCAGAAAGAATAAATAAATCTCTCAGGCAGAAGAATTCTAAATAATTTGTGCAGATATTCTGCCCTCAAGGAGGCTTCCTCAATTACTCCCCACTCCTTAAGTATGGACTTTACATAATGACTTTCTTCCAAAGAGTACAGTATTGAAAGGGGATAAAATAATAATTTTACAATGGAGAAAACTGACAAACTACCTCAGACAGGAGATAAAGTTTAACTCAACGGCGATAAATCAAGTTAATAGTATGTATCCTTTATATTACAAGATGAAAAGGGCACTTAATCTTTGTGGTCTTATTCCTCAAAACACTGCAGCCTAAACAATGGCAGACAAATCCCAACCAAGGAACATTCTATAAAATATCTGATCAGTATTCCTCAAAAACTGTCAAGGTCATCAAAAACAAGGAAAGTCCTAGAAATTGTCACAATGAAGGAAAGCATAAGGAGACATGATCAAAATCATGATCATGATGACTAAATGTAATGTGATATCCTGGATGGGATTCTGTAACAGAAAAAGGCCATAAGGTAAACACTAGCAAAATCTGAATAAAGTATGAACTTTAGTGAATAATCTTGTATCAACATTGGTTTATTAATCATGACCAATTTCTAATATTAATAATAGGAAAAACTAGGTGTGGGGTATGTGGGAACTCTGTACTATCTTTGCAAGTTTTACATAAATCTAAAACTACTCTAAAAATTTTACTTGAAAAAACTTACATACTTTTCCAAAAACCTTAAATATGTAAGGCTAAAAAGAAGTGCTGCTGCATATTGTGAGCAGCTGGAGTATTATTAGCATCACACGTGTTTACACAATAATTAACAATCTCATCTTTTATCTTTCCACTGTATATCCTTATTTTTCCATCAACATGTGACTTAGGACTCCTTGTTCTTTCAATCAACCCACTTGCTTATGCAAACTTTGCTATCACCTTCAACTTGTAGTTATTATTAATGGAAAAGTAAGCAAATGCCTGAGCCATGGATTTCTAGGAGGAATGGAGAGAAAAATAGAAGAAGAAAAAGAAAAGAAATCTGTAAATGTGAAGATACCAAAGTGTAATGAATTTCCTAGATAATCTATTTCCTAGTAGTAATATTTCCCAAGTGGTAAAATTTGGAAGTAAAATCTATAACAGTTAAATTTTACTGCTAAATGTTATAAATATTATTTTTAAAATGATTTAAAAATATTATTATCAAATTTGTTAGACTAGTACGCTGAAACTGCTTTCAGCTCTGGTCTCAGTATCCATGCTGTGAGATCCCATATTTGTGAAATGATTCTTAATCAGAACAATCCTGATTTGATATTTTAAAAAAAGACTATTTTATGTTGGCAGTAATCTAAGATAGATTCACTACAACAAAATGCATTGTGTACCATGATTAGGTCTAATTTCTAAACGTTAATAATATATTTATAGATCAGAAATGATATGACAAAATTCTCTAAAGATAGTAACTATACTTTGGTCAGTCTGGTTGTTTTAGTCTTCTTAATACAATGAAAGCCAAGGTCAAGAAAACATCACACTCAGTGTGAAACCAACAAAAATAAATAGCAAATGGTTAAGATTCACTCTCTACAGGAAGTATTCCTTTTATGAAATGTGTGTATATTTGCTGCTAAGGAGATGGGGGACAACCCAGTCCAATCTTCACAATGAGAGTACATCATTCAAAATAACATGAAACAAAGAAAGGTACAACTTAATCAACACAATTGTCACAGCACAGGTTAGAGTTAGGAGGTATGGATTGTTTTGGACCGTATAGCATCAATGATATTTGATGATATTTGGCAAAAAAATGAATTTTTTGTGTTTCAACCTAAAGTATTCAAGCTTTAGGAGTCGTGGGGGACAAAAGAATAGGAACATTATTACTAATTTTCTTAGGAAAGCAGATACTCTGCTTTTTGCTGACTATAGCTATTTTCCTAGCAATATCCCTGGGTGGGAGAAGACTGTACATTAGGACACCATACAACCTACAGGAGATGTTCTTCCAGAAAATTTCATTTCCTTTGTAACTTGGTGCTTTGTAGTAATATTTGGATCTATAATTTGGCATCCTCACTGAACTTGCCCATCAACAATGGCTTGAGAAGCTACCACCTCTGGTTTTTAAACCAGAAGTGAACTGCTATGTTAAAATGCTAACTTGAAATCCTGGACTATTAACAAGTCACTAGAGAATTTTGTTATATGGGTCAATGCCTCTGAAGCTAATCAATTATATACACATATTGAGCAGCTATGTTTTCAAAGACTTGTATTGGCTATAAAGAGTGAAAAGATGTAGACTTGTAAAACCCAAAGGCCTCATAATCCAGATAGGGAGATGAATATATACAAAATTAAGTTTAATACAAGTTCAAGGGTTATGGGAACCTAGAAGAGAAGGTGATTTATTCTGAATGTTAGAATTGGAGACAATTTCCCAGAAAAAAATGAGAGTTGGGCTGGGTTTTAGACAGAGATTTAACACAAAGAATATTGATAATGGAATTGGTAAACTAGAGACTGCATCTCAGTGACAAGAAAGTGCATGATGTGTTTGGGGGAAGGGTGTATTTTTGGTGTGAGGATATCGTAAGACATATGATCAGACGATATAAAGGTGGATTTTTTGATAAAATGTCTTAAATACCTTGCTTACCATTTCTATAGATCTACTGATTTACCACCTTTTCTGCCTCTGGAAAAAAAATGGGTAACATTATCCCAAGAATATTATTTCTCATTATTGACAATGATTTTCCCTGTGGGAAACAGAAATACTCTGATGGGGGAGGTAAATTATAACTCGTGATTGAAAAGTTCTTAATGTTTCCTGCCAAGTCCGCCAGCAGCACTCCTATAAAACACACCAAAGTTAGGTGTACTAATAATTGTGCTGAAGCAATAGAGAACACATCCCAGGGGAAAACTAGGAATAACTATGTAGGAGGATTAAGGAGGGTTTTTTTTTTTATGGGACTTAATGTTTATGTTTGGTGAGTGTAAGGAGGAATTAGCATAGTCAGGGTCAATGGTGAATTAGACATGGTCAAGTAGCAGAGGCTACTTTGTGACTGGGTATCTTCATAAATGTATCCCTGAGGTGGAAAGATCAAAGTTGGGCTAAAATTGTAGAGGGAAAGGAGCAGTAATCACTCATGTTGTTCAGAAGAGTGGAATGTTTTGTCATGTTTGTGGTGCTCACATAGCCTTGTTGACATCCTGGTATGAGCATTGTTTCTGATGGGAATATTGCAGTCTGGTTGTCATCGATGCCTATCCGACTCTTACTGATTGTCAGCAAGGCTGATTTTCACTTTTCAGTTCATCCTGCCCCATCCACCAGCATTCTTCATTCTTGGTTGAATATCTGCTGAGGGCACATCAAAGTAGTTTGTTGGTGGTGGAGGTGGGTATTTTTTGAGACTGATATATCTAGATCATTGTAAAATAATAACTATGATTACTCTGTAAAAAATCTTGGAAATAGGATGCCCTGAAGACATGGTAACTAGTTAGGAGGCTTTTTCAAAATTCTAAGTAAAAATTATGGGGGCCTTGGCTTAGATAGTGAGATTAGAAAAAATTAAAAAATAGTCAAGACACTTCCACAGTGGAATCTATGACTCACCAGCCAAATGATGTGGGCCATCCAGGAGTACATCTGAAAGAGTTTTACAGTAAGCATATTAAATACTGATACATAATTAAGCACCTATTTCAGAATACTCAGGATGTTACAGGCTTTTCTGTATGCACTGTGGTAATTATACCATGATTGGAAGATGAGTAAATAGAGTCTTCATCTCTTTGGAGTTCACTGTCAAGAGAGGTATGCAGATATCTAAAATATGCAATGAAAACAAATAATATAGAGGAGGATTATACAAACCTACAGACAGTGGGGACTTAGGGACTTTCTCCAGGGAGGTAACCTGGAATTTGGGACCCAAAGTATAAATAGGGGAGATGATAGAAGATGAAAAAATATCATGAAATAGAAAATGAATAGTTCATGCTACCAAGATACAAATGTGAATATACTAAAGAGCTAATCATAAGTAACCAGGGATGCTAGAATAAAGTGGATAGGTGTAGCTGGGGGTTTTAGAAGCTTAGAAAAATGGGTTAGGCTATAAGTCCATGCTGAGGAAATGTACATTGTAGGAAACTGAGAACCATAAACAAAGCCAATGCAATGAGCAAAAGTGGCTTATCATACACATTAATTTGTTATCAATAAGTATTTGTTATGAATAATTATCAATAAATTAATCTAAACTGGCCATGGAAAAAACCTACAATAGTCAACTAATTTGTAGTGTACCTTATGCAGAACCACACCTCTACTCTCCTATAGAGAATATTAGCATATTAACATATTTTAATTTAAAAGTGTTAATTTATAATATATTAATATATAGATTTATAAAAATTTAATTTAAAATATAAATTAACATATTAAATGCTGTTCTATTTATAAAGACTTCCACTGGAACAGATTGTTTCATATCATTTAAAATACAGTTCCAGTGTTAACCTTTGTTGGCCAGGATTTTTTGGTTTTTTCTCACAGAAAGGTAGTTCCTTTCTTTTCAGGCTCTCTGTTTTCTGCATCATGGTAACCATGGAGCTGTGATCATTGTTCTTTGAAGCCACAATCCCCACCATAGTGTCAGGAACACTGGAGGAAGATAGTTTCATTTTCTTTAAACAATCCTGGAAAGTACCCTCTCTGTATGCATATCAGAGCATTCCCTGCCATCACAGTTCTGCGTTCCTTCCATTTTGATTTTCTGAAAAGCTTCTTGTCAGAATCTCAGCAAATACACAGGTGATAAATAAACTCCCTACCTCTTGGTGTGCTACATGTAGAGGTGAAGGATCATTCCCCCATGGTGTTTTAGAATCCCAACTAAAAGGCTAACAAGTCATAAAGGTTTGGTAGTACTTACTGTCCCAAAATGGTGACAGATAAGGGCAAATCAAGTCAAATCCAGATGCAGTTCTCAGCTAGAAGAATTGACAATGGCACCTGGCATCCACTTAGGAAGGACATAATGTTCAGAATATTCCAATGAACAGAGCTCAAGCAAACTTCCATTATTTCACTCTGTGGTGAAGCCATTCTGGAGCCGAGTGTAGTCAGTTTCAGTGACTTGTTCTGTGGCATTTTAAACATCTCTATTTCTTCCCCTTTCCTTCCCATAGCCCTCCTTCTACACCCCTCTTGGGAATCTCTACTACCCTAACGATTCCTGAAACTACACTCTGCCTTTCAGAGTTAATTGGTTAGGATGCCCTCCACCACCATTTTCTTAATCTCCCTCATTCCCATCCTCAGAACCTCCTTTATTTCAGACCACTGGTATTGTAAAAAGAACCTTCTTTTCTCGTTTGTTTTTTTTTTTAAGTTTCCTGATTAACAACTTTTATTATTCACTTTATTACTTGTTATGGATTCATCTGGAAGACTTTTCTACCAAATTTCATTTTAATCTGACAATGCCTTTGGTTCATATCTCACCTTATATATATTTTAGGAATGCATGCATGTTTAGACCTATATATAGTATTATTGTGTATTAATATAAATATATAGTTATATGTATGAAGTTAGCTCTCCCTATTCACTGATTCCTCCCTCAAACATTTCAACATCATGGATTTCAAAGTCAGATATAAATTTGAAACAGCTGTGCAAAGTATGTATCGGTATGTCATTATGTACTGTTTGACTACCAGGAGATTCATCCCTAGCATTGTGATAATCTAATAATAATTAAAATTCATGAAAAATGCCTAGTATAGTGTCTTGCCTGTAGAAGTTCTCAGTAAACATTTGTCCTCTTTCTACCATTTTAAACACCACCCCCCACCCCACACACACACAGAAAAAGAGAAAGAGAAGAGATGACTCATCTTAGAGATTAAATAAGTTTTTAGAACAAAGCTGAAAAGGCAAAAAAAAAATCATCATATTTTCAAGAATAAGATATAGAGCAAATTTAGACAAGCAGTGATGGTGCTACTAAAAAAAACCCATCAAGATTAGTGTGTATTTCTGTTCTCCTCCATCAAACAGTTCATCAAGAATTAACTGCACAGTCTCAACACACATCACCTCAATTATCCCCTTCAGGTCCAGTGAATTCTCCTTTGACCCCTGCTGTAGCCACACTCTGGGCCTTCTTTGTAGTACCACAAAGTTTCCAGGTATATTCTTCCCTCAGGAATTTGCATTGTTTACTTCTCTAATTGAATGCCCCTCCCCATGTAGTAGACTAACATAATCCCTTACCTGCTTCAGATCTTTGCTCCAATGTTACCTTCTCAGCTAGGCATTTCTTGAAAGCACTAAAATTACAGGACACTTCCCAACTGTTACCACTCTTGGAAACCCTCATCATGGGAAATCTTTTTCCATAATTCTTATTGTATTATGAAAAACTACTTATCTGTATGTCTATTTTCTCTTCCCAACACCAACTAGAATGTCAGTTCCATGGGTTTAGTGCATCCATAAAATATTGAAGAAATAGGGCTTCCCTGGTGGTGCAGTGGTTGAGAGTCCGCCTGCCAATGCAGGGGATACGGGTTTGTGCCCTGGTCCGGGAAGATCACACTTGCCACGGAGCAGCTGGGCCCGTGAGCCATGGCCGTTGAGCCTGTGCGTCCAGAGCCTGTGCTCCGCAATGGGAGAGGTCACAACAGTGAGAGGCCTGCGTACCACACACACACAAAAAAACAAATAAAAATTTAAAAATATATTGAAGAACTAAATGAATAAACAGTAGTTACATATAAAAGAATACTAAATGGTTGAACGGTAAAAGCCTGAGAAGTTATAGGCTTGGAAGATGTTTATCAATTTAACTCAGGAAATCACTCAGTGTCCATTTTTTCCAACAATGGGAGTTAGATTCTGGAGATTATTTCATCTGCCAAAATGGATAGACTCACTTTCAAGACTGAAATGTTGTCCTTCACTTTCTCTCTTATGGTGACCAACTAACTCATATCAGTTTGACAGGGAGTTTCATGATTTTAGCATGGAAAGTCCTTCATCTAATCTAGTATCTCACTAACTCCATCAGTTCCAGGTATACTGGGATGATTAGTTGCCAGACATCCAACCCAGAACCAAAGTCTATCAATATTGCCTGGTAAACATCTCTTAAATCTGTACACCTTTGTCCATCTCATTGCTTCTATCCTACTTCCATCTGCTGCCACATCTAACTTTCAGCCTTAAATAACCTCTTAACTGTTCTAAGCAGAGCTACCCTGAATGTCCTCTATTTTATTTCCACTGCCCCATCTAAAACTCTATCCCATCATACTACTTCCCCTGCTTATAACTCTTTAATGATCTACTACTGCTCTTAGAAGGATAATATAATTTAATATACCTAGTATGAACCAGTCTCTAACTTCTCCAACAGCCTCATCCTGTACCAGTCTTTACACTTCATCTAAACAGGGCTTTTCTAAAACCTGAATCTTTTCATGTTCCCTTCCACCACAAGGCTTTAGTACATGCAATGCCCTGTGTGTGGAATGTTATTTTCTCTCTGCTTAACCTATTCCTCCTTCTCATTTTTCAGACCTACTTCAAATATCCCTAGCTCAGGGAAATATGGCAGACTTACCTGACTTGGTCAGGTTATCCAAATATATTTAAAACCATGTTGTTTTTTTTTTTCTTTTGTAGTAGCTATTGTCACAGTCACAATTTATCTACTTGTGTGTAATTATTTGTCTAATGTTGGTCAGCCTCACTAGTTTATAAGTTTTACTTTTGAACCTGTACACCTTTATTCATCTCCTCCCTTGGCATATAATCAGTTCTTAAAAAGTATTCTTGAATGAATAAATAAATTAAGAGAGCAAGAACACCAAAGCAATTTGAACAAAATGCAAAGCCCCATAATCATGTCAATAGACAAAATTTCTCTAGATATAAGTCAGTAGCCTCAGACATTTAGGAGAAGGTATATTGGTGAAAGTAACATATCTCAACAACACAGTTGATACAGACTAAATCATAGTGAATAGTTAATGGGTAATGAATGATAATTATTTACAATTAACAGAATTATCTGCTGCTTGGAATATAAACTAGACAATGAAGAGAGAGAAAGAGAGAAACAGAGACAGAGAGGGACAGAGAGATTGAGATATTTCACTTTTCTGGATAATAGATTACAGACTATTTTCTTACCCACGTCTTATTAACAAACTCACCAGTTCATAAATGAGAGTAATTTAAAATGACACACAGCTTTGTTTAATCCCTCCTCTTGAGTGTGGGTGAGATGTATGACTTGATTCTAACCAATAGATTATAGCAAATGTAAAGAGATTTTGCTGATTTAATTAAAACTGACAATTAGGGGCTTCCCTGGTGGCGCAGTGGTTTAGAGTCCGCCTGTCGATGCAGGGGACACGGGTTCGCGTCCCGGTCCGGGAGGATCCCACGTGCCGTGGAGTGACTGGGCCCATGAGCCATGGCCGCTGAGCCTGCATGTCCAGAGCCTGTGCTCCACAACGGGAGAGGCCACAACAGTGAGAGGCCCGTGTACAGCACAAACAAACAAACAAACAAACAAACAAAAAACCTGACAATTAAAGTCAAATGACTAGTCAGTTGACTCTTGGTTAAGCAACAGGGAGATTACCTTGGGTGAGTCTGACTTAATCAGTGAGTCCAATAAAAGAAGATTTGGAGGTTGGATATGGAAGAAGTCAGAGATTCTCCTGCTAATCCATATGAACTACCTATGGAGAATGACAGGCAACAGCAGGTGTCCTTTAGCTGCTGAGAACCTCAATCCTACAACCACATAGAATTAACTAATCAGTTTATGAATTCACTGAATTCTATGAAATTGCCATTGTTCTGTGTGAAACAAATAGTTAAATATCAGAAATTTCATATGGTTCAACCTATATATACAGTGTATTCCAGGTAATGTGACTGGTGGTCTGTATTAGTATTTTTATCTGCATAATAAATTACAACAAACTTAGTGGCTTAACCTAGCACTTATTTGTTGTCTCACTCTTTCTGTAGGTCAGAAATCAAAGCACAGCCTAGATGAGTTCTCTGCTCAGGGTCTTATAGGCTGCAATCAAGATATTGAGGGTCCTGAGTTCCTCATCAGGAGCTCAGGGTTCTCTTCCACCTCCTGTGAAGCTATGTATGATTACTATCCCAGCAATTTTAACATTTTATTTTCTCCATTAGGTTTTATTTTTTTAAGTATTAAGCAACTTTTATAGAATTTGGTATTATTGAAACATCTAATTATCTATTAGGTATTAACTTAAAGATCCATGTTAGATGGATACATGGATTGAAAGGACTTTATCTGATTATAATTGATGAGACATTATTTAGGCTACATAGGCAAGGTAAATAGTATCCATTAATGAAAGATGCCTTAAGACATATTTCAGTAAGAATGAACTATTTGTCATTTACTGACATTGGATATTGGGAAAAATAATTGGATCATTTCATAAAGTATCTGAATATCTCTTGGTAAAAAATAAAAGCTATGATAACATCTTCAGTATTATCTGAAAGACATTCTGATGCATAAATCTTGATAATTTAACTTCTCTCTGCAAAAATTCAAATTTACAATATTTTGGGCTTCCCTGGTGGCACAGTGGTTGAGAGTCCACCTGCCGATGCATGGGACACGGGTTCGTGCCCCAGTCTGGGAAGATCCCACATGCCGCGGAACAGCTGGGCCCTTGAACCATGGCCACTGAGCCTGCGTGTCCGGAGCCTGTGTTCTGCAATGGGAGAGGCCACAACAGTGAGAGGCCTGGGTACCGCAAAAAAAAAAAAAAAAAAAAAAAAAAAAATTTACAGTATTTTACTTAGAGCTAAAAAACTGAATTGAAGACTACCTACCAAGTGTCATGTGCTCCACTGATCCTTTACACAGAGGCAATGTATTTTTCTATAAACTTATATGCCATCAACATAGCTAACCTGAAGTACATGTGATAGGGAATCTATAAGTAAAGTATGTCTTAGTGATTGCTTAAACATCTGGCAGAAAAATACCAATAATTATGTTGTCTCAAGTTAATTTACTTTTTTGAAATATTCCTTGGCATTATATGTGAAACATGTAAAAAGAAACTGATTGCTTTGTAAGCGTAGCTATATCTCAACCATAGAAGTAATTTAGTTTTGATTTCCTTTTAGGTGAGTATTTAGAAAGATATGCAAATGTAAAACAAATTTATTTTTTTTTAAAAAGCACAGTAAAATATTATGAAAAAATAGGGATCATTAGTTTTATGAGGAAGCATAAAATTTTCTCTTGTTCAAGAAAGATATGATTCACCATTCCCTTTCATTTTATTTTATTTGCCTTCTTCCCTCTCTCCCTCCCTCCACCTCCCCCTCTCCCTCCCTCCCCCTCCCCCTCTCCCTCCCTCCCTTCCTTCCTTCCTTCCTTCCTTCCCTCCTTCTCTCCTTCTTTCCTTCCACAGATATTTATTGAGTCTCTACTATGTGCCAGGGAGCTGGGGATATAGTGAACAAAACAAATACAATCCCTGCCCTCATGTAGTATATTTTCTATGTGGGAAGACAAACATATATATATAATGTTGGAAATAAATAATATGAACTTAAATAGGTAAGGGAGCTGGAATGATGGAGGTTGCTATTTTAGATACTAAAAGAGTTACCTGTTGGAACATTCTGGGGATGGAGTGAAGAGCACTTTGTTTTTGTCTTATTTTGTTTTGTTTTTTAATATACTGAACACAGGAAAGGCAAGGTAACTTCTCTCTTCCCAGCTTTTCAGGCTCTCCTTTGCACCTTCCGATTAACATAATTTGCAGAGGACCAAAAGCAGTGCAGTACCACCAGTTGAAATAGCTCTAGAAGTTGCTCCATGACTAGATGCGTTAGAGTAGAGCGAAACATTAGCAAGTTTCTTCACGGAGTGAGGGCAAAGGAGAGGATGCAGTCATGGTGATAATAAGTACACCCTGCGACAGCCACAGGAGTGCTTTGTGACAAGAAATAGAGAGGAGTGTATTTGGAGAGGGCTTTGGAGGACTCGGCATTGGGGGTGTGTGTGTGTGTGTGAAAGGATCTCAAAGGCTAAATTTTCATACTTTGCACTGGAACCGGCTAGTAACAATAATCTTTTCAATCTTTGAAAATTATCACAGGTTGCTGGACCTGTTAAACTTGAAGCCTTTAAGGGGTGCCTACATAAATTCATGTTAATGGTATTTATGTAATTTCCAGGTGTCCCAGCACTAACCGTATTTTGAAAACTTTATCAACATGGAAAGAACCCTGGATTTTAACTGTAGGAAATGTGGTTCATTTCTTGTTTTATAATTTATACACTCTGTGATCTAGTACAAGTCACAAAAACTACTCATTTTGGTTTTATATTACTCAGAATTTAAATGTCCATGGCTATAGGCCTTTTATGAGGATAAGCAAACACTTTTGGGGAATGAACATTTCTCTCTCTAATTTCTGTCATGACTCGTTTACTTTATTTTTTCCTTTCTGTGTCTTGTTGTGTCTTATTTATTTTATTATGATTATTATTTTGGGGTAATTTTGGATTAGCTGTACTGTTTAATAAGTAGCAACTGGGGGTTTTGCTTTATGGTTGAACTTGTGTGTTTTAAACTTTTGATATGAAGTTTAACTCAAAATAGTTATAATATTTTAACATCACTGATACGTTTAGTCATATGTATTCATCTCATTCAATTTTTCTTTTGTTTCCTTATAATTTACTTACAGTCTTTCCTCATTTTTTCTGTTTCTGAATCACTCAAATTCTAACTTTTGCTTTATTACTATGTTGTTCAAATGTAAGTTATCTTTTTATCCTTATATAGTGAGGATAGTATGCATGGTGTTTTTGTACACATTATTATTTGGTTGCATTCTTGTAGAAATTTCATTTCATACTAAAAAAAGTATATGTTTAGTTTTTTTTTAATTCTGCCAAAATCATAGTATAATATTAGAAATTTTGAACTTTAATCTTTAAAGATAAGTGAGGTATATTATGTACGTATTTGGTTATTTTTAAAATGTCAGGCATGACAGTATTTGATTTAAATATGAAGATGATTATGATAATATAAATTCCCATTAAAAATTTGCTGTCTTCTATAGTTTTTTACAATTTTTCTTTTTTTTATAATGCACGGGTAATAGTATTTTTTTCAATTTATTACAATTTTTTCATTATCTTATAAATTATTAGATAAGGTGTCCATTATTTTACCCTTAAAATGTGTCTTATTTTTCATGTTGCTTCTTAAGAATGTGCTTTATTCTTCATGTGATTCTCAGGCCTTTACTTTTAATTTATATGATCTTTTGGTAATCACTAAAAGGTAATATGAGACAAGCATTAAAGAGATGATGAATTAGGTTTAGGTTATCGTGGATATGCTTTTATCCTCTTGACAGCTCAAAGGCATGAAGACAACTTTCTGAGGTTAAAGAAATGGGTCCATTTAAAACTGGGATTGCGTTTATCATTTGTGTCATAGTTGGAGTGTGACAGGCGGCTGTTAACTCTGGCAACTTGTCATGTACCAGCTGTTTTGTCATTATTCAAAGGGCCCACAGGCAAATTCTGAGCAAAAACAATTAAATGATAAAGAAATAGAATCACATAAAAATAAGACCTAATACCAAAAGAACTTCAAGTTTCAGCAATCAATAAATAAGATGAGTTCCCATGGGGAAGTGTCCATCACAAGAGCAATGGAGAGATTTGCTTTCAGCATCTTCAAAGAACAAAATCAAATACTGTGATTCTTCAAAGCTTCTAGATTTTATTTTGACCAAATTCTTAGGCTAATAAGTCTATTTTTCTTTTAAAATTTCGACAAGAATGTTACAGTACAACAAATTATTTCAAGGATATTCCTTAAAATAAAATTCCACATAAGAAATACCTTAGTTATCATTTGTAATCTCTACCCTGAGGATTTTATAGTTGGTACATCAAAACTCTAGGTAAAACTTCAAGATATCACACTTTCAATGGGATTCATGTTCAATGCAAGTTGTATTACTTTAGAGAATATGGAGACTTTTTCTAGTTCTTGCTCTTAACTTTTTGAAACTAATGGACTTAGCATTGCCTGTGGGATGATCATCAGTTGACTCCCAATTTACCTAGTTTTAAGTGAATATGCTTAGTAGCAGTAGATAAGATGGTCAAGGAACACTGGATTCCTGTCATATATGGAAGAAATTTCTCACTTGCAATGGACTTCAGGGGATCCTGGAATCACTCTTTGACTCTGTTATTGGGTCAGATCATCCTAGTAACACCTTGGTCCTTGTCAGGTTATATCCACTTTATCAGCATTGTCAGTATTAACATAACTGTGTTCTGACTCTTGGGATGACAGTCCTAGAACAGAGTAAACCAGGTCAGGTTCTTTTAATAGAGATCCTAGAACCCAGAATAGAGTGAGTGAGTCACACAGAGAAGGAAGAAGCATTAGTCTGAAACAAGGAGATAAATCATAAAGTTAATGTTCAAGCTCTGGTATGAGATAAATCTGGGTTTGATTTCTGATTCCTTCACTATCAGCTGTCTGTGGCTATAGGCAACTGATTTAAACACTCTAGGCTGTAGCTATGTTTATCCCTGAAATGAGGGGGTTCTACCTTCTCTTAATGTCACTATGAGGATTAAATCATATGATCTTCATAAGATTATTAATGGAACTTGTGAGTACTACCTTAATAAACATTCCTTATTGTTTTGGCTGTTTCTATGTTCTATTTATCATTATCACCATCATTGTCATTTTGAATTTTGTGGCTTCAAACATCATAAAATCTGCTTCAATTTTTTTTCCTCCAGGAAATATTTTCTGACCTCCTTCCTTACCATGAGGGACCTATACCACCCTGAAGGCTAACCATATTTACCTGTGCTTGCCTTATCTTCTAAGACAGTGCCAACTCACTGAGTGTAAAGATAGGATTTCACCTGTCTACATGCTGCTATCATACTTAGCATGATGCTTTGAATGTATTAAGAGCTATGTATTGGTTGTGGAATTGAATTGCTACCTGGTTTGGGTATAGCCTGTTATGGAGCTTTAGTGTTTCTTCATGTATTGTTGTAAAAACACTACTTGTAATTGGAAGTCTTTTATTGCAAATTCAACATTTTTTATGAACCCATACATCGGTCATTATGATTTAGATATTTTAAAAAAACAGGATGATCCAGCTTCCCCCCACTACATAATCTCTGAATTCCCAAATCTAATTTTACTTTACAGAGTTATGAAAACTTTCATCTTCCAATTGCAAATTGTCTTATTATGAAATTGAAAGTGAGGTTTTTGTAAAATACACTTGGAGAGGGATCACAGAGTAATTTTTTTAGGTATCCTATAAGCCAAAATAATAATAATAAATAAAAAACAAAATTGCTATTTGGTCTAGCCCTGATAACTCAGAAATCTATTTGATACTTAGAATGATGAAGGCTTTAGGAGCCTGTTTTTTTTTGTTTCTTTCCTTATCATCCTATGTTTTCAATGATTCAGAGGATCTAGACATGCTTTATGAGGAGTAAAGCTACTCTAAATATTTAAGCAAGCATGATGTGAGGGACCCATCTAGACTAATTCTGATCCCCGATTTAGAATTAAATTTGGTAAGAAATACCTTATACTTCTCACATGTTCTCAGGTTTTCCAGAATTAGACCAAACAGGAAAAGTGAATTTTATGGAAAAATAAGAGCCAGGTAGAACACTCCTTAGGTATCTAAAGCAAACATGAGAATGGTGAAAATACCATAAAGGATTTGAATCTTCACTGACTGAAAACACAAAATGGGAAACTAGAGAATGATCCAAGTTGCAGTGGAAATGCTGTTGATGGGTGACAGTTTGTCTACCACCTGGGACCCTGTTAGGGGAAGAGGTAGCATTTGAAGGGCCTGGGTTCTGGCACCTTTTGAAATAATAGCTCAAATACAACTGAAACTATATCAGTAGATTTATTTTGTGAGTCTGAAAGGGGTGATGTAGAGTAGTATCTATGTCATCGAATAAAGTTGTAATGTCCAGGAGAAGAGCAATTCTGGTCACCAACATTAAGAGAAGTGCTGGAGGTCCAATCCCAATTAGATATAAACATTAATGCTCCTTTACTAAAGTCTTAATCATGACATATGGTGTCTTAGATTATGGAATCATAGAATGCTATATCTGGATACCATCTAATCCAATTACTTTCTTTTTTTTTTAAACAGAGAAGGAATTATAAATTCAGGGTAATTTGCTCAAAATATTTATTACGTATTTCAAGTTGCAAGTGTGTGTGTGTGGTTTTTTCTGTTTTTTAAAAAAATTTATTTTGGTCACACAGCACAGCTTGCTGGATCTTAGCTCCCCAACCAGGGATTGAACCTGGGCTATGGCAGCAAAAGCACAAGTCCCATAAGTTGTAAGTGTCGAAAGGCCAAAACAAGTGTAACAACAACAATGAAATTTTCTCAATAATTGGAAAACCCTAGGGGAGAACTGTCGCCATGAACAGCTTCATTCAGGAGCTCAAATAATATCACAAAAGACTTGATTTCCTACGTATCTCAGATCAGTGCACTCCCCTTCTCTAGGCTGGGCTTCACTCTCAAGCTCTGAGTATGAAGAAGGTGACCAGTGGCTTCTGCTTCACATCCTTTGAGGTCCAAGTCTAGGAGGAAATAAATTTGCCTTTCACATTGCCATCCACTTGTGCCTCCCACAGAAGTATGGAACTTTGTCTTAATTAGACCAGTTGCAGGCTAGGTTCCTACCTGTGACCCCATCTTTGTTGCCAGGACAATGTGAAGCAATGATTGGCTTAGATCTGATGCAGAAAGGGTATTTCACTCTTAAAAATGATGGTCAGAATTCAGGTTCCATGGGCCGAGAGTAGAGGTGGAGAGTCCCTCACAAAAAAAAGAAATGAGATATTACCAGGAAAAAGCAGATACAAGCTGAGGTAGTAAAGAACTATTTTTTTTAACTTTTTATTTTATATTGGAGTCTAGTTGATTAACAGTGTTGGGTTAGTTTCAGGTGTACAGCAAAGTGATTCAGTTATACATATACATGTATCTATCCTTTTTCAAATTCTTTTCCCATTTAGCTTGTCACATAATATTGAGCAGAGTTCCCTGTGCTATACAGTAGGTCCTTGTTGGTTATCCATTTTAAATATAACAGTGTGACATGTACACACTACTATAGTAAAGAATTATTAAGTCAAGAATTAATCCAGACAAAGCTATCAGGGTCCTTCACTAAAATGTTGCATCCCTTAAAGTCTTCATATGAAAAAAACATATAATCATGTGTGTGGTGGGTTGTATTTATTATACACCCATATGTGGTACCTCCCAGCAGGAATACACTCAGATGGAACCTGGGACTTGCTTTGTGAGCAGAAACAACATGTGACAATTTTGAGCAGAAGCTTCAAGAACCAACAGAGGGTTCAACAAATTTGTTTTTCCTTCTGCCATCACAACCAGTGGTGTTTCAGCTAGGAGACTTCTCTGTTAGTCTGGTTTTTGGAAGTGAAGATGAATTGGAGCAGTGCCATAGGCAATACATGAAGGACATAGAACATGAGAAAGGAGTAGATCTTTCTTTCTGTAATAGACTAAAATTTTGGGACTGTTTGTTATCACCGTATGACTTAACTTAGCCTGACTGATACAACTTCCTAAAAAGAATCACCAACCTCACTTCTCTTTTGGCATTTATAAACCAAGAAAAACCTTTTCATCTACTGCTTTTCCTAAACTTCTTGCTCCCCAGCAAAGCTAGAAAAATCATTTTAATATGATATAATATTATTTTAGTTTTTGGTAAAATTAACTGATTTAAATTTGCTCTATGCCTAATCTGAAATGTGCCACATACTAGTTCTGTGACTTTGGACAAATCTCTTTATCTCTTCAGATCCTATATTAACTCTGAAATATTGTGTTTGATGACTAGATGACTTCCAAAATCACCTCTGTCAATGAGTATCTATGGTTCCAAGAGTTCATGCTTTTCTTTCCTTTATAGCACCCATTATAATTTGTAATTATATATCCTTTTGTAAGGATATATATATCCTTTTGTTGCTTTTTAGTTTTATCTCTCCACACTAGACTATAAGCTCCATGAGGGCAGGAACTATCTCTGCCCTTTTCACCACTGTACACTCAGTAACTAGCAAAGTGCTTTATGCATAGAAGGATGAATAATGTTGTTATTCATTTTTTTACAAATGTGATATACATCTTGGCTTGAATGAAACATTATCTAGATTAATATCTTTGAGCAGGCATTATCTTCCAGTTGTCCAAGACAAATGTCTATGTCCATATCCAGACATAATGTGTAAAATGTAATCTAGAGGTACATATTTTTACTGAATCAGAAAATGTGCATATACTTTGCTGTTGACAGTATAAAAACCATACGAATCATTCTAGAAAATCATTGCCAATCCAAGAAAACTGTTAAACTCACAGGTCTGTCATGCTGGAAATTAAAACATGGGATGGTTTATGAGTTGATATTCAACGATGTGTACACAGACTGTTAGGATTTTTTTTTAACTTGACATTTTAGAAAAAAATCAACATTTATTTGAAACAAAATACTACTAATGATGGTTTAATTCTTAAGCAGTTCCCCATTTTGCCTCTAGATGTCTCACCTGGAATTCGCATTGTAGAAGATTATTCTGATGCAATACCCCACAGTAGGCTTGGCTGAAATGTCATCTTGGGAAGTAAAAGAGTAATCCATGTGAATTTAACTGCAGTTGGGTCAAAACATTCCATCAGTATTTTTTTTTTTAACTTTCTGGAAAAATGCAAATAACAGATGGTGGGAAAATAGACAGATTTATGAGAAAAATGACTTGGTATTAGTCATTCCGATGAGCCACATCCCAAGTAGGCCCTGCCTTTTTAGCTGTGATAAACAGTTTCCAGGTGTAACCCTTGATGTTGGGAAAGTGATATTTAAGACAATAGTCAGCAGCCCATCTTAACAGCTTTTTTTTTTTTCCACTTCAAAAATAATTCATACCACATATATCCCAGTAGGCGAGGTATGGAATCCAACATATTAATATGTTTTAAGAATATGGCTTATAGGAAAATAACAATGATGTTATCCTAGGAAAACTGGCTCTACAAGTTAAGCCAGAAGCAAAAGTAGTAGTTTTACTTCTTGATACAGTAAGAAATATTTTGGCAATGGGCAAAAATAAAAGTTTATTTATTAAGATATTTTTATTGTAAATAAATGAGAAATAATACTCTTGCAGATATCTCAATTAGTAAAAATGTGTTCCAAGTACCATATGTTATATAGATTAATATACTATATATGCAAATGCTATGACAATATTTATTGTATAGAGGGAATGTGAAAAAGACAGATGATCTGCAATGGTTTATAAAAAATATTACATTTCAGATAATATTCAAACTACTTCAAAATGCAATAGAGCATAATCACTTGGACTTCTACCACAAAACCTAGAAATCTCTAAAGCGAGGTGGGGGTGGGGGTGGGGAATCTCTTCCTGTCCCTAAAATAGGCTAGCAAGAGCAGATTATCAATATTGATTTGTTGAAAAAACTGAGAATGAAAGATGAGCAAAATCTGATTTTTTTTTTGCCAATTTACTAAAGAAGTGTTTTCTTTCTTTGTGGATTTTCATTATACTATGCTTCAGTTTCTATATCTTAAGTTTCTTTTGTTTGTTGTGCTTTATTTTGAGCCCTGCAGATCTAAAGAAAAAGTTAGAATGACTTTTACTGATCATTTTGATTTTTATTCAAATTGGACACTAATAAAACTAGTAAAATGTATTAGTCTCAAAATATTTGGTATAACTACTCACTTTGCACTACCAAAAAAAAAAGATTAAAAAATTCTCAGTGTGCCCCATGTTCCATCTGCTTTTGTTTCATTTTGATTATTCAACTATTTTTTTCAGTTAATTCAGGTCAGTTTGATCATTTAAGTTACATTTACAAATATGTCACTTTCATATTTAAAAGCACTTTTCAAAGAATTATTGCAAACTTCCTAATTATCAATGAACTTTTGGGTCTAACATCCAAGGCTCCCCCTGGGCTAGTTCTAGCCTCCTTTTCCAGAATTTCTTCTTCTAATAATTGTAAAGTGATCTAAGATCTCTTCTTACATTTACCTATTATGGTAAACTGTTGTTCAATTCAAATATTATTTACTTCATGATGCCTATTCTTGTTCCTTCAAGTAGACATGATCAGATCTGTCTCTACTTATGGAAATTGAAGTACTATTATGTGTTTACTTATCTCTAGCTATTGGTTTGTGACTTCAGTATTTCCCTGAGTGAAATGAAATACTGGTTCCTGTACACGGAGGGCAAGGAGAGACTCAAGAAAGGAGCAAATCACTCCAGATAGGTAGGTGGTGGTTTTAATAAGCAAGGGGACTTATGAAGCTCGTTTTGGACAGCTCCAACATGAGTAGATCTTTGCACCTACCTTCCAGAATCTTAAAAGTTTATATAGAGGCCTTAACTGGGTTCAGTCGTGTATTCAGTTCAGATGGTCTCAACAACACCTTATCTCTCAAGGCTAAGTCCTTGAAACACCTTCTAGCATGGAAATATTAGGAGTGACATGTATTCCAAGGAGAGGGAGGAGATAAGGAGCCTCCAACTGCATGGGTGACTGCGTGGGTCCTGCTCTCAGGTCAACCAGAGGACATCATGACCTCCTCCAACACAAGCCTCTGTCCAGATTTTAAATTGAGGTCAGCAGTTGTAACTTATTCCTAAGAACATTGCTTGACCTTCAACAAAAGTTGGGTAAAATAAATTCTATTTGTCAATTTTCCAGTTAAAGGAATTGATACGGTCAATATTATCCATGGGAGGAAGGAGAGTATGACTCTGATAAGTTCCTGTTGGGATGACACCATGAGAAAAGGGAAAGAGAGAAGCTGAGAGAAGTTCATGAAAAAAGACAAAGAGGTTAGAGAGATATGAAAGAAAAGGAGTAACAGGAAGAGTAGAAATAGAATGAGCAGGAAGAAAGGTATGTCTTGCTCATAGACCTGAATGGTATTATTTCTGGGATCTTCTGTCTTAGCTCCACCTCATCTTGAAACTCCCAACTTGCCTGATAGCAGTTCAGTAGGAATAAATCAGCCTTTGAAGTATTTGGAAATCCATCCAGGTATCAGCCAATCTGTGCAGGTCCTGAGAAGTGAGGAAGGTAAGCCAACTCCCTGGTCCCTTGTCCCTTCCTTTGCACAGCATGATGTTCTAGTAGCTTCAAAGATACTTTTTCCTCAAATAGTACCTACTCTTCAGAGCAAATTCTGAGTGCTTCATCTATGGAGCAGCTGGAATTCCTTAGAGATCATCAATCAAAATCCAGAGGCTTACATTTACTTATAAAATTGGGAAGTATTTAAATTTCCAATCAGTTGTGTGTCAGTTGTGGATGATTCATTTAGATTCTTTTGGTCTCAGTTTTCAAATTCTAAAGGATGACTGTTAAGTTAGAGTTCTCGGAGAACTCTTCTAGGTATAAGATTCTGTTTTGCTATTCTGGAAATTAAAGTATGGATGTTTAATTCCCTAATCATAACACCTGAACTTTTTTGTCTGTTACTAATGTAATGGTAATTATAGATATACATATTTCTATCTCAGATATATATATATATATATATATATATATATATATATAGTTTAATTTTAAAAGAAACATTATAGCATTTAAAGTAGTTATCAGTGCTATAATGATGTGGCACAGTGGTTAAGAATCTGGTGCCAATGCAGGGAACACAGGTTTGAGCCCTGGTCCAGAAGATACCACATGCTGCAGAGCAACTAAACCTCTGCGCCACAACTACTAGGCCTGCTCTCTAAAGCCCGCGAGCCACAACTATTGAAGCCTCTGTGCCACAAATACTGAAGCCCACACACCTACAGCCCGTGCTCCGCAACAAGAGAAGCCACTGCAGTGAGAAGCCTGCACACAGCAAAGAAGAGCAGCCCCGACTCGCCACAGATACAGAAAGCCCACGTGCAGCAACAAAGACCCAAAGATGAAGACCCAACACAGCCAAAAATAAATAAATAAATAAATTTATAAAAAGAAACAGTAGTTATCAGACTTTAAACTTTTAGAGTCCTCTTTTCAGTTAATCAGAAAATGAAGTAAACTTTATTTTTTTTATAAATTCAACATATAAAAATGTATTGAAAATCTATCATGAGCCAGTGCTTGGATTATAGCAATGAGGAGAATACTTCTTTCCCTCCACATGAAGCAGGCACTTGAACTGAATAAAAGGCTAGTAGATCTAATTAAATTATGTGTTTTGGATATCACTGCCTTTAAAATTCTAATCAATAGGCATTTGATATTTTCTTTAAACAAAGAAATCAAATCTGCTTTTTAAAACTATTTACTGGTGCTAACAATAGCAAACATGTTTTTATTAGAACACTGTTTCATTTATAAATGCAGGTAAGTCTTGACAAATATATGTAAGTTGTTGAGAGTATAGAAAAAAATACATTGGAGCTGATGCAAAGTTTATGATTTACTTTTAAAACTCTGTAAGAAGGCTACTTGAACTTAATTCTAATAGTCCAGACATGTGTCATATTAGGGTTCTGCCAGAAATAGATGGCTCTTTCAAATGATACAATTGATGAGCTTTTAATAAAGATACTCTTTTCTTTGTAAGTGGTGTGGGCAGGGTTTAGAGAAACCAACAAGGGGTGGATCAGCACACATGGGCTAGCAGCTCTGGGATTCTGTGACCACCCCTTCACCAGAAGTAGAGAGGTTGGTGCCAGAACATGGAGATGTTAGCATATAGGTAAGACAGCTTAGGAAGCACTATGGCCTTTGACAGAGTGACACAGCCAACCTGTGGCCACCTGGCAAGGAGAATTACATTGAAATAGATATCCTGGACATAGTCTCCTCTTCCAATTCAGTCTATGACTGCTTCTCATTGGCTCAACCCAAGCCAGAGAGCATGGTAGCTCAACGATGGGATCCATAGAGGTCAATTTTCTGTAGTGTAGAACAGAATAAAGAAGGCTCGTACATGGACCTGCACAAAAATATGGAGGACATGCAGAACAAAATGGTAATTAGAAGTTATTAAAATGATGTCTTAATGATCTTTCTAATTTAACATGGAAAAATTACATAACAGAAAAGTTGAGTTCTATTTTATTTTGAAAGCAATTTTCAAAATTCAAATTAATATTTTAATCACTCATTTCTGTAGAACATGATATATATATATATATATATATATATATATATATATACATATGGATGACAGTGTTTTCTCTAATATTAGTAAAAACTTTACCTTTAGAATGATTTAATGATAGTGGAAGTGTTTCTCAGCTTTGAATTGCTAGATGTCATTCAGTAAGCACTTAAAAATGGAATAAAAGGGGCTTCCTTGGTGGCGCAGTGGTTGAGAATCCGCCTGCCGATGCAGGGGACACGGGTTTGTGGCCCGGTCCGGGAAGATCCCACATGCCGCAGAGCGGCTGGGACCGTGAGCCATGGCCGCTGAGCCTACACGTCCGGAGTCTGTACTCCTCAACGGGAGAGGCCACGGCAGTGAGAGGCCCACGTACCGCAAAAAAAATAAAATAAAAAAATTTTAAAAAAAGGAATAAAAGCATGAAGGGAGAAAAAAGTAGATTCATGTACAAACCTCATCACAAGTATTTTGATCTGGTTCACTTTAATTCATAGAAATATATAGATACTTTTATTTTTATAACACTGAAAGTGCACTACCCTAAAATCAAGCCAAAATAAAACAATACTATACTTGATAAGTCCACACAGGACTTAATAATATGAACACCTAGTGAATACAAGCAGAAAGCATGGTCTGGGTTTCTCTTCAGAAACAGATAATTATGATCATGTTCATTTTATTTATTTTGTTCCTCTTTGTACCTTTATTGTCCCCAAATTAAAATGGAGAAAAATTCTAAGTATTCTGTAATTTTTAAAAAAGTAACAGACTTGCTGATAATACAGAATAGCTACAAATTTTTATTGAATAAATCACTTTGTTTTGCTTTGCTTCTGTTTTAAATCTAAAGTTGAAGATGAAAGAACTAAATGAAGATTTCTAGTTTATTAATATTTTTTAATATCAAAACACACACACTTTTGATACATAATCTGGCTTAGATCAAGCTGCCTGCTCCATCAAGGGCAATGTCTTTGGCAAAAGTAGTTCCTTGCAGTTCAACATAACATATGCTAAACATGTACCAAATATTTTGCTACAACTTGGCAAGTTCAGCACAACTGGCAAACCCTTCATAAGAAAGGCCACAATGTCACATTGGCATGAAAATAGAATCTAGGCTGAGAAGTAGAGAGAAAAATAAAAGTTCTCTTAAGGTCAAGGGCAACAGCTGAGCAACACTGAGGCTACCTGTTTCAAAGGATACAGTGTCTTGTGTTTGTAGATAAAATGTTGGTTTCTATGGGGGGGAGGGTGGTCACAGGAACAAATATCCCTGACTCCCAAACAAAATAATCCCCAATAAAATGGATGATGTAGCCCTTAGTAAAAAGGGAGATAACTATTCATGGGAAAAAATGCATGACCTCACCCTTTCAGAATACACAGTGATTCATCAGCATTTCCCAGCTTTCTTGCCTGCTTGTTTTGAATCTCACAGCTCTGTCCGTTTCCCTTTCGCCCCCAAGGTCAGGTCACCTAATTGAAGGCCCTGGGGTTTGGGAAGGACAGTAAAATTTAAGGAAAGCCCATGGTTTGTGGAAGTACTTCTTGTCAATATTTTAGAGGCACAGTCTTTGCTGACCGCACGTGTTTCTCAGGAGCTAAATGTTATCTTTGTTTCTTTTCCTCACTTTATTTTGTCTCAGAAAGGCTGTGTGTTGACTTCATTGAAAAAGAAGCCTCTGTGATCATGAGGAAAATGTCCTGGGAATAATATATGGAAATGTATTTATAAGCAGGAGGAATCAGCTAAAAATATCATTACAAGCAGGCTAAGTTATAATTTTAAATTGTGGCACTTGCAAAATCCTTGAAGTGCTATCAGTCCGTCTCCTTCTTATGAAAAGGCATCATAGTTTAATCAAATAACTGTGAAACCACTGCCTTGAAATTGCAACCAAATTGTTTGTGCAGTGTTATGTATCTAAGGGAACAAGTGTGGACTTCTAGAATTACATTATTAATTTCTTTTGAGCCATGTGCACTTCAAAGATTTTTCAGAATCTAGTAATGCTAATGTTACACAGTGACCGATTCCTCTGTGGGTGGAAGTACTAGGCTTCTTGTTATGCCTCTTCCTCTTCTCATCTGCGTATCTCCTGATTGTTTCTGATTTTTGGCTCTGCAATGTGGGGGGCAGGAGGGGGAGGGCACATCTGTCTAGTTTGTTCTACCAGACATCTACAACTTTATACAAAGAATGATAAGACCACTATTGGGGAAAAAAAAGAAAGTTTTTGATCAACCTGCTGCTTTCAACTACACTCTACCTGTGAGTCCCGGCATAAACAGTACCCTTGTGCCTATTAAAATGCATATTCCCGGGCCCTGCTTCCTGAGATCCACCAGTGGTGGGTCTGAGATCTCTAATTTTTATTGGGAATCTGTGGGCCTGAGGGCTACACTTTGAGAAATCCAGCAGTATGTTTTCCTTTGATCTTTAGAAATCAGATCAAGCTAATGATTTTCATCTATGCTAACTAAGTAATTTCTAGAAAAATCATTTCACTGCTGCTCAGAAGCCAGTGATTCAGGCCTATCAAAGCAGCTGGTGCAGCCTTGGCTCTCAAGTGTTCTAGGTAATATCTCTAAAAGCCCATTAACCATTAGTGATCTGAAGACGTGGTTAGGGATAGCTTAAAAATTACATGCTAATATCGTCTCTTCATTTGGTTGGCTTGATTGTACCAATGTAGAGAAAACCCTGGGTATGAGCATCCACCACCTCAACCTGGGGCCCAGGTAAGTGGCAGACTTTGCTTGATCTTCCTCATGTTATGCTCTCACATCTTGGGAACAACCAAAGACATTGGGGGTGAAAGTTGGGGCTAGACTTCCCACATCCCTCCTCTTACCCTCTCTTATTTCAGAGGTGTCTGTGGGTCTCAATGACCTGTGTCTATCCACATATCTGCTTGGATTCTGGCCTTGTTGTTGCTGGCTGGGCAGATAAAGCACTGTTGTTTTCACTCTGAGAGCTTTCCTTTCTGCTTATTTGCACTTCTATCACTCTGTACCCTGATGATAAACCCCATCTGATTCAGACTGACTGCTTACACTCTATGCTGTCAGCACTATATTCATTTATACAAGTGGGCTGAGTGTAAATATCCTTAGGTCTTTTCCTGAGATGGTTTGACCAAACAAATGGCATGTTATTTATTTCCAGGAGTTTGTTATTTTCTTAGGGAACTCAAACCTGGGGTCACTCCATTTTGCTTATTCATTATTGAGGAGTTAATGACACTGATGCTTATTTTTTGTAATCAACATTACTTGAGGTATAATTTGCAAACAATAAAATTCCCATGTGAAATGTACAAGCTGGTGGCTTTTTACACTTTCTTCTTTTGAAACAATCATAGATACACAAAAAGATGCAAGGATAGTACAGAGCATCCCATTTACCCTTCACCTGTGTGCCCTCAATTGTTACTTCTTTTTTTTTTTTTTTGCGGTATGCGGGCCTCTCACTGTTGTGGCCTCCCCCGTTGCGGAGCACAGGCTCCGGACGCGCAGGCCCAGCGGCCATGGCTCACGGGCCCAGCCGCTCCGCGGCATATGGGATCCTCCCAGACCGGGGCACGAACCCGTATCCCCTGCATCGGCAGGCGGACTCTCAACCACTGCGCCACCAGGGAGGCCCAATTGTTACTTCTTAAAGAATGATTGTATAATACAAAACCAGGAAAATGGTGTTAGTATGAAATGTGTGTATAGTTCTATGTTATTTCATCACATATAGATTTGTGTAGTCACCACCACAATCAGATATATGTAATAATGAGGCTGAAGTAACACAAATACAAAATTGGAAGCAGTGAAAATAGGAAGGCATAGCAAGCTAACCTTAGTGAATGATAACATAGTCACTATGTTTAACTTTCAGGACTGACTATGAAATCCCTGGCATCCAGGGTGAAAAGGAGAGCATGATAAATGGAATAGCTTTCCTTATTAGAAAGGAGGATGCCTGCCAGTTCTTCAGTGAAGAGAACTTTTCCGTTGGTGTTAACTCTAAAAGAAATAAGTTTTACACAGACCGTACTGATGTAATGGTTAACGTTCTGAGCAATTCTGAGCAATATTTCTATAGAAAAAGCAAACACGGATTTTGCTTAACTGGCTATTTTTCTTTGTGACTACTAGTCACAAGTCCGAAAGCAAACTATTAAAGCAAAACTCCATAAAGCTAACAAATAAGACACATTAGGTGGCTAGCACTTCAACACAGCACAAAGAAGGCTATGGAGTGGGGGGAGGGGCTTCTATGATCAGTGTGACTCAGCATCTATTTCTGGTTTTCCTTTTCAGGCTTTTTGTGAATGAATGAGGCCATGTGACCAGTTATGGCCAATGAGTTGTGAGTATGGCAGTTTATATTTTCAAAAGAAGGCTTCTCCTAAAGTATGACACTGACATTCCTCTGTCAGGAGATTGGGTCTAGCTTTCCTCCCATTGAACTACAGCGGGTGGGCTTTACAGAAGTGATGCTGTGTGATCTCAGATGTTAGCTTCTCCCTGACCCCCCTTCAATTAATCTCTTTTTATCTCTCTCTTCTTGCATTTTTATGAGTCCTGTGACAACATGTAAGAAATTCAGCCATCCTGAAGCAGTCATGCTGAAGAGAATACGTAAAGAAACAGCACAGAGGTAAAGAATTCTGTCCAAGGCACCCCAGCTGTTTCAGTGCAGAGCTCTTCAAGTCATTCAGACTTAGGACCCATATATGGGAGTAAAGAAGCCCTGGAGATAACTGAGCCCCAGTCATCTTCTCACTACGATTTCAAGAAAGGAGGTTAATTTAATATTTATTTGAAAGGAAATATAGAGCAAATTACTTAGGATTCCTAGGTCTAGAAGAGTAATTGAATTGCAAACACCTATGCTATTTGCAAGTGTTGGTGAAGAAATACGTAACAGTATCCTGTATACTAGAATCAATTTTGAAACATCTTGGAGATCAGGCTTCACCTGAAATATTAGGGAAAAAGAATCACCCATTCTTATAGAAGGTCCTCTTTTGAATAATCTCCATGGAGGAAAAAAATACAAAAACAATTTCAACAAATAGTTCTGATAATTTCAGTCATAATGACTTTTGTTATCAGTGCTACTTTTCTGAAGTTTGTTTTTTTTTTCATTCTTTGTGTCTAATTTTTTTAATGCTTTCTTCTTTTGTTTTATCTTCTAGACCATAGTTGATTATGAGTACCTGGTTGATCATAAAAGAGCATATTTTAGGGCCAAATAAGACTTTATTGATCATCTTGGCTTAAATCCCAAATATTGTGACAGAGGAAATTTGATATCTAGGACCTTCCCAAGGGCATGGCTTAATTGTAACCCTGGGAACCTGACTGGCCGTGCTCTCTGTCTTCAGAGACGTCACTGACTTGATGGATATGCCATGAACAGCCTTTGCAGAGACGACCACATGGCATCTGAGTATTCCCCAAAGGGTGAGGAGTAGGAAAAGAAGAAAATGCAATAGCCTCTCTCCACTGGTCACCTGTGGATATCACCCTCCACGTTTTTCTGAATAGCTCCTCCCTGCCCCCAAACAGAGATGTAATCAACATTGATAAAATGGCTACCCAACACTTACTTCCAATATGACTGTGATATTTTAGAAAAACAGGGAATGTCTCTTCTGGTAAAATGCAGAATGTATTAAATGATAATGATGTATAATAACTGGTTACTAATCCCTGAAGAGAAAAATATTGTTTCCTGTATTTTGTCTTATTTGGATAAAATAAATAATTTTTAAACCTATAGCTATTAATGTCTTTTTAATAATATTCTGTTCAAAATCACACAAGTTCAGAGTTCTACAACTGGTTGTATCTTATGTACCTCTGATAATGTATTCCTCATTCTTGTTTCTGAAAAATTTAGATTTGAGGAGATTTACACATGCTCAAAACTTCATTAAATCTCATAGTCTCAGAGACCTTTCCTTATCACCTCTTCTCCCTTTCAATACAAAATAGCCCTCCCATTAAATACTCCCTATTCACACTAAATTTGTCTTTCAGAGCTTTCCTCTAAAGCTGTTATGCTTTTGCTTATTACAATTTTATATTTCTCTGCCACCAGTCTGTAAGATCTATGAAGGCAGGGACAACGTCTGTCAACTTCATCATTATAGGTTTGAGATTAGTTGTTATAAGTATTTGTTAAATGAAGTAAGCATTGACCTTCAGCTCTAATATTATCATTTGTAGGTTTCCTCTTCTTTAATAGATGATTAATAAGAAAACTTATGGAATATGATTATAGTTAAGACAATATAAGAAATCACACAACAGACTCAGAAGAAATCATAGACATAATATAAATGATAAGTGCCATAAGAGTTGAGTAGGTAGCACCATCCCCTCAGGAAGGTGTTTAGAGAACATTCAAGTAGAAAGTTGGACTTTGAAAAATGGATGGGGAGATGAGTAGAAAATATATTGACAGTGGGAAAAAATTGGCATGAACAAAATCAAAGAGAGAAATAGATGTTCTACACATAGCAGGGCAGTTTTATGGTTTTTCATTTTTGGAGAAAATATTCTTATACAGACATCATGAAGTATGAACTTTGAGTGGTCATTTGGGGGATTATTGGATACTTTTGAATGCTACAGTCCAAGCTCTGTCTCATAAGCATCGGAAACCACTGTATGTTTTGCACAAGCAAGTGGAATGATGAAAGAGTTCTACCAAGATGTTCTTGGTAGCTTAATGCAAGATGGATTGACTAGACAAAGCTCAGAGAGAGAAATGAGTAACCTGTTGAAATTTCATAAGCAGGGTAGAGATAGTTGAAATAAAAAGGAAGGTTATATGTGACATGCATTGTGAAATATAATAAAATAGTAAAAACCAATGTGGATTATAGATGGAGATAGATGGTAATAGAAAGGAATAGGCAAAGAAGATACAACAACTGGAAAGACTGTAATAAAACAAATGGAATGTGGGAAGCCAGGTATAAGAGATCATTTGTGTAGATCAAGTGATAACTTAGAGATACGGAATGATCATTGACAATGGGATGCCCAAGTGGCCATATTTTGCAGGCAAGGGTATTATAAGATGAGCTTACAAGGGTAAAGTCAGTGGTAGAAATCAGTGGTCTTTGGTCAGATTACACACTGGTCAGATTTTGTAAAGGCTCCATATATCTTTGAAAATAATCAGTGTTCCCTAACAGTTAAGTTAATTGTCCTTTATATTTCTTTTAAATCAAGCTTATTGATTATGTTATTCAAACTTCTATATCCTTATTAGCTCTGTTGCTGCTTGATTTATCAAGTATCTGAGAGAGGCATATTAAGCTTTTTTTTTTTGGTAAAGTTTCCATGCACTTTTTTTTTTTGCGGTACACGGACCTCTCACTGTTGTGGCCTCTCCCGTTGCGGAGCACAGGCTCTGGACGCACAGGCTCAGGGGCCATGGCTCACGGGCCCAGCTGCTCCGCAGCATGTGGGATCTTCCCGGACAGGGGCACGAACCCGTGTCCCCTGCATCGGCAGGCGGACTCTCAACCACTGTGCCACCAGGGAAGCCCCTCCATGCACTTTTAAAAATAATCTGTGTTCTTTAAAACTTATGTGCACACTTTTGTATATTTTTTTAAATGAAGCTTCTTAATTGTGTTGTTTAAAACTTCCATATTTTCATTAACATTGTGCTGCTTAATCTGTCAAGTTTCTGAGAATTATATTAATATCTCTACCAATTAGTGTCTTTACTTTTAATCATAATTCTGCCAGTTTTTGCTTATATAGTTTAGGATTATGTTGTATCCAAGTTCAAGATTTAAAATTTCTGGTGAATTTTTCATGTTATCATTAAGTTAGAAAATTCTTTATCCACAATAGAGTTTATTTTTATCTAACAATATTAATATACAATATTTGTTTTATATCTTATTTTTACCTCTTTACTTTTAATATGCCGGAGTCAACTTACTTTTAGATGTGTCTCTCATAAACAGTGTATAGCTAGTTTTTTTTTAATCAAAACTGAAAATTTCTTTCTTATAAATGAGAATTTGCTCTTTTAAGTTTTATTTTAATTACTAATGCATGTGGACTTCAACATTTTAAGTCCAATTTATTTTTAATCCCTCCTTCTTAGCTATTACTTTCCCCCAAGAAGTTCTGATTCAGGTTTATCAATACGTTTGCCAGTTTCTTTCCTTGTTTTGACTGCTTGCATCACACTCCTTCATGGGACTTCAATGTTTTTCTTACTGAAGTATATATATCCTTTAGTATCAATAATATACTCTTTCAGTATATTCTTTTAGTAGTTCCTTCAGTCGGTAGTCATAAACTTTCTTTATCTTTGCTTAAGAGTCCTTAATTTTGCATCATCTTAAATAATGATCTAGTTAAATATATATTATTTTTACAGATATATCTCTTGTTAATGAATATGTCTCTTCAGGGCAGTAATAATATCTGATTAATTTTTAATAGTTGCCCACAGGATCTCATTCAGGGCTGTGTGCACAATAGATATTCCATCAGCTATCTGTGGACAGAATGGCTAAGGTATCACTTCTTGTGTGAATGCCAGTGTTTTGAATGAACCTCATCTTAATGGAGAGTGATGAATGGCATATGCCTCATTCTCTCTTTCTGACCACAGGTAAAGGCAAATCTTGAGATTCGTTTGGAGATTTGAGGAGTAAGTAACTCAGAGTTAATTTGTGTTCACTTTTTAACTTCCCCCTAAAACCTTGTCAAGTTATTACCCTATAAAATATTGTGTGAAGCCTATTGCTTCATACATGTAGTAATAATTGATAACAGAGAAACAAACTATTGTTCTTGAGCATTTTTTTTAAATTGTGAAAAACAAGTCCTCTGCAAAGATACCATGAGAAGTAGCCAACTTAATTGCTATTTTTTAACTTTTTAAAATTTGACCTACTTTAACATTTACAGAAGAAAACTTCTCTATTAGTACTAGTATTTCTTTTATTCACCTTAAAAATAAAGTCGTAATTGAACTATGCCTCTATAAATATGCTTCAAGAACAACATGTGTATAACCAAAACAAGCTAGGTGGGAGGGGATCTATGTTGAAAAGGGAAAGGACTTTGCTGACACAGAACACCTAGAGAATACATCAAAGACCATACAACAAATATGTCTGTGTTACCTTTGAAATGAGAAGCTACTAAGCACATTTGCATAACCTTCATAGAACTGGAACTAAGTTTATTAGTGTTTAATTAGGGGAAAAATAAAATACACCCAGCCCCATCAGGTGTAGACTAGATGAGGAAAAGAAAAATAATCGTATATAAGAATGTCACCCATATACTTCATTCCTTCATTCACTCATTCATTATCAGCAATCTAATTCATAATCACTTATTGAGTATCTATGACTGTGTCAGGGACTATGCTAGCTGCTGGGATTATGAAAACCATTACTGTTTGGCCCCAGCTTCAATGAGTTTATATTCTAATTAAGCATGATATTTAATAACATAATGTAATAAATACTATGCTAGATGCATGATGACTGTGAGGAAGGAATGCATGTTGGAGGGATATTCTCAATGCCACTGCATATCTATTTAGCCAGAAAATATAGCACGAGAGCTATTCAGGGCAGAAATGTGTAACTCTAGGTAGAGTGGCAGGTGTACTCCTGATGTTAAGATGGTCATATGTGGCTATCAGAGCCTAATGCTATTAAACATTGGAAACATCACCTTGATCTTCTTTTCTCTAATTCCAAGCTTATCACGGTATCTTCCTTTACAGTTCAAATACCTGTGTAGGTCTGCTTACAGGAAAAAAAAATTGTGCTAGCCACACCAACAGAAATATCCCAGTACTCTTGACATTATATTTCTCATTGTAAACTTGCATTCTTGTGTAAATGTATCTCCAGGGAGTTTAATTATTCCGTATGATCCTCCCCTACTCCTTCACAGAGATGCATCCCCTCTTCACCTGCTGAATAAATCAGGCTTCTGAGATGAAAGCCATGAAAACAGAGTTTCAGACCCTAAACCTTGAAAAATTCATCAAGCAGATGTCACCTTGTTTCCTTGATAGCACTTCTGATCTCACTGCATGTCCTTCTTTTTCAGACATCCACAGTTACATGTGATTATCATAAATCTTTTACTCACAGTTCTCTTACACTCTCCATTTGAGATCGTGATTAAGTCAGCTGACTCCTAGAGCATCCTCGTCCAAGAACAGTCCTTTCCCAGATGCAGCTGGCTCCTCCTGCCTTGAAACCGAATTCAGTCCTCTTCATTCTCACCACGAAGCATCCACTTACAGCAAAGTCATCTTCCCGCAATGCATATATTTTTTAACATCTTTATTGAGGTATAATTGCTTTACATTGTTGTGTTACTTGCTGCTGTATAACAAAGTGAATCAGCTATATATATATATATATATATATATATATATATATATATATATATATATATATATACATATACATACATGTATCTCCATATCCCCTCCCTCTTGCGTCTCCTTCCCACCCTCCTTATCCCACCCTTCTAGGTGTTCACAAAGCCCTGAGCTGATCTCCCTGTGTTATGTGGCTGCTTCCCACTAGCTATCTATTTTACATTTGGTAGTGTATATATGTCCATGCCTCTCTTTCACTTCATCCCAGCTTACCCTTCCCTGTCCCCGTGTCCTCAAGTCCATTCTCTACGTCTGCATGTTTATTCCTGTCCTGCCCTTAGGTTCTTCAGAGCCATTTTTTTTTGCATATTTTTGCATAGATTTTGTAGGGGAAAGCTGGAAAGTCTATGTGAAACCTTATAGAAAAAAAAAACACACTTATTTTGGACCTGTTCATTATTTTTGCACTGCTCAAATGTTGGCTTCAGCTGTGCCCAAAGATACCTTCTCCCTGAACGCAGTCCTCACAATGGTCCTCCTTCTGAGAGCCATCACTCTTGACTTTCCACCCCTGAGCTACTCCTGGATCCCTGGGAAGGCACGTCCAGTGATCTGTTGTCACTGTGTGTCCCTTCAGACCTGTCTCTGTGGTGAATAAGACCTACTCTGTGTCATTTTGCTATGCATACTCTCTCTCACGCTTAGGTTTTGCTTATATGAACTGAGATTTCCCCAATTTATATTCTACCTCCTATATCTAACTCCTATGAAGAGAAGCATTTTAATAGCTTTCTTTTGCTGCATGACAAATTGCCACAAACCTGACAGTTTCGAGTAACACAAATTTATCATCTCCCAGTTTCTACATGTCTGAAATTTGAGCATGGCATGTCTGGATTCTCACCTCAAGATCTTGCTGGGATGAAATGAAGGTGTCAGTTGGGGCTGCAGTCTCATCTGGGCTCAGGGTTCTCTTCTGAAATCATTGATGTTAGCAGAATTTATCTCGCTAAAGCTGTGGGGTGGAGATTCCATTTTCCTTTTAGCTAACGGCCAGAGATAGCTCTTAGCAAGTAGAGGCTGCGTGTTGTTGCTTGCCTCATGTTTCTAATAGGTAGTTTACAACTTATGTTTGCTTTCTTTCAGGCTAGCCAGCGCGTGTCTCTTCGACTTCCTCTTCTGTGACCTACCAGAAAAAAACTCTGCTTTTAAAGGGTCCATAAAAATGAGGTCAGTCCCACCTGGATAATCACCGTACCTCTACTGATTTGAGTATATATATATATATATATATATATATATATATATATATATATATATATATATATTAACTGCAGTACCTGAATTAGTGTAGGAATTAACTGGGAGAAGGTGAGTACATCAGTGGCTGGAATCTTGGAGGGACCATCTTAGAATTCTACCTACCATAGTCATGTTTACAGTGAAGTGAATAAAGAATAAGTTTCAAGATCGCTCATTTGCATAGTTTTGTCCAGGACTTCTAGGAGAGGATCCCGTTATGTGTTTGCATAGACAAAAGTTACATAATTTTCTCAAAAGTAATATATCTGGCTCCCACTTAATTAAGACAACAGACACTTCCTACTCTAAATTTTCTCTTTTTTGTTTGGCCATGGCATTCCCCAGCTAAGGGGAAGTTAAGTTAGGAATAATTTTGATTTCTTCTAGTGGGGGATTTTTATGTGGTACCCAGTCACTTCTCTGCACTGGTTGGGAACTGCTTCCTACTGTTACCCATGTCCACACACTGGTTGGTGTAACACAAAGGTGTACAGCCAGGGCTGCACTGCATTATGAATGGAACTCATGAGATCCAGTACTGGAAATGTGTGAGAAGAGAAGAAGGAAAAATAGGTTTTAAATGTATGAAGCTGGGAGCTAGTATGTGGAAAATACTTCATGAAATCAGAAGTGTAAAATTACATGCGGAGAATTTGTTTCTCATCAAAGCCTACTTGAGAGCAAAATTTTCTACTTTCAGGATTATTATTAGGACGGCATATTCAATTAAAATGCACAATACTTTTTAATATAAATGGAATATATAATCAATCTAGAATACACAATCATATTTCCAATTTTAAAAAATGTTTATAAGAATTTTATGAAGAAATTACAGGCTTTTGGCTTGGGTATGTATCAAGTGTATCTTCTTTGTCAAATTTAAATTTATTGATTAAAGAGGTAAAAGAACATTCTGGTAAAAATCAATGAAATATGAAACAAAAGTGATAAATATGAACAATTAAATTAATAGAAATGATTCTCATATTAAGATCTAAATTACAGCCAAAATATATACAGATTATACCAAAAAAATGGTAATTTATTAAAAGGAAGTGATAAGTTTTTAATAGAATTAGTAATAGTTCCTTGGAATTTTGATAGCTTAGTTAATGAAGAGAATTCAATCATTTATAAACACTGTAAGAAGATTTAAACTTTTCTGCTGAATTTACAAAAATACTGCTACAAATGAATGGTAATATAATAAGCACAAGAGTAATTAACATTGGACAATGAAGAGAGAAATTTGAAAGTTCCTGAAATCTTACAGATACGACAGAAACTTATCAGAGTTTCATTTGAAGCTAATAACAATTTTAAAATTTGCATGACAATTATAATTAAAAATAAGAAGAAAATGTGCCCATTCATGAGGATTGCCGGATTTTCTTTCTATTCTCTTTATAGAAAATATTTCAAGTTTGTCTTATGAAGATATGATCAAAGAGTAGGCAGCCTAATCATCAAAACACTAAACAAAAACTCCATTAAACATTTTGGCTAATCCCAGCATCACTCTGACAACTGGAGTTCCTCTCTTTTGGGCCCTTTGCTAGCTTTCTAGGTTTGTACTCATGTTCTACTGCCTTCTCAGACATGTGCTGGCAATGAATCATCCTCATTATTTTCTATCATCTCCTGAAAAGAGTGGTCATTTGGATTTCTTGATCTGCTCTCTTCTCCTCTTGGGGATCAAAGGGGATCAATGCCACATGGCTGACTCTATTTCCCCAGCCTTCCTAGAATTTCAGCAAATTCTCTGTTTTCTGTATTGTCAAACATGTATCTACAGAAAATCTCAGTCTAGTCATTGCTGCAAAAACAGACACAAGTCCAGATGTGCCAAAGACTTAATGCAATTAATTTCATCTTATCTTTCCCACAAGAAAGCAATTTTTTTTTAATTTAAGAAAAAAAAAAGGAAGAGGGAAAGATCCAAAATTGTTATACCTTTACTAATTCTTTTTTAGAGGTCACAAATTGTTCTTTTCTGTGTTGTCCTAATAGAATTAAACTTCGGTATATCTTGGAAAGCTTTGATATATCAGTAATTTTTTAACATCTTTATTGGTATATAATTGCTTTACAATGGTGTGTTAGTTTCTGCTTTATAACAAAGTGAATCAGTTATACATATACATATGTTCCCATATCTCTTCCCTCTTGCACCTCCCTCCCTCCCACCATCCCTATCCCACCCCTGTAGGTGGTCACAAAGCACCAAACTGTCCTCCCTGTGCTATACGGCTGCTTCCCATTAGCTATCTATTTTACGTTTGGTAGTGTATATATGTCCATGCCACTCTCTCACTTTGTCACAGCTTGCCCTTTCCCCTCCCCATATCCTCAAGTCCATTCTCTAATAGGTCTGTGTCTTTATTCCCGTCTTGTCCCTAGGTTCTTCATAACCATTTTTTTTCTTAGATCAATATATATGTGTTAGCATACGGTACTTGTTTTTCTCCTTCTGACTTACTTCACTTGGTGTGACAGACTCTAGGTCCAACCACCTCACTACAAATACCTCAATCTTGTTTCTTTTTATGGCTGAGTAGTATTCCATTGTATATATGTGCCACATCTTCTTTATCCATTCATCTATTGATGGACATGTAGGTTGACTCCATGTTCTGGCTAGTGTAAATAGAGCTGCAATGAACATTTTGGTACATGACTCTTTTTGAATTATGGTTTTCTCAGGGTATATGCCCAGTAGTGGCATTGCTGTGTCATATGGTAGTTCTATTTTTAGTTTTTTTTAAGGAACCTCCATACTGTTCTCCATAATGGCTGTATCAATTTACATTCCCTCCAACAGTGTAAGATGGTTCCCTTTTCTCCAAACCCTATCCAGCATTTATTGTTTGTAGATTTTTGATGATGGCCATTCTGACTGATGTGAGATGATATCTTATTGTAGTTTTGATTTGCATTTCTCTAATGATTAATGATGTTCAGCATTCTTTCATGTGTTTGTTGACAATCTGTATATCTTCTTTGGAGAAATGTCTATTTAGTTCTTCTGCTCATTTTTGGATTGGTTTGTTTCTTTTTCTGTTATTCAGCTACATGAGCTGTTTCTAAATTTTGGAGATTAATTCTTTGTCAGTTGCTTCATTTGCAAATATTTTCTCCCATTCTGAGGGTTGTCTTTTGGTCTTGTTTATGGTTTCCTTTGCTCTGCAAAAGCTTTTAAGTTTCATTAGGTCCCATTTATTTATTTTTGTTTTTATTTCCATTTCTGTAGGAGGTGGGTCAAAAAGGATCTTGCTATGATGTATGTCATAGAGTGTTCTGCCTATGATTTCCTCTAAGAGTTTGATAGTGTCTGGCCTTACATTTAGGTCTTTAATCCATTTTGAATTTATTTTTGTGTATGGTGTTACGGAGTGTTCTAATTTCATACTTTTACTTGTAGCTGTACAGTTTTCCCAGCACCACTTATTGAAGAGGCTGTCTTTTCTCTACTCTATATTCTTGCCTCCTTTATCAAAGATAAGGTGACCATATGTTCGTGGGTTTATCTCTGGGCTTTCTATCCTGTTCCATTGATTTATATTTCTGTTTTTGTGCTATTACCATACTGTCTTGATGACTGTAGCTTTGTAGTTTAGTCTGAAGTCAGGGTGCCTGATTCCTCCAGCTCCATTTTTCTTTCTCAACATTGCTTTGGCTATTCAGGGTCTTTTCTGTTTCCATACAGATGGTGAAATTTTTTGTTCTAGTTTTGTGAAAAATGCCAGTGGTAGTTTCATAGGGATTGCATTGAATCTGTAGATTGCTTTGGATAGTAGATTCATTTTCACAATGTTGATTCTTCCAATCCAAGAACATGGTATATCTCTCCATCTATTTGTATCATCTTTAATTTCTTTCATTAATGTCTTATAATTTTCTGCATACAGATGTTTTGTCTCCTTAGGTAGGTCTATTCTTAGATATTTTATTCTTTATGTTGCAATGGTAAATGAGAGTGTTTTCTTAATTTCACTTTCAGATTTTTCATCATTAGTGTACAGCAATGCTAGAAATTTCTGTTCATTAATTTTGTATCCTGCTACTTTACCAAATTCACTGATTAACTCAAGTAGTTTTCTGGTAGCATCTTTAGGATACTCTATGTATATTACCATGTCATTTGGAAACAGTGACAGGTTTATTCTTCTTTTCTGATTTTGATTCCTTTTATTTCTTTTTCTTCTCTGATTGCTGTGGCTAAATCTTCCAAAATTATGTTGTATAATAGTGGTGAGAGTGGACAACCTTGTCTTATTCCTGATCTTAGAGGAAAAGTTTTCAGTTTTTCACCATTGATAATGGTGTTGGCTGTGGGTTTGTCATATATGGCGTTTATTATGTTGAGGTAAGTTCCCTGTATGCCTACTTTTGGAAGCGTTTTTATCCTAAGTGGGTGTTGAATTTTGTTGAAGGTTTTTTCTGCATCTATTGAGATGATCATATGTTTTTTTCTCCTTCAACTTGGTAATATGGTGTATCACATTGATTGATTTACATATATTGAAGAATCCTTGCATTCCTGGAATAAACTCCACTTGATCATGTTGTATTATCCTTTTAATGTGCTGTTGGTTTCTCTTTGCTAGTATTTTGTTGAGGATTTTTGCATCTATGTTCATCAGTGATATTGGCCTGTAGTTTTCTTTCTTTGTGACATCTTTGTCACAAAGATGGTGGCCTCATAGAATGAGTTTGGGAGTGTTCTTCCCTCTGCTATAGTTTGGAAGAGTTTGAGAAGGATAGGTGTTAGCTCGTCTCTAAATCTGTGGTAGAATTTGCCTATGAAACAATCTGGTCCAGGGTTATTGTTTGTTGGAAAATTTTTAATCACCGTTTCAATTTCAGTGCTTGTGATTGGTCTGTTCATATTTTCTATTTCTTCCTGGTTCAGTCTTGGAAGGTTGTGCATTTCTAAGAATTTGTCCATTTTTTCCAGGTTGCCCATTTTATTGGCATAGAGATGCTTGTAGTAATCTCTCATGATCCTTTGTATTTCTGCAGTGTCATTTCTTACTTCTCCTTTTTCATTTCTAATTCTATTGATTTGAGCCTTCTCCCATTTCTTTCTTGATGAGTCTGGCTAATGGTTTATCAATTTTGTTTATCTTCTCAAAGAACCAGCTTTTAGTTTTATTGATCTTTGCTATTGTTTCCTTCATTTATTTTGCATTTATTTCTGATCTGACCTTTATGATCTCTTTCCTCCTGCTAACTTTGGGGTTTTTTTTTTCTTCTTTCTCTAATTGCTTTAGGTATAATGTTAGTTTATTTATTTGAGATGTTTCTTGTTTCTTAAGGTAGGATTGTATTTCTCTAAAGTTCCCTCTTAGAACTGCCTTTCCTGCATCCCATAGGTTTTGGGTCATCATGTCTCCATTGTCATTTGTTTCTAGGTAATTTTTTTTTCCTCTTTGATTTCTTCGTGATCTCTTGGTTATTAAGTAGTGTACTGTTTAGCCTCCATGTGCTTGTATTTTTTACAGATTTTTTCCTGTAATTGATATCTAGTCTCATAGCATTGTAGTCAGAAAAGATAATTGATTTAATTTCAATTTTCTTAAATTTACCATGGCTTGATTTGTGACCCAGGATATGATCTATCCTGGAGAATGTTCCATAAGCACTTGAGAAAAATGTGTATTCTGTTGTTTTTGGATGAAATGTCCTATAAATATCAATTAAGTCCATCTTGTTTAATGTATCATTTAAAGCTTGTGTTTCCTTATTTATTTTCATTTTGAATGATCTGTCCATTGGTGAAAGTGGGGCATTAAAGTCCCCTACTATGACTGTGTTACTGTTGATTTCTCCTTTTATGACTGTTGGTATTTGCCTTATGTATTGAGGTGCTGCTATGTTGGGTGCATAAATATTTATACTTCTTATATCTTCCTCTTGGATTGATCCCATGATCATTGTGTAGTGTCCTTCTTTGTCTCTTCTAATAGTCTTTATTTTAAAGTCTATTTTATCTGATATGAGAATTGCTACTGCAGCCTTCTTTTGATTTCCATTTACATGAAATACCTTTTTCCACCCCCTCACTTTCAGTCTGTATGTGTCCCTAGGTCTGAAGTGGGTCTCCTGTAGGCTGCGTATATATGGGTCTTGTTTTTGTATCCATTCAGCCAGTCTATGTCTTTTGGTGGGAGCATTTAATCCATTTACCTTTAAGGTAATTATCGATATGTATATTCCTATTACCATATTCTTAATTGTTTTGGGTTTGTTATTGTAGGTTTTTTCCTTCTCTTGTGTTTCCTGCCTAGAGAAGTTCCTTTAGCATTTGTTGTAAAGCTGGTTTGGTCATGCTGAATTCTCTTAGCTTTTGCTTGTGGGTAAAGATTTTAATTTCTCCATCAAATCTGAATGAGGTCCTTGCTGGGTAGAGTAATCTTGGTGGTAGGTTTTTCTCCTTCATCACTTTAAATATGTCCTGCCACTCCCTTCTGGCTTGCAGAGTTTCTGCTGAAGGATTAGCTCTTAACCTTATAGGAATTCCCTTGTGTGTTATTTGTTGTTTTTCCCTTGCTGCTTTTAATATTTTTTCTTTGTATTTACTTTTTGATAGTTTGATTAATATGTGTCTTGGCATGTTTCTCCTTGGATTTATCCTGTATGGGACTCAATGAATTTACTGGACTTGATTAACTATTTCCTTTCCCATATTAGGGAAGTTTTCAACTATAATCTCTTCAAATATTTTCTCAGTCCCTTTCTTTTTCTCTTCTACTCCTGGGACCGCTATAATTTGAATGTTGGTGTGTTTAATGTTGTCCCAAAGGTCTCTGTGACTGTTCTCAGTTCTTTTCATTCTTTTTTCTTTATTCTACTCTGCAGTAGTTATTTCCACTATTTTATCTTCCAGGTCACTTATCTGTTCTTCTGCATCAATTATTCTGCTATTGAACCCTTCTAGAGAATTTTTAATTTCATTTATTGTGTTGTTCATCATTGTTTGTTTGCTCTTTAGTACTTCTATGTCCTTGTTAAACGTTTCTTGTATTTTCTCCATTATATTTCCAATATTTTGGATCATCTTTACTATCATTATTCTGAATTATTTTTCAGGTAGACTGCCTATTTCCTCTTCATTTGTTAGATCTGCTGTGTCTTTACCTTGCTCCTTCATCTGCTGTGTGTTTTTCTGTCTTCTCATTTTGCTTAACTTACTGTGTTTGGGGTCTCTTTTTCACAGGCTGCAGGTTCATAGTTCCCGTTGTTTTTGGTGTCTGTCCCCAGTTGCTAAGGTTGGTTCAGTGGGTTGTGTAGGCTTCCTGGTGGAGAGGACTAGTGCCTGTTTTCTGGTGGATGAGTCTGGATCTTGCCTTTCTGGTGGGCAGGTCCACGTCTGGTGTGTTTTGGGGTGTCTGTGGCCTTATTATGATTTTAGGCAGACTCTCTGCTAATGGATGGGGTTGAGTTCCTGTCTTGCTAGTTGTTTGGCATAGGGTGTGCAACACTGTAGCTTGTTGGTAATTGAGTGAAGCTGGGCCTTAGTGTTAAGATGGAGATCTCTGGGAGATTTTTGCCGTTTGATATTACATGGAGCTGGGAGGTCTCTTGTGGACCAGTGTCCTGACTTTACCACCTCAGAGGCACAGCCCTGATGCCTGGCTGGAGCACCAAGAGCCTGTCATCCACACAGCTCAGAATAAAAGGGAGAAAAACTAGAAAGAAAGAAAGAAAGAAAGAAAGAAAGAAAGAAAGAAAGAAGAAGATAACGTAAAATAAAATAATATAAAGTAAAATAAAATAACTTTATTAAAAGAAAAAATAATTATTATGAAAAAAATTTAAAAAGTTAAAAAAAAAATGGATAGACAGATCCCTAGGACAAATGGTAAAACCAAAGCTACACCGACAAAATCACACACAGAAGCATACACATACACACTCACAAAAAGAGAAAAAGGGAAAATATATATATATATATGTATATATCTTTGCTCCACTTTCTCAATTTAAGATGACTCATTGTCTATTCAGGTATTCCACAGATGCAGGGTACATCAAGGTGACTGTGGAGATTTAATCCGCTGCTCCTGAGGCTGCTGGGAGAGATTTCCTTTCTCTTTCTTTGTTCGCACACCTCCCAGGGTTCAGCTTTGAATTTGGCCCCACTTCTGTTTGTAGGTCGCCTGAGGGTGTCTGTTCTTCACTCAGACAGGATGGGGTTAAAGGATCAGATGATTTGGGGGCTCTGGCTCACTCAGGCCAGGGGGAGGGGGGGGTACGGATGTGGGGCGAGCCTGTGGCAGAGGCTGGCGTGACGTTGCACCAGCCTGAGGCTCACAGTGCTTTCTCCCGGAGGAAGTTGTCCCTGGATCACGGGACCCTGGCAGTGGCGGGCTGCACAGGCTCCCCAGAAGGGGGGTGTGGAGAGTGACCTGTGCTCGCACACAGGCTTCTTGGTGGTGGTGGCAGCAGCCTTAGCATCTCATGCCCGTCTCTGGGGTCCATGCTGATGGCCGCAGCTCGCACCCGTCTCTTGAGCTCCTTTATGCGGCGCTCTTAATCCCCTCTCCTCGTTCACCAGGAAACAAAGAGGGAAGAAAAAGTCTCTTGCCTCTTCGGCAGGTCCAGACGTTTCCCAGACTCCCTCCCGGCTAGCCTTTGCACAGTAGCCCCTTCAGGCTGTGTTCACGCTGCCAACCCCAGTCCTCACCCTGTGCTCTGACTGAAGCCTGTGCCTCAGCTCGCAGCCCCGCCTGCCCCGGCGGGAGAGCAGACAAGCCTCTCGGGCTGGTGAGTGCCAGTCGGCACGGATCCTCTGTGCGGGAATCTCTCTGCTTTGCCCTCCGCACCCCTGTGGCTGCGCTCTCCTCTGCGGCTCCAAAGCTTTCCCCCTCCGCCACCCGCAGTCTCCGCCCACGAAGGGGCTTCTAGTGTGTGGAAACTTTTCCTCCTTCACGGCTCCCTCACCGAGGTGCAGGTCATGTTCCTATTCTTTTGTCTCTGTTTTTTCTTTTTTCTTTTGCCCTACCCAGGTACGTGGGGGAGTTTCTTGTGTTTTGGGAGGTATGAGGTCTTCTGCCAGCATTCAGTAGGTGTTCTGTAGGAGTTGTTCCACATTTAGATGTATTTCTGATGTACTTGTGGGGAGGAAGGTGATATCCGTGTCTTACTCTTCAGCCATCTTGAAGCTCCTCCTCAGGAAATTTTAAAAGGGTTATTCCTGGCCACTTATCTAATAACCGTGGACTCAGTTATTGTATTCAGTTTTGTATGGAGAATTCCCCATACAAAGACTCAATAGTAGACTTCCTTGTGCTATACGGTAGGTCCTTGTTGGTTATCTATTTTAAGAAAAACAGTGTGTACATGTTGTACACCTGAAGCTAACACGACATTGTTAATCAACTATACTCAAATATAAAATAAAAATTAGAAAAACTCAATAGTATTCATCACCAAAGGTATTTATCAATACTTTTCATTTTTCTAGGGAACTGAATAATTTTAAGAATTATTTTTCACATCAACTGACATGTAATCAAAATGAGTCTTGCAGTTGTTCAAGGTAAGTAGTAAAAAAAAATACAAGAGAACAAGAATGCTGAGAAAACATAATCAATTATATACAGAATTTAAATTTTTTCTTTATTTATTACTTATATTCACCTCCCACCTTTTTGTAGCAAAGAGAATTGCTACTTGTGATAGTTTGCCATGATCAAGAATCAGAACCTTGCTTAACTGAGCTGTCACTGTCTTGGTTTGCCACCATCCAGACTCAGAACACTGTTAAAGTGGGCAGACTTCCCACTGTTTACTGAAACGACTTTCTTGTTAACCAAGGCAAAATGTCCAGTTCTGAAAATACTCCTCTGAGAACCCCCATGAACTCATTGCAACTCCAGCATAACGCACATTTAGAAGGATTTCTGTGAGTCTTTTAAAATTTGTGGTTTATCACAAATTGCCACCAATTCGCCTGCAGTGCTGTTTATCAACATTAAATTATTTCAAGCGCCCTTCCTGTTAAAGCTTTTAATGTTTGGTGTGACTCCTTATGCTAATTTATATTTATCACTGGTTTTCTTTGCTCCCATGAAACAAAGCACATTCATAAAATCTGAAGATCAGATTATTCTTCGACATTTCATTTAAATTGATTCTTTCAAGCATTTCCTCTATATTCCTATAAATCTGATATGGAGACTATTTGGATGGATCTGTCACTAAAATGAATCAGATAATGCGTTATACATTAAGGCAAAGTAAATTTAACCTACCACTAGTAAAAATGGATTTAGATGTGTGCAGTTTTTGTACAACATGCGATCTGTTGTGTTTGATCTCCTCTTTGTAGGTAGGGATAGTCTAGGCACAAACACACTAAATGAATATATGTTTATGTAGGCAAATAAATGATCCTTTTCTCTTTTAGCAGGCTCCTAACCCCACCTCTGATCCAAGCAAGGCCATGAGCTCTGGGTGGAGTTCAGCTATGCTACTAGGCACAGCCCTTCCACAGATACTCCTAAAAGAGATATTTACTATATAATTTTGAGAGGAAAAGAAATGTACAGATGATCTCTCTACTAACTAAGGTCTATTATATAGAAAGATTGTGTATTTAAATAAATGGTTTTGGATACTTTTGAAGATCAAATGCAGAGTTCTGCTGAATTTTAAGTATATCAACCGTAAGAGCTATATTATCAACTATAGACATCTTGTTAAATATAGAATTGTAGAATTATGTCTAGGTTAAAATTCATACATGGCTCAGCCATTTGGACTGAATGAAGGTGTTTGTTCAGTTAAATTGCTGAACTAGTTAAAGCAAAGTTCCAGAAAAAGGAGCTGTTGATAATTAAGTTAGTTACAGTGGTTGAACTGTTTATCTATGTGAACATGTACCATTCATGATGCAAAAAGCAGAGCGACTTTGGAAATTAAATCCTAGAATCTTGATGGTACAGTTTTGGGCATATTTGTGTGTGTGTGTGTGTGTGTGTGTACTCCATAAGATTCATTCATAAAATTACTTTACAAATCTCACAGGAAAGTATTGACTGGTGCCATTGTCACTTGCTGTGATAACCCATGAGTACAAGAGAAAGAAATACAGCTCTGAGGCTCTAGATTAATAGTGCCCATCCCAGAATGTTTTTATTGAAAAGCTGGGTACCTCATTTAAATCATAAACACTATTCTTATACAACTTGTTAAGAACTGGAGAGGGTCTCCCATATAACATGGAGTTAGTACTAGTATTCTTATGCTAGTCACAAATGTAGTAACCTACAAGGTCATGGAAATAAAGTTCATATTAACTGTATGAGTGAGGAAAATAAGTTTGAAATATAATGCAACTGAATCTACAAACACAGACTGAGTCTTCTACTGAAAACATTTTGAGAGATTTAATAAGAACAACAAAATTAAGATCCAGTCCCTCTTTCTAAGGCAATCACAGTCTAATGACAAAGCCTTAAGAAGACAATTTTCCTAGTTTAGATGTAGTAGATTAAACAAAGTACAGGTTTAGGGGATTCAAAAGTAAAGGCAATTATTTCTTCAGTAGATCTAAAAACATATATCTCTTCACTTCTAACAACAAAATACTAGTAGTCTTTGTCTAAATTTTAACTTTTTGTATAAAATTAAGACTCATACTTATTCAGTGTAATCTACTTTATTTTTCAGGTGCAGGAACCTACCCTGTGGTCTGTAAGGGATTTGACCATTGTTTCACACCTATTTCACAGTTTCAATGATAATGTGAAACAGAAAAAGTGTCAAAGAAGTGATGTAATTTGAGTATCAAAAAAGTGGAATTTAATACTTTATGCTTATATTTTATATATATTCTTATATTTTTATTCTTATTTAAGTAATATTTTCTTATTTGGGTTTTCTTACTTTTGATTATGATAAGATTTGAGCAGGTTGCTTCTCTATGAATGATTTTATTTCTGGCAGAATGCCCTATTCATAGTGTTACATTTCTGGAAACAATACTGTGATCCTCATTAACCATCACCCTCTGAATGTAGGTTATAGCATTATCAAATATTTTGTCTATATTTTAATTTAATTTAATTTAATTTATTTATTTATTTTGCAGTACTTGGGCCTCTCACTGTTGTGGCCTCTCCCGCTGGGGAGCACAGGCTCCGGACGCGCAGGCTCAGCGGCCATGGCTCACAGGCCCAGCTGCTCTGCGGCATGTGGGATCTTCCCAGACCCTGGCACGAACCCGTATCCCCTGCATTGGCAGGCAGACTCTCAACCACTGCGCCACCAGGGAAGGCCTGTCTACATTTTTAAAGAGTAATTTCCCTTTGATTTGATGTAAGAGATGTTTGGTGTAAGAGCTACTACATTGTACAGAATAAAGTGTATGTCTGTGGAAAATGGACACTTTGGTATAGGATTTGGAGTTTTATCTCTGAAATATAAATCCCCAGTGTAATAAATCATTTGTAAACTCTGTACTTTCAAAACATAAGCCCATTTTATCTTGTGTGTGTGTGTGTGTGTGTGTGTGTGTGTGGCTGGCATATCTAGCTACCTATCTGCACGTTTTCAGAAAAAGACTCATGTTCAAGGCAACTTGTTTTCACATTTCTCTGATGTTAAGTCTCTTTGGATGGAAGATTTTTTTTCCCTCTTGTTCATGTTTTTATAGTTGTTTTTATCAAGTTACATGTTATTAAATCTATAGTTAGATAAATATTTGTCAATACAAACCTATGAAACACAGACTATAATAATGTGTCCAGAGTCCAGAAAACTGGCAAACTGAGTAACATCCACAATGGTCAGCTGAGAAATTGAGCCCATTCCTTTACTCATATTAGTTTGATATCATTGTGTTTGTTTTCCCCCAAGATATGAGCTAAACTCCAGCAAATGGTTTTTAATTTGTAAGTTCATGGACAGAAAATAGGTTAGGTAGCATATGGTTAGTATCTTAAAAATCATTGTTAAAATTTGATTTTTCTCTAACATCTATCCCAGCCTCCAAGGACTATATTTCATACCAAAAAAAAAAAAAAATTTTGGTCATAGTTTCAAAGGAAATACCTTCATTTTTTCAACAGCTATTCAGTGCCTCTTAGATGCCAAACCCTATGCAAGATACTTAAAATGCAGCAGAGCATAAGAAAATGCAATGCTTTCCATCATGCAGATTTGAGTCTAAAGTAAACTGGTTTATGGAAAAGAAGAGACACAAGGAGACTAGTTAGTCCAAACTTACCATGTTGTGAATGTTCACAAAATTGTTTTTATGACTCAGTATAAATGAGGCAAAGGCTTAGATATTTAATATTAACTTGCAGCATATCCCTAAATACTAATTTTAGCCTAGTGCACAACCCATATATGTGTGTAGGCAGACAAGAGTAGGATATCATGTGTTAATACATGTGAAATGTTTAGCTTTGTGAAATGTTTAAACTTAGTGAAATGTTTTTGTTTTTTGGACAAGATATTATTAAAGTTCAAATTTAATTATGTGAGTATTGACAAGAGCTCTAATTTAAAGACAGACTCTTCTACAATTTGGAAAGTTATCATTCCTCCTAAGAAAATGTCTCAAGAGAGACATTTGTGAGAATGCTCAGAAATCCATGTGGGGCAAATTCTGATCCACGGAGAAAGAGCAAAATCTTTAAAGGAATTTAGTACTTACCCTTCCATTTCTCCTGGGAGTATTTCAGCATCCTCATAATCTCGTTTGCCATCTTCTCTCCCTCCAAAAAATTTCAGCAATACTACCTACTTTTGTCTTAAAAACAAAGTCATCCCATTCTTGTCTTAAGTCCCTGGAAGAGTCTTATCTCATCTGCTGTAGTTCTATCCTCCTGGTTGTCTCTATTCATTAAAAGGGTCACCCACTTCAGATGCCTTACTCTGATTAAGCAATGTTTGAAAGCAAGAACCCTTCCCTATACAAGATTTTAAGCACAGCCAATACTATGTGTTTACAAAAATATTTCATTTCCCTTTTGTATATACATCTCTATGTTTCCCAACTTCTCTGGCCCCTGAAATGTGAAAAGAAGTAATATTTATTACTTTCAAACCAGACCTGACTATGAAACATCCTGCACAATTTTCCATACTCTTTCTCCTCAAACTAAATAGCTGGAATTGAAGGATTCCAAGATGGTGGAGCCACATGTTGAATGGAGTCCAGGTCTCTTAATCACTGGCTCAAGAAGAGCTGTCCAGGAAAGCTACCCAATCCTCATTGGCTTAAGTAAGAAATAGGCTGTCTTGAGTTATGCCCCCTGAGGCTTCTAGGTTTGTTTAACTGCCACTCCACTCCCCCAAAAAGAAAACCACCTAACCTGCAATCTCTTGAATAATTCTGCTTTTAAATGTTGTTTTCGCTCTTTAGGCAGCTCATCTTTCAGGCAACATTTTCATATGCTAAATGTATCTTACAAATGTAAGTAACCTGATAGAACTTTCAGAGTTTATTAAAGTCATTGTGCAACTGGACTCCAAGTAGGAATGTCTTCACTCTTGAGGTCTTCATCCCCAAGCCATCCACACATTAAAGGCATAGTTCCTGAGTGCTTATTCTGGGCATGCAGAGCAGTGTCCTAGATGCCATTTCTCTAGAAGAATAATTTTATTACTTCTATACACACAATTTGTCCTTATGTCTTGTTAACTGATAAACTCAGCCTAATTATGCAAAAAGATCAATTAACCGAAACTTGTCTGGGATTACATCACAAAATTTTCTACATTGACTGAAAGTGTATTTTCTCTAATTTCCTCCCTACATACTCTTCAGTGTTCGTTCTAAAAGCCAACTGCTTCTTCAATCTGAATAAGAGAATAAAATCGTTCTTCTTCTGATGATTAGCTGACAGTCAAGGCTTCTTGGAAAAGAATATCTAGAAATGTATTAACTCCATCACTTGGCTTCTCTTTGCTTCATGAGGTTGATATGTAGACTCACTCTGTGTCATTTCAGATGTCCTTTTCTATGGTGCACTTCATACAGCTGGACAAAAGCTACTGCAAGGCAGGGGCTTTGCCAATAATGCTAAAGCTGAGTAGAGTGCCAGAGGCTTGATCAACTTGTCTCTTACCCCACTTTTGGTGATTTGGGTCTTTATACCTGGGACCGTTTTTAAAGTTACTGTTTTTTCTTAGAGAGTATGAAAATAGTTTAAAGGCCATAATACTTTTTATTACTTTCTGTATTTTTAACTTCATACTGCTTTGCAAAACAGAAAACTCAGTACCTTTGCATCCTCTGAAAATACAGTTTCTTCTGTTTATTCATTAAGAAAGGTTGCCCTTCTATGACACATGGTAGACTTAGTTTGTTGAATTTTGTAAAGTTCAGTTATTCAAACTAGAATACAGAGTTCTCTGTAAGATATGCTGTAAGTTTTCACAAACCATTTCCATCACATTAGGATTCATTTTCCAGTCATTTGATGACTAGATGTCTATCTTTGGCAATAAACAGAGTTCACATTAAAAAGATAGCCAAATTTTACTGGTCCTAACCTACTTACATCAAATTTTGGATACCACAAACCACCTCCCCTATGTGATTTAAGAAACAATACCATCTTTTTTTTTTTTTTAATTTCCCCTGCCTATCCTCAGAGGTCTTCTTTGCCTAGAAAACCTTTTCTCTCACCACTGCTGTGGTCCCCTGTGACACTGGTGATGAACACAGCAAGGATAACATTTACAAAATGTCTGAGGGCTTACAAAACATCAGACCTTAAAAATGAAGGCCACTTTGCTATCTCTTGTCTCACTGAGTCAGTTCCAGTCTGTGTCATTGTCATGCTCATCACAAGGAGGGACAGAAACAACGGGATTTCCAAGTCTCACTATTTCCCTTCCACAGCTTATGAGTGGTCTCTCCTTGAAGGATCCTCCCGTGTACCAGAGACTCCTGATACAATGCTTCTCTTCTCCTTCTACCTTCTCCACTCACCTGCTTCTCTCCATCCAGCTCTGTTCATAAGTGTGTCCATTATGACCAAAACAGCCTGTTTCAGGTGGAATCCACACTAAGTCCTTACCCTATTACTACCTCAGCCACAAATATACTCATTTTCTTTCTTTAATACCAACTGTCTTTTCATGGATTATAAATCCTGTGCAGTAATGGGTGAAATGTATGATTCTTCACTCTTAAGATTCAAAGTTTAGTCTGCAAAGGGATTATCTGGTAACCTGTTTAAAATGTGGATGAAATATTTACATTTTTGACAAGCACTCAGATAACTTTAATTCAGGTGATTCAAGCCTACTTTTTTAGATAAAATGCTAGTTGCAGTATAATATTGTTGACTGTTTGGAGTATAATATAAAATTGCATTAATTCTTTCTATAATGCATTTTTTTTTCTTTTTTCTTTAGTAACAGTGCTTTTGCTTTATAGGCTACCCTGTTATTTGTTGCAGACACATTTAGGATCTTTATGTCTTCCTGCTGGATTGGTCCTTAAACCATTATGTAATGTCCTTCTTTTTCTCTAGCCATTTTCTTTGATCTGAAGTCTATTTATCTATTAATTTGTATGTTTAAAGCATTTACATTTAAGACAATTTCTCATAAAACAAAAATTGTTCACATTTTATCATTTGTTTTCTGTTTCCTCTCTTTCTAATTTCTTTGTTTCTCTTTTATTGTTTTCCTGTGTGTTTCTTGAATATATTTTAGCAATCTATCTTATTAATATACAGAATTTTTGAGTATGTCATTTTGTATAGTTCTTAGTGATTTCTCTATACTTGTATAACTTATCATAGTCTACTGACATCAACACCATACCACTTTGAAGCACGTATAGAAAATTACTTCCATTCAGGTCCTTTTATTTTCTCAACATTTAAAAATATAGCTGTCTTATACACAAAAATAAAACCAAAATGGATTAAAGACCTAAATGTAAGGCCAGACACTATAAAATTCTTAGAGGGAAACACAGGCAGAACATTCTATGGCATAAATCACAACAAGATCCTTTTTGACCCACCTCCTAGAGGAATGGAAATAAAGGCAAAAATAAACAAACGGGATCTAATGAAACTTAAAAGCTTTTGCACATCTAAGGAAACCATAAAAAAGATGAAAATACAACCCCCAGAATGGGAGAAAATATCTGCAAATGAAGCAACTGACAAAGGATTAATCTCCAAAATATACAAGCAGCTCATGCAGCTCAATATCAAAAAAAAAAAAAAAACCAAACAAACAACCCAATCCAAAAATGGGCAGAAGATCTACATAGACATTTCTCCAAAGAAGATATACAGATTGCCAACAAAGACATGAGAGGATATTCAACATCACTAATCATTAGACAAATGCAAATCAAAACTACAATGAGGTATCACCTCACACCAGTCAGAATGGCCATCATCAAAAAATCTACAAACAATAAATCCTGGAGAGGGTGTGGAGAAAAAGGAACCCTCTTGCACTGTTGCTGGGAATGTAAATTGATACAGCCACTATAGAGAGCAGTATGGAGGTTCCTTAAAAAACTAAAAATAGAACTACCATACAACCCAGCTGTCACACTACTGGGCATATACCCTGAGAAACTGATGATTCAGAAAGAGTCATGTACCACAATATTCATTGTAGCTCTATTTACAATAGTCAGGACGTGGAAGCAACCTAACTGTCCATTGACAGAAAAATGGATAAAGAAGATATGGTACATATATACAATGGAATATTACTCAGCCATAAAAAGAAACAAAATTGAGTTATTTGTAGTGAGGTGGATGGACCTAGAGTCTGTCATACAGAGTGAAGTAAGTTGGAAAGAGATAAACAAATACCATATGCTAACACATATATATGGAATCTAAAAGAATTTAAAAAATGTTTCTGAAAAACTTAGGGGCAGGACAGGAATAAAGATACAGATGTAGAGAATGGACTTGAGGACACGGAGAGGGGGAAGGGTAAACTAGGACGAAGTGAGAGAGTGGCATGGACATATATACACAACCAAATGTAAAATAGATAGATAGTGGGAAGCAGCTGCATAGCACAGGGAGATCAGCTCGGTTCTCTGTGACCACTTAGAAGGGTAGGATAGGGAGAATGGGAGGGAGACATAAGAGGGAGGAGATATGGGGATATATATATATATATATATATATATATATATATATATATGTATATATGTATAGCTGATTCCCTTTGTTATAAAGCAGAAACTAACACACCATTGTAAAGCAGTTATACTCCAATCAAGATGTTTATATAATTATATATATATATATATCAGAAAAATTATATATATATATAGCTATCTTAAGTATTTTCACTATATTCACTGAGTATTACATCAGACAATGCTACATTTTTTCCCCAGCCATCAAATGTGGCTTAAGAAGCTAATGAGAAGTATAGGCTCTCATCCGTATTTTTATAAATTCCCATGTTCTTCTTTCCTTTTTGAAATTTCAAGTATCCTTCTGTTATAATTTATTTTCTGTTTAGAGAACTTTAGTCATTCTTTAAGGATTGGTTTGCTGGCAAAAATATTCTTAGTTTTTCTTCTTCCAAGAATGTCTTGATTTCTACTTCATTCCTGAAGTATATTTTTGCTGGACATTGGCTTCTGGATTGACAAGTTCTGTTTTTTGAGATACAAATGATGACACAGTTCTCTGCAATTTCTGAAAGTTTTTCTTCTTATTTTTCTTCTATTAAGAAACATTTCTGAAACCAATATCATAAGTTTTGCTGGAGGAGTCATATGTTCATGTGCTGCAGGGGAGGATTCCACAGAGAAGCAGAGGTGAAATATAAAACAGCCACAGAGAGTGAAGATTCATTGGAACAAGGGCTGAGAGGAAGTGGAAAGGATTATCTTGAACTGAAGTCGGTACACTTCCTCCTCTGGGACTGAAGGGAGGATAGGAAGAGATACACACAGAGATTGGAGTGTTTTCTGAGTTGTTTTTTCCCTGTGTGCTCTCTTAATGCAACTTGAATTCTTATGTATATATTTTTATACACCAGATACTAAACTGTAATCCAACTACTTAAGTTCTCATCTATAGAAATATCTATCTTTTCCACTTCTGGATAAAAAAAAAAGAACTACAAAATTATAGAGACTGTATGAAACATGAAACAATCCTGAATAATTTTCAAGGGTGATTTAACCACACCCAATAATTGCCTCATACTCTGTCTTTAGAACCTAACCTTGGGTTAGATGAGACTCCACTGCATTTGTTTTTTGACGCCTAACATGAAGAATCTTGCTAACATTAAAAAAAAAATTGTCATGAACTAGTTATATGTACATTAAATGCCTTAAAAACATAAAGACAGAGATAAAAAACTATTTTTGGCTATAAAAGGTAAAAATATTAAGAAGTCTTCTCAGTATTGCACAGAAAACCATTATTAGGGGAAAATATGATGCAGATCTACTTATTGAAGTTTTAATTTTCTTTTTTGGACCATGCTGCTTCTAGTAATAGGACTTGGTAGTTTTTAAAAAATCAACAGAATGTACACATCAAAATGAACTATATTTACTGTAGAGCAGGGGTCCACAACTCCATGGGCTGCGGACTGGTACTGGTACACAGCCTGTTAGGTAGCGGGCCACAAAGCAGGAGGTGGGCAGCAAGAAAGCCAGCAAAGCTTCATCTGCAGCTCCTCATCACTCATATTGCCACCTGAAACATCCCCCCTCTCCTCCCCCCCAGCATCCTCTGTGGAAAAATTGTCTTCCATGAAACTGGTCCCTGGTGCCAAAAAGCTTGGGGTCACTGCTATAGAACAATCTTACTTGTCTTTATATCCAGGTTTGCTGTTAATGTGAAAAACCTTTTGGAAACTCGTTTTGAGGAAGGTGTCCAGAATCTGTAGCACGCTCTTTTAAGGAATCTTAATGATGGCAAGGGGAACCAGCTGGCTGTGTTGGTGAGCCACACAGGACACTGAGTTGGTAAAGCAAAGGTGAGCTCTGTCAGTTCCCACGAAGGCAAGAGAGAATTGAGTGCTCACTGCGTCTGTCTATCCCAACAGACTTTTGGGTGATGGAGTGAAGGTGCCATATTTTATTAATTTCAGTGTTTCTGGCATAGTTCCTGGTACATAGCAGGCATACCATGAATGATTGTTGAATTCCATGTTCTTAATTAAAGTCTTGGTTAATGGTCCTAATAATTTGAAATGACAAAAATGTTTATCTGGCCATTTGCAAATAAGCATGAGGTGATTTTTTTTCTCAAGCATGAATGCTATTTCCCTACAGAACATATATTCATACTGTACTATACATTTTGACAGAATACCATTTTCTGACCCCATCCTCTCCTTGTGGCGCAATAGTCTTATGGGGATTATCCATGATTGATTGTTAGATTCACTTTCCAACTCGATACCTGGATCCAAATGAATGATTTAATATTTCAACCCCTTAAAATGTAATAAAAAACTTGTCATGGGTAATAAGTTGCAATAAAGTGTTTGAGCACCTAAAATGGCAGGCTATCTATGATTTCAGACTTCAATTCTCCTGGATTTGAGTTATATAGTTAACTAAGCTAAGGATGGTATGTGTTAAGAAACAAAAGGTAATAATTTTAGCAAATATTATAATCAACATCAACAACTAAAACCATCACTTTGTTTTATGTTAAAATACTAAAATAATTATTTTTTTCAAGACCAATGCACCAGAAACCATGGGGTATTATCTGCAGTCTCCTTCCTTTGCTGATTTCTTGTCTCTTTTGTCAGCTTATTTGCTTTGTTTTGTCTTGATTCAGCTCTGACATTCTCTTATATATTAATCAGAATTGTATTATGTAACACTTTGAATAAAGCTTGATTGCTAGGGTAACTCACCAAGCTTTATCAACAACTGATTTTTTGGGGGGTAATCTTAAAAATGTAAAATTTTCAATCACAAAATTTAAGTTTCTCTTTAGCATGTTCAGGATTTATATTTAAAGAATCAGAGTGCTTTCCTAGATGCAATCCAGAATCAAAGGTTTTATTACACTGGTAAATGTGATTTTCCACTTCAGAATAGTTCCTTTTTCAAGTCTGTGTTTTGTGTGGCTATTTGTTACTGAGACAAACAGAATGGTAAATCAATACAAACGGCCCTTGAAGTCTAGAGAGACCATAAGAAAGTGTAGCATCATTAAACTAAATTACAGACAAACACTTAAGGAGACAAATAAGTATTTTTTTACCATAAGTCCTCATTTTTTTATGGTGAGGATGATTGAAAATGATTGCCAAACATGCATGGTACCAAGAACAAGGTTTCTGTGGGAATGTCCCAATAGTTAGGCTTAACTTAGTTTCTATGTCTGTTTTAATCAGATAGGAAAGTATAACTTAGGGAGAGGTGGAACTCTGATAGTGTTTTTCTAAGCCCCGATCTCCATCTGGTTTTAGGAAAAATGTAATATAATGTAACTCAGGAAATCTAAGAATCACTGAGATGAGAGTAAGAGTAACAGAGGCCAGCTAGCGGACATGAGTATAACACTTTCATTCCAAACCTGGGCCATGGGGTGAGCTAGGAGAAGACAGACATCGGAGGAGTAAAAGTGAAATAATACTAGAACACGGTCTCAGTCAGGGGTTCCCTTCCTTTTCTCTAGGAAAAGTGCTCCCTAATGCCCAGATTTATGTCATCAACTCCCTTACAGCAGATGAAAACAAAGACAGAGGGATTAAACTAATATTCTACAAACTGAATACAGGCCCAAGAGCTAGAACCCAGGGAATCATCTTAAAACAAACAAACAAAAAAACATTTTGAGGAAATGTATCTCAAAAGAAAGAAGAATAATTGCCTAGAGTATTTTAAACTCAGAAAAGCTCAGGGAATAAATGACTTCTGGTTCTGAGCAATACCACCTGTATGATATGTCCTCCAGAAATGGCAGTTTAGAAAAGTGGTCACTATACTGCAGATTGAAACTGTCCCTGGAAGAAAAGCAAAATAATTTAATTAACCTTCTTGTATGAGGTATTAAAGCTTAATATTAGAAAAAAATCACTTGCATTATAAAGTAATTATGGGATTTGAGGCCCTCCACCCAGGAGATATATTTTATATGAACAATTTTAAGCCTAAATATGAGACGTTTCAAACAAAATATTTTAATATAAAAATGATGTTCATGATACAAATACACAGATTTGGGTTTTAACATGAACGCTTTTTGGAAAGTTCAAATTCTTTATAGCCTTTGTGAAAGACAGTATTCAGCAAAAGGTTATGCTCTTTTGCCCGTACTGGTTACTGGATTCTTGAATTTGGAGGAATCATTTTATATATATCTTTGTCACTGCCAGCTTTTATTTTGACAGATTAAATGGGAATTGAATAGACAATTTTTATCTCACTAAATTGAAAGCATTTTTTATTGGTTGTAAATGACATTGAGCTACACTTCTGCAAAGCACATAAGAGTGGTTTATGACTTTTCGAGGAAAAAGATTCCACTCAATGGGCTTGCTGAAAATTTGTCTTCACTATAACAATTCCATTATATGTGAAAAAAGATAACATTTAAAGAAACTAAAACAGAGATGAATTATTTTTATTTGTCCTTTGACAGCTGTGGTAGAGAGGTCAAGCACTCACACATATGTGTTTCTCCTCTCTTTTCAGGTTTCTGAAAGGATTCATTTTGTTATCTTTGCCCTAGGTATCACTGTGCAATTTTTTCTGGTCGAGGAGTTGTGACTATGGGTTGCTTCCAAGCTAAAGCATTTAGTTGCTGGTATGAATTCCCCAGTACTCTTCTTCTCTTCTCTGACAGTCATGGAAAAAGGCATGTTCTAATGGTGAAATAACAGTTTGAAAGATCATGGATCAGCAAATTGTTACTTGGAGAACAGTTGCCTGAGAGAGTTACCCAGATGCATGGGGGACTTAGCATTAGCAAGAAATAAATCTTTGTAATTTGAAGTCACTAAGATTTCAGCACCACCTAGAATGTAGTAACAAATACAACTTTACATGGCACTTTTTGTTTCATGATATTTCCATGTAGAGTCTAATGTAAAAGTGTTTGTGCTTTGATATGGTATTAAATTTAATTCACCGAAGCTGGTTAGGACCGGAGACAAAACTAAATAATAAAAGTGAACATCATGACCAAAGTTAGCAAAATATGAGTCTCATCTTAATGTAACAATTTGAGATATAAAAACATGGTGCCAGAGGGTTATTTCTTCAAATATTGGGTTGGCAGCTATCTTTCTTAGTAAGGAATCTCCTACCCATATAAACAGAACTTTTGTGAGCAGTACGCTTTACTATGTCAATACTCTATAGCAGCCAGCAACTCTGAGTTACAGGGTATTAGAGTTGGCAGAGGGATATGAAGAGACACCCTGAGGGTAATGTTTGGGTGTCTTATTTCTGGAGGGCAGGAAGTAACAAATACAGCCAAGGGAAACCCACTCCATGCCAGCAATCCTTGGGGACTTTTGTGGAATTCAATTTTTTATGTTCATGTTACTATTACTTTTAGAGTGCATTTTAAAATAGAAAAATTTGAAAAATAAATTTTCTTTTCCTGAGAATGAAATATTTTTCAGAGAAGAGTTTTTATAGAGTTTTTCTTCATTTGGAAACATTTGCACTTATGAGACCTATAGGGAAATTTGGGAAATTACAAAAGCCATACGAGAGAGGAATTTTGAATACCAAACTTGCTTTTTACTTTGGGTTATTCTGTCTGAAGAAGAAAACATATTTGGTTGACTCTCTTAATATCTTGTTGAAAACTTATTTGTTAGAAAGTTCTGAGGTGATGATATAACTGGGAAACCCTCATTAACATCATACCTGTATTCTCACTGTCTTCTATTCTTGGTCTTATGTCTCTCCCCTTCATCAAGTCTTTTTAGGTGGGAATACTGACATTCTGAAATTGACTTCATAAAAGCAGGGACTATTTTTACCTTGTTTTATTGTTTTATCTTAAGTGTGTGTGTGTCTGTGTGTTTGTGAAAGCTTGTGTGTTTATAAGTAGGATAGAGAAGAGGAACAAACATTTGCAAAGTCATGTGTTGGGAAGGCAGAATAATGCCTCTCACAAAGGTGTCCACATCCTAAACCTTAGAAACTGTGAATATGTTATGTTACATGACAAAGGGAATTAAGGCTGCTCACGAAATTAAGCTTGTTAATCTATTGAACTTAAAATAGGAAAGATTATCCTGGATTTTCTGGATGGTCCTAAGGTATTTGCAAAGGTCTTCAAATGTAGAAAAGGGGGGCAGAAGAACATCAGTGTCACAGTGTTCTGATGTGAGACTCAACCCACCTGATGGCTCTGAAGGTAGAGGAAGGCGGCCGTAAGTCAAGGAATGTGAATGATCTTCAGAGGCTGAAAAAGGCAAGGAAACGGATTCACAATTGGAGGCTCCAGAAAGGAGTGTAACCCCAGTGCCACAATGACTGTAGCATAGTGAGACCCATGACAAATTTCTCATTTATAGAAGTGAGATAATACATTTGTGGGTTTTTTTTAACATCTTTATTGGAGTATAATTGATTTAAAATGGTGTCTTAGTTTCTGCTGTATAACAAAGTTAATCAGCCATGTGTAAACATGTATCCCCATATTCCTTCCTTCTTGTGTCTCCCTCCCACCCTGCCTCTCCCACCCCTCTAGGAGGACACAAAGCACTGAGCTGATCTCCCTGTGCTATGCGGCTGCTTCCCACTAGCTATTGGTTTTACAGTTGATAGCATATATATGTCCATGCCACCCTCTCACTTCGTCCCAGTTTAGGTTTCCCCCTCCCCATGTCTTCAAGTCTATACTCTATATCTGCATCTTTACTCCTGTCCTGCCCCTAAGTTCTTCAGAACCAGTTTTCTTTTCTTTTCTTTTCTTTTCTTTTTCCAGATTCCATATATATGTGTCAACATATGGTATTTGTTTTTCTCTTTCTGACTTACTTCACTCTCTATGACAGACTCTAGGTCCATCCACCTCAATACAAATAACTCAATTTAATTTATTTATATGGCTGAGTAATATTCCACTGTATGTATGTGCCCTATTTTCTTTATCCATTCATCTGTCAGTGGACACTTAGGTTGCTTCCATGTCCTGGCTATTGTAAATATTGTTGCAATGAACATTGCGGAATATGACTCTTTTTGATATATGGTTTTCTCAGGTTATATGCCCAGTAGTGGGATTGCTGGGTCATATGGTAGTTTTACTTTTAGTTTTTTAAGGAACCTCCATACTGTTCTCCATATTGGCTATATTAATTTACATTCCCGCCAACAGTGCAAGAGGGTTCCTTTTTCTCCACACCCTCTCCAGCATTTATTGTTTGTAGATTTTTTGATGATGGCCATTCTGACTGGTGTGAGGTGATACTTCATTGTAGTTTGACTTGCATTTCTCTAATGATTAGTGATGTTGAGCATCCTTTCATGTGTTTGTTGGCAATCTGTATGTCTTCTTTGGAGAAATGTCCATTTAGGTCTTCTGCCCATTTTTGGATTGGGTTGTTTGTTTTTCTGATATTCAGCTGCATGAGCTGCTTGTATATTTTGGAGACTAATCCTTTGTCAGTTGTTTCAATTGCAAATATTTTCTCCCTTTCTGAGGGTTGTCTTTTTGTCTTCTTTATTGCTTCCTTCATGGTGCAAAAGGTCTTAAGTTTCATTAGGTCTCATTTCTTTATTTTTGTTTTTATTTCCATTTCTCTAGGAGGTAGGTCAGAAAGGATTTCACTGTAATTTATGTCATTGAGTGTTCTGCCTGTTTTCCTCCAGGAGTTTTATAGTGTCCAGTCTTACATTTAGGTCTTTAAACCATTTTGCATTTATTTTTGTGTATGGTGCTAGGGAGTGCTCTAATGTCATTCTTTTACATGTAGCTGTCCAGTTTTCCTGGACCACTTATAGAAGAGGCTGTATTTTCTCCATTGTATATTCTTGCCTCCTTTATCAAAGATAAGGTGACCATATGTGTGTGGGTTTATCTCTGGGCTTTCTATCTTGTTCCATTGATCTATATTTCAGTTTTGTGCCAGTTCCATACTGTATTTATCACTGCAGCTTTGTAGTATAGTCTGAAGTCTGGGAGCCTAATTCCTCCAGCTCCATTTTCCTTTCTCAAGATTGCTTTGGCTATTCGGGGTCTTTAGTGTTTCCATACAAACTGTGAAATTTTTTGTTCTAGTTCTGTGAAAAATGCCATTGGTATTTTGGTAGGGATTGAATAGGATCTGTAGATTGCTTTGGGTAGTATAGTAATTTTCACAATGTTGATTTTTCCAATCCAAGAACATGGTGTATCTCCACATCTGTTTGTATTGTCTTTAATTTCTTTCAACAGTGTCTTATAATTTTCTGCATACAGGTTTTTGTCTCCTCAGGTAGGTTTATTCTAGGCATTTTATTGATTTTTCACAGTGATAAATGGGAGTGTTTCCTGCATTCCTCTTTCAGATTTTTCATCATTAGTGTATAGGAATGCAAGAGATTTTTGTGCATTAATTTTATATCCTGCTACTTTACTAAATTCATTGATTAGTCCTAGTAGTTTTCTGGTAGTGTTTTTAGGATTCTCTATGTATAGTATCATGTAATCTGCAAAAAGTGACAGTTTTACTTCTTCTTTTCCAATTTGGATTCCTTTCATTTCTTTTTCTTCTCTGATTGCTGTGGCTAAAACTTCCAAAACTATGTTGAATAATAGTGGTGAGAATGGGCAACCTTGTCTTGCTCCTGATCTTAGCAGAAATGATTTCAGTTTTTCACCATGGAGAACAATATTGGCTGTGGGTTTGTCATATATGTCCTTTATTATGTTGAGGTAAGTTCCCTCTATGTCTACTTTCTGGAAGGTTTTTATCAAAAATAAGTGTTGAATTTTGTCAAAAGTTTTTCTGCATCTATTGAGATGATTGTATGTTTTTTTTCCTTTAATTTGTTAATTTGGTATACCACATTGATTGATTTACATATATTGAAGAATCCTTGCATTCCTGGAATAAACCCCACTTGATCATGGTGTATGATCCTTTTAATGTGCTGTTGGATTCTGTTTGCTAGTATTTTGTTGAGGATTTTTTCATCAATGTTCATAAGTGATATTGGCCTGTAATTTTCTTTTGGTGTGATATCTTTGTCTGGTTTTGGTGTCAGGGTGATGGTGTTCTTGTAGAATGAGTTTGGGAGTGTTCCTCCCTCTGCAGTATTTTGGAAGAGCGTGTGAAGCATAGGTGTTAGCTCTTCTCTAAAGGTTTGACAGAATTCTCCTGTGAAGCCATCTGGACCTGGAATTTTGTTTGTCGGAAGATTTTTAATCACAGTTTCAATTTCAGTGCTTGTGATTGGTCAGTTTATATTTTCCATTTCTTCCTGGTTCAGTCTTATAAGGTTGTGGTTTTCTAAGAATTGTCCATTTTTTCCAGGTTGTCCATTTTACTGGTATATATTTGCTTGTAGTAATCTCTCATGATCCTTTGTATTTCTACAGTGTCAGTTGTTACTTCTTCTTTTTCATTTCTAATTCTGTTGATCTGAGTCTTCTCCCTTTTTTTTTCCTGATGAGTCTGCCTAATGGTTTATGAATGTTTATCTTCTCAAAGAACCAGATTTTAGTTTTATTGATCTTTGCTATTGTTTCCTTCATTTCTTTTTCATTTATTTCTGATCTGATCTTTATCATTTCTTTCCTTCTGCTAATTTTGTGGTTTTTTGTTCTTCTGTCTCTAATTGCTTTAGGTGTAAGGTTAAGTTGTTTATTTGAGATATTTCTTGTTTCTTGAGGTAGGATTTTATTGCTATAAAGTTCCCTCTTAGAACTGCTTTTGCTGCATCCCATAGGTTTTGGGTCATCATGTTTTCATTGTTAGTTGTTTTTAAGTATTTTTGATTTCCTCTTTGATATCTTCAGTGATTTCTTGGTTATTTAGTAGCATATGGTTTAGCCTCCATGTGTTTGTATTTTTTTTACAGATTTTTTCCAGTAATTGATATCAAGTCTCATAGCATCGTGGTCAGAAAAGATACTTGATACAATTTCAATTTTCTTAAATTTACCAAGGCTTGATTTGTGATGAAAGATATGATCTATCCTGGAGAATGTTCTATGAGCACTTGAGAAGAAAGTGTATTCTGTTGTTTTTGGATGGAATGTCCTATAAATATCAATTAAGTCTATCTTGTTTAATGTATCATTTAAAGCTTGTATATCCTTATATATTATTATTTTGCATGATCTGTCCATTGGTGAAAGTGGGCTGTTAACATCCTCTACTATTATTGTGTTACTGTTGATTTCTCCTTTTATTACTGTTAGCATTTGCCTTATGTATTGAGATGCTCCTATGCTGGGTGCATAAATATTTACAATTGTTATATCTTCCTCTTGGATTTATCCCTTCCTTGATCACTATGTAGTTTCATTCTTTGTCTCTTGTAATAATCTTTTTTTTAAAGTCTATTTTTTTCTGATATGAGAATTGCTACTCCAGCTTTCTTTTGTTTTCCATTTGCATGGAATAGCTTTTTAGATCCCCTCCTTCCCATCTGTATGTGTCCCTAGGTCTGAAGTGGATCTCTTGCAGCCAGCATATATACAGTTCTCAATTTTTTATCCATTCAGCTAGTCTATGTCTTTTGGTTGAAGTACTGAATCCATTTACATTTAAGGCAATTATCATATTACATTTAAGGTAATTATGTATATTCCTATTACCATTTTCTTAATTGTTTGGGGTTTGTTATTATAGATCTTTTCCTTTTCTTGTGTTTCCTGCCTAGAGAAGTTCCTTTAGCATTTGCTGTAAAGCTGGTTTGGTGGTGCTGAATTCTCTTAGCTTTTGCTTGTCTGTAAAGGTTTTAATTTCTCCATCGAATCTGAATGAGATCCTTGCTGGGTAGAGTAATCTTGGTGGTAGGTTTTTCCCTTTCACCACTTTACATATGCCCTGCCACTCCCTTCTGGCTTACAGAGTTTCTGCTGAAAGATCAGCTGTTAACCTTATTGGGATTTTCTTGTATGTCATTTGTTGCTTTTTCCTGCTGCTTTTAATATTTTTTCTTTGTATTTAATTTTTGATAGTTGGATTAATATGTGTCTTGGAATGTTTCTCCTTGGATTTATCCTGTATGGAACCCTCTGTGCTTCCTGTACTTGATTGATAATTTCCTTTCCCATATTAGGGAAGTTTTCAACCATAAACCTCAAATACTTTCCCAATCCCTTTCTTTTTCTCTTCTTCTTCTGGGACCCCTATAATTAGAATATTTGTGCATTTAGTGCTGTCCCAGAGGTCTCTGGGGCTGTCCTCAATTCTTTTCATTATTTTTTCTTTATTTTGATCTGTGGTAGTTATTTCCACTATTTTATCTTCAAGGTCACTTATCCATTCCTCTGCCTCAGTTATTCTGCTATTGATTCTTTATAGAGAATTTTTAGTTTCATTTATTGTGTCCTTCATCATGGTTTGTTTGTTCTCAGTTCTTGTAGGCCCTTGTTAAACGTTTCTTGTATTTTCTCCATTCTATTTCCAATATTTTGGATCATCTTTACTATCATTACTCTGAAATATTTTTCAGGTAGACTGCCTATTTTCTCTCCATTTGTTTGTTCTGGTTAGCTTTTACCTCATTCTTTCATCTGCTGTGTATTTCTGTGTCTTCTTATTTTGCTTAACTTACTGTGTTTGTGGTCTCTTTTTCACAGGCTGCAGGGTCGTAGTTTCCATTGTTTTGGGTGTCTGCCCCCAGTTGGTAAGTTTGGTTCAGTGGGTTGTGTAGGCTTCCAGGTGCAGGGGACTGGTGCCTGTGTTTTGGTGGATGAGTCTGGATCTTGTGTTTCTGGTGGGCAGGGCCACATCCTGTGGTGTGGTTTCAGGTGTCTGTGAACTTATTTTGATTTTAGGCAACCTCTCTGCTAATGGGTGGTGTTGTGTTCCTGTTTTGCTAGTTGTTTGGCATGGGGTGTCCAACACTGGAGCTTGCTGGTCATTGAGAGGAGCTGGGTGTTAACATTGAGACGGAGATCTCTGGTAGAGCTCTTGCCCATTGATATTACATGGGACTGGGAAGTCTCTGGTGAACCAGTGTGTTGAACTCAGCTCTCGCACCTCAGACTGTAAGGCGTGACACCCAGCTGGAGCACTAAGACCCTGTCAGACACATGGCTCCTAGTTTTGGAGGGTCTCCTGCAGAAGCGGGGGTGGCTGTGGCTCACCATATGGACAAAGACACTGGTGGCAGAAGTTCTGGGAAGTACTTCTTCTAAATGTTTGTTTTAAGCCCTATATTTGCTGTAATTTGCTACAGCCCTAATAGAAAACTAATGTATCTGTTATGATGTATCAGAATAAAAAAATCTGAAAGCCACTATTTCTTAAGTCTTTGAGAAAACACTGCAAGGGAGCACAGTAATCAACTGTTCTTAATTTCAACAAACACCCCACAAATAAATTAAAAAGACTATAAACAAGTTTGAATAAAAGGACATGGGAATTTTATTAGAATGAGCCTCAATCTCCAGAATGTAAGAATTTGAGGAAACAAAATCTGATTCCCCCCTTAAAAAAAAAAAATAGTAGGAGAGGCTAAATGTCCCCTGTGCTTGGGCTTGCTCAAATGCAATTTTGCCAGGAAACTGAGAAATAAACTAGGTTCTCTTGTGAAGTCCTTCTCTGCTCTCAAGTCTACGATTGAAGAATAAATCATAACAAGCCAAGCTCTTGAAAGGTCAAGTTCAGAGTTGGACTGGGTCACAAGCTGAGAGTGTTATTTAATACTGAGGAGATTGTAAACTTGCCAATCCAATCAGATTCTACTTTGATGTTATGCTTCTTGCTTGCAGGTTCTGACTTATGGCAGTGTATATTTATTTTCACATATATTTTCTTTTATTCTCACTTATGAAGTTCTTGGAATTAGTACTTCTGCATCCATCTTAAGCAATACATTAATTCAAGCCAATCTTCAAGACTCTGCCATCACTTGGCTCCAATTTCAACTCCATTATTGTATAAAATTTCATGTTTACAACATACTAAATCTGTGTTAAGGAAAACAGCCTCAGTCACCGAGGCTCACAGGGCCTTCAAAAGTTTCAAGAATGCCAAATAGTCATGAAAATGAAATGCACATCTTAAAATTTATTTTGTGGAGTAGTAACATTTATCTAAGTGTAGATGGGAACTTTTTATACGTCATAGAGGTCATTGCAGTGATTCCAAATACTTAGGAGGGACAATAAGACAGATTTTTTCAAGTTACTAAAACCGGGAGGGAAAAAAAAATTTAACAAGGCAAAATATCCACTTCAGTCTTAAAACCTTATTAGAATAATAAAGACCACTAAAGAATTCTGAGGAAAGTTCTAACACTGTGACAAGTGTTAAGTAATGATAAATAGGATTCTCTACAAAATTTAATTATTTAGTCTTTTGAGATTGAGTTCATTGCTAAATTAACTAATTAGAATAGATCATAAGAGGTTATTAAACACTTCATACTGATTTTCTTCAATGTATAATCTATTTAATTAACATTTGAAAAGTCTGGATATTTGGTTTAACACTGATGAAAGATCAAAATCGTTCCAAAATTTTTCATAATTAAAATAAATGTTCTGGTGTTAAAAAAGTAGGAATTTAGATATTTGGGGATTTTTTCCTTCTTTTTTTTTTTTAAACATCTTTATTGGAGTGTAATTGCTTTATATTGTTTTGTTAGTTTCTGCTGTATAACAAAGTGAATCAGCTATACATATACATATATCCCCATATCCCCTTCCTCTTGTGTCTCCCTTCCACCCTCCCTATCCCACCCCTCTGGGTGGACACAAAGCACTGAGCTGATCTCCCTGTGCTATGCAACTGCTTCCCCACTAGCTACCTATTTTACATTTGGTAGTGTATATATGTCAATGTCACTCTCTCACTTCATCCCAGCTTACCCTTCCCCCTCCCTGTATCCTTAAGTCCATTTTCTACATCTGTGCCTTTATTCCTGTCCTGCCCCTAGGTTCTTCAGAACCATTTTTTTTTAAGATTCCATACATATGTGTTAGCATACGGTATTTGTTTGTTTGTTTTTTTCTGACTTATTTCACTCTGTATGACAGACTCTAGGTCCATCCACCTCACTACAAATAACTCCATTTCATTTCATTTATGGCTGCGTAATATTCCATTGTATATATGTGTCACATCTTCTTTATCCATTCATCTGTCGATGGACACTTAGGTGGCTCCCATGTCCTGGATATTGTAAATAGTGCCACAATGAACATTGTGGTACATGACTCTTTTTCAGTTATGGTTTTCTCAGGGTATATGCCCAGGGGTGGGATTGCTGGGTCATATGGTAGTTCTATTTTTAGTTTTTTAAGGAACCTCCACACTTTTCTCCATAGTGGCTGTATCAACTTACATTCCCACCAACAGCGCAAGAGGGTCCCCTTTTCTCCACACCCTTTCCAGCATTTATTGTTTGTAGATTTCTTGATGATGGCCATTCTGACTGGTGTGAGGTGATACCTCACAGTAGTTTTGATTTGCATTTCTCTAATGATTAGTGATGATGAGCATCCTTTCATGTGTTTATTGGCAATCTGTATATCTTCTTTGGAGAAATGCCTATTTAGGTCTTCTGCCCATTTTTGGATTGGATTGTTAGTTTCTTTGATACTGAACTCCATGAGCTGCTTGTATATTTTGGAGATTAATCCTTTGTCAGTTGCTTCATTAGCAACTATTTTCTCCCATTCTGAGGGTTGTCTTTTTGTCTTGTTTATGGTTTCCTTTGCTGTGCAAAGGCTTTTAAGTTTCATTAGGTCCCATTTGTTTATATTTGTTTTTATTTCCATTTCTCTAGGAGGTGGGTCAAAAAGGATCTTGCTGTGATTTTATGTCATAGAGTGTTCTGCCTACTTTTTAATCACAGTTTCAATTTCAGTGCTTGTTATTGGTCAGTTTATATTTTCTATTTCTTTCTGGTTCAGTCTTGTAAGGTTGTGCTTTTCTATGAATTGGTCCATTTCTTCCAGGTTGTCCATTTTATTGGCATACATATAGTTGCCTGTAGTAATCTCTCATGACCCTTTGTATTTCTGCAGTTTCAGCTGTTACTTCTCCTTTTTCATTTCTAATTCTGTTGATCTGAGTCTTTTCCCTTTCTTTTCTTGGTAAGTCTGCCTAATGGTTTATGAATTTTGTATATCTTCCCAAAGAACCAGCTTTTATTTTTATTGATCTTTGCTGTTGTTTCCTTCATTTCGTTTTCATTTATTTCTGATCTGATCTTTATGATTTCTTTCCTTCTGCTAACTTTTGGATTTTTTGTTCTTCTCTCTCTAATTTCTTTAGTTCTAAGGTTAGGTTGTTTATTTGAGATGTTTCTTGTTTCTTGAGGTAGGATTTTATCGCTCTAAACTTCCCTCTTAGAACTGCTTTTGCTGCATCCCATAGTTTTTGGGTCATTGTGTTTTCATTATCATTTTTTTCTAGGTATTTTTGATTTCCTCTTTGATTTCTTCAAGTGATCTCTTGATTATTTAGTAGCATATTGTTTAGCCTCCATGTGTTTGTATTTTGTACAGAATTTTTCCTGTAATTGATATCAAGTCTCATAGCATTGTGGTCAGAAAAGATACCTGATACAATTTCAATTTTCTTAAATTTACCAAGGCTTGATTTGTGACCCAAGATATGATCTATCCTGGAGAATGTTCTATGAGCACTTGAGAAGAAAGTGTATTCTGTTGTTTTTGGATGGAATGTCCTATAAATATCAATTAAGTCCATCTTGCTTAACGTACAATTTAAAGCTTGTATATCCTTATATATTATTATTTTGCATGATCTGTCCATTGGTGAAAGTGGGGTGTTAAAGTCCCCTACTATGATTGTGTTACAGTTGATTTCCCCTTTTATGGCTGTTAGCATTTGCCTTATGTGTTGAGGTGCTCCTATGTTGGGTGCATAAATATTTGTAATTGTTATATCTTCTTCTTAGATTGATCCCTTGATCATTATGTTGTGTCCTTTGTCTCTTGTAATAGTCTTTATTTTAAGTCTATTTTGTCTGATATGAGAATTGCTACTCCAGCTTTCTTTTGATTTCCACTTGCATAGAACATCTTTTTCCATCCTCTCACTTTCAGTTTGTATGTGTCCATACGTCTGAAATGGGTCTCTTTTAGACAGTATATATATGGGTTTTGTTTTTGTATCCATTCAGTCCATTTATGTCTTTTGGTTGTAGCATTCAAACCATTTACATTTAAGGTAATTATAGATATGTATGTTCCTATTACAATTGTTTTAATTGTTTTAGGTTTGTTATTGTAGATCTTTTCCTTTTCTTGTGTTTCCTGCCTGGAGAAGTTCGTTTAGCATTTGCTGTAAAGCAGTCTGGTGGTGTTGAATTCTCTTAGCTTTTGCTTGTCTATAAAGGTTTTAATTTCTCTGTCGAATCTGGATGAGATCCTTGCTGGGTAGAGTAACCTTGGCTGTAGCTTTTTCCCTTTCATCACTTTAAATATGTCCTGCCACTCCCCTCTGACTTGCAGAGTTTCTACTGAAAGATCAGCTGTTAACCTTATGGGAATTCCCTTGTATGTTATTTGTTGTTTTTCCCTTGCTGCTTTCAATATTTTTTCTTTGTACTTAATTTTTGATAGTTTGATTAATAGGTGTCTTGGAATGTTTCTCCTTGGATTTATCCTGTATGGAAGTCTCTGTGCTTCCTGGACTTTATTGACAATTTCCTTTCTCATATTAGGGAAGTTTTCAACTGTAATCTTTTCAAATATTTTCTCAGTCCCTTTCTTTTACTCTTCTTCTTCTGGGACCCCTATAATTTGAATATTGGTGCTTTTATGTTGTCCCAGAGGTCTCTGCAGCTGTCCTCAATTCTTTTGATCCTTTTTTCTTTATTCTGCTCTGCAGTAGTTATTTCCACTATTTTATCTTCCAGGTGACTTATCCGTTCTTCTGCCTCAGTTATTCTGCTATTGATTCCTTGTAGAGAATTTTTAATTTCATCTATTGTGTTGTTCATCATTGTTTGTTTGCTCTTTAGTTCCTCTCAGTCCTTATTAAACATTTCTTGTATTTTCTCCATTCTATTTCCAAGAATTTGGATCATCTTTACTATCATTACTCTGAATTATTTTCCACGTAGACTGCCTATTTCCTCTTCATTTGTTTTGTCTGGTTTGTTTTTACTTTGTTCATTCTTCTGCTGTGTATTTCTCTGTCTTCTCATTTTGCTTAACTTACTGTGTTTAACTTACTTTTCGCAGGCTGCAGGTTTGTAGTTTCCATTGTTTTTGCTGTCTGCCCCCACAGATAGATTTTTTTCAGTGGGTTGTGTAGCTTTCTGATGGAGATTACTGGTGTCTGTGTTCTGGTCGATGAGGCTGGATCTTGTCTTTCTGGTGGGCCATTGTGTGTTTTCGGGTGTCTGTGAACTTATTTTGATTTTTGGCAGCCCCTTGCTAATAGGTGTGGTTGTTTTCCTGTCTTGCTTTTTGTTTGGCATGGGGTGTCCAGCACTGGAGCTTGCTGGTCGTTGAGTGGAGTTAGGTAATTTCATTGAGATAGAGATCTCTGGGAGAACCCTTGCCGATTGATATTACATGGGGCCGGGAGGTCTCTGGTGGCCCAATGTCCTGAACTCAGGTCTTTCTCCTCAGAGGTTCAGGCCTGACAGCCAGATGGAGCCCCAAGACCCTGTCAGCCACATGGCTTTTGGGAAGTCTAAGGTCTTCTGCCAGCATTCAGTAGGTGTTCTGTAGTAGTTGTTCCACTTGTAGTTGTATTTTTGATGTGTTTGTGGGGAGGAAGGTGATCTCCATGTCTTACTCCTCTGCCATTTTATAGGTCCGTCCCACTCAGCTGGTGAATGACATTCAAAGAAGATTGACTTTCAATCCAAAAAGTAAGCAGATTTTTTTCCTTCTTAACCAAGATGAAGAGAGCCAGCTGTGAAAGGAGAAGTGGATGAAGAATCCAAAAATTTGAAATCTCATCATTATTTTTTCAGTAAGGAGCATTATACTGGGCTAATTATTCTACTTCCTGACCTCAGTTTCCATAAGTATAAAATGAAATATTGGACTATATTTAGTCATTAAAGAGAAAAATCCAGAAATCTTGTATGGGCAACTGGGATACATGAATAAACAGAGTAAATGCACAGAATTTATAATTTGATATCCCTTCCTGTATAACTAGCATTTATTTGTTCGCTAGAAATCATTACAATGTAAGTTTAAGGCAGTTTACTAGTGGCAGTTATATGTCCTGTACCTACAAAAACTGACTTTCTATGATTTCACACTTTAAGTCTCTATAATAAAAAATCAGAATTTCTTTAAGTATTCTTTAAATATTTTAAGAGTATACAACTAATGAAGAATTTTAAGAAGCAATATTAACATGAAAAAATCAAAATATTTTAACAAATCAAAAGCCAGAGTTGAAAAAATGCTTATATAAAATTGATTTATTGAGCTAATGCTTTAATGAACAGCACTACCAAACAAATTTTTATAGTAAATTCTAGATATTTGTATGGATTTTTTAGTTTTTGAGACAAGGATTGAAGCAAAGTGAAAACTCATTTTAAAAAATGTTGATCTGAATTAAAAAAATAAACATAGAACAAGCCATAATTAGACCTAGATCGTAGAAAGGAAAAGAGAAAAACTTTGAGTTCCCCAAATATTCAGAGTTCAAGGACTTGTTTGAAAATGTGTAAATTTGACTTTATCAAAACTTTTATTCTCATTCTCTCTCTTTCTCTTTCCCATCACCCCACAATTTCTCTTCATTTAACTGTTCCATTAACCCTTTTAAAATACCTATTATCTTGTACTTCTCTTATATCACATATTCTCCTTTTTACACCTTATTTCCTTCTTATGTCCTCTTTTCTCCCTCATCTGCTCTCCTATCACCTCACTCCTCATTTTCCTCTTAGTTATTATTTACTTATATTTATGGTCTGAGACACCACAAGTAACTACAACTGACAGAGAATGACCCGTTTTGCTTTTCCTTGGTAAAGTCCTAAAGTATCTCGACAAGATACTCAGGGTTCATTCTACCCCACCCTTTTTTCTTTTCTTTTTTTTTTTTTTTTGCTGTATGCGGGCCTCTCACTGTTGTGGCCTCTCCAGTTGCAGAGCACAGGCTCCGGACGTGCAGGCTCAACAGCCATGGCCCAACCGCTCCGCGGCGTGGGATCTTCCCAGACCGGGGCATGAACCCCTGTCCCCTGCATCGGCAGGCGGACTCTCAACCACTGCACCACCAGGTAAGCCCCACTCTTTTTTCTTTTTTTTTAACTTTTATTGGAGTATAGTTGATTTATAATGTTGTGTTAGTTTCAGGTGTACAGTAGAATAAATCACTTATACATATACATATATTCACTCTTTTTTTTAGATGCTTTGCAGCACTATTTACAATTGCCAAGACATGGAAGCATCCTAAATGTCCATCCACAGAGGAGTGGATAAAGAAGATGTTTCAAATATACTATCCCATTCTTGTCAGCTCACTTTTTAGTTACTATTGGTTATCCTGCTTCCAAGCCATCATCAAATCTTCATAACTTATACTGTAAGGGAATAATCCATTAGTCCCATTTTACATCCCAAGAGAGTGTTGTCCCAACCCCTGAGATGTTGTTGGGTCCTGCATATTAATGACTCTAGTGTTTATCTGGCTATAATTTTGGCTATTATTTCCCAATTATTAATAAACATGAACACTGGTTCAGAAATACACTTTTATTCTTTGGCTTCTTCTCCTAGTGACAACTAATATATTTCTTTTCAACTTTGGAAACTACCTGCTATAACTTCTTCAGTTTGCTTAATGTTGCCCTGTATTAGTTAAGACTTTTTCACTAAAAGTGAGAAATCCACTCAGGCAAGTAAAACTATATAAAAGGAAAAGTGTTGCCTCAAAAAAACAGGAGTTGAAAGGATGATTATCTTCAGGTTTAGTTAGATCTAGAGCATTGATGATGTAATCATCTTTCTTTTTCTCCCTCTTAATTTGTCTCTGTTGCCTCCTTTCTGTGTTGGCCTAATTATCTGCTTCCCTGTCACATAGACTAGATTTCTGTGTTATAATGATTCCAAGAAAATATTCTATAAACTTAAAATCCAAAAGTTATGTTTTTCTATCTCCAACAGAACTTTGAAGAGAGAAGGCCTCCCTTAAGCTTATGCCTATCTTTTATAAAGAAAAGAAACTATAGTACTCTGTGCAGCCCAGTTTAAATAATATAAACACCCCAGTAGTTGTAGTGGTAAAAGAGATGGAAGATTATGGTACAGTGTCTTGATTGAAATCCATATGGAAACTATATGAAATGGAGGAAATATTTCCTAAGGGAGATGGAAAAAAATTATGAACAGAAAACATTTATATTTAGAACAATCTGATCTTCAGACTTTTTCAAAATTATACAATTCTGGGCAGTAGCCTTGTAAACTCAGAACAACTGAACTGTGACAGATATGAGAAGATTCCAGAAAACCAGTTAAATTCCAACAAATATGAAAAGTAGGTATAGACTTCATAACTAATGTAACTAATCCTTTGGGAGCGTGTCAAAATTTCATTGTCTCTGTTAAATTAGACAGCAATCACTATATTTTTTTCATGTCACATGTGGTTAAGAATAAGTTTACTTGTATTAGTGGATCAAAAGTTGTGAGCTTTATGTTTCATTTTCCTGCCCAACATTCATTCCTCCTCTTTTAGAACTTAAATTCTCATTTGGGATACCACTTTTATTCAATTTTCAGTCTAAAATCTTAATCTTTAATATATCCTGACCAAGGTGTCTCAGTTCACTGAAAATGAAATTTAAAGTCCATAAAAATACCTATAAGACTTACAAAACCTTGCCGCAGTACCTCTCTGACCTCATGTTCAATCTAATCCACTTGCTCTACTCCAAACCACACTGGCCCCTTCTTATAGTTCCTCAAACATGCTAAGCACATTCCCATCTCAGGGTTTTTGCATTTATTTTTTCCTCTTTCTGGGACACTCACCTCCCCATAACCACATAGCTTACTTCCTCACATAATTAATATATTTGTTCCACTGTCTTCTTTTAGGGAGTACTGCATTAGTCTCTTTAAAGAAACAAATAGACAAAATCCTCCTATCCCATTAGCATCTCTAATTTTCTTCATAGCACTTTTTACCACCCAACATGTTATATCTCTGTTTGTTTATTTTCTCTTTACCCACTGACATAAGAGTTACTTGACAAGAAAGATTGATTTGTTCATTGCTACATTTCAGCACCCAGGACAGTACCTGACACATTGCTGTTGTACAACAAATATTTGTTAAGTAAATTCTTAAAGGGAGAAAGAATGAATGAATGTTCCCATCACCCAGATACAAATGTAAGCTCATGACCTAAGTGTATCTGATGATATCTGTCATATCATCACTCCTGGACAAAGTGATGCTTCAAGAATGGCCATGAGACATATAAAACAAATGACATGACAAATGTACTCACAATAGATCTGTGTGTGATACTACAGGTAAAACAACACAAATCAAAGCAATGAGACCCATGGAGAAGTCAGCCTGATCAATAATCCAACACAGACATGATGAGGAGCATGATGACGTGAATAACACTCCCCTTTTTTTTCTTATGTCATTTGGAGCTGGTTTTCTTTTTCCTGAAGTTGAAGGAATTCTGAAGTCCTTGATTTTTTTTTTTCTGAAAGAGATGTAGTGCCTGTACCACAAAGAGTAATTAATGGGCATGTCAATTTTTGATACTATAATTTGTTATAAATTTTATATATTTTGCCCATTTTGAAAAGAATATCATAGTACTCTTTTTAGTATATATGAATTCCAGTCATTTTTTGTATGACTTACTTATTAAGATCATTTAATGATGGATTGATTGAGCTATTAGTAGTGACTTGAAAATATAAGGTGACATCACAATATGGCTGAATAAGACATCCTTGCTTATATTCCCCTCTCAACAACAGCAATCTAGCATCCATTCATGGACAAAGGTGCCTTTGTTGTGGAATCCACCACCTTTTGGCAATGAACCCAGAAAGGATCTCTCCCACCCATGCATTGAGTAACTCAGTCTTGACTATGGGCCCTGCAGTGGATGGTAAACCAGCTCTAACCCCTCTTGGCCACAGTGTGGAAGCCCCAGGAGAACATTATCTTAAACAACAACCACAGATATGAGAACCTTTGTGGAAGTCCAAATTTTCAGTAAAGAGGTTCTGGCACAATGTTGGAGGAAATAAAGATGAGTTTGCACACATGGGAGAGGGTAAGAGGCACAACTTTGGTTTACCCACATTGTACCTGTCACTGGGTAGCACAGCTCAGTGCCAAGAGACCCTCTTGGTTCATGATTTCTCTTGAGAGGGAAAGTGAGAATGTGTGAGTGTGTCCAGTTTCCCCAGCTGTGTGGGATGCTTCCAAAGATGCTCATTTATCTCTCACACCATTCAGAGTACTGAGTAATGTGTTGCATGACTGGGGAGCAGGAGGAAGCTGGGAGAGTGGCAGATAGGATTCTCAGAGAGCATTAACGAGACAAGGATCCTACTAATGGCATTGCAGATTCAATCAAGAAGTCCATCCATGAGCCACTTGGGATTCCTTGCATGCAGATATGTCAACTGGCCCATGGGCACTCCCAATGCTCTGCATACCTCATCCATACCTTCACACCCCCACCTGTAGCTGGCTCTCTGTGGCTCCCAGTGGTGATGAGAGTGAGCTTTGGCAATTAGCTAGTGAGCATGCACAGAAAGCCAATCTGAATCTGCAGGTCAGGGAAAGACCACATTTGAACATTACTCTATACTTGGAAAAGCAAAAGGGAGGCTGTCAGGACCCATCCTGGTATGTTGCCAGGATCAAGAGAAAACATGCAAGCTTAAGAATTCTACCACAGGAGGGAGCAAGACGCATGGGGCACTAATATGTGTAGAAGGCCTGAGAAAGACTCAGAATCTCTAGTAAGGCTGATGGAAGGTATTTCTCTCTTAAAGTCAGTTAGTAAAGTCTGAAAGAGGTGACTTCTATTTGAAATGTGAAGACAGCAAAGCAAAATTTGAAGCAACATGGAAAATCTAGAAAAAAAATATAATACCAGTATGGGAGGACACTAATCATCCAAAAGACATGGAGATCTGTGATATACCTGATAAATAATTCTAAATAGCTGTTTTGAGGAATCTCAGTGAGCCATAAGAAAACACAGACAATTCAGTGAAATCAGGTAAACAATACATTAAAAAATGAGAATTATAAAAAAGAGAGAAATTTAAAAAAACAGTTACTATTATATCTATAAGAGACTCTGTGCAAGCCTCATGGTAATCATAAAACATAAACCTACGGTAGATACACAAAAGATAAAGAGTAGGGGGTTTCCCTGGTGGTGCAGTGGTTGAGAATCTGCCTGCCAATGCAGGGGACACGGGCTCGAGCCCTGGTCTGGGAAGATCAAACATGCTGTGGAGCAACTAGGCCCATGACCCACAACTAATGAGCCTGCACATCTGGAGCTTGTGCTCCACAACAAGAGATGCCGCAATAGTGAGAGACCCACGCTCCGCAATGAAGAATGACCCTCTCTTGCTGCAACTAGAGAAAGCCCTTGCACAGAAATGAAGACCCAACACAGCCAAAAATTAATTAATTGATTAATTAATTTTTTAAAAAAGAGGGCTTCCCTGGTGGCGCAGTGGTTGAGAGTCTGCCTGCCGATGCAGGGGATACAGGTTCGTGCCCCGGTCCGGGAAGATCCCACATGCCGTGGAGTGGCTGGGCCCATGAGCCATGGCCGCTGAGCCTGCACGTCCAGAGCCTGTGCTCCACAAAGGGAGAGGCCACAACAGTGAGAGGCTCGCGTACCACAAAAAAAAAAAAAAAAAGAAGAAGAAGAAAAGAAATAAAGAGTAGGAATCAAAGCACATTCTTATGTAAAATCAACACTTCATAAAAGAAAGCAACAAGAGAGGAAGAAAGGACAAGGGAACTATAAAACAACCAGAATTAATAAAATGATATTTATAAGTCCTTACCTATCAATATTTACTCTACATTTAGATGGCTTTAATTTTCTAATGAAAAGTCAGAATGGCTGAATGGATAAAAACAAACAAATGAACAATCACAACAATAGGACCCAACTATGTGCTGCCTAAAAGAGACCCACTTCAACTTTAAGGACACATATAAGCTCAAGGTGAGGGGATGGAAATATATATTTCATGCAAGTATAAACCAAAAGAGAGCAGGAGTAGCTATACATCCAAGAGATAAATAAACTTTAATTCAAATTCTGTAATAGGAGACAAAAGTCATTATATAATGATAAAAGGGTAAATTCATCAATAAGAAGCAATAGTAAATAAATATATATATATATATATACACATCCAACATCTGAGCTTCTAAATGTATTAAGGAAATACTGACAGATCTGAAGGGAGAAATAAACAACAACACAACAATACGGTAATTGCAGAGGACTTCAGTGTCCCACTTTCAACTATATATAGATCAGCAAGACAGTAAATCAACTAAGAAACATTAAGCTTGTACTATACTTTATACCAACTAGACCTAACAGACACATACAGAACATTCCATCCAACAGCGGAAGAATACACATTATTCTCCAGTACACATGGAACATTCTCCTGGATAGATCATATGACAAGTCACAAAACAAATCTTAGCAAATAAAAGAAGACTGAGATCATACCAAATATGTTTTCTGACCACAATAATATGAAACTGGGAATCAATAACAAGAGGAACAGTGGAAAATTCACAAATATATGGAATAAACAATGGGTAAAAATAATAATAATAATAAAATAATATTTTTTAAAAATCACGAAAAAAGTGAAAATGGAAACACAACATATCAAAACATATGGGGTGCAGCAAAAGCAGTTCTAAAAGGGAAGTTTGTAGTGATAAATGACTACAATAAGAAAAAAGAAAGATCTCAAATAAACAATCAAACTTTACACCTCCAGTAACTTGGAAAAGAAGAAGAAATGAAATCCAAAGGCCAAAGTTAGCAGAAAGAAGGAAATAAATAAGAGACACCCCCCCAAAAAAAGAAAAGAAAAGAACAAAACTAAGAGCTGGGTTTTTAAAAGGTAAACAAAATTGGCAAACCTTTAGCTAGATGAAGGGAAAAAGAGAGAAGATTCAAGTAAATAAAATCAGAAATGAAAAAGAAGATATTACAATGGATACCACAGAAATATAAAGGCACATAAGAGACTGCTATGAACACTAACACGTTGAATAATCTAGAAGAAATGAATACATTCCAAAAAAATACAACTTACCAAGATTGAATTATGAAGAAATAAAAAACATGAGCAGACCAATAATGTGCAGAGATTGAATTAATAATCAAAAACATCCCAACATAGAAAAGCCCAGGACCAGATTGGTTTCACTGGTGAATTCTACCAAACTTTTAAAGGAGAACTAATGCCAATAGTTTTTAAAACTCTTCCAAAAAACTTTAAGAGGGGGGAACACTTCCAAGCTCTTTTTATTAGGCTAGCAATACCCTCATACCAAAGCCAGATGAGGACACTACAGGAAGAGAAAACTATAAGCCAATATCCCTGATGAAGATAGATGCAGAATTTCTCAACCACCTATTAGCATACTGAGTTCAACAATACATGAAAAGGATCATACACCAAGATCAACTGAGATTTATCCCTGGGATTCAAGGATGGTTCAACATATATAAATCAATAAAAATGATACACACATTAATAGAAAGAAAGATAAAAAGCATGTGATAATCTCAATAGATGCAGAAAAAGCATTTGACAAAATAAAACATCCAATCATGATGAAAACTCTCAAAAAACTGGATATAGAAGGAAGATACCTGAACATAATACAGGTGAAATATGACAAGCCCACAGATAATATCATACTCAACAGTGAAAGTTTGAAAAGTTTTACTGTAAGATTAGTTATAAGATAAGAGTGCCACTCTCACCACTCCTGTTCAACATTAGAGAAACTAGGGGAAATAAGGAACAAAAGGAGAAGCAAAATTGTCTGTGATTGCAACTAATATAATGCTAAGTATAGACAATTCTAAAAACTCCACTGGAAAAAAAAAACTGTTAGAAGTAATCAATGAATTCAGTAAAGTTGCAGGATAAAAAATCAACATAAAGAAATTAGTTGTATTTCTATACACTAGCAATGAAATATCTGAAAAAGAAATTTTAAAAATCCCATTCACAATAGCGTTAAAACCAATAAAATACATAGAAATAAATTTAACTCAAGATGTAAAACATCTATACACTGAAAGGAATAGACTATGATAAAATAAATTGAAGAAGACCCAAATAAATGAAAAGAAATCCCCTGTTCAAGGATCAGAAGAATTAATATGGTTAAAATGTCCATACTACTCAAGGTCATATATAGATTCAATGTAATCCCTATCAAAGTTCCAATGACATTTTTTACAGAAAACAAAATCCTATAATTTGCATGGAACCACAAAGACCCTGAATATCCAAAATAATAGCTGGAGGCAGCACACTTCAAACTATATTACAAAGCTATAGTAATCAAAACGGTATGGTGCTGGCATAAACACTGACATATAGACCAATGAAACAAATTAGAAGCCCAAAAATAAACCCTCATATATATGGTTAACTAGTATTTGGCAAGAGAGTTAAGAATACTCATTGCAGAAATGATAGTCTCTTCAATAATTGATGTTGAAAAAACTGGATAATCATTTTCAGAAAAATGAAATTGGACCTTTATCTTACCCTATTGAAAAAAATTCACTCCAAATGGATTAAAGACTAAACATAAGATCTGAAATTGTAAACCTCTTAAAAAATATAAGGAAAAACCTCTTTTAACTTGGTCTTGGCAACATGTTTTTGTATATGACATCAAAAGCACAAGCAACAAAATTAAAAATCAGTAAGTAGGACTACATCAAACTAAGTATCTTCTGCATAGAAAAAGAAACAATCTACATAATAAAAAGGCAATTTACAGAATGGGAGACAATATTTTCAAACCATATATCTGAAAAGGTTTAATACCCAAAATTATAAAGAATTCATGCAAATTAATAACAAAAATATTTGATTTAAAAATAGTCATAGGAACTAATTAGACATTATTCCAAAGCCAAATGGCCAAAAAGTGCATGAAATTGTGCTCAACATCACTATTCATCAGGGAAATGCAAATCAAAATCATGAAGAGATAGCACCCCACACCTGTTAGAATGACTAGCATCAAAAAGATAAGACATGCTGGGGGTGGAGGCACAAATTGGGATTGACATATACACACTACTATATATAAAATAGATTAATAAGAACCTACTATATAGCACAAGGAACTCTATTCAATACTCTCTAATGACCTATAATGGAATACAATCTAAAATAAGGTGATATATGTATAGGTATAACTGACTCATTTTGCTGTACAGCAGAAGCTTACACAACATTGTGAATCAACTATACTCCAATTAAAAAAAAAAAGACTGGAGATAATAAGTGTTGGTGATGATGTGGAGAAAAGGGAACTCTTGTGCACTGTTGACGGGACTGTAAATTGGTGCATCCACTATAGCAAACAGTACGGAAGGTTCTCAGAAACGTAAAAATAGAAGTACCATATAATCCAGAAATCCCACTTCTTTTTATATAAAGAAAATGAAATATGATCTTGAAGAGATATCTGCACTTTCATATTCATTGCAGCATTATTCACAATAGCCAAGATATGCAAACTAAGTGTTCACCTATGGGTGAATGGATAAAGAATATATGACACATATATAATATATATATAATATAGAATGATTATATATATAATCATTATATATAATGAAATATTCAGCTACAAGAAAGAAGGAAATCTTGCCGTTTGTGACAACATGGATGAAACTTGAGCGCATTATGCTAAGTGAAATAAGTCAGTCAGATTTAGAAAAAAAGAATATTGTATGATGTCACTTATATGTGGAATCTAAAAAAGCAGAATTCATAGAAACAGAGGGTAGAATGGTGGTTTCCAGGCACTGGGAGTGGGGGAAATGGGGAGATATTAGTCAAAGGTACAAAGTTAAAAGATGAATAAGTGCTAGGGACCTAATGTACAGCATGGTGACTGTAGTTAATGATACTCTATTACATACCTTGAAAGTTATTAATAGAGCAATTCTGAAATATTCTCAACACAAAAGAAATGATTATTGTGAGAGATGATGGAGCAGTTAACTAACCCTACTATGGTAATAATTTCTCAATATACAAGAATATTAAATTAAAAAGAAAATTTGAAAGCGCTCCTTATATAACATTACTGTCACCAATTTCTCAATTATGCTTGTAGCTAATAATTTCCCCTGTCTCTTAATAAATCCAGAGAATCTCAGATGGGGAGGATCTAAAAATCAAGTCATACCCCTTTATTTTAAAGATTAGGACACTGAGATAAGGGAAATGCAATAATCCAGGTAGTAAATTAAAAGTCATGCATGGTTCATCTTATATAAGCCTTGTCGAAAGCCTAGTTGAATTTTAGTATTTACATATTCACAAATAGAAATGTAGCTGTGAAATTGAACCAAATTAGCAGTCAGTGGTGACTAAAAATGTCCTAGCAGGTGCAGCCCTTAAATTTATCTTGTCTCACATTCCAAATGATACAACAAATGCAAGATCTCAACTATATTCAATCAACACATCCTAATACAAGTGAATGCAAATACTCATATGAAAGTTCAACACTAATACCAAGAAATCAGTAATATGAACACTGCTGAGACATTTTTGACCTAAATGACAATAATATCATACAATTATAATAAAGATAATGCTAGACTTATTCATCTTGGGTAACTTGGTTCAGTGTTTAAAATGTGACCTAATCTTTCCCATTAATGTCTATTCAAGCAATCTTTCGGCTGCAGGATTATATCACAGACCAAAAACAGTACTTAGAAACAAGCTGTAAATTACTAATCCAGCATATACAAATTTAGAGCTCAAATTAGCATCTCAGTTAACTCACTTACAAATAATGATTTGGAAAAGATACTTAAAATGGAAGAGAGACCTCTGTGTACAGTATGCTTTCGTGCATGGTTGTAACATCTTTATAGGTTCTAAGATCTTTCTTAGAGAGGTCACATAATACCTTATTGTATGTACAATTTTAATATTTAGACATATATTAAGTTATTTAATCCTTGTAACAGCTCTATGAGGCCAGTACAATAATTACCTCTGTTTTACAGGTATGGAAACTGAGGCATAGAAAAATAGTTCAAGGTGACTAATCACTGAACTACACAGAATTATTATCAATTGACTAAACAGTTTTTGATTAGAATTTACTATTTTATTCTTGAAATTATTGTTTATCCATTTACCAAATATATGTTAAACCTCTGTTATGTCCAGATACTGTTCTGGAGCCAGTATGCAGCCATTAAAAAAAAAAAAAAAAAAAAAAAACAGTTAACATCCATATTTTCACACTCTTACAACCAAGGGCAGGAAGACAATTAAAAAAAAAATGTCTTCTTCTTCTTTAGTCTTGAAAATGTTCCTGAAGAACTAAATGGAATAAAGTGATGGAACCAAAAATGATGGGTAGTAAGTGGGATAGTGTACTTTAGATGAGGTGGTCCAGAAAGCCCTTTCTGATGCAGCAACACTTTAGTTGATATGTCAATGATGATAAACAGTCAGCTATATAAAATTACAAAGGAAGAACATTTTAAGCAAAATGTAGAGCAGAAAAAAAATTCTTATTTGGACATGAGTTTGGCATGATCAAAAGACAAAAAGACGGCTTCCCTGGTGGCGCAGTGGTTGAGAGTCCACCTGCCGATGCAGGGGACACAGGTTCGTGCCCTGGTCCGGGAAGATCCCACATGCCTCGGAGCGGCTGGGCCCATGAGCCATGGCTGCTGAGCCTGCGCGTCCGGAGCCTGTGCTCCACAACAGGAGAGGCCACAACAGTGAGAGGCCGGCGTACTGCAAAAAATTTTTAAAAAATTAAAAAAAAAAAAAAGACAAAAAGAAGCCAGAGATACTGCAGTGGACAAAAGAGGGGATGAGATTAGAGTAGATGGGGGGCCAGACATTGAAGGACCTCATAGGCCAAGGTAAGGATTTCTAACTACATAGGTAAACACTAGAGAATTTTAAACATTTGTATGATATTAACATGATCTTATTTACATCTAAAAAGATAACTTGGTTTGCTTTGTAGAGAATGGACTCTAAGAGAAATGGACAAAAGTAAAGCAAGAAGACTAGTAGAAAGGGTGTTGCAATAGTCTATATAAAAGTTAGTGGACTTAAGATTTGTCAGTGATAGAAACCTCCAAGTTGTTTATTATTGTTAACTATTCTTCCTGCCCATAAGGCAGATTCCAGCCTCCTGTTTTTATTGGTCTATGTTCAGGATTCTGGTCTAAACTTGAAGATCCTTTAGGACCCAACATCATGGCCTAGATTAAAGGACTGAAATTGTTATGACTCTACTACCTTCTTCTACCAGCAACATCAACTAGAAATATGCCATATAGATTCCAGTCTATTTGACAACATAGTCTGGATTTATGGCCATACCCTTGTTCTGACAAAACTACAGTAGTGGCAGTTCCCCAATATGAAACCAATATTTCCAAATTCCTCTGCATTCTTACTACCTTCTTGGCAGAACTCATGGAATGTCACATCTGCTTATGCAATGACCTTAAATCTCTAAGAAGAAAAGTAAAGTACTTAGACTCAGAGAGGTACAATTCCACTATATTCCTCATCTGTCTCATTTCCCATGGAATATTAAATTCCTGATACTGTAGAAACAGTTTTCATTGGGATAAAAATACATGAGAGAACATTCAGAAAAGAGCAGGTAGAATGGTATGGCAGCTGGAATCTTCTACTTGATGAACGGTTGAAGAAAATATGACCCTTTAGCTAACAGTATAGTAGGCATTAGTAAGAATTAAATAGTCTTTAAATATTGGTAGAGTAGGATCTCAGGAACTCTACACGGGTTTAGGAATATGTAACTGTACTTGGGAGACAGATTTTATTTCAGTTTGAGGAATTACTTTTTTGCCAAAGATCAAATGGACTCCTTAATAGACATTTATTTTTTGCATGCCTGGAAAAATTTTCCCTCCAACTTTTAATAATGATATATTGTTGATACTTAGGGGAAACTCCATCTTACAAACCTTTGATTTGAGTAAGTGCAAAACACAGCTCATCTCCATCACATGAGATGAGCATAATACCTATGGATATCTGATCAATTAGAGTATCCAATCTGCCAAATGACAGTGAGTCATTCCAAAGAGGGGCACAGTTCCCTAGTCATGCAAAAAAGACTCAGTTCCAGGACAGTTATTTAACTAACCTCTATTTCCTCTAAAGTTGCTGAAATGGAAAAACAAAGCTTAGAACTTCCAAAGGTCACAGTGTGGAGAGAGATCTTCTTTGAGAATGAAGCAAACACGGAAGAAAGAAGAGTTATTCAGGGTGTGGGGGAGAATACGTTACATGGGTCATGAAATTCCCTTTTTACTTAAGTAATTTTGAATTGGATTTTTGTTACTGGCAACCAAAGAAGACATGATTAGCACAGGACAGTGCCTACAATAAATAGCTATAGAATAAATATATGCAATTTGCTTCTTTCCAAAAGATTGCATTACTTTCAGGAAAACATAACTAGCTTGCATGAAATAATAAATAATATGATGGCAGAATATAATTAATTAATTACTGAATTGATGGATTATAAATTTTTTTGTCCTTATGTATACATGCCATAGTCATTAGAAATAGGCTCTTACATGCTCTTGTAAGTAGGACATTTGACAAGTTACATAACCTTCTGTTTTTTCAGTTTTCCATCAATGAAAAGGGAAATATGATAGCCTCTATCTTATAAAATTGCTCAAAGATTAAATGAATAATAGATATAAAGTATAAGACCCAATGTTGGCAAATAATTATTTCTCAATCAATATTAACTATAAGTATAATTGTTATTGTCATTATTATCATCGTCATTTTGGTAGGTAGCTTGTTACATGGATCCCAATGATCCCACATCTTCGTATTTATGCCTTTGTATAGTCCCCTCCTCTTGACTATTGGCTGTACCTAGTTGCTTGCTTCTAATAAAGAGAATACAAGAAAAGTGATGAAATATGATGGGATAAGCAAGACCATGACTTCTATCTTGCTAGCACTTTCTCTCTTGCTGTTACTCTCTCCTGCCCTCATACTTGCTTGCTCTGAAGAAATGAGCAAGCAGGTTTTAAGATGCTCTGTGGAGAGATCCAGTGGAAAGGAAATGATGAAGCCTCTGACCAAACAGAGGCTCCATGAGAAAGTAAATTCTTCAATAACTATGTGAGTGGGCTTGGAAGCAGATCATCCCCAATCAAGTCTTCGGATGACAATACAGCCTTGGCTGATATATTGATTGAACATAGTGTGTGCATTCCTGATCTTCAGAAACTATGATACATACAGAGTGAATTAAGTCAGAAAGAGAAAAACAAATATCGTATATTAATGCATATATATGTGGAATCTAGAAAAAAGGTACAGATGAACAAGTTTGCAAGGCATAAATGGAAATGCACATGTAGAGAACAAATGTATGGACACAAGGCGGGGGGGAAGAGGAGGGTGGGATTAATTGAGAGATTGGGATTGACATATATACACTAATATGTATAAAATAGATAACTAATGAGAACCTGCTGTGTAGCACAAGATACTCCACTTCGCTGTACAGTAGAAAGTAGCACATTGTAAAACAACTATATCCCCAATAAAAAAATTAAATAAATAGGGCTTCCCTGGTGGCGCAGTGGTTGAGAGTCCGCCTGCCGATGCAGGGGACACGGGTTCGTGCCCCGGTCCGGGAGGATCCCACATGCCGCGGAGCGGCTGGGCCCGTGAGCCATGGCCCCTGAGCCTGCGCGTCCGGAGCCTGTGCTCCACAACGGGAGGGGCCACAGCAGTGAGAGGCCCACATACAACAACAACAACAACAAAAATAAATAAATAAATAAAAAAGAAATATGATACAATAAGTGTTTATTGTTTTAAGTCATTATATTTTCATGAAATTTGTTATGCAACAAGAGATAACTAATAGCTAATAGCCACCATTACCACCATGATACTCAGGAGATACTCATGAGTAATCCTATATTCCAGGAAGGACTTTTGGAAAGTAGGGACTTTGAAAGATTAAGATAAGATTGGGATAGGGACTTCCCTGTCAGTCCAGTGGTTAAGACTTCACCTTCCAGTGCAGGGGGTGTGGGTTCGATCCCTGGTTGGTGAGCTAAGATCCCACATTCCTCTTGGCCAAAAAATCAAAACACAAAACAGAAGCAATATTGTAACAAATTCAATAAAGACTTGAGAAATGGTCCACATCCAAAAAAAAAAAAATCTTAAAAAAATAGATAAGATTGGGATATACATAAGAGGTGAATGGAGGGTGTGAGGTGTGAGGTCATTTAAAGAGACAGAAAACCATGGGTAAAACATCAAAAACAGAATACTGAATATTTAAGAAGCATTAAGATAAGCTGAAATAAGACTGAGATGGGTGTCTGGGAGTAAATTTGACTAGACTGATGGAGATAAAATCAAGTTCACTAAAGTTCAGGCTTTTCCACTAGACTTATTAGATACTTGATAGTGGGAGAAGATTCTGCCTTAATTCCCTCTTTCCAAAGTGCCTATGATTGGGCTGATCAGAAAATATTTAATCAAAAAATATTTGAATGAAAACAAATGAGAATAAGGTGAGTTTCTAGGCGTCAGAAATCACTGGGGGAATTTACAATTAGAAGTGACATGATGAAAAAAATGTTTACAGAAAGTTATTTGAGTGGACATCTGTACCATGGATTACAGAGAGAAGAAACTCTTGTCATGGAGGCCAGCTCTTATTCATGTATAAGAACATGTGAACACAGACTAAAGGGAGAGTGGTAGGGATGGAAGATATCCAGAGACAAAGCACAGTCTTCCCAGAAAGCCACAGGTAACCAGCCTGTGCCCAGAATATCAGATCTTTAGGGATGTCAATATAATTAGTTGATTTATCATTCCTTCTACTTTCCTTGCAAAGAATTAACTAAACTATGAATTCTCTACTTATCTCTTCCACTATTTTCCATCTGTGCAACTACTGTCCACCTGTAGCAGAACCAGCTATAAATCTATAAGGACAGATGACTATTAGAGGTAAATAGGGTCACAGACCAGAGCAGTATTTTCAGAGAGAGAGGAAATCATGAAAATAAATTCCAAACACTGACATTTTCTATTTTTCAACTTATTGACATCCTATTTGATTCTTGAAATTAAGCCTCATAAATCTAACAGAAAGAATGAAATAAATAAAAATTACTGTATCTGAGAATCAGTCCACTATTTTTTTATTGAATGACACGGTGCTAAATTTTGAGTAAACTAAAATAATTTAAACACACACTCGCACACACACAATTTCTGCCCTAATGAACCTTATGATCTGAGTTTAAAAAATAAAAATGCATAACTAGCCATATAAAAGAGTAATGAAAGCTACTCTTCATTTAGAGGTTACTCTAATTATAGAGGTACTCTTAATGTGTAGCACAATATAATGAGAGTGATTTAACTGTGTCAATATTTAATGGAATATTCATTTATATGTATAAACCCTGTTACTAACAATCTAAAATAGAATGTAAGTATTTGAGAAACTTTTTCTAAGGCAGTGACTTTTCTTCCTCACCTGTTTCTTGTTTGTAATTTTATTGATTGCCATCTGTCTTTTGGCTTTGTTTTGTTATTACAAGCTATGTTGAAATTCTGTAGAAAAATGAATGAATTATTATTTAAATATATTTAAAAATATATATGGAAAAATAATTGATAGCAATGTGACAATGAAAGAGAAATTACTTGTTCTACAAGAAAGTAAACTGTCTACATGATATTCTTGAGAAAAGCAGAATCAAATAACATTTGGGATTAATGTCCATGTGAGAGTTCATTAAGGTGAGAGAACAATCAGGCCATTTCAGTTTGTACCTTAGTTTTTTCAAGGAAATTTTTCACTCAAATACAACACACTTACAGAAAAGTACATAAATCATAAGTGTAGAGCTCAATGAATTTTTATAAATTGAACTCAACTGCAGAGCCAAAACCCAGATCAACAAACAGAATATTGCCAGCACCCCATAAAGACCCTTAATAGCCTCCAAGGCATTTCTGTCCTTCTGAAAGATAAACATTCTATTCATTTCTCAAATCATAAACAACATATGCCTATTTTGTAAATTGTAATTAATGTTTATTTAAATGTTTTTATTTTCATCCATGTTGTGTGATGTTGCACTCATTCATTCTCATTTATGTAATGGTTTTAAAATGAATGAATATGTTAATTTACAAAAACGTATTTATTTGTTCTACTGTAGATGGACATTTGAGTTGGTTTCTATTTCAGGCTATTACAAACAGTGATGTTATGAACCAACTGCTAACAAATGAATATATATATATATATATATGTATATACATATATATATGTGCACACACACACACACAAACATAATTTGGACTGGGCACTATGCATGGTGTAAAATTCGTTAGATGATTGAGTTCATGTCATTTTTCAATAAAACAAGATAATATAGTTATCATTAATATCTTCATTCTTAAACTGTAGAAACTGAAGTTTGGAGAAGGTTAGTAAGTTGCCCAAGAAGACATAGCTAGTAAGTAAGGGAGGTGGAATTCTGGATTCAACACATAAAATCTCTGTGTGCCAGAATTCTTGTAGAAACAATAGAAAAAGCAATAAACAAAACAGATCAAAATCCATGTCAACCATTTTGGTTGGTTTTGGGTAAGGAAATAATAAAATGTCATACATTAGCTGGTGAGGTAATAAATGTTATGAAGAAAGTAAAGTAGGAAGGGAAATAAGGCGTGGGTGAGTGTTGATTGCCAAGTGTGGTGACCAGAGAAGATGAGAACAGTTCTGTTGGAATCAAAAATCAGAAGGAAAACCTGTCTAATTGAAGAGCCCATGCTGTTTACTGCCATATTAAACCAATAAATATACATTTATCTTGTCTTAATAGAGATTTCCTGAAAGTTCTGTACAGCCTTTTTTTTCTTTTTTCTTTTTTTTTTTTGGACAAACAATCTATTGGCCACACAGTGTATAGATCATTAAACAGAACAAAACAAAACAGAGCAAACAAACAAAGGCTAATATTTTTAAATTGATTAGATTTATATAAACACAGAATAAAGATGATGGAGGAAATAATCAGTGAATTTGTAGAAATATCAGTAGAAATAATCCAATATAAAGAAAAAAACAATTAACATGACTTCAGGAGCCTGTGGGTCAATACAAAAATATTCTAACATATGTATAATTGCAGTCCTAGAAAGAGAGGACACAGAGAAAGGGGAACACACAATATTTGAAGAAATGGCAGCCTAATAATTATATATTTTATAAAAGACATGTAGATTCAAAGAGCTCAAGAAAGATAAACACAAAGTAACTGCACCAGAAAATATTGCCTTGAAAGAACTGTTAAGAGAAGATTGTCAGAAAGAAGAAAAATGATATAGGTCAAAAAACTAGTTTTTTGTAAAACAAAAAAAAAGAAAAAAAGGAGCATCAAAGAATGAACAAGTGAAGGGAAAATAATTTTTTTTATTTTTCTTAATTCATCTAAAAGATAACAGTTTATTCAAAATAATAACAAAAATATATTTGATTATGCAAGCTTATATATATAAGTGAAATGGATGACAGCAATGAAGAAAAGGACTTGCTCTACCCATGAAGTGGTACAGTGTTATTTGAAAGTGGACTTGGATTAGTTGTAAATGTGTATTGCACACTGTAGGACAACCACTAAAAAAGGTAAAATAATAATAATGTATAGCTGATATGCTAAGAAAGGAGAGAAAACTGAATCATGTAAAATGCTCAATTAAAACAATAAAAGGCAAAAAAAGGTGGAATAAAAAATAGGAAAAAAGAACTTTGGCAACAAATGAAAAACTATCAAATAAGGTATATATAGGAACTATATTTAATCAATAATCACCTTTACACCAATGGTCTAAATACACTAATTAAAAGACAGATATATTCAGAGTGGATCAAAAAACAAGACCCCAATTTGTTGTCCACAAGAAACCCACTTTAGATATAAAGACTCATATAGATTAAAAGTAAAGGGATGGAGAAAGCTATACAATAGAAACACTAATCAAAAGAAAGCAGGAGCTATATTAATTTCAAACAGAGCAGACTTCAGACCAAGGAAAGTTATTAGAGATAAAGAGGGGAATTACATGATGATAATGTGGCCAATACTCCATGGAGACATAATAATCCTTTATATGTGTTAGCCCAACATCAGAGCATCAAAATATGTGAGGCAAAACCTGATAGAACTGCAAAAAAATATATATGAATCCACAATTTTCGTTGAAGAATTTAACATCCCTTTCAGAAATGGACAAATCCATTAAGCAGAAAAACAGAAATGACATAACTGAACTTAACAGTACCATCAATCAAGTGGTTATAATTGACAACTATAGAACATTTCATCCAGCAACAGCAGAATATATAATTTTATTCTCAAGCTCATATGAAACAATCATTGATAGTTCACTTTCTAGACTACAAAACACACCTTAACAAATTTAAAGGAATAACAATCATACAAAGTCTGCTGTCAGGTCACAAGGCATTAAACTAGAAATTAATAACAGAAAGATACTTGAAAAAAAATATCAATATACTTGAAAATTAAACAAGACACTTTTGAATGACAAATGGGTCAAAGAAGAGATCTCAAGAGAAATTTTAAAATATTTTGAACTAAATGAAAATGAAAAAAAAATAATTTATCAAGTTTGTGGGATGCAGCCAAAATGGTACCTAGGAGGAAATTTATAATATTGAATGCATATTAGAAAAGAGAAATCTGAAATCACTAATCTAAGCTTCCACCTTAGGAAATTACAAAAATATAAGGAAATTATATCCAAGATAAACAGAGGAAAAAATTTAAGAATTAGAACAGAAATCGGTGCAACTGTAAACAGAAAATCAATAGAGAAAATTAATAAAACAAAAATCGTTTTTTGAAAAGATCAATAAAATAAAAAAAAACCTCTAGTTAAGCTAACTAAGAAAAAATAGAGAGGACACAAATGACTAATATCATAAATGAAAAAAGGTATACCACTACAGATTCCATGAATATTAAAGGATAATAAAGGAATGTTATGAAAAGCTCTGTGCCCACCAATTTAATAGCTGATTCACTTTGTTATAAAGCAGAAACTAACACACCATTGTAAAGTAATTATACTCCAATAAAGATGTTAAAAAACATAGCTTAAATAAAATGGACGAATTCCTTGAAAGAGAAGACCTATTGACTCACACAAGAAGAAATAAATAATCTAAATATATCTATTAGAGATATTAAAAAAGTAATTAGTTACCTTCCAAAATAGAAAGCACCAGGCCCATATGGTTTGACTGGTGAATTCTACTAAACATTTAAGGAAGAAATTATATCAATTCTCTACAGTCTCTTTCAGAGAATAGAAGCTTAGGAAATACTTCATAACTTGTTCTTTGAGGCTAGCATTATGCTAATATCGTAACCAGACAAAGACATTACAAGAAAACTACAGACTAGTGTTGCTCATGAACATAGATGAAAATATCCTGAATAACGTTAGCAAATTGAATCCAACAATATATAAAATAAATTATACATGAAGACCAAATAGGATCTGTCCCAGGTATGTAAGGCTGGCTCAAAAGTAGCATCACATAATTATATAAGTAGATGAAGAGAAAGCATTTGACAAAATCCAAACCCATTCATAATAAAAACTCTCAGCAAACTAGGAAAAGAAGGAAAATTTCCTCAATTTGATTTAAAAAAAATCTATAAAGCCTAGAGCTAGCATCGTACTTAATGGTGAGAGGCTCAAAAATTTCCCAGTAAGGTCATGAAAAAGGAAGATGACCCCTCTCACTGCTCCTTTTCAACATTTTACTGGAAGTTGTGGCTAATAAAGTAAGACAAGAAAAGGAAACTAAATGTATATAGTCTGGGAAAAAGAAATAAAACTTTCTGTTGTCAGATGACATGATCTTCTATGTAGAACTTCCAAAATAATCAACAAATAAGCAATTATAGAAAGGATGCAGGATACAAGGTTAATATAAAACTGTTAATTACTTACCTATATATCAGGAAAGAAAAAGTGAAATTCGAAATTAAAAACATATTACCATTTACATTAGCACCCCCAAGATGAGATACTTAGATATAAATCCTACAAAATGTGTGCAAAATCAACATGAAGAATATTATTAAAGTTTCTTGAATATAAAAGAATTATAGAAATGCAAAGATGTACCATGTTCATGGATAAGAAGACTCAATATTGTCAACATGATAGTTTTTCCCAACTTGATCTACAGATTCAGTGTGACCCCAATCAAAATTGTGGGTATCAACAATCTGATTCTAATGTTCATGTACAGAAGGAAAAGACCCCAAATAACCAACTGAATATTGAAGGAAAATACAAAGTTAGAGCACTGACAAGTATAACGCTACATTAGTCAAGACAGTGTAGTATTGGCAAAGAATAGGCAAATAGATAAATGGAAAAGAATAGAGAGCTAAGAAATAGATCCACATAAATATAGTCAACTAATCTTTGACAAAGTAGCAAAGAGCATATAATGGAGCAAAGAGTCTTTTCAACAAATGGTGCTTGAGTGACTGGACTTCACATGCAAAAAAATGAATCTATACACAAAATTTACACCCTTCAGAAAAATTAACTCAAAAGGGATCATAGACCTAAATGTAAAATGCAAAACAACAAAACACCTAGAAAATAGCATAGCTGAAAACCTAGATAACTTTAGCTATGGTAATGACTTTTTTAGGTATAACATCCAAGGCATGATCCATGAAAGAAATAATTAATAAGATGGATTTCATTAAAATTAAAAATTTCTGCTCAGTAAAAGACAATTATCAGGAGAATGGAAAGACAAGCAGCAGACTGAGGGAAAATATTTGCTCAAACAGATCTGATAAAGGATTGTTATTCAAAATATACAAATAAATTTTTAAATTCATCAATAATGAAATGAACAACCCAATTTAAAAATGGGGAAAGACAACAGACTTCTCATCAAAGGAGATATACAGATGGCAAGAAGACTTATGAGAAGAGGTTTACCATCATTAGTCATGATAGAATTACAAATTAAAACAATGAGATAACTCTGTACATCTACTAGAATGGCAAAAATCTGGATCACCGACAACACCAAATGCTGGCAAAGATGTTAATTAACAGGAATACCATTCATTGATGATGGAAATGCAAAATGATATTGCCACTTTGGAAGACAGTTTGGCAGATTCTTACAAAACTAAACATATCTTTACCATGTGATCCTGCAGTGGTGTTCCTTTGTATATACTCAACTAATTTGAAAATTTTATGTTCACTCAAAAACTTGCACCTGAATATTTATAGCAGATTTATTTAATATTGTTAAAACCAATTTATTATTCATTATTGAAGCGATCAAGATGCCTTTTGGTAGTTGAGTGAATAAATAAACTGTGATACATTCAGACAATGGAATATTATTCAGCACTAAAAGAAATGAGCTATCAAGCCATGAAAAGACATGCAGGAAGCTTAGATACATACTACTAAGTGAAAGAACAAAATCTGAAAAGGCTACATACTATATTACTCGAATTATATGACATTCTGGAAAATGCAAAATAATAAATACAGTAAAAAGATTAGAGGTTGCCGTAGGTTAGAGGGGAGAGTGGGTTGAATAGGCAGAACGCAGAGAATTTTTAGGGTAATAAAATTATTTTGTACAACACTATAACAGTGAATACATATTAGTATATCTTTGTCAAATGTCTTGAGTGAACCCTGATGTAACTATGGACTGTAGGTGATAATGAAGTGTCAATGTAAGTTTATTGATTGTAACAAATACATCACTCTGGTGTGAGATGTTAATAGTGGGAGAGGTTGAGCATGTTGGAGACAAAGGGTATATGGGACCTCTGTATTTGCTGCTCAGTTTTGCTCTGAATTTAAAACTGTTCCAAAATTAAATTTATTAATTAAAAAGAAACCAAAAATAATATGGAAATGATAAAATGTCTATGAACTCCTCAAATTTTTGAAATTAAAGTGCATATATTTAAATAAACTGAATCAAAGAAGAAATCTAAAAAGGAAATCTTACAGCACTTCCTTAGGTTTGGTGTCAGTATGATGCTGGCCTAATAAAAGTTCATTTCAAAATTTTTCTGCCTTCTCCTCTATGTTTGTATAAACTGGAATTAATTTTTCCTAAAATATTTGATAGAAGAAGGCAATGAAACCATTTAATCTTGGAGTGTTATTTATTATAATTCAAATTCTGTTAGAAATGTGATGCTATTCAGGTTATCTATTTCTTCTTGAGTGTGCTTTGGTAATTTGTATTTTTCAAGTCACTTGTGTGTAGCATTTAAGCTATCTAATTTATTGACATAAATTAGTTTGTCATACTCTCTTATCACCTTTTAAGTGTCTGTAAGATTTACAGTAATATTTCAGCATTTATTCTTGATATTGGTAATTTGTAAGCTGTTCTATAATAAAACAAATTTGTTAAACTAGTCTATATGTTGTTTATAAAAGGCACAGTTCAACATAAACATTAAAATGGTGAAATTAAAAGGATGGATACCATGTATGGATACCATGTAAATAATCAAAAAGAAGCTACTGAATGAATGTAAAAAATACTTTAAGACAAGAATCATTAATAGAAATAAAAGGAGTATTTCATTTAAAATAGGTGATCCAACAAAAACAGAATTTTAAATGTAAGCTCACATACTATCTAGATTTAAATACTTAAATAAAAAATTAATAAAACTAAAAGAAAAAATCATCCAACTTTTAAAAACCAGGAGACTTTAATATACATCTTTTAGTACTTGATAGAATAAGAAGATTAAAAAGGTAGCAATCATATAGAAGATCTGAATAGTGGAGTTCTAGGTTTGGCTTAACATATAAAAATACTCCACCTAATAATTGCAAAATAAATGTTTTTTTTACAAATAACCATGAAGTACTTAGGAAAATTCATCATTTACTAGCAATAAAGCCATCTCAACACATTATAGGATTCAAATGATGCATAGTTAATTCCCAAATCAGAGTGGAATTTATCTAGAAATCAATTAAAACAAAAAAAAATTATCTGAAAATCCCCATGAGTTTGGAAACTAAGGAACACATTTCTAAATAAAGAAATGTGTCATAAAATGAATTTCATGAAAATTAGAAAATATATTACATTCAATATGAATAAAACAATTATACTTCTCAACTTGTAAGATGAATCACAGCTGTGCTTACAGAGAAATTTTAGCCTTAAATTAGTTTACTAGGTTTTTTTAAAAGGTAGAAAACAATTATTTAAAAATCCTTTTCAAAAAATTGTATTAACATCAATAAATTCAAATAAAGTAGAAAGGAAAATAATAAAGAATGAAAAAGTGAACAAATATATGATACAGTGAATCAACAAAACCAAAAGTTTGCACTTCAAAAAGACTAATACAATTAATAAATCCCCTATAATATTGATAAACAAAGAGGGAGAGAGAGCGATATAGAGAAATACCTTAAATAGCCAGGTCTGAAAACAGTAACTTCTCTATTAATACTAAAACATTAAAAAGATAGGCAAAGTTATCATGATCAAATTTAAAGCAATGAAAATCAAGATAAAATAGCAAAATCTTGAAAAACACAAATTACCAAGACTGAAAATAATTCACCAGTGAATTCTGCCAAATACATCAGGAAGAAATAACAACAAACATGCACAGAATTTTCCAGACTAGAAATATATGGAATAGTTTCCAACACATTTTATAAGATCAGCATAACCTTGATAGCAATATCTGATATCCAACGAATTTTTAAAAGGAAAATTACAAGACAGTCCCACACAAAAACACAGATGTTATATGCCATGATGAAATATTAACAAAATAAATCCAGCAATAGAGAAAAAAGATAATATATTATGATAATATTGAGTTTTTTTCTGACTGGAATATAATCCAATACAATAACAGAACAATTTTGTTAATGACACTATCTCAATAGATAGTTTATTCCAAGACTTGTTCAATACACATAAAGCAACCAGTATAAAACACCATATTAACAGGCTGAGAAGAAAAATCACATGATCATATCGATTGAAGCAGAAAACGCATTTGAAAAATTTCAAAAACCCATAAATAATTAAAAACACTCCAAAAGACAGGGATAGAGGAAAACTTCCTAAATTTTATAAAGCACACCCATAAAAACCTACAGCTATCAACATAATTAATGGTGAAATACTGAATGTTTCCCCTTGAGATTGAGAAAAAGGCAAGGATGTCCACTGTGTTACTTTTATTAGATATAGTGCTAGAAGTTCTATCTAGCATATTAAGGCAGGAAAAGAAAATAAAAATCACACAGAACACAAAAGAAGAAATAAAACTCTCCTGATTGTTAAATGACATAATTATCTACGTAAAAAAATTCCAATAATTTTACAAAACAAACAAACAAAAAGCACTCCTGGAGCTAAGTGGCTTCAGCAACATTGCAAGAATACAAGAGAAATGTACAAAAATCAATTTTATTTCTATAGCAGTTGACACTGAAATTGAAAATACCATACCACTTATAATTGCTTAAAAATACAATAAAGTCTAATGAAACATATACAGGACTTCTATACTAAAAACTGCAAAACACTGTGAAAATATAAAAAGATATAAATTAGCGGAGAGTCATATCATTTTCAAGTATTGGAAGACTCAACATAGTAAAGATGTCAATTCTTCCCAAATTGTTATACAGAATTAGTGAAATTTCTATTAAAACCCTCACAAGATTTTTATAGATCTAGACAATATTATCCTAAAATTTATATGGAGGGCAAAGGAACTATACAAGTAAAAGTAATTTTGCAAAGGAAAAATTAAAATGAGAGTAGATTTACCCGATTTCAAGAGTTTTTACATAGCTACAGGAATCAATACAACTTATTTAAACTTCCTTCAGGCACTAATATAAATCTGTAATTATTCCATTTTTTATTTAATTTCATTCTTTCAACAAATATTTTTAGAGTCCCTACTGTGTTCCAAACACCAGAAATATGGAAAACAATGTCTCTATTTTCATGAAATATATATTTACTGGAAAGAGAGAGACAATATATAAGAAGTAAATTGGGAAATATCAGGTAATGCTAAGACCAATGATGAAATAAAATAGAATAATCTGACATAAGAATACCTGATTATTATTGCACTGAAAAATGTAAGCGCCATGATGACAAGGACCAACTTTAATGTTTCTTTGCTACATCACCAGAACACTACATAACACATAATACTCATTCAGTATATGTTTGTCAAACTACATAATGAACTAATGGGAAAAAAAATAATCAGTGGAATAGGGAAACTACATTATCAACTTTCCCAAACCAAATGCCTTGAAAATACCCCAACTCACCATCAGAAGCCCATAACATTTTGTTAAACCATTTTATTAAGAAAGGTATTGTTCTGGTAGATTAGTGACTGGAAGCACTATTTAGGAGGATGAAGAATAGCGTTTTAAAGAAGTCATCTGGGGCCAGGTTTTAGCAGTTGTAGAGTCTGGTGGAAAATGCCAGGAGTGATTGAATAGGGAGATTTGATTTTTTGCCTAAAAGTATGTCTGGAAGAGTATATGCTCTAATTCTGGGCTCTGAAAAATATATTTAGCATATTCCATTTGAATAATTATGTAGCCATAAAATATTGAGTGTGTCACAGCAAGTAGAAATATCAATATTATAATATAGATAGATAGATGATAGATAGATAGATAGACAGATAGATAGATAAATAGATATTCAGATGTATATATACATCCAGGGAAGTAGAAATGAATGACCCAAAATTGCAACATAGGCAATATGGAAATTTATGATAAATCAGTTTTAAAGTAGCACTTTATAGAGAATTCTATTTTGATAAATCCATTTCTCCCTCCTTTTCTTTGTATTTTCTAAAGTTTAGTCTTCAGTTCTCTGTTCTCTATCTATGCTCTTATTACAAGTCAAATGTGTTGAATGTGCTGACTGCCAGCCATGTTTGGAATTCTGTATTAAGTATGGAAGCAGGATAGGGAAGTGTGAATGATAAACAGACCTTACACAGAGGAACATAATGCACTAGTACTTCACCACTAACAGCTTTAGTGAAACTATTCATGAATGTATGTGGTGAACTTTATATTAAATCCATACTGCAACATTTGTCTAAAGCTTCAGTAAAACACTAAGAATTAGAGATGTAAACTCTTAAATTATCACCACTTTTTTATGAATCCATTCATTTTTTTAAAAAGTATTCATGGAAGCATATAATGATAAGAACAGAAATGCATACAAGTTTATAGGTAGGAAATGTTCTGGCAGAAAATTAGTAAAATGTGATTTAGCCACTCCACATTAAACACTGACACATGGATGGAAATAAAAGCACAAATGCACAGTCTCAACAAATATAGGGACTAAAAATATAGGTAAAAAAATGTACCATATAGCAGAAATAATTCTTTTCAAAGGAAATTAGGACAAAGACAGAGATTCACAGGATCATTGCTGGAAAGAGGAATTGAGACCTTCCTTTCTCCTAGCTCTACTGTGCTACTATCTGTATCTCTACTTCTGATTCAGTGACTCTTCTCCAACCAGAGGGAAGGATGCAAACTCAGAAGGACATTTTTCTGCCACAGACAATGTTGGTTCACCCTCATATGATTAACCAATAACATTTTGGGGATTGACGTTATTCAAGACAATGCAGGTGGGGGTTACAGTACATCAGAAGTTCGAGGCTAGTAGTAGAAGAACATGGAGGCTTCAATGTTAAGACTGGAGCTGGGTCCAAAGAGCCATGTTCAGAGATGTCAGGTAGTAGCTTGAAACTGACCACAGTAATTACAGCATGGAAATCAGGGCTTCTTTTCTACCTCTCAGGAGAGCTGATTATTAAACATTTACCAGCACAACAATTCCTGTACTTTTAAAATTTACTCTTTCTGGCAAGAAAATTAATATAGCACATTTCAGATTATGCTTAACTAACTTCTACCCCAGCAGGACTATCAAAAATCTGTTTGCTTAGATCCATAGATACACCCTACATAAAAGACTTAAAACGATTAGAAACTCATCCTGGAGCTTTGTCTGTCAATCACTTTTTAAACTAGATATCAAAAAATATGACTCAAAAATTACTAGATGGGTATATGAAGAACTAATAGAAAATATCTGCAGTAATTTGGACTAACACATGACCTGGACAGGCCCAACTTCCTTTAAGAATGAATATGGAGAGACAAATACAAAGCTTATAAAAATATTCCACAATTCGAGAGAAGTAAAACTCAGCTTAGGGTAAGCTGGGACAAAGTGAGAGAGTGGCATGGACATATATACACTACCAAATGTAAAATAGCTAGCTAGTGGGAAGCAGCCACATAGCACAGGGAGATCAGCTCAGTGCTCTGTGACCACCTAGAGGGGTGGGATAGGGAGGGTGGGAAGGAGGGAGACGCAAGAGGGAAGAGATATGGCGATATACGTATATGTATAGCTGATTCATTTTGTTATAAAGCAGAAACTAACACACCATTGTAAAGCAGTGATACTCCAATAAAGATGTTAAAAAACAAAACAAAACTCAGTCTAAACAATAAAATCAGAAATTTATTTTGAAAATAATTTTTTAGGAAACCAAAGAACATTTAGAAAATATATATATTTTAAGCCTAGAAATGTTCCTTAGCTGTTGTAAGGAGTTTGCAGAAGGCAACTGGTGGAAGTGGGGAAATGGGAGCTATAGAAAGGGAGGACATTGTTAGTATAACTTGGGAACTTGGATTTGGATTTTGGATTTTGGTGTCATGACCAGGACCAGGGTTACAGTAAAGAGTATTTTTCTCAAGGATTGTAGAAATGTAAGTCATTGAACTAAATAAATATTTCAAAGAACTCTGAATCTGAAAAAAAAAACAATTGGAATAATGTGTCAGCATCAAAAGAAAGATTTTACTTGATTTTAATATTATAATATCATGTTTCCTGTGCCTTGGTTTTTCCAAATCTAAAAGCGTTTAACAAAATACTGTCCTCATACATTCTTGTAAGAATTAAATAGTTTATTACTTTTAGAATCAAACATGGCATGTAACAAGTATGTAACAAATGTTAGCTTTTTTACTATGATCATTTCTTGAATAGAATGGCTGACAAATGCTAGTTTTTCTTCTGATGTCCTTATACGATGGTCTTCCTCTCACTTGCAGCTCTAGAATATGAGTTTTTAACTTGGCAGAACCAGAAAGAACCTAAGAGGCTGAGTGATCATACACAATTATATAAATAGTAGTGGAAGAAAAGAAAAAGAAAAGCTGCAAAGGGAGAATTTGACATACCCCACTTCCATTGGTTTTTGTTATTTTTCTCCTCTCTTTAACTTACTGAATCACTCTTTTCTTTTTTACCCCCATAAATCGAGTCCTCCAGTCTCCAGCCTTTTGCTATCATCCAACAACCTCTCCTTGGATGGCCTCATTCATTACATGGCTTCAATTTCCATCTACATGCTGATGACTCCACAGTATGTATATCAGCCCAAATTTCTCTCTAGTACTTGAAACCTGAACATCTAAAGTTCATCTTGATATCTCCACCTCAGTATTCCACAAAATTATCTTCTTCTCTATGTCCAAACAGGGTTCTCTTCTGTTTCCAAGTCAGAAATCTGGGAATAATCCAAAAATCCTTCCTTCCTCTTGTTTTTACCTATCAGTCTGGAAAATAGTATTTTAGATTTTTTAAAAATTATGCTAATACAAGCTCATAATTAAATATCAAATTATAGTAGGGCATATAATAAAAAACATTTTATCCATCCTAGCCCTGCTGGGGTGTGGGAGTACAGACTGGTAAACACTTTTAATGGATTTTTATCATTTAGTTCTTTTCTATAACTATGGAAAACAAAATTATGGCTCTATTTCTTTTATGTTAAAATGAGTACATATTTTGTTACTTTATAATATGTTAGATTAAGATTTGGCAATTTAAACCACTAGCCTCCCCTTCCCTTTCTAATATAGGTATAAATGTTATCATCACTTTTTCTACTTGTCACTTCTGTTACTGAAGAGTAAAATTAATTTGCCCTGTCTTGTTCAGTAAGACTTATTCAGTTTTTCTGTCCTAAGAGGAAGCTTTTAATGTTCCCAGGTTTCCTTTTACCTCTTCTCATCTTCTACCTCTCATTTGCTGCAGCTCCATCTTTACTTTTACATTACAAGACTGATAATATTACATTCAGTATACAATTAGGCATTATGTGATTTATCTACAAATCGATTCTAAAAGTAGAGAATAGTTCAATGATTATTATGATTATTCAGCATGTTTACTACAGATCCAATGTCACAATGCTGTGCTCCTCAAAACAGAGTACTACTATAGTCAAGTTAGAATGGATCTATAATTTTTATCAAATTTCTTCTAAAGGTTCTGTAATTTCATCTCTGCATTCAACTCCCCTATTCCCCCCACATTCTTCCTCCTAGAGTTTTCTACCCTCATACTTTTATACTGAATTCTATATTGACTCTCCAAGTTTGCCATTCTCATTTCATACTGAGAGCAGTTCACCACTCTCCTAAAGTGCTCTTTCATGGATTCCATGTCTTCCTCATTCTTAATTTCTCTTGAATGCTTTTAGAGTATATCTTTAATTAGTTTTCCAAAGAAGCCAGCAAGGAAGACAAAATTTTGAGATTTTGTATATCTTTAGAGGCTTACATTCTGTTCCTTTATCTTTTTGTCTTGTAGTCTGGGGGGTATTTTTGACATTTTCTACTCCTTTAATTTTTAATGAAAATTTTATATCAATTTCAAGATACATGTTCATGTTTTATGCTCATTTTTCATAGCTCACAGTTCTTGTGTTACCAATAAAACATTTCCTTGAATTTGACAACACTAATGAAAAATTTTTATAATTTAGTTTCTGTTCTGTGATATATCACATTGTTTACTTTGTCACATTTTGTATTTCTTTTTCATATTGCTGGTATTCTTTACAGGTCTGGTAGTCATTGGTTGTCTGCTCCCATGTAAGAATATGGTCATAAAAAGATTACTTAGTATCAGTATGCATAAAGGTAGGGATTGTTGTCCAGAATGTTTTCCTTTATGACATGGTAATGAACCAGCCATTATGTTAGGTAACACCTAAATTCAACAATGTCAAAATTTGTCTTGTGGATATCTCAATATCTCTGATTGCAGTATAGTTTTGGAAACTAAAAAACCCAGCTTCCCAGTCTCTGTGGCAGAAAATAATTAAAAAAAAGAATAGTTGGCATTGGTTGTTGCATTAGCCAGTCCCTTTCGTCTGCTACAGTCTCTTTTCTCCTCATTTATTCAATAACTCCCAGCACCTAAAGGCCTCAATTCTTACTTTCCAAACTTCTACTTCAATCAATTTTGTTCAATGAATGAAAAACAACAAACATGACAATAAACACTTATTGAATATTGACCTACATAATTTAGGTGTATTAATTAATTTAATCTTGACAAAAGCCAAAAATAGGAAGGTACTAAGGTACAAAGAGGTGAAAAGTGGAATTGGGATATAAACTCAGACAGTCTGGTATCGGACCCAAAGCTTAGTTCTATGTTATGAATTAATAAATAAATAAAATGACGTCTTAAAAATCTCTCTTATTTGGCTTCTGTAATGTTGTCCTCCTTTGGGGTGTGTTTCACCTTATTGACCCTTTCCCCTTCCTAATTTCTAAATGTGGGAGTGCCCCAGATTTTAAAAATGAGCCTTCCTCTGTTCTCATTTTAAACTTACCCATCACCATAGTTTTTAATAACATCCATATTCTGATGACTTCCAAATGTAATCCTCTCTTCTGAACTCCAGACATCTAAATTTGAATGTTTCACATTTCCTCTCCATCTGACTTAACCTGCTCTAAAATGAACAATTGCTCTATTTCTCTGGTTTTGCTCCTTGTCTCTCCAACCTCATCTCAGTGTTTGTTACTGTTTTCCTCCCAGTTGTTCAAGCCCAAGATCTAGGAGTCAACTTTAACACATCTCTTGTAACTGTCACATCCATTCATTGATTAACACATCTTACTTACCCTAACTATGAAGCATACTTCATATCTGTCCATCTGGCTCCAAGTCCATTGCCCATCCCTGCCTGAACACTTATCCATCCAATACTAGGGCTTCTGCCCACTCTTTAGGCACTCATTCTTACTCTTTAGGGACTTAAGAGTTAACTGAGGAGATAGACATGTATGCCACTATAATACAATGTTAAGAAAAATCTGTAACAGAAGTATTTTCACAGATCTATGGCTGACAAGGAGAGGATAATTCAGCCTTTGGTGGGTTTGGGAGGAAAAGTATCACAGTGTAATGGACAGTTTAGCACCAAAGTGACTCAGAATTCATGTGAGGGATATGTTTTAATTTTTGAAAGACTTGTTTGAAAATTGCAAATCTCTTCTTTCTTTTTGAACACTGCCATTTTTTTCCTTTATCATAAGATAAGAATATGTTGTTTTTCCAGTAGATAGATAGAGAAGAAATGTACACAATGCGTTGTCCAAAGACCATGAAGTCTTATGGAATCCCAGGACAATAGAGATGAAGCAGAGATTATGATATTATATAGCCTTTGCTTTCAGGCCTATTAATTCCAGTTTGTGTCCACATATCCAAGCTCATCGAAACTAACTCTCCATCAGCAGCTCAGCTTACATTATACCCATTCAGAGCAAGCAATTTGTTTTGTGGCTAGCTGTTCAGAATAATCTGCTTCAGGGAAAAATTTAAAACTGTTGAAGGATAGAATCTACTAATAAAATAACAAAATGAAAAGATTAGATGGAGATAAGTAAAATAGTTGCATGTTGCATGTAATTTAGGCTTATGTTCATCATTCCACAGTTATTTCTAAATTTATTTTGTCCCTCGATGAAGTATTAACAATAGTTTCTATTCTACTGTGAGGCGTTGTTGGCAGTGTGAGTTTGGTTTAAATTTTTAAAAAGTGCATACTGTAATTAAAATCATAGAGTTTTTTAATCATTGTAATAATGCTAGCTTTGGGGTCTAAATCACTTGTAGTTAAAGACTTCCTACAGTAATGCCCCTTTGCTATTTTCAAAATATTTCCAAGTAATGAACCAAATTTATATTATAGTTCATAAACTAGTAAGCAGTGTTAGATAATTTTCAACATTTATGTCAAAAATATTGGTTGCAGGGGCTTCCCTGGTGACGCAGTGGTTGAGAGTCTGCCTGCCAATGCGGGGGACACGGGTTCGTGTCCTGGTCCAGGAAGATCCCACACACCACAGAGCAGCTGGGCCCGTGAGCCATGGCCACTGAGCCTGCGCGTCCGGAGCCTGTGCTCCACAACGGGAGAGGCCACAACAGTGAGAGGCCCGTGTACTGCCAAAAAACAAAAACAAACAAACAAACAAAAAAAAAAACCCACCATAATTCAATGAAAAAAATAAATCCACAATAAAAAGACAAATAGCCCAAAGAGAAAAATGAGTAAAAACATAAACAGACATTTCTCCAAAATAGATATACAAATGAAAAATAAGCACCAGAAAAAATACTCAACATTATTACTCATTAGTGAAATGAAATCCCAAACAACAATGAGATACCACTTCACACCCATTAAGATGTTTATAATTAAAACAATAAAATAAAAGCAGCAGGTGTTGGTGAAGATGTAAAGCTATTGGAACGCTCATACATTTCTGGTGAAAACATAAAATGATGCAGCCACTGTGGAAAAGAATGTGGTAATTCCTCAAAAAAGTTAAAGATAGAGTTATCATATGACTCAGCAGTTCTACTCATAGGCATATAACCAAAAGAACTAGAAACATATGTCATACAAAAACTTGTACGTGGTATCTACAACAACATTATTTATAACAGTCAAAAAGTAGAAGCAACCAAAAGTCTGTTAACTGATAAATGGATAAACAAATGTGATACATGCATAAGATGAAATATCATTATTATTCTGTCATAAAAATGAATGAAGTACTGATACATGCTATGACATGTGTGAATCTTGAAAACATTATGCTGATTACAAAACCAAGACACGTAGGCTACATTTTATATCATTCCATTTATGTGAAATGTTCAGAATAGACAAATGCCTAGAGACAGAAAGTATATCAGTGGTTTTCAGGGACGTCTGAACACAAATCAGGGGTGAGGAAGAAAGGAGAATGACTGCTAATAGAGTTTCTCTTTGGAGTGAACAAAATGTTCTGAAATTAGGAGTACAGAGGATCTTTAGGATGATGAAAATACTCTGTATGATACTATAATGGTAGATACCTGTCATTATATATTTGTCCAAAACCATAGAATGTATAACACCAAGAATGAAACCCTAATGTAAATAATGAACATTGGGTGATAATAATGCACCAATGTAGGTTCATCAGTTGTAGCAAATATACCATTCTGGTGGAGAATGTTGATAATGGGGGAGTCTGTGCATGTGTGAGGGCAATGGGTATGTAGATATCTCTGTAACTTCCTTTCAACTTTGTTGTGAACTTAAAATTTCTCTAAAAATAGTCTTTAAAAATGTTTCAGAATTACATGGTCGTGATGATTGAAAGTTTCTGTGATTCTACTAAAACACACTGAAGTGTATACTTTAAAATGGTAAATTTTATGGAATTTGAATTATATTTCAATTTAAAAAATATGTTTCAGGGAGAAAAGGGAACCCTCGTGCACTGTTAGTGGGAATGTAAACTGGTGCAGCCACTATGGAAAACATTATGGTGGTTCCTCCAAAAATTAAAAATAAAACTACCATATGATCCAGCAATTCCAGATTTGGGTATTTTACAAAGAACACAAAAACACTAATTTGAAAAGATATATGCACCCTTATGCTCATTGCAGCATTATTCTTAATAGCTAAGATATTGAAGCAGCCTAAATGCTTATCCATAGATGAATATGTAAAGACGTTTTATATATACAAAAGATGTATATATAATATACACAAATAGAATGTTATTCAGCCATAAAGAAGAATGAAATCTTGCCATTTAGGACAACATGGATGGCTCTGGAGGGTATTATGCTAACTGAAATAAGTCAGAGAAAGACAAATGCCATATGATTTTGCTTATATGTCGAATATAAAATATAAAATAAATGAAAACAACATAAGTAAACAGAAATGGATTCATAGGTACTGAGCCCTAACAGTAAATTAAGACTGCCAAGGAAAGAGTGAAAATGGAGAATTCTGGGGGAAAGCTAACATTTAGGGCAGATTCCTTTTTTTTTTTTTTTTTTTTTTTTTTTTGTGGTACATGGGCCTCTCACTGTTGTGGCCTGCCAACACAGGCTCCGGACGTGCAGGCTCAGCGGCTATGGCTCACGGGCCCAGCCACTCTGCAGCATGTGGGATCTTCCCAGACTGGGGCATGAACCCATGTCCCTTGCATCAGCAGGCTGACTCTCAACCACTGCGCCACTAGGGAAGCCCTAGGTCAGATTCTTAAAGTGTGATCTCAAACAAGGAGCTTCATCATGACCTGGGAACTTGGTAGAAAAGCAAAATCACAGGTATTACCCCAGGTGTGCTGGGTCAAAAACTCTGAAGGTGGGACCCAGTGTTTGGGTTTCAACAAGGCTTCCAGGTGATTGCCTTGATGTTAAAGGCTGAGGTCTGCTGAGACAGAGATTCAGAGAAAAGAACCAATAAAGGGGACTTTAAAGTGAACAGTTGGTAAAAGCAAAAATAAACAAATGGAATCTAATTAAATTTAAAAGCTTTTGAATAGCAAAATAAACCATAAACAAAACAAAAAGACAACCTATTGAATAGGAGAAAATATTTGCAAATGATATGACTGATAAGGAGTTAATATCCAAAATATATAAACAGCTCATACAACTCAATATCAAGAAAACAAACAAGCCCATTTAAAAAATGGGCAGAAGACTTGAATAGATATTTTTCCAAAGAAGACTCACAGGTGGCTAACAGGCACATAAAAAGATGCTCAGCACTGCTAATTATAAGAGAAATGCAAATCAAAACCACAATGAGGTGTCACTTCACACTTGTCAGAATGGCTATCATCAAAAATTCCACAATTAATAGATGTTGGCAAGAATGAGGAGAAAAGGAACTCTAGTATATTGTTTTTGAAAATGTAAATTAGTGTAGCCACTATGGAAAGCATTTTGGAGGTTCCTCAAAAAACTAAAATTAGAAGTACCATATGATCCATCAATTTCACTCCTGCATATATCTAAAGAAAACAGAAACACTAATTGTAAAAGATACATGCACCCCAATATTCATAGCAGCATTATTTATGATAGCTAACATATGGAAGCAACCTAAGCATCCACCAAAAGGTGAATGGATAAAGAAGATGTGGTGTATACACACACACACACACACACACACACACACACACACACACACACAGTAGACTATTACTCAGCCCTAAAAAAGAAGGAAATTCTACCATTTGTGACAGTGTGGGTGGACTTGGAGAGTAATGTGCTTAGTGAAATAAGTCAGACAGAGGAAAAATCATGTTATCACTTACGTGTGGAATCTAAATAATAAAACAAATGAATGTATATAACAAAGCAGGAACAGACTCACAGATATAGAGAACAAACTAGTGGTTACCAGTGTGGAGAGAAGGGGGGGGCAAGATAGAGGTAGGATTAAGAGATATAAACTACTACACATAACAAAGATAAGCAAAAAAAAAAAAGAAAGAAAGAAAGAACAGTAAGGATAGTATGATTAAAAACAGGAGATGGAAATGTTTTAGAAACTATGGGAAAATTACAAGATGTAAAGAAGTCTCACCAGGGCCAAGAACTGAAAAGAAGGTGAGTATCATGATGACTCTATAAGAGCCATTTTCCTTTAAGTGCTTGACAATCTCTGAAAGCTAAGTTTTAGTAGAGTTAGAATAGAATAAAAAAAAATGATGGAGAAGAAGGCAATTAGCAGTTGGAGTCAGCATGGGAAGGTCAGGCTTCTGAGTAGAGGTGGTGAAACAGCAGAAATGGAAGATATCTCCAGGGAACAAGAAGGCTGAGAGACTGGTTACTTCTAAGATGGATGAGCAAGCTTTTTGCTACAAGAATAAATCTCTGCCAAGAGACTGATGTCTGATAAAAGAGAGAAAAGAAGATGGAGAGAACAAATACTGAGAGAAGTGAGGATAGAAGAGTCTCTGACACTAGAAGATGGATTAGCTTTGGACTGGTATTAGCTAATATCCAGGAGGAACAAAAGAACAGAGCATTCCAGACTTGACACTTGATTTTAATTGGAACTAAGTCTCTTGGTTATTTATTTAAATGATGGGTCTATCTTCTTTTGAATCTTTTGTGTACATCAAAAAGCTTTTAGTGTTTACTTCATGGCAATAAAAGGTAAAGTTTAAAGTGTGGCCTCATGTATAAAGATCTCCTGATGAGAGCTTTCAATTATAAAAATCCATGTTTTAATTTAAATTATAAAAAGAAAGCAGAGAAACTGATTTTCTGAATATTTAGGGCTATTATCTGAATCAAAATAAATTTCCTATAGAAATTCTATGGGATTAATTCATTCAGTAAAAATTCACTAAAGACTAGTATATGTCAAGCATTGTCTTTGTTTTCTGTGTTCTTACATATATGAAAACAATCAGACAAGGCCTTTTTATCATGGACCTTACATTTTAGTCAGGAAATGGAGCAAAAATTAAACAAATAGATATTTTAATATTTCAAATAAAGAGGAAACATCAAAGTGACAAGTGTTATGCAGAGAAATAGAAGATGATGGTGTGCTAGAGAGTGAGTGACTGGTTGACTATATTACACGGAGAGTTGTATTACTTAGGAAAGTGCTATGGCTGTGACAAGTAAATGCACAAATTTTAGTGGCTTCACATTTACATTCTAATCCAATGGAGTTCAAGTACAGAGAAAGTGCCCCATTAAGTCATTTGGAGATGTAGGCTGATGCCAATGCTGCCATATTCAATGCTTGCCTTCTAAGCTTGCTCTGGATGATCACGTAGAAGGAAAAGAACATGGAAGATAGTACATTGGAGGTTTTCACATTTCTATCCAGGGAGCCACATGCATCACTTCTGCTGATATTCCATTGGCTAATGCTCAGTCATATGGTTCCCCTAGCTCTCCACCCTGAAACTGCAAGAGAGATTAGGAAACATAGCATAGCCATGTGCCAGGGAAAATGGAAAACCAACTTTTGATGAAGGGTTAGTAGTCCTTCTACAAATTGTCAGATCTCACAGGCTATGATTAGAAGCTGGTAGACAGTCTTAGGAATAGAATGGTAAAATTTGATTTGTATGTTACAAAGAGCACTCTGACTATGAATAATGGATAAGAGAATGACAAGAATGGGAGCATGGAGGTCAGTTAGAAGGCTTTCATAGTGAGAGAAGATGCTGACTTAATGGCTACTTGGACTAGAGTATAATTCTACTGGAGATGGAGAGAAGCAGAAACACATTGAGAATGAGCTGGAAGCTCTTCAAAAGAGAGATACAGATTGGAAAAAGGACTAGGCACAATTCATGAATATAGGTCTTCTCCACACTTCTCAGCTACTTCTTCTTAGCTCTTATTTCTTATCAGAGATGTTTTCACTTTAAAAATGTTTTATTAATTCTGCACCCAACTAACTTTGGTGGCCAGATTTAGTTTTATTCAACAACATTAAATGAGTGTGACATTTTCCCCAGCTGTCATTACTGGGTGCTTGGATGAGGTCCCCTTCTGTAAACAAAAAGAACAAGGATTTCAAAGAAGAGCTCACACAAGTTAAATCCACTCTCCAGTTCTGCAATAAGGTTGGAGCTAAATCCAGAAGTGAGAACCTCCAGCAGCTGGGGGAGGGCAGAGAGAGATGGAGCCCATTTCATGCACATGTGACAGTCATGATCCATAATGGGAATCTGGGTCAGAATTTGCAGCTGGGGAAGCACCAGGAAAAGATTACTTTTATTATAAAGCATGTACTTAATGACAGCTCAGAGCTGAAGTTGGGGGTGAATTGCAGAGCTGGAAGGGGAAAGCAAATTAATTTGTTGACTTTTAAAGCCTTCTTACAGTGAAATATGCCCCCTCCTGTTTTAGCATTGGGTTATAACTAAAGAATTTTCAGGGTAACCTCAAAGCAAGGGTGAGTGTGATGCAATGTGAAAGCAAATAACTTACATTAGGTACCTCCTCAGCCTGTGAACTGTAGAAGCTTTGGGCTGTGGTTTCTTTGTACAAAGTAAACAAAGCCTAGCCATTGGTCAGGATTATATTCCTTAACAGGCAATATCACCTCCAGAGAAGTTGATGCCCTTGTAAACAATGTCCTTGATTTTTGGACCTCACAGAGAGACCCTGTTGACAGAAGCTGGCACCTACGTACCAGGAAACAAAGACATTCAAATATACATTAAGTCAATATGTTAAAATGGTGGGAATTATATTAAAGTTTTCAAGCCATAGCATGTGAGTTATAAAATAACCCTAATGACATGACAATATTTGCAACTTTCACAATAACTAGGCTGTACCTTTTTGGCCATTCATTGAGCAAGGCAATGAAATACAAAACAAGACTTCTGTCATCAAAAGACCAGCAATCTAGGTAGAGCTAAAAGATATGGATACATTAATACATAATTAATAATCAAGTCATCTGCAGGAAAAAGTTAGAGAAAGTAAGATTTGATAAGCATCTTGAAGGGAGTGGTATCTGATAGGCAGACACCAAGAATCTGAAATCATAAACAAGTCATTAGTTGAAAGCAAGAGTGTAAAAGTGGTAGACATGAAGCCTGTTAATAATAATTTTTTAAAAACAGCAAGATTTAGAAGATCGCAGACATGAAAAATTATGAATTAGAATACTATCACTGAATATATATGAAGATTCAGGAAATATTTCAAAGAAGAGTAAAATATTTAGTGTATTTGAAACTACTGTGATATGCCATTTTATGCTCTCTGAAATATACTTTGAATAACTCTTTAAAACTTGGAACAATTATAATAGAGAATATCAACAGGATAAGGGATCTAAATTTAATTTTATTGAGTTATACTAATTTTACCTTATATTATTTGATGTTAGGGCACTTAGATAATGTTGAAATTTTTATTATTCCTTCATAAGTACACACTGAGAACTTGATATACAAAAGACACTTGGCTAAATTTTATCATTGAATTCATATATGCTAGTGCTTTTATATAAGTTCTATATCGCCAATTCAAAGGCACAACATCATAAACTAAGTCCTAAGTAATTAACAAACATTTATATTTGGACTATTTGATGATTGATTTTCATATCATAGATTTCTTAAATTGCTAACACACTATAATTAATGAAAATTATTTACAAATATTTACAACATGAGACTCTTTGGTTTTGATGTGAAATGTGGAATAATAGAATCGACATTGACTGGGCAGCCAGCCAGTGCCATTCTGGACCTGCTTCTCTCACTAAACTGCATAAACTTTCACAAGTGACTTGGTTTCTGGGCTTTTCTAGTCTAGAAAATGGGTCAGTGGACTAGATCATGTTGTTTGTTCTTTCCTTCTCTAAAAACTATGATTTCTATGTGTTTCAAAATGGTAGCAATATATCATGCATATTTCTGCTCTCATCACATATGCAAGCCATTGCAGCCTGGGTAAGAATTCTTCCTGCAAATATAACATTATATTTCGACTTCTAGATGTGAACAATGACAGACTTAGAGCTGTCACACTGTCACTGAAGTAGGCCCAGCTTTCACTTTCAACTGGGACCTAGTGTCAGATTTCTACCAAGTAATGAACAAAGTAACAAAACCAACAGTAATTCTAACTCTGCTGTGTATGACCATCATCATCCTTAGACATAGGCACAGAGCTTGAGAAAAGGGTTTGGACACAAATGCCTTCCATATACTAGATAAAGTTAATTTCCAATTTTGGTATCTTCAACTTGGGTAAAATAAGTGAAAAAAAAAAACCAGACAAATAAGTATAGAATTTATCCAGGATTCAAATCTGATTTTGAAATCTAATACTTAAGTTTCATCAAGAAGATACATTTTTAAAGCATCAGGACCAGGAAATAGTTTGAAAGCACCATAGATCACAAAGACAGTAATAAATAAGTGACAAAATAATTAGACCCGACATTGCATTATACATATTGTGTCTGGCCCTGTTATAAGCATTTCACATATGTTACCTCATTTAATTCATTTAACCTTCCCAATGAAACTATGAGGAAGGTACTATTATTATCCATATTTTACAGATGATGAAAGTAAGTAACAGAATTTCAGTATCTTGCTCAGGATCATACAGTTGATAAAAGGCAAAAAATTGGTTTTCAAATTCAAACAGCCTGGGTCTGGAACCTGGACACTTAATCATTTACTACACTGATCCTGCATGACTATTGAGAAGAAAGAAAACAACAACAAAACAACAAACAACCTGGGTAAGCAGATTTACAGAGACATTGCTGTGCATACCACTCTTGTCAGCATACCACTCTTGCTCCAAACTGCTCCCATTCCGCCCAGCTCCTTGTCAACAAATGTTCAAGAGATCATAAACTCTTCCGAAGAAGTATAAAAGGGGATCCTTGCTGTCAAGAGGTGCTGATAACAGAGACATAAGAGGGCAAGCTCTTGCCAAGGAGCAGTAGATACAAGCCTGCACGGAAGAGGAAAGAATGCATAAAGTGCAGAAAAGAGAGGGAAGGGCTTCCCTGGTGGCGCAGTGGTTGAGAGTCCGCCTGCCGATGCAGGGGACGTGGGTTCCTGCCCGGATCCGGGAAGATTCCACATGCCGTGGAGCGGCTGGGCCCGTGAGCCATGGCCGCTGAGCCTGCGTGTCCAAAGCCTGTGCTCTGCAACAGGAGAGGCCACAGCAGTGAGAGGCCTACGTACACAAAAAAAAAAAAAAAAAAAAAAAAAAAAGAGAGAGGGAAGAGTACAAATGTTCTCCTTAGTGTCCCTGAGATGGTGCTTGAAAACTTCAAATTTATCACTTCTTTGAGTCAAGGCACTATATAAAAATATAAATATTATACAGGGATGCTATTACATTAAATTATCATTGGGGATTTATCAGCTTATTTATGTTGATTGTTTTCCTCACCTGTCATATTAGCAGACCTGCTGCTTCCATGGAAGACCAACACAGATGAGGCTTCACAGACAGAGGTCCACATAAACGCATGCATACCTGGCAGGAATGTGAAAGGAAGAGAGGCAAAATGGGCTAAAAGTGATTATAGCTTTTATGATTTCATACAGTATGCTTCTTCGTTAATAATCAGGGAATGACTCTTTGGGAATGAGATGATTGTGCAGTGATACATTAGATTTGCTGATTCAAAAGAAAACAAAACAGTTAACATTATTTCTCTCCATTATTTCTTCTCCCTAAAGGGAAAATAAAATTTCCCAATTCATGGAAGAGCAAAATCTTCACCGTTTCTTTTTTCTCCTCCTTTAGTAAAATACGTTTTGGATAGCTAGGACCCTTTATGACATATTCCAAAGAGCATCACTGATCTTCTTGGCTACACTGTCACCATGATTTCTGGGACTTAAATGCCTTGTAGAGGCTCCCTGGATGCCTAATAAACTGTTTTAGAAATCTGTTCTGCTTTGTTTTCCATTTGCTGGTTTCTTCTACCATGTCCAAAGTTACTTAGTCTGACTTCCAGAAAACAGATGGTTGAAGTCTCTGAGAACAAAGGCTCCTTAGCTAAGTAAATAACGTTGGAGGTTATTGTGCTTTGCATCAACAAACTGCTTTTGTGGGGTCATTTCTACATTTCCCATGTGTATTACTAAATGTGTGAATTTTAGGAAGAGTAGGAGCTGAAATGGTGCCTGTAGAAATAATTATTTGGAAAAAAACATGTTTCTAGGTTTCAAATGTAAGTCTTCTAGTTAGAACTTCAGTTTTAACAAAATTAAAAAAAAATTCTGTACATAGACATGTCTCTATGTATGTATGTATGTATATGTGTGTATATATACATATACACATGTATACACACATATATATATTATATTAGCTTTTACATTATTTGTTACATTGCATTTTATTTGGCCCTTAATTTTATTTAAGGTAAATATTATTATAAATGCTAATCGTTTTCTTTCTTTTATTTTAATATTGACAAGTAAGTATTTTGGTTAAAATTAAGGCTACAGTTTGAGTATCTTTCCCCTTATCTAAAGGATGGACACCTGAGTAGAATACATGTAGAAAGGTAATACTGGTAAGCTTTTTTAAAAAAGTTATTTTCTTGGAAGCAGAATAAAATGAGATCTGAGTCTACTATTCAAATTCTATATTTTCTTCCTTTTTAGTTCATAAGTGAAATATTCTTTCTCAGAGACCTTCAACTTAATGAACGTATCTTTTGCCATTGATATAATAGATCATTAGCCATCTGTGGAAGAAATTGAAGGAGTTGCCTGCAAATGTGTGACTGAAAAATCATTTATGGGTAAGGTTATATGATAAAATAGTTCTACTGAGATTTGTTATGCTGACCATATGCCCGTTCTCCATATCAGAGTACTGAGCTATGGAAGGAGTCCCAAAGAGCTAGGAACCAGCTTACCAAGTGAATCAGACAACTATCTATATAAGCCAAAAGTGCATGGCTCATTTATAAAGCTTGATGTGAGAACATGTCTTAGAGTAGACTTTTCTAAAATTTTGGCTAAAACTGTGGGGAGAATTATGTCTGAGAAACAGATTTTTTCACCTTCCATCTGGTTCTTTGGAGAATCAGAGACCTGCTTCACACCTCTATCAGAAACAGACCAATATGATGGAAATCGGTTCAAAAATAATTTTGTCAAATGAGTAATTCATCAAAAATAAATTGACAATTTTTTAGTAGTGTTTTACCATGATCTTGTTAAAGCCAATCAAGAGCAAGCCCCTTAGAGGGCAAACTCTTGCCTTTAACCCACCACACAATCACTGCTACATTATGCTTGAAGAAAAATCCAGAAACGTATTGTCAGAGAATGATACAGTATGTGCTTTCCCCCCACATTTATTTCACTAAAATCCTTTTCCACAGAACATCTAAGAAAACTATTATGATGAGGAACACACTTAGGGAGAAGATAACCTAGCACATAGGAAATAGAAAGCCCCAAAGGCAGAAAATAGCAGAGCTCATTCAAATACTACCTAAGGAAATGGTGAACTGGCGCTCAAACTCCGCACACTGCCCTTTTGGGAAGATAGTCCTTTTTGAGTCATTCGATTATCTTCTATGATTCTGACTCTCTGCTTACAGAGCAGTCATCTATTATAGTTTGGCTTCTAGTGCAGACTTGCCTGCAAGGAGAGAACATACTGGCTCGGCCAACAAACCACTACAACCCTGTGCTTTGACTTCATTGGAACTTCCAGTTCTTGCAATCCCTCAATCTTTTTCTTTCTTTGCTTTGCTCCTCATCCAACTTAGATTCCATGAATGGTTCCAGAATTTTGGTTTGCTACTTGCCAGCATTCTAAACTCCCTTGTTTCATTTCTTGTTATTCATAGGATGAAATCGTAGCTCTATATGAATTTTAACTATGTTTCTACGTTTGCACCCAAACTGCTGAATTCTGGTGGGGAATGTCTCAAAATAATTGCTTAATTTATGGTTACTAACCTCATATAGGACCTCAATACTGCCTAGAAAACACTATATTTTCTCATTGCAATCAGTCTCCAATACTCCACAGTGACTTTTTCAAATCTTCTCTATTGCTGTCAGATCTCCAAAGCCCTTACCTCCTCTTGCTTTCTCTCCAAAGAGAAAACGGAGGCATCCAGAAGAAATGTTCTCATCTTCCCACCAGAATGCATACAAGTTTACCTATAATTTGTATGAATCTTTTCTTTCTTCCCTTTTATTACAATGAAGAATGGAACTGGCTCCCACTTGAGGCCAACCCAATAGCCATGCTTTGGATCACTATCCTTACCTTTTCAGACAACTTATACTACTAATTGTCACTGCCCTTCACATGCGCATTTACCTTTCCACGACTGCCTTCTCATTAGCCTAAGAAAAGCTCACATTTCTTCAATTAAACACACACACGGGGCTTCCCTGGTGGTGCAGTGGTTGAGAGTCTGCCTGCCGATGCAGGGGACACGGGTTCGTGCCCTGGTCCGGGAAGATCCCACATGCCACAGAGCGGCTAGGCCTGTGAGCCATGTCCGCTGAGCCTGCACGTCCGGAGCCTGTGCTCCACAACAGGTGAGGCCACAACAGTGAGAGGCCCGTGTACCACAAAACACACACACACACACACACACACACACACACACACACACACACATGGACTGCACTCATTCCAGAAACCTCTCCTTGCTCCACAGCAGCCATTCTATCTATCTCCTCTTCTTCTCATCCAAACTTTTCTAAAACTTTCTCTGTATTCAGTGTGGTTTTTCTTTAGTTGTCTTTAGTTGTATCTGGTGCTTCTTTGATCAGGGTTAATTTAAACTCGCTTTTTAATTTCTTCTTTTCTTTTAAATGTCTTCTTGAGTCACCTTTGATAATTTGTATTTTCTTAGAATTATCAATTTAACCTCAGATGTCCAAATAGATCTATATAAATCTGTAGAATTGATTTCTTGTAACTATTATGTATCTCATCAATAGCTTTAGCTAAGACTCCTTTCTCATTCATAATATTGTTTATCCTTTTTTTCCTTTATTGTTTGATTATTGATTCAAAGATTTGTCTAATTCACTGAAGTTTTCAAAGAACTACTTTTGGATTTATTAATAAGTTTAAAAAAAATTTTATCTAAGTTTAGTTGATTTACACTCTTGTGTTAGTTTGTATCTATTAATCCCATAAGGATTCATTAATAAGTTCTTATGTTCATATTTGTATTGATTAAATTCTGCTGCCATCTTTACTAATTATTTTATTCTACCAACTTGAATTTTACTTTGTTGTTTATTCTTTGGCTTCATTGCTTCATTTTCTCTTTTCTCTTTTCTTTTTAAGCAAATGTATTTAGAGCTCTAAATGTCCCACTTTGTACCATCTTATCCACTTTCCATTGTTTCATAGTATTACATTTTCATTGTCATTTATTTATAAATAATCTCTAATTTTGGTTTTGACTTTTGCTTTAAACCAAAAGTTATGTAAGTGTATGTTTAGCTCTCTGTATACAAAAATCTATATTTTATAAAAATATAATTCTTTTTTCTAAAACATATTCTGAGAGAGGTTCATGCATATCTGTGTTTTTTGTTTGTACCCATTTTCTAAAAGGTCTACCTAAAAGTGTTCACTAAAGCCAACTAAACCAAACTATCAATAAATACACATTACTTATGAAGACTCATATGATACTTCTTCACATGAGTTTTCCTCATAATTGTCTACAATATTTTTAACTGAGCTGTTTCACTTACTTCAAACTTTCTACATTTGATTGTTTTAATTTACTTAACAAATGAGCACTTTTTAAGCAAATGAAATATTACACAAAAAAGAAAACCTAATCATATTAGTTCCTTTCCATTATTCCCACCTCCTAACTTAATAAATGTTAAATTTATGGTGTGTGTATTTCCACAACTTTGTCCTGGATTATCATAAGCAACTATTTATCTACCTTAAAGTAAGGAGAAGCTGGCTATATATTTCTGGAAGAGAGGATCTGGTATGTAATAATAAGTCATTATAAAGATAGGTCTCTGTTAATTTATAGGATCTATGAGGGAACTGCAAAATTCACCTCCTAAGTCTTTTCTCTTTAAATATATATATATATATATATATATATATATATATATATATATATATATATATATACATATATATATATATATATATATATATACTTAATGAAGAAAGAAGCAAAAAGTTTCCTAGACATTTTTCTTAGGTCCTAGATTTAAAATGCACCCATGTCATGTTCCTGGGAAATGATATCTTGGAAATATTTTTTAAGTGTATGCTATGAACTAAATGTTTTTGTCTCCCCTCCAAATTTATATGTTCAGATCCTAATACCCAACATGATGGTATTTGAAGGTGGATCCTTTGGGAGGTAATTAAGTCACAAGAGTGAAGCCCTCATGAATGGGATTAGTGCTCATATAAGAAACTACACTAGAGATAATCTCTTTCTTGGCCATGTGAAGTTACAGTAAGGAAGTAGTCATCTGCCAACCAAGAAGAGAGCTTACGGGATCTTCTGACTTCTTGATCTTGGACTCCCCAGCCTCTAGAACTGTGGGAAATAAATGTTTGTTTTGTAAGTCACCCTCTATGATGATATTTTATTATAGAAGCCCAAACTGGCTAACAGTGTACCATTCAGTTCTCTCTCTCTCTCTCTCCAATTTACATATATAAATAATCTGGAGATTATATTACATAGCTATAATAATCCAGACAGTGTGGTATTGGCTAAAGAATAGATAAATATATCAGTGGAACAGGATAGAGAGCCCAGAAATAGATCCACTTAAATATAAACTCATCTTTGACAAAGGAGCAAAGGCAATACAATGGAACAAAGATAGTCTTTTCAACAAATAGTGCTGCTAAACTAGAAAACTACATGCAAAAACAAAATGAATCTAGACACATACCTTACACCCTTTACAAAATTAACTCAAATTGGATCATAAACCTAAATGTAAAACACAAGTCTATAAGACTCTTAAAAGATAACATAGGAAATAACATAGATGACCTTGGATATGGCAATGACTTTTTAGACTTTAGATACCAAAGGCATAATGTAAGAAAGAAGTAACTGATAAGCTGGACTTAATTTAAATTAAAAACTGCTCTGTGAAAAACAATCTCAAAACAATGAGAAGAAAAGGCACAGATGGGAGAAAATATTTACTAAAGACACTTAAGATAAAGGATTAGTATCCAAATATTTTTTTAAATTCAGCAATAAGTAAACAAGCAATCTAAATAAAAAAATGGGCCAAAGACCTGAACAGACATTTCACAAAAATATACTTCATATCACATGTCATCAGGAAAATGCAAATCAAAACAATGAGATATCAATACATACCTACTAGAATGGCCAAAATCTGGAACACTGACAGCTCCAAATATTAGTGAGAATGTAGAGCAATAAGAACTTTCATCCATTGCTGATGGGAATGCAAAATAGTGCAGCCACTTTGGAAGACTGTTTGACCACTTTCACAGACTAAACATACTCTTACTATATGATCCAGCAATGCGCTCCTGGTATTTACCCAAATAAGTTGAAAACTTATGTCCACAAAAAAACCTGCACATGGATGTGTATAACAGCTTTATTCATAATTGTCAAAATTTAAAGCAACCAAGATGACCTTCAGTAGGTGAATGGATATATAAACTATGTTACATTCAGACAATGTAATACTATTCATTTCTAAAAAGAAATGAGCTACCAAACCTTGAAAATACATGGAGGAATCTTAAGAGTATATCTAAAAATACAGTACTGTGTGATTCCAATTATATGACATTCTGGAAAAGGCAAAACTATGGAGACAGTAAAAAAGGGCAGTGGTTGCCTGGGGTTGGGGTTAGGGGGAGAGATGAATAGGAAGAGCACAGAGGATTTTCAGGGCAGTGAAATTACTCTAATATGATATTATAATGATAGGTATGTGTCATTATACATTTGTCCAAACCCGTAGAATATACAACATCAAAAGTCAACAGTAGGGCTTCCCTGGTGGCGCAGTGGTTGAGAGACCACCTGCCGATGCAAGGGACACGGGTTCGTGCCCCAGTTCGGGAAGATCCCACATGCCACGGAGCGGCTGGTCCCGTGAGCCATGTCCGCTGAGCCTGCACGTCCGGAGCCTGTGCTCCGCAACGCGAGAGGCCACAACAGTGAGAGGCCCGCATATTGCAAAACAGAAAAACAAAAAAACAAAAAAACAAAAAAAAACAAAGAAAAAAAGAGAAACAGTTTCAACTATTGTGCAATGATATTTATCACACTTCGATATGCTCTACTTGCATCTCGCTTACAGTTCACACTATTTGGTGTCTAAATTTCCTATTTGTGCAAACAATTCTGTGAACCTAAATAAGTCAGTTATGCAGCTTCTTCCACCTGTCAGAAAGGTAAAACTTAGGAAGGTCAGGATTATTTTACCTCTAAATTGAGGAACGTCTACATCAAAGAAATCTTTGAGTGACCTTAGCTGTGCTCTGGTTACTAACTAGTCCCGATTTAGCATGAGGACATGTATCATTTTCAGGAAAAAACTTCAAAGAAAACAGGGTTCTGGATGCCTATGATGGATGCTAAGTGATGAAATCCCAACTCTGATGCTAATTATTTGATTTGAAGTTATGATACACATTACACAACCTGTTTTTTTAAGAGGTTTTGATGAATAAAAGCAATACAGCAATATGTTTTCAATAAAAAAGCCACATTTGCAAGTGTATTATACACAATTTCTAATACCCAAGCACTGAGGTTTTTAACAATATTTCTGTTTTTCTCAATAGAAAAATAAAATAAACAACTTAAAACAATTGTGAAAGGACAATATGGGGCCATATAAATAAATTTTGCAGCTAAATAACAGACTACTAGGCAGCCATGAAACAGGATATATGGATTAATATTTATGTTTATTGCCACGAGAAACTATCATGTCATATTGAGTATTAAATCAGATTACTAAATATGTGTGCATGATTCCATTTGGTTGTGTGATATGTGTTACATGTGCATGATGATTCCATTTGGTTGTGTGATATATGTTACATGTGCATGATGATTCCATTTGGTTGTGTGATATGTGTGTATATATGTACCTACATATGCATATATATGTATATTTGACAACATACATGCATACACATATACAAACAGGTTTGTGTCTCTGTTTTCAGATTCTTTCCTCACATTACCTTGTAGGTCAGAAGTATTTTCTTCCTCTTTCATCTAGTTTATAGATGTGTATGGGCAAAATGTTTTTGCCAGGCAGAGTTTCTGATGTTTTCCTGGGGCAGGGTTTCTGAAAGCTGTATTGCCCCCTCAGTGGCTCCAATTTTCATCAGACAGGCCCAACACAACCCCATTTTTCTCTGGCTTGATTCTAACTTCTGACACAGACTCTCACCCTTGGGCCCTGCAAACTTTCTCTTCCCTTTGTTCCTTTAGCCTAAGATTGGTGATGACTTCATCTGCTTGCCATATTGTTTCCCGTTTGGCTTTGGGGTTCATCCATCACCAGTGGAAACAATATTCAACTCCTCTGGTTTTATTTCCTAAGGGTTCCTATGTGGTTGTTGGGCCTTGCCTAGTGGATACACACCTTCACACACACAGACACACAGAGAAACGGTGTTGAAACATCTACTGGCTTCCAGGCAATCTTATTCCCACTCTCTTGAGCCTCATGCTAAATTTCTCCCTTAATTGAATTTAACCTCACCTGGAATGTTTAAATAAATTTGGCTTATGTGGCTTTGTACACACTCTGGGAAGACTAGTGTGCTCCCTGAGTTTTCTGCTTATTTCTAGAATCTAATGGTCCTGTGGCTTATTGCTTCAAGCTTCTGTTTTCACTGGACTTGATCTCATTTATCTTCCTGTTATTATTTATACAGAGCTGTTTAGTTTATTTGTCTCTTTTCTTGAGATCATGCCTTCTGGGCCTCCCCTTTCTCATTCAAAGTGGCCTATTATGGCATTTTACTAAATAAAGACAGTTCCTTTCCTAAAAAAATCTCTTATAATGCTTATAAATAAAATATAAAACAATTATTTTCTCATAAAATAACCAAAAAAATGAGTTGTTATTTTTACAATAATCTCTCACTCTTCTACAGGGACTATTTCTGATTGATGAGATTATGGATGACTTTTTTTATGGCAATTTAAAATTATTTTTATAATGAGCACAAAATATCTGTGTGATTAAAATAACTCTGCCAACCACAATACCTGTTTGCATTTTTCCAAGAAATAAACTAGCTATGAGGTTAAAATATGTAAACTAAATTCACCACTACCTCAAACTTGAGATATATTTTTCAAGCAAATGTGTAAATGATTTAACACATAGACTTTAAGATTAAATGCTTAATAAAAGGGGGGAAGAGGGCACTTTACTCATTGTCACACAGAAAAAGATGGTAATTGTTATAGAATAATTTCTTAGTTTCTGCAGAACTGCATTTTGTCACAGGTTTTGCCTTAAATTGGTGTTTAATTTTTAATAGTAGTATAAAGTGATAAGAAAAGTAAAGAACAGAAAACTGTTGTGAATGTATTATTCAGGATATAATTCATTATTCACTCCTACAATTCTCCAAGAAACTGAGAATCTATTGTTGCAATTATATAAACTATTACTTACAGTAAACAGACCATTGAAAGTAGCTTAAATATATATAGGACTCAGAGATTTCATCTTATTTGTATTTGTTGTAATGAGATTTGACCTGTATAGAGCTCTCTACAAGACAAGTACTTAGAGGAACACAAAGAGAATGTAGAGAATGAATAATATTGAATCTCACCCAGTTTAGTGAGACCCATGTCAAAAGAATCTATCCTAAGTATCAAAATACTTTATCAAGAACAAAGAGGTCTCTGAAGGAAAGGGAGAAAAGAAAAGAGAAGATATGTAGCTAGATGATAACTTTAAATTTTCCCTTCAATTCACAGTTCTTAGTTAACAAGCATTGTTGAACATCTAGGTGACAGGCAATGTACAAGATACCAGACTACCCAGAGATGAGAGTAAGAGCTCTTCCTTTCAGAGAGCTCTCACACTAGAGGAAAGGAAAGGCAAATACTCATAATACAACACCCTGTGGCAAGTGGCTTATGCGGATACTAAGTATGTTGTAGGAGCCCTGGAAATTTCCGGGGGGTAATGGAGAGCTAACCCTATCTGGGGCTTATGGCAGGACAAAGACTCTCTTTTTGACCAAACTTTAGTTAGGCTCCTCTGAGCCCTCTTCTCCATTAACCTTGACCTTGGCTCTATCTGGTTGTTGGTTTGCCCAGGCCAGTCTTAGCAAATAACCTTGCTAAGCCACAACCCTACGCTTGATACCTGATCAAGTTCCTCATCTCTCACCTTTGATGTCTAAGTCCTTAACCCGTCTTTAGCAAGAATCCTATTAGGTCAGTTTAGCAAATGTCCCCCTGCCCTTGAAGCACCCTTTTATTAGTAATTGTCTATCCAATGACCACCCTCCCCATCCTGCTCATTAGCTGTAATCTTCACTTGTCCTTGTTGTATTCAGAGTTGAGCCTAATCTCTCTCTCCTATTGCAATACCTCTCCTGCAATAGTCTTGAATAAAGCCTTACCATTTTAGCACGTGTTAGAATATTTTTTTCTTTAATAGAAGGCCTTGCGGAAGGGGTTACAATAAACCTAAACAATAAAGGACAAGGAAGATCAGAGCAGGGAAGAAGCAGTGAAGAACACTATTCCTTCCTCTTCTTCACCGGCAGAGGAAAGGAATTTGCCAGAGCAGACTGCTTTGAGAATCAGATATGTTTGGAGCAGCATGGATTTGGTGTGGTTGGAGAATAAGATGCAACTGATCTGGTGCTGCGATATGAGGCTGGAGATGGCCTGGGACTGTGCTTGCAGGAAGAACCTTTTATAACCAACCAAGAAATTTTTATTTACACTAAGTAACATTTTAATTTTATCCAGGGAAGGATTTTAAGCATAAATGTGGCACTGTTGGATTTTCATTTTAGAAAGATCATGTGGCAGCTGAGTTGAGCATGAATTGAGAGATGTGTGATTAGTGGGCTGCATGCCTAACTAAGGAAGCTCAGAGATCATTGAGTAGTGAGGCTCTCAGTGAAGATCAGAGGGCAGAGGATATGGGTGGCACTGGACTGATTTATCTAGACATCTACAAGGGATAGGATTCCTTTGCCATGGGTGTTGAAGTAATGAGTAAAAAGGCTGGGGTGATTCCTTGGTTTCCCTGATTGGGGTGACTGGAAGGGTGTTGTCTCATTTATTGAAATGGAATATACGAGAAGAAGGAGGAGGCTTGAGGAAAAGATGATGATTTCACTTTTTTCCTTAAATCCCATTATGAGAAATTTAGATAATGGAAATTGCTAAATGGCTATTCAGTCTTTGGAATTAGCTGTGTAAGACCAAATTACAGTAATTCATGACTATAATCATTCTAAATCCATTTGATTTTAATAGGTTTCAAATATTTTTACTGTATAATTTACAAGAAAATTGTTCTATATTAAAATGGTCATTTTCTCTAATTGCATATTACCAAATCAGGATAGACTCTGAAACAGAAATGTGTTTGGGTAAATTTGCAAGGCAGGATGAGCTACAGTTGCTGAAGTAGCTTATTGCTGAGCAATTCTGTGTAGAATAGGTCAGAAGATACCAAGGATGTTTTATTTCTGCTGGTTAATTTTAATTTATTTATACTGAGAAACACAGTGAAGTTAAATTATCATTAATGCTGAGGGCTTTTCTCTCTCTCCCTCTCTCTTTCTGTTTCTCATTGATGTGTTAAGTCATTCATAGACTTGAGCTGATTCAAAAGAATGTTCTTAACCTTTGACAAAGACAATTTTAACTAGAAAGCAGAGTGTTGAAGAATTTCCCAAAGGAAAATTTACTTAAATATAGATAGAAAATTCATGTTGGAATGATAAGATTTACTAAGCTATTGGAAAATGTTCCAATATGTATGTAAGTGTCAGCATTTTCTTCAGATACCTTTTGCCAGGATATATGAACATCTGATGTTGATTATATTTTTAGTAGCTTTTATATGCTCCTCACAAAAAGACTATTTATACAACACTGAATAGAACATGTGCACATTCACACTGCCATCTTAAAAAGCTAGGTACACAACATCTTCTTATCCCTCAAACACACTTGGCAACACACGGCATATACATGTTTTATGATGAACTTGTGAGATTGTGAATATGTTCAGGTGGCAAAGTCATTCACTAGATAAATATACTGCTAGTGACACCAGCCTTCAGAGAAGAGGTCTATATAAATATGCAAATAGAAAACATCAGTAAATAGTAGTTGTAGGAATTGTGCCAAGCATAAATGGGAATGGACTAAATGTGTGAAGGCAAATTACCACACTCACATTATAAGTTCCTAATATTAATCTACCATTACAAGGAATGTTATGTTGGTCTTAATTTTACCCAGGAAAATGGATAACTGGGGGGAAAAGTCTTTGGGCTACTACGCAATGTCACTTTGGATAAAAGAACATATTTATTACTAAGTCAGTGGTACAGGATCATCATAATAACAGCTTGGATTTCTTAGAATGATGCAAAATAACAATAGGAATGATTTTTTTCCCAGCAGTAGTGAAAAGTATAGACGATTATAAGAATTTAACTGTGTTCTAAAAAATAATTTCAGGGCTTCCCTGGTGGTGCAGTGGTTGAGAGTCCACCTGCCAATGCAGGGGACACGGGTTCGTGCCCCGGTCTGGGAAGATCCCACATGCCACGGAGTGGCTGGGCCCGTGAGCCATGGCCACTGAGCCCGTGCTTCCAGAGCCTGTGCTCTGCAACGGGAGAGGCCACAACAGTGAGAGACCCGCGTACCGCAAAAAGAATAAAAAATAAAAATAAACAAATAAATAAATAACAATAAAAAATAATTTCAGATGGCTTTCTTCCTTTTTTTTTTTTTTTGGCTGTAGGTTGCAGTGGTTTAGCTCCTTCCATCTGATAAAAATGAGGATATTTCTGTTCATTTTCAGATATGAAAACAAAAAAAAACAAAACTTTGTACCATAAATATGTATCATAGAATAACAGATGTTCAGGAACCTCAGAAGATGTACTAATATCCAACTAATATTGAATTTGATAGAATATACATTTTCTTTTAGTCCATAAAAAGATGACATATGATTTATTTTGGGATAAAATTTAGCCCAATTTTCTGGGGTTTTCTCCTGGAAATCTAGTAGATTGGATGAGGTTCGATACTTTCTTTGAAAGACTACAGGATGACATATTGTTTCTAGCTTTTTCAACTAATGTAATAATGAAAAAGTTATGCCATAGGACACAGGACTGAGAAAAGTCAGTTGGTACAGGAAGTAATCTCGGCATTTACTAATATGCTCAGCCAAGGACATAATTGCTCAAATAACCTTGAAAAGGGATGAAAGTATTGCAGTGGTGCTTACCCTGATTTCAATTACTCTGGTTTAAATGGAATGAAATAGGACTCTAACTTTGTTAATTAACAAGCTTATCCACAGGTGATCTCTAAATGCTGCATGTATAACTCCCATTAATGCAGAAAATGTACATGCCTAGAAATGGCAAGTCTGTATATTAAACCCAATTATGCAGTTTATGAGAGAATTGACGTTCTTTTATTTTTCCACAAGAAAATTATAGTGAAGGGTGAAGGGAGAACGAGGAAGGAGTGGGGCAGAGAGGATGTTGCATACATTAATGAATAATGATCTGGAGACAGCACTTTTCTTGAATTAGTTCATTTTTAAGGAGAAAAAAGGAATTGTCCTGCTGGGTACATTTTTCAGCAGGGATGACTGACTGGCTTGTTTTCTATCTGACCATGATGTGGTTTCAGTTTATCAGTAGCACTTACAAAATGAGTAGCAGTCATTGTACCAGAAAATATGAATCTAAAGAGGTCAAAAGATACTTAAGCTGGATGCAGGTGTTGTCTAAGCACATGATGCTTTAACTTCTCCCTGGCTAACCATCCTTGTCCACAAGTCTCTTCAGGTTTTGAGAGTTCAAGGCAAGTATCTTATCGCATCTATACTACAACCTTTAAAACTTCTTTTTTTCTCTTATTTTACTTGCCTTAACTCTGCTTTGGGAGAAGTCAAGAGAGGATTTCTACTTTATACCAATAATACAAGTGTGGATGTTTTCAACGTTAGAGAAATTATAACACATGTAATGTAACTCAAATCCACCGCTGATAATTTTTAAAATAAAATATTTCCAAATATGAAGGAAGGCTAAGTTTGAAAGAAAAGATTTTTGGGGCAACTGGTCTCCTAGGAAATGTGAAGAAATATAACACAAACAAAAATCCAGAAGAATGGTAGGGACTGTTTTCAGTGTTAGTGTGACCTTCCTGAGATGTTCCAAATCAATGACTAGGAAAACTCTGACATGAAAGAACCCCTAACTAAAACAGAAGCTCAGCTTGCTGGTGTCTTTCAAGATGCCTGGTGGCTTTTACTGCCTGGACTTGCAAGGGTCAGTAGCCCAGGGATATATTATTTCCTCCTGAGTGTTCTATCGCTATTAGGATATTGTCTGCAACCAGGTATACACTTGTAACTTTCTTATAACCTTCAGATCCAAAAGGTTTTCCAAATGTCATGTGAGATTAATTAATTCAAAGAGAAAAATCACAATTTTCTTATCAAGTTAAGCATTGAAAAGATTTTTGTTAAAACAATGAAGTATGGATTATAAAAACATATTTCACAGTATAGAACATGATTTAAATAAATGCAAATACCTATAACAAAATTATTAACCTGTTACCATACTGTAACTCATGGGTCAGCAATCCATGGCTCATGGGCCAAATCTGGTCCTCCTTACTGGAACACAGTCATACCATGCACTTCTGTATTGTCTGTCTGCTTGCTTGCTAGAATGGCAGAGTTTAGTAGTTTTGATAACCACTGCATGGCCCTCAAAGCCTAAATAATTTTATCCAGTTCTTTATGGAAAAAGTTCGCCAATACTAATGTGATTTAATCTTCATTTAGAGAAAAGTAGAATGTTTTCATTAATTTTTCCTGAATCATTATGCCTCTAGTTAAAAAAAAAATAAATTGTCTTTCAAGGATATACCTCCAACTTTCATACAGGCAGGTCTGAAGCAAAGTGCCAAATGAAAGCTGAGCACAGCTATAAGCAAATAGCTATTAGCAGTGCCACAGTTGATAAGAAAGCTGTAGATAATTGGAAACCAAGACAAACTATAAATCAGAGGCTTCAGAGAAACAGGAAACAAGACTTCTAGGTAATTCTCAGGGTTTTTTCTTCATCGGAAATGTGGCATTGCCTTAGAATTCCTCTTATCTGTGAATCAAGAGGTGAACCAAGATATATTCACAGATATTTAGCAACAGATATTCATAAGCTGAGGGCTTTCAATTGAATAAATTCTTACCTTGACATGTTGTAAAGATGATAAATTTTCTTTAAAATGTCAAGAAATGTTTAAAACAAAACATAACCGTTAATGAGACCTCGCAGTTGGAACAGAAAAATATCTCTATTCAAAGGATTGACATTTAAGTAATTGTAGATATACAGACAGATATTCCTTGCATCATTACAATACAAATCAGTTAGGGACTTGCACCCAAGTATGCAAAAATAGGAGAAGAATCAGTAACAGGGAAACCAAAGGACAAGATATCAATCCAGAATGAATAAGAATAGAAAACTGTCCTGATAACTATTAGCAAGAAACTATAATCATTAATATGGATTTATCAGAAAATTATACCCGTATATCAATTGTGAGTGAGCAAAAAAAGCATATGTGTGTGTATGTATGTATGTATATATATATATATATATATATATATATATATATATATATATACCATTCAGAATACTGTATAGTTTATTTTATACTGTTGACATTTTCAACTAATCTTTTTAACTTTTATAGAAATTCTCAAGTAAAAAAGTTGGTGAAGTTATTTTAATGTTAAGGTAAGGTATAAATAAGGTAGGCTAGCTTCCATTTACAGATTACACAAGTAACAGAGCTATTATTCTGACTAAATGAATTAATAAGAATAATTCTACTTATTACTCATATCCCTCATGGATTCAATTTTTATATTTAAGGTATTTATTGAACATCTACTGTATGTCAGGCTTTTGATGCTTTTGATTCAGCAGTGAGCAAAACAGAAATTCATGCTGTCATGGGCTGAACCATCTGGTCCCGGAGACAGACAACCAATGGCCAAACATGGCTCTTCTACCTTCAAATGTATATCCTAATCTAACCTCTTCTCACCACCTCTGCCACTAATATCCCAGTCATATCACCATCATCTCTGTCTGGTTAATTTCATTAATTTCCTGATCACTCTCCCTGCTTTTGCCCCCATCCCCAAGTTTTATTCTCTACATTAGAACTAAAATAATTCTGTTAAAACCTACTTCACATAGTGCATCTTCTCTCCTGAAAGCCCTCCACTTGTCTTCCATTTCATGAGAATAAAATGAAAAGTCCTACTGTCACCTCCCAGTGTGTACCCTCGACCCTCTCTCCCATCTCATCCCCTACAACTCTTCTCACTAACTCTACACCAGACCCATGGGTTTCTGGACTTGCTCCATGAAAACTTCAGTCATAAGGAAACACCTGACTCGGGAACGTTGAACTTGTGGCTCCCACACCACATGTTCTTTCCCAGAAATCAACATGCCTTACTTCCTCCCTTCATTCCTATCTCTGTCCAAATGCCACTATATCAGGTAGAACATGCCCCATCAAAAATAATGCCTCAACCATCATGAGGATCCCCTTCATCTGCTTCATTGCTGTTCTTCATTTATACATTAATGGTTCATTTGATTACACATTGCAACACCTCTCCCCTACATTTGTTTGCTTTTTGTTATGTCTGCTTCTCTTATGATCCTTTGTTCTAACCATTGCTTAACATTTTAAATGATATTTATTATTTTTACAATTTGCTAAGGTAGGAATTTATTCAGTTGAAGCCACTTGACTTGTGATTATCTGTCTCTGTTTTGCTGGTTCTTCTTTATGTTTGTTTCTCTTATCATCTTTCTTATTGTAAAATATCTGCCCATTTTCTCTCTTTTACTTTTCCTGGATCCGGATGCTTTTTATATATCCCCCATAGTAACTACATTGGTCAGTAAATGTCCTCATGACTTGGTTTTGACTTTTCTACAATGTGTTGTCTGAACACACTGAAATAATTGAAACAGTAAAGTGGAAGATCTTAAAATCTTTATAAAATAGATTTTATAATTTTTATGTACAGTTGATTAAATAAGGAATAATTAACTTTGAAGGTCTTCTCTAATGACTCTCAGAATTATTTTTAGTAATTCACATTTTTAAATGCATACCTATACTATATCAAATTTATTGGAAGCTAAATATGGACATATTTTTGTTTTTTCATTTTTTAATAAACTCAGATATAATACATACCCCTTATTAAGAAATACATATATAGATATAGATTTGGATGTATAAACTAAGGAAGAGGAACTACAGAATTCCTCCAAATTTATCAAATATAATGTAAGTAAATGAACACTATTTAACATTACCATCAGATTTTTCAGGTTTGGGAATATAGGATTAACATACACAAATTTTCATCCTATCTATATGCTTATTTTAACTTTCAGATATGCACGCTTAGTTAAAGTAAAACCAGTACAAACTCTCTTTTTTTGTTTTCTACTGAATCAGTTACATTAACATTTTATTCATTACTATTTTTACATTCAGAAAAGGTACGTCTTTACTCAACAATAATCCTCAACAATAATCCAATAATCCTGTAAATAATCCTGTAAAGTTCATTTGTCTACTTTAAACTAAGTTTAAAATATGGGGATATATGTATATGTATAGCTGACTCACATTGATATAAAACAGAAACTAACACACCTTTGTAAAACAATTAGGCTCCAATAAAGATGTTTAAAAAAAAAAAGAAGACTTGGGACTTCCCTGGTGGCACAGTGGTTAAGAATCTGCCTGCCAGTGCAGGGAACATGGGTTTGATCCCTGGTCCGGGAAGATCCCACATGCTGTGAAGCAGCTAAGCCCATGCGACACAACTACTCAGCACACACGCCACAACTACTGAGCATGCATGCCTAGAGCCTGTGCTCCACAAGAGAAAACACTGCAATAAGAAGCCCGTGCACCACAACGAAGAGTAGCCCCCGCTTCCGCAACTAGAGAAAGCCCGCACACAGCAATGAAAACCCAATGCAGCCAAAAATTTAAAAATGAGAAAACAAAAAGAATAAAACCAAGTTCACTTCTCTGACTGAGCTAGTATTGTTAAACTATCAATGAAAAACAAGCTAGATTAAAAATTATAATGATTGTAAAAATAAACAGGTTAAACATTCTGTCTCATCCCTGTTTCTGCAGCCTCTCACTTTCTATAGGAACACATACAACTCTGGGCTCACCCATTCTAAAACAAAACAGACATACAAAAAAGCAAGCAAATAAACGTCCTTCTTTTCCTGAAAGGAGAAATATGGGACTGGGAGACATTAAAAACTTTGACAATATCACAAGAATTTTTGGTTGGGGCAAAGTCGGGGCCAGAATCCTCTCTCTGATGTTGACTTCAGGCAAAGGTCTTCAGAGGCTGTACCCTCCAGGTCAAGAGTGCAAACTCAGGAAGCAGAATAATCTAGGTTTAATCCTGGCTATTCTGTCTACTAGGTATTAATTTACTTAATCTCTTTAAACTATGTAGCCTCATCTGGAAGTGAATATTATAAAAATTGAACCTACTATCCAGGGTTATCACACAGACTAATGAATGTAAATCACTTGCCAGTAGTATCTGGCATTTGATAAATGTTCAATAAATATTAAGTATTGCTATTAGTCCCCATTCTATATTGTTACTTTGCCCTCTTGTTTGAATCTTTAAGGAGTGCACGTTCTTCTTTTTTTTTTCCCTTGCAAAGAAAACCTATGTGTACCCTGAAATCTTTTTACACTCACTGTAATTGGGAGGCTTCATCCTCTCCCTGCAATAAGATGTTAGCTAGTATCAGGACTCTGCCTGTCTTCTACATTTTTGCTCAAACAATATTCTTTAAATACTGTCTCTACCATGCTGGTCTTCTGGTCTCAAATCTTCAGTGGTACCATCTGTATCACCACAGTAAAACTAAATTTCTCAGCCTGGCTTTCAAACTGCCCATACTCAGAACTAATCACTTCTTTGTTTGAAGCATTCAAGCCCTCATCACTGACCTTGTCCCTAACCCGTTCCCTCATAGCTCATGATGGCAGCATGGTTAGTGGTTAAGCGTGCCATCTCTGGAATCAGGTTGTTGAGCTCAAATCTTGGCTTGCCCAATGTCTTCAATACAGAGGTTCCACAGTCTCACTAAACCTGAGATTCCTTCTGTGTAAAATGAAGCTAGTAATAGTAAAAATATGTTCAACTGGGACTAGATAAAATAAAGCGTGGGACCTTAACCATAGGAAGCACTCAGTGAACAGTAGCACATCTGATGGATGGTACATCTTACCTTCTCTTTGATGGATGAGGAGTTGCTTCTTATGGATGAGCAAAGAAAGTGGTTTCTTGAGATGTAAGCTACTCCTGGTGAAGATGCTGTGAAGATTGTTGAAATGACAACAGAAGATTTAGAATATTGCATAAATTTAGTTGACAAAGTAGAGGCAGAGTATGAAAGGACTGACTCCAATTTTGAAAAGTTCTACTGTGGACAAAATGTTACAAATAGCACTGCATGTTACAGAGAAATCATTCATAAAAGGAAGAGTCAATCAATGCAGCAAACTTCTTTGTCCCCTTATTTTAAGAAATTGCCATGGCCCCCCAACCTTCATCAATCACCACCTTGATTAGTCAGCATCCATCAACATTGAGGCAAGACCCTCCACTAGCATAAAGATTGTGACTTGCTGAAGGCTCAGATGATGGTTAGCATTTTTAAGCAATAAAGTATATTTAATTAAGGTTTATACATTATTTTTATAGATATGGTTGTATTACACACTTAATAGATTACAGAATAGCGTAGACATTTACATTCACTGGGAAACCAAAAAATAATGTGACTCGCTTAATTGTGATATTTGCTTTATTGTGGTGGTCTGGAACTGAACCTGCAATATGTCTGAAGAATGCCTACGGTAAAAAAAATATATGCTATTGCCCAAAAACCATTGCAAAAATATCCAATGTAAAATCAGATATGAACCATCCATATGTATATGTGTGGCAACTTTTAGACTGGGAGATAGATATATATGTAATAAATACACATGTGTATACAATATACAACATGTATGTTACATATATTTTATTAAATATGTGCAATATATTTGTAAAAGATAGTTGTTTAAGTAAATTTAAAATAAAATTTTAAGAACCCATACAGTGAAACTATTGTAAAAAAAAGGCCATATTTATTTTTGGGCTTAGATTGACTTTCTTATTGTCTACAATTAATTTGAGGTTTCTTGACATTTACCTTGCAGTGGAGCCTATTCATCTGAGATAGATCACTTGATATGAGGAACAGAAGTTTATCAGATATTAGTAGTATTAAATTATCTTTCTTAGTAAAGGGAATAAATCAGTTTTAGGAAAAGTTGGGGGAGGAATATGGTGTTTGTAATTCAGTTCCCTCCACCCCCACCCCCACACACACATACATGTGTATCAACCAGCCACTGCTCCCAGGGAAGAAGCATGACCTAGGGCAAGGAGCTCTCGTCAACTGAGGGAAAGAGCACTCAACTGAGAGAAGTCAGCCTCCAAAATCCCCAGCAGGTGAAGTGATAAGAGCCTAGGTCCTGAGGGGTGGAGTGCATCTGGGAGACACACCACAGCATCCACTACTGGCCTTGCCAGGTGACTTCCTGAGAGGTAGACCTCTAAATTCTCTATCTTCTTCCATACTTAATCAACATTCTGTTGTATGCTTCTCCTTCCACAACTCAGCTACCATTGCCACTACCTTCCCTCCATGAACTTCTCAATATCCTCGAGACTCCCCACAGAAAATTCTGCCTTTTTCCTTGGTTTAACTAAAACCTAACCCAACTCTTAGATGTGGCTTTTTTTCTCTACCAACAACCACTTATTTTCCTTCATCCAGCCAGAACGTGTTAATTCAGATGGATTAAGATTCTACTCCATCCTCACTGCCAAAACTTTTCTTCTGTATTCCTTTGAAACTCATAATAACTGGATATTTTATCTTCTACTTTTCCTCCTTCATACCAACTAATGATGTCCTTGTCATTGTCTCACATTTTTCAAAGATGCTGGCCCTGCCTCACAGTATAATTTTATACCCTGCATCTTGGCACCATCTAGGGTGACATCATACTCACATGAACAACTTGTGAAACACCCTAGTATCATTATACTCAGAAAGCATGGTCCAGAGACCAGCAACACTGGCATGACCTGACAGCTTTTTAGAAATTCAGAAATTCAGACCACTGCAGAATTGATTTTAAAGAGCAAGAAGCCATATAAAGAAAAGGGTATTTTAGTCAGTGAGAAAAAATATGACAGTTTATCCAACAGGAAAATAGAATGAACGTCTTAAGCTGTAAGTTGGGGCTGAGAAATCAGAGGAAAAGGAGGTCAGAGTGGATGATGGTTCAGTAAAGGTAGGTTGAGATCAAATCATGGTCACACAATTCATGAGAAAGAGTGTGGATATTCATATGTTGATTTTTCAGGTAGCGGTGGTATGACTAAATCTGATAAAAATGAGAATAAATTAATATAAGGAGCAAGAAAGATATAGAAAATAACTTAGGAGACCATTATGGCAGAGAGAAACCAAAAAGTCTACATTCTCAGGATAAATGTGAGAATCTAGTTCACACTGCTACAGAGTGAGCTACAGAATCACTCTGGCAAGTACTCCAAAATATAAATTCCAGAGACCAGTTTCCAAGATTGTTATTCAGGATATCTGGGATGATGTCAGAATGTTCTTTTTTTATTTTATTTTATTTTATTTTATCGTTACCATTATTATTTTTTTATTAGCTTCTGCTTTATAACAAAGTGAATCAGTCATACACATACACCTGTTCCCATATCCCCTCCCTCTTGCATCTCCCTCCCTCCCACCCTCTCTATTCCACCCCTTTAGGCGGTCACAAAGCACCAAGCTGACCTCCCTGTGCTATGTGGCTGCTTCCCACTAGCTATCTACCTTACGTTTGGTAGTGTATATATGTCCATGTCTCTCTCTCGCTTTGTCACAGCTTACCCTTCCCCCTCCCCATATCCTCAAGTCCATTCTCAAGTAAGTCTGTGTCTTTATTCCTGTTTTACCCCTAGGTTCTTCATGACATATTTTTTTCTTAAATTCCGTATATGTGTGTTAGCATACGGTATTTGTCTTTCTCTTTCTGACTTACTTCACTCTGTATGACAGACTCTAGGTCTATCCACTTCATTACAAATAGCTCAATTTCATTTCTTTTTATGGCTGAGTAATATTCCACTGTATATATGTGCCACATCTTCTTTATCCATTCATCCGATGATGGACACTTAGGTTGTTTCCATCTCTGGGCTATTGTGAATAGAGCTGCAATGAACATTTTGGTACATGTCTCTTTTTGAATTATGGTTTTCTCAGGGTATATGCCTAGTAGTGGGATTTCTGGGTCATATGGTAGTTCTATTTGTAGTTTTTTTAAGGAACCTCCATACTGTTCTCCATAGAGGCTGTACCAATTCACATTCCCACCAGCAGTGCAAGAGTGTTCCCTTTTCTCCATACCCTCTCCAGCATTTATTGTTTCTAGATTTTTTGATGATGGCCATTCTGACTGGTGTGAGATGATATCTCATTGTAGTTTTGATTTGCATTTCTCTAATGATTAATGATGTTGAGCATTCTTTCATGTGTTTGTTGGCAGTCTGTATATCTTCTGTGGAGAAATGTCTATTTAGGTCTTCTGCCCATTTTTGGATTGGGTTGTTTGTATTTTTGCTATTGAGCTGCATGAGCTGCTTATAAATTTTGGAGATTAATCCTTTGTCAGTTGCTTCATTTGCAAATATTTTCAACCATTCTGAGTGTTGACTTTTGGTCTTGTTTATGGTGTCCTTTGCTCTGCCAAAGCTTTGAAGTTTCATTAGGTCCCATTTGTTTATTTTTGTTTTTATTTCCATTTCTCTAGGACGTGGGTCCAAAAGGATTTTGCTGTGATTTATGTCATAGAATGCCCTGCCTATGATTTCCTCTAAGAGTTTGATAGTTTCTGGCCGTATATTTAGGTCTTTAATCCATTTTGAGATTATTTTTGTGTATGGTGTTAGGGAGTGATCCAATCTCACACTTTTACATGTCACTTTCCAGTTTTCCCAGCACCACTTATTGAAGAGGCTGTCCTTTCCCCACTGTACATTCCTGCCTCCTTTATCACAGATAAGTTCACCATATGTGCGTGGGTTTATCTCTGGGCTTTCTATCCTGTTCCATTGATCTCTCTTTCTGTTTTTGTGCCAGTACCACCCTGTCTTGATTACTGTAGCTTTGTAGTATAGTCTGAAGTCAGGGAGCCTGATTCCTCCAGCTCCGTTTTTCGTTCTCAAGATTGCTTTGGCTATTCGCAGTCTTTTGGTTTTCCAAACAAATTTTGAAAATTTTTGTTCCAGTTCTGTGAAAAATGCTAGTGGTAGTTTGATAGGGATTGCATTGAATCTGTAGATTGCTTTGGGTAGTAGAGTCATTTTCACAATATTGATTCTTCCAATCCAGGAACATGGTATATCTCTCCATCTATTTGTATCATCTTTAATTTCTTTCATCAGTGTCTTATAATTTTCTGCATACAGGTCTTTTGTCTCCTTAGGTACGTTTATTCCTAGATATTTTATTCTTTTTGTTGCAATGGTAAATGGGAGTGTTTTCTTGATTTCACTTTCAGATTTTTCATCATCAGTATATAGGAATGCCAGAGATTTCTGTGCATTAATTTTGTATACTGCTACTTTACCAGATTCTTTGTTTAGCTCTAGTAGTTTTCTGGTAGCATCTTTAGGATTCTCTATGTATAGTATCATGTACTCTGCAAACAATGACAGCTTTACTTCTTCTTTTCCGATTTGGATTCCTTTTATTTCCTTTTCTTCTCTGATTGCTGTGGCTAAAACTTCCAAAACTATGTTGAATAAGAGTGGTGAGAGTGGGCAACCTTGTCTTGTTCCTGATCTTAGTGGAAATGCTTTCAGTATTTCACCATTGAGGACGATGTTGGCTGTGGGTTTGTCATATATGGCCTTTATTATGTTGAGGAAAGTTCCCTCTATGCCTACTTTCTGCAGGGTTTTTATCATAAATGGGTGTTGAATTTTGTCAAAAGCTTTCTCTGCATCTATTGAGATGATCATATGGTTTTTCTCCTTCAGTTTGCTAATATGCTGTATCACGTTGATTGATTTGCGTATATTGAAGAATCCTTGCATTCCTGGAATAAACCCCACTTGATCATGCTGTATGATCCTTTTAATGTGCTGTTGGATTCTGTTTGCTAGTATTTTGTTGAGGATTTTTGCATCTATGTTCATCAGTGATATTGGCCTGTAGTTTTCTTTCTTTGTGACATCCTTGCCTGGTTTTGGTATCAAGGTGATGGTGGTCTCATAGAATGAGTTTGGGAGTGTTCCTCCCTCTGCTATATTTTGGAAGAGTTTGAGAAGGATAGGCGTTATCTCTTCTCTAAATGTTTGACAGAATTTGCCTGTGAAGCCATCTGGTCCTGGGCTTTTGTTTGTTGGAAGATTTTTTATCACAGTTTCACTTTCAGTGCTTGTGATTGGTCTGTTCATATTTTCTATTTCTTCCTGATTCAGTCTTGGCAGGTTGTGCATTTCTAAGAATTTGTCCATTTCTTCCAGGTTGTCCATTTTATTGGCATAGAGTTTCTTGTAGTAATCTCTCATGATCTTTTGTTTATCTGCAGTGTCAGTTGCTACTTCTCCTTTTTCATTTCTAATTCTATTGATTTGAGTCTTCTCCCTTTTTTTCTTGATGACTCTGGCTAATGGTTTGTCAATTTTGTTTATCTTCTCAAAGAACCAGCTTTTAGTTTTATTGATCTTTGCTATCATTTCATTTCTTTTTCATTTACTTCTGATCTGATCTTTATGATTTCTTTCCTTCTGCTAACTTTGGGGGATTTTTGTTCTTCCTTCTCTAATTGCTTTAGGTGCAGGGTCAGGTTGTTTACTCGAGATGTTTCCTGTTTCTTAAGGTGGGATTGTATTGCTATAAACTTCCCCCTTAAAACTGCTTTTGCTGTGTCCCATAGGTTTTGGAGTGTCCTGTCTCCATTGTCATTTGTTTTAGGTATTTTTTTATTTCCTCTTTGATTTTTTCAGTGATCACTTCATTATTAAGTAGTGTATTGTCTAGCCTCCGTGTGTTTGTATTTTTTACAGATCTTTTCCTGTAATTGATGACTAGTCTCAGAGCATTGTGGTCAGAAAAGACACTTGATACAATTTCAATTTTCTTAAATTTACCAAGGCTTGATTTGTGACCCGAGATATGATCTATCCTGGAGAATGTTCCATGAGCACTTGAGAAAAATGTGTATTCTGTTGTTTTTGGATGTAATGTCCTATAAATATCAATTAAGTCCATCTTGTTTAATGTATCATTTAAAGCTTGTGTTTCCTTATTTATTTTCATTTTGGATGATCTGTCCATTGGTGAAAGTGGGGTGTTGAAGTCCCCTACTATGAGTGTGTTACTGTCGATTTCCCCTTTTACGGCTGTTAGTAGTTGCCTTATGTATTGAGGTGCTCCTATGTTGGGTGCATAAATATTTACAATTGTTATATCTTCTTCTTGGATCGATCCCTTGATCATTAGGTAGTGTCCTTCTTTGTCTCTTCTAATAGTCTTTATTTTAAAGTCTATTTTGTCTGATATAAGAATTGCTACTCCAGCTTTCTTTTGATTTCCATTTGCATGGAATATCTTTTTCCATCCCCTTACTTTCAATCTGTATGTGTCTCTAGGTCTGAAGTGGGTCTCTTGTACACAGCATATATAAGGGTCTTGTTTTTGTATCCATTCAGCCAATCTGTGTCTTTTGGTGGGAGCATTTAGTCCATTTACATTTAAGGTAATTATTGATATGTATATTCCTATTCCCATTTCCTTAATTGTTTTGGGTTCGTTATTGTAGGTATTTTCCTTCTGTTGTGTTTCTTGCCTAGAGAAGTTCCTTTAGTATTTGTTGTAAAGCTGGTTTGGTGGTGCTGAACTCTCTCAGCTTTTGCTTGTCTGTAAAGGTTTTAATTTCTCCATCAAATCTGAATGAGATCCTTGCTGGGTAGAGTAATCTTGGTTGCAGATTTTTCTCCTTCATCACTTTAAATATGTCCTGTCACCCCCTTCTGGCTTGTAGAGTTTCTGGTGAGAGATCAGCTGTTAACCTGATGGGGATTCCCTTGTGTGTTATTTGTTATTTTTCCCTTGCTGCTTTTAATATGTTTTCTTTGTGTTTAATTTTTGATAGTTTGATTAATATGTGTCTTGGCATATTTCTCCTTGGATTTATTCTGTATGGGACTCTCTGTGCCTCCTGGACTTGATTAACTATTTCCTTTTCCATATTAGGGAAGTTTTCAACTATAACCTCTTCAAATATTTTCTCAGTCCCTTTCTTTTTCTCTTCTTCTTCTGGAACCCCTATAATTCGACCGTTGGTGCATTTAATGTTGTCCCAGAAGTCTCTGAGACTGTCCTCAGTTCTTTTCATTCTTTTTTCTTTATTCTGCTCTGCAGCAGTTATTTCCACTATTTTATCTTCCACGCCACTTAGCCGTTCTTCTGCCTCAGTTATTCTGCTATTGATCCCATCTAGAGTACATTTCATTTCATTTATTGTGTTTTTAATCGTTGCTTGATTCATCTTTAGTTCTTCTAGGTCCTTGTTAACTGTTTATTGCCTTTTGTCTATTCTATTTCCAAGATTTTGGATCATCTTTACTATCATTTTTCTGAATTCTTTTTCAGGTAGACTGCCTATTTCCTCTTCATTTGTTAGGTCTGGTGGGTTTTTATCTTGCTCCTTCACCTGCTGTGTGTTTTACTGTCTTCTCATTTTGCTTATCTTACTGTGTTTGGGGTCTCTTTTTTGCAGGCTGCAGGTTCGTAGTTCCCATTGTTTTTGGTGTCTGTCCCCAGTGGCTAAGGTGGTTTCAGTGGGTTGCGTAGGCTTCCTGATGGAGGGCACTAGTGCCTGTGTTCTGGTGGATGAGGCTCGATCTTGTCTTTCTCGTGGACAGGTCCATGTCTGGTGGTGTGTTTTGGGGTGTCTGTGGCCTTATGATGATTTTAGGCAGCCTCTCTGCTAATGGGTAGGGTTGTGTTCCTGTCTTGCTTGTTGCTTGGCATAGGGTGGCCAGCACTGTAGCTTGCTGGTCGTTGAGTGAAGCTGTGTGCTTGTGTTGAGATGGAGATCTCTGGGAGATTTTCGCCGTTTGATATTATGTGGAGTTGGGAGGTCTCTTGTGGACCAGTGTCCTGAAGTTTGCTCTCCCAACTCAGAGGCACAGCACTGACTCCTGGCTGCAGCACAAAGAGCCTTTCATCCACCCGGCTCAGAATAAAAGGGAGAAAAAGTAGAAAGAAAGAATTAGTAGAAGAAAGAAAGAAAGAAAAAAGGAGGGTGGGAAGGAGGGAGGAAGAAAGAAAGAAAGAAAGAAAGGAGGGGGATGTAGGGAGGGAGGAAGGAAGGAAGGTAGGAAAAAGAAAGAGAGAAGATAAGTAAAATAGAATAAAGTATGATAAAATATAATAGCGTTATTAAAATAAAAGCGTAATTATTAAAAAAAAATTAAAAACAACAACAACACAATGGACGGATAGAACCCTGGGACAAATGGTGGAAGCAAAGCTATATAGACAAAATCTCACACTGAAGCATACACATACACTTTCACAAAAAGAGAACAAGGGGGAAAAAAATCGTAATCTTGCTCTCAAAGTCCACCTCCTCAATTTGGGATGATTCGTTGTCTATTCATGTATTCAACAGATGCAGGGTACATCAAGTTGCTTGTGGAGCTTTAACCCGCTGCTTCTGAGGCTGCTGGGAGAGATTTCCCTTTCTCTTCTTTATTCTCACAGCTCCCAGGTCTCAGCTTTGGATTTGGCCCCACCTCTGCGTGTAGGTCACAGGAGAGCATCTGTTCTTCGCTCAGACAGGGCGGGGTTAAAGGAGCAGCTGCTTCGGGGGCTCTGGCTCACTCAGGCCGGGGAGAGGGAGGGGTACGGAGGTGGGGCGAGCCTGCGGTGGCAGAGGCCAGCATGACGTTGCACCAGCCCAAGGTGCGCAGTGTGCTTTCCCGGGGAATCCGTCCTTGGATCACGGGACCTTGGCAGTGGCGGGCTGCACAGACTCCCCGGAAGGGGGGCGTTGACAGTGACCTGCGCTTGCACACAGGCCTCTTGGCATCGGCAGCAGCAGCCCCAGCGTCCCACGCCCGTCTCTGGGGTCTGCGCTTTTAGCTGCGGCTCGCACCAGTCTCTGGAGCTCCTTTAAGCAGCGCTCTTAATCCCCTCTCCTCACGCACCAGGAAACAAAGAGGGAAGAAAAAGTCTCTTGCCTCTTTGGCAGCTCCAGACTTTTTCCCGGACTCCCTCCCGACCAGCTGTGGTGCACTAACCCCTTCAGGCTCTCTTCCCGCCACCAGCCTCAGTCGTCTCCCCGCACTCCGCTCTGACTGAAACCCGAAACCCGAGCCTCAGCTCCCAGCCCCGCCCGCCCCGGCGGCCGAGCAGACAAGCCTCTCGGGCTGGGGAGTGCCGGTCGGCACCGATCCTTTAGAGAAGTTCCTCCGCTTTGCCCTCCGCACCCCTGTTGCTGCACTCTCCTCCATGGCTCCAAAGCTCCCCCCTCCGCCACCCGCAGTCTCCGCCTGCGAAGGGGCTCCTAGTGTGTGGAAACCTTTCCTCCTTCAGGGCTCCCTCCCACTGGTGCAGGTCCCGTCCCAATCCTTTTGTCTCTGTTTATTCTTTTTTCTTTTGTCCTACCCAGGTATGTGGGGAGTTTCTTGCCTTTTGGGAGGTCTGAGGTCTTCTGTCAGCATTCAGTAGGTGTTCTGTAGGAGTTGTTCCACGTGTAACTGAATTTCTGATGTATCTGTGGGGAGGGAGGTGATCTCCGTGTCTTACTCTTCCGCCATCTTCCCCCAGCTCTCTCTTTTTATTTTTATTTATTTTTTGACATTTCCCCAGTGAATACTTCCTGGTTCAATCCCTGCATGTAGGCGTAGTAGTTGACAGGTCTTGCTGTTAACACTAATGTTTTCCAGCAAAGGACACCTCCTTTTCCAGTTTTATAGGGAGGAGGTGTACTACCTTTATTTCAACCTAGAATGGTACTAAAGAAACAGAAGCAATTTTAGAGTTAGTCTGCCATCTAATATACAAAATATAGGTATATGTTCTTTATTCAGTTTTAATCAGGTTACTACCTGGAATCCCTAAAAGAATTGGCTGACCGAATTGGCTACAAAAGACTTCAGACATCTCTAGGATGAAGTCTCCATAATTAAAATTAAAAGATAAGCAAAAGTCTGGGAGAAACTTTACTACACTGCATAAAGAAGCAAAGGCTCTCATTATAAAGAATTTCTAGGGGACTTCCCTGGTGGTTCAGTGTTTAAGAATCCACCTGCTAATGCAGGGGACACAGGTTCAAGCCCTGGTCTGGGAAGACCCCACATGTCACGGAGCAACTAAGCCTGCGAGCCACAACTACTGATCCAACATGCCACAGCTACTGAAGTCTGCACGCCTAGAGCCCTTGCTCCGCAATAAGAGAAGGCACCACAATGAGAAGCCCGTGCACCACAGCAAAGAGTAGCCCCCACTCTCCCCATCTAGAGATAGCCCACACGCAGCAACAAGGACCCAACACAGCCAAAATAAATAAATTTATTAAAAAAAATAAAATAAAGAATTTCTAGGAATCATAAAGAAAAAGATCCAAAGAGGGATGGCAAAGGATCTGAACAGACAAGTCACAGGAAACTATACAAATGGCCAATGTAGGTAAGACTTGTACTATCTCAGGAATAATCAAAAAAGGCAAATGAGGAATCAATGTGACATTATTTTTGTTTAGGTTCTTGGCAAAACTTCTTTTTTTAATGATGACAAACAGTGATTGAGAGTGTGTGAAAATGGTACTCTAGTGGTATCCAACTGTGGGAATATAAATTGTTTTTTTATCCTTTTAAGAATAATATGGCAACATCTATAAATTTAAAATTCTCATACCCTTTGGCTTGGCAATTCCAATGTAATCTAGCCTGCAAAAGTACTAGCATTATGACCAAAGTTTTAGGATTATTTATAATACTAAAAAAATTGGAAATAGCCTAATTATATATCAATAGAATAATAATAAAATACAGTAAACCATGAAATGTTTTCCAGTATTTCAAAGGATGAGGTGTATGTATAGGTCCTAATAAAGAAAGATCTCTTTGGTATAATAAGTGGAAAAGAAAAATCAGTTCACACAATAATACATATAGTATGATTGAACTTACTATTTTTAAAATTTATATGGTTGCTTGTATGCATATATGCATAAAAAATATTTTACAAAGTCTGGATGGATATAACATAACTGTGACTACTTCTGGGGAAGGGAATAATTTGCCAAAGTGTGAGTTCATGGAAAATTTCATAATTTAATCTGTATAGCACTGCATTATATAATTTTTTTACAATATAAACATATCCTTGGATAATTGAAAAAAATAAACAATATATATTAAATTCTTCCTAATATTGGAGAAAAACTATCAAGTTAAAGAACTCTCAAAGGAAAAACAAAGCTCACCTTGACTATCACTGTTCTGATACTAAGAAACGTTGAACTGCCTTGCTATGGTTATCTTTGACTGAATCCTTAATACTACATTAAAAAAAAATAAAATATAACTATGATTAAATAAAGGGTTTAGAATGGGGCTATTTCAAAATGTAAATTTGGGTACAAGTTAGTTTGCTTGTTCAATTTCCCCCTCTCTCAAAGCCTTAGCTGATAAAAGCTGTTACAATTTTGAGTGTGTGTAACTGATTCTGAGGCAAGATAAAATCATTATCACATAAGAAGGTATTTCCCATTTCATGCTAGCCCCTCAGCTTCGTTGCATCTCTATATAGATCATACTTCTCTAACTGAAGAGAGTGCACTTTATAGACTGGGCTGACGCCTACCATTCTCATCCTTGCTGTGAGATCCATAGCCGCGTTAACGCTGATAAAGCATCTGTGGTCCTTTCCACTTTAGAAACCCCCTGCAATCCTTCCCTAAACTGCTGGGGGTCGTCATTTTTACAACAGGAGACCGCTTGCATCAGTGAAGTTCATTTTAACACTTTGCCCTGTTATCCATGGAAAGGGAAGTTCTACCCAAATCCCAGGAGTGCTTTAAACTTTATTTCCGAGGTTAATTAGACTCACACAAAGTTTGCTACCTTCCCCAAAGGGGGGCATCTCCGAGTAAAAACGCCTTCTAATGGAGAATTCATAGTGTGATAATACAAGACAGAGGTAGCAACGTTTGGAAAGAGAGAGGATGGAGTTTCCATTTTTTATGTGTGTGTGGTGGGGAGAGGGAGAAGAGAGAGAGCGAGGTGGGCAGAAAGAGAGAGGGAGAGAGAGATGGATGTGTCTATGGGAAGGAATGGATGTCGTAGTGGACAGCATTCTTACAAAAAGAAGAAAAAAATATATAAATATATATACACATTTTTTCCTCCTGAATAAAGGAGGTGAAGCCCATCTCTCTCTATTTTGATCCTAATCCCTTCTCTCCCGCTTCGAGTGGCCCGGGAGCACCCTCTCTTTTTAATAAATGGCTGGCAGAGCAAGCTATTCACACTCTCTCCTTTGATCACCTCCGAGCTGTCAGCCCGTGCTGCAGTTTTCCTCCCAGCTCTTGTTCCTGCCTAAAAGTGGAAGTAATACCCCCTGAAAGAAATACCCTAGGTGTCCTGCAGAGCATCAATCTATTTCTTCTTTTTCTTCTTTTTCCCTGAGGCCCACCCTCCCAGCTTGAACAAATCCCCCTCTTCCTCCCTCCTCCCCTCTCTGCAGAACCCCGGTTCTTAGGAGACACCCTACGCTGTGCGGGTGTGACCCCCCCTGGGCCCAGCTGTCTGAGACGCTACCACCCGGCCAGACGGGGGACGCTCCGCCCCGCCCCTCCCCTGACGCCCCTCCCCCTCCCGCGGGGAGCGGCTCCCGCAGGCATCTGTGTTCGCGTGTGCTGCCTTTTGCTTTCTGGAAGGCACGCATTGTTTTCCAATGGATGCGGCCTTTCTCTGACCCCCCAAATTCTTCCCTTTCCCTTCCCCCATCGGGTACTTGGGTTGGCCCGCGGCCTCCCCAGGATCGGCGTTTGGGTCTCAGCATTGGGGAGGCTGCGACCCAGCTCCCACTCAGCTGTGAGCCTTTGCAGAGGCGGTTGCTTCCAGACAGAGCATTGAACACATTTTCCAGCGCGTGTTTCCCGTCTCTTGTTTACAGCTGAGATTATAAGCAGTCTGTGTCCCCTCTTATCATCGTGTCAGGCAGTGATAGATAGTTTGTAAATATTATTCAAAGGAAATAATTTGCAAAGGCAAACGATTACAAGCAGAGTATATGGATCATGAGGTTTGTCCTTAATGTGTTTACCAGAAGGAAGGGAAAGGGGGCTGGGAAGTGGGGAAATGATTGGGTAGGGGGTGGGGGAGCAGGACTCCAAAGGATTCTGATTCTGTGACAGTGACATAACTAATTAAATTTAATGTTTCTTAAAAGCCTTTGCTCTTTTCCTGAAATTGCTCGAAAGTATGCATTATTAAGAAAAAAAAAAAAGATGTAGAAAGGGGAGGACTTAGAATGACTGAATACAACTCATTGTGCTGGCTGAAAAATGTCAAACTGCAGTGGAAAGAAATACAGCATTGCAGGCTGGTGTGCTGAGGCCCTAGCTAGGGAAGCTGGATCTGCTAAGTGGAAAATTCCTGCGGAGGACGTGTTTCCATTTCCAATGGGAAGAAAGAGGGTGTTGTTGGAAGCTGGCAATTCTTTGGAAAATACAGAAAATACAAGGGAGATGACAAAGTGACCTCACTGAACTCTGAGAAATTAAGCAAACAAATCGTTTCAGCCAACATACCACATTCTTATAGTGCCTGTGCCTGAATAACAAGGCTGAACTACACGTTCTATTAGAGGCTGAAATCTCAACTCTCCCTCCCTGGTCCCCCAGGTCTCCTGAGAGGAAAGAAATGATATTTTAGACACTGGCAGGGCTAGAGGAACAGGACTGTAGGAGCGTGTATGTGAGGACACGTGTGCTTAGGGACATGTTGACTTTGCATCCTGAATACTAAAATGACGGTGGCACTTTTGTTTATTAACAGAGGATTTCAATTTAGGTTGCTTTTTTTCTTTTTTTTTTTTCTAATGGAAAGAACTTCAGCTCCTAAGGGGAGTCCACCGAATTTTACTAGCCAGGGCTGGTCTCTGTAAGAAGTTAGAGGGGTTTCTTCAAAGAATAGCTTAGATTATGTCAGGAAAGGCTAATAGTTAAGAGAGCAGAGGTGAGAGGGTGCACATTTCAGAGGCGATGTGAAGGCATCTTCCTATACCTGTCACTAGAATTAAATTTTATGTCATCTAAACATATCCTGGTAGAGGAAAATGGAGGCTAATCAGAAGCCATGATTTTTATTGTTCTGCAAAGCTTCAGTCAGAAAGAAAGGGAAAAAAATGCATTGAAAGTTCTATGCACACACACAATGCAGTCCAAATGATCTTCATTTGCTATGCTGATCCTTTTTCTACCAGACCTACAACATACTGAGAAGCTGAAAAAACTTGTTTTGCTTTTATGGCAGTGGGGTGTGTGTGTGTGTTGGGGTGTGTTGCGTGGCACTTTTAATAAAATCCCTGTCCATAACAGTCTGAGAATTAAGTGACTGTTGAATTGTATTGAAAAATCTTTATGACAACTATTTGCCATTTTTAAGTTATTTTAATTAAAAAACACAGATGACTGAATTTATGTGGTCAGACTCCCACCTGCTAACAAACCCAAAGCATAAGTCAGTATTTCTTGTATCATTCAAGTATCTCCTTGCATTTCAAGTTTACCTGCATATGTAAATTCAATGCTATGATGGAAATTTTCAGGGACATTTATTAAGCTAAGTCAGATTGCCAAGGAAATGCTGATAATTGATTGAGAAAATGGTATATTGTTAGTTATTATATATTAAAATATAGATGCTTTTGTCCTTACAAAGAGCCCACTTAGTCATTAAAAATTCAAAGAGTTCTCTTGAGATATAATGCATAGACTATAACATTCACTCTTTTTAAGTGTTCAATTCAATGGTTCTTAGTATATTTACAGAGTTGTACAACCATTGCTAGAATTTTATTTCAAAAACCCTTAAAAAGAAATGTTGCAATCATTTACAATCACTGTCCATTCCCACTTCTGCCCTAAGTGAATGCTAATCTAGTTTCTGTCTTTCTACATGTGCCATTTGGGGACATTTTATATAAATGGAATTGTACAGTGTGTGTGCATGTGTGTGTGTGTTTAGTTGCTTTCACAGAGCATAATGTTTTTGAGGTTCACCATGTTGTTCCTTTTTATTGACAGATAGTATTTCACTGTACAGTTATAACACACTTTGTTTATCCATCAGTTATTGGACATTTGGGTTGATTCCACTTCTGGGCTACTGTGAATAGTGTTACCATGAACATTCATGTACAAGTCTCTGTGTGTACATATGTTTTCTTTTTGGTAGATACCTAAATGTGGGATTACTGGGTTATCTAGTAAATATATGCTTAACTTTTTAAGGAAGTGCCAAACAGTTGTTTTAAAGTGGCTGTGTCATTTTTCTTTCTTACCAATAATGTTTCAGGGTTTCAATTGATCCACATCTTCACCAAAACTTTTTATTGTCTCTCCTTTTTATTGTAGCCATTCTGATGCATGAGAAATGGAACTTTATCATGATTTTGATTAGTATTTCACAACGACCAAGGAGGTTTACATCTTTACATCTGCTTATTAGCCATTTATGCATCCCTTTGGAAGAAATGTCCATTCAAATCCTTTGTCTATTTTTCAGTTGGGTTATTTGCTTTTTATTATTGACTTGTAAGAGTCCTTTTTATATTCGGGAAAGAGTCCCTTATTAGAAATATGAGTTGACAATATTTCTCCATCTGTGGGTTGTCTTGTCACTTTCTTGATGGTGTCTTTTGAAGCACAAACATTTTTAATTTTGATTAAATTCAATTTATCAAGTGCTTTTCTCTTATCACTTGTGATTTTGTTGTCATATCTAAAGTTCTTATAGAGTTTTAAACTATTTTATTATTTCCTTTTTAGGAAAGAAAGACCTGAGATGGACAACATTTTAGATTCAATCAAAAGAACATAGAAAATGAATTTGAGGTTGCAAGTTTTAAAGACTACCCCTGATTGCTCGACCTTGATAAGCCTCACTATGCATTTCTTTAGTCAATATTAAGTAGAGTCATAGCTGAATTTTTTAGGGTCCAAGACCAAAAGAAACTAGATCCAAATTGAGGGGAAAAAAAACCCTTTTTTAAAAAATTTCAGGAGTCTCGTGTGATGTTGAGACCATCAGGACAGTATGCATCCCTGAACCCCGTTAAGAGTTCTCTATAAACTTTAAGGTTCTGGTGGGGAGGTGCAAAGATCTCGTCTTGCGGACACCAAAGACAAATCTCCGAGGATTATTTTCCCATGGAGTAAGGGAGTTGTCATGGAAGATTCCCATATGGTAAGAGTGAGTGATGTCGAAAACACCCATCAATGGTAGGCAAGCCACAAGTGACCAGAAAACGTTTGCTCACCCTGCTGTAGGACGTGCATCAGCATGGATCAGAGCCTCTGTTAGTGCTCCTACAAGACCATCAAGGTTGCAGAAGCTTTGAAGACTAGAGGAAGGTGAAGTCACAGATTCAAGGAGGCTGGATCTCTGAATCACCACATGGATGACTCTCTACCCCACCTTTATGGGGCTGCAAGATAATAAAAACAGAAGATGGCGGAAGAGTAAGACATGGAGATCACCTTCCTCCCCACAGATACATCAGAAATACATCTACACGTGGAACAACTCCAACAGAACACCTGCTGAATGCTGACAGAAGACCTCAGACCCCCCAAAAGTCAAGAAACTCCCCACGTACCTGGGTAAGACAAAAGAAAAAAGAATAAAAAGAGACAAAAGGATTGGGACGGGACCTGCACCAGTGGGAGGGAGCTGTGAAGGAGGAAAGGTTTCCGCACACTAGGAAGCCCCTTCGCGGGCACAGGCTGCAGGTGGCAGAGGGGGGAAGCTTCGGAGCTGCAGAGAAGAGCGCAGCCACAAGGCTGCGGGGCGCAAAGCGGAGAGATTCCCGTACAGAGGATAGGTGCAGACAGGCACTCACCAGGCCGAGAGGCTTGTCTGCTCGGCCGCCAGGGTGGGCGGGGCTTGGAGCTGAGGCTCGGGTTTCGGGTTTCAGTTGGAGCGCAGGGAGAGGACTGGGGCTGGTGGTGGGAAGAGAGCCTGAAGGGGTTAGTGCACCACAGCTGGTCGGGAGGGAGTCCGGGGAAAAGTCTGGAGCTGCCAAAGAGACAAGAGACTTTTTCTTCCCTCTTTGTTTCCTGGTGCGTGAGGAGAGGGGATTAAGAGCACAGCTTAAAAGAGCTCCAGAGATGGGAGCAAGCCACAGCTAAAAGCACAGACCCCAGAGATGGGTGTGGGATGCTGGGGCTGCTGCTGCCGATGCCAAGAGACCTGTGTTTGAGCACAGGTCACTATCCATGCCCCCTTTCCGGGGAGCCTGTGCAACCTGCCACTGCTGGGGTCCCGGGATCCAGGGACGGCTTCCCTGGGAGAGCGCACGTCACACCTCATGCTGGTGCAAAGTCACGCCGGCCTCTGCTGCTGCAGGCTCGCCCTGCACTCCGTACCCCCCCCCCAGCCTGAGTGAGCCAGAGCCCCCGAAGCAGCTGCTCCTTTAACCCCATCCTGTCTGAGCAAAGAACAGATGCCCTCCGGGGACCTACATGCAGAGGCAGGGCCAAATCCAAAGCTGAGACCCGGGAGCTGTGAGAATAAAGAAGAGTCAGGGAAATCTCTCCCAGCAGCCTCAGAAGCAGCGGATTAAAGCTCCACAATCAACTTGATGTACCCTGCATCTGTGGAATACATGAATAGACAACAAATCATTCCAAATTGAGGAGGTGGACTTTGAGAACAAGATGTATGATTTTTCCCCCCTTTTCCTCTTTTTACAATGAATTATCTCAAATTGAGGAGGTGGACTTTGAGAGCAAGATTTATGATTTTTTCCCCCTTGTTCTCTCTTTGTGAAAGTGTATGTGTATGCTTCTGTGTGAGATTTTGTCTATATAGATTTGCATCCAACATTTGTCCCAGGGTTCTATCTGTTGGTTTTTGTTTGTTTCTTTCTTTCTTTGTTTTCTTTTTAATTTTTATTTTTTTTAATAATTACACTTTTATTTTAATATCACTATTATATTTTATCATACCTTATTCTATTTCACTTTATCTTCTCTTTCTCTTTTTCCTACCTTCCCTCCATCCTCCGTCCCTCCCTCTGCCTCCCTTCTTTCTTTCTTTCTTTCTTTCTTTCTTTCTTTCTTTCTTTCTTTCTTTCTTTCTTTCTTCCTTTTCTTACTTGCTCCCTCCCTCCCTCCCTCCATCCTTTCTCTCTTTCTCTTCTCCCTCCCTCCCTTCTTTCTTTCTTTCTTTTACTAATTCTTTCTTTCTACTTTTTCTCCCTTTTATTCTGAGCCATGTGGATGAAAGGCTCTTGGTGATGCAGCCAGGAGTCAGAGCCATGCCTCTGAGGTGGGAGAGACAACTTCAGGACACGGGTCCACAAGAGACCTCCCAGCTTCACATAATATCAATCGGCGAAAATCTCCCAGAGATCTCCATCTCAACACGAGCACCCAGCTTCACTCAACGACCAGCAAGCTACAGTGCTGGCCACCCTATTCCAAGCAACTAGCAAGACATTAACACAACCCCATGCATTAGCAGAGAGGCTGCCTAAAATCATCATAAGGCCACAGACACCCCAAAACACACCACCAGACATGGACCTGTCCACGAGAAAGACAAGATCGAGCCTCATCCACCAGAACACAGGCACTAGTGCCCTCCATCAGGAAGCCTACGCAACCCACTGAAACCACCTTAGCCACTGGGGACAGACACCAAAAACAATGGGAACTACGAATCTGCAGCCTGAAAAAAGGAGACCCCAAACACAGTAAGATAAGCAAAATGAGAAGACAGAAAAACACACAGCAGGTGAAGGAGCAAGATAAAAACCCACCAGACCTAACAAATGAAGAGGAAATAGGCAGTTTACCTGAAAAAGAATTCAGAATAATGATAGTAAAGATGATCCAAAATCTTGGAAATAGAATAGACAAAAGTCAAGAGACAGTTAACAAGGACCTAGAAGAACTAAAGGTGAATCAAGCAATGATTAAAAACACAATAAATGAAATGAAAAATACTCTAGATGGGATCAATAACAGAATAACTGAGGCAGAACGGATAAATGATGTGGAAGATAAAATAGTGGAAATAACTGCTGCAGAGCAGAATAAAGAAAAAAAAATGAAAAGAACTGAGGACAGTCTCAGAGACCTCTGGAACAACATTAAATACACCAACATTCGAATTATAGGGGTTCCAGAAGAAGAAGAGAAAAAGAAAGGGACTGAGAAAATATTTGAAGAGATTATAGTTGAAAACTTCCCTAATATGGGAAAGGAAATAGTTAATCAAGTCCAGGAGGCACAGAGAGTCCCATACAGAATAAATCCAAGGAGAAATATGCCAAGACACATATTAATCAAACTATCAAAAATTAAACACAAAGAAAACATATTAAAAGCAGCAAGGGAAAAATAACAAATAACACACAAGGGAATCCCCATCAGTTTAACAGCTGATCTCTCACCAGAAACTCTACAAGTCAGAAGGGAGTGGCAGGACATATTCAAAGTGATGAAGGAGAAAAATCTGCAACCAAGATTACTCTACCCAGCAAGGATCTCATTCAGATTTGATGGAGATATTAAAACCTTTACAGACAAGCAAAAGCTGAGAGAGTTCAACATCACCAAACCAGCTTTACAACAAATACTAAAGGAACTTCTCTAGGCAAGAAACACAACAGAAGGAAAATACCTACAATAACGAACCCAAAACAATTAAGGAAATGGGAATAGGAACATACATATCGATAATTACCTTAAATGTAAATGGACTAAATGCTCCCACCAAAAGACACAGATTGGCTGAATGGATACAAAAACAAGACCCTTATATATGCTGTGTACAAGAGACCCACTTCAGACCTAGAGACACATACAGATTGAAAGTAAGGGGATGGAAAAAGATATTCCATGCAAATGGAAATCAAAAGAAAGCTGGAGTAGCAATTCTTATATCAGACAAAATAGACTTTAAAATAAAGACTATTAGAAGAGACAAAGAAGGACACTACCTAATGATCAAGGGATCGATCCAAGAAGAAGATATAACAATTGTAAATATTTATGCACCCAACATAGGAGCACCTCAATACATAAGGCAACTACTAACAGCCGTAAAAGGGGAAATCGACAGTAACACACTCATAGTAGGGGACTTTAACACCCCACTTTCACCAGTGGACAGATCATCCAAAATGAAAATAAATAAGGAAACACAAGCTTTAAAGGATACATTAAACAAGATGGACTTAATTGATATTTATAGGACATTCCATCCAAAAACAACAGAATACACATTTTTCTCAAGTGCTCATGGAACATTCTCCAGGATAGATCATATCTCGGGTCACAAATCAAGCCTTGGTAAATTTAAGAAAATTGAAATTGTATCAAGTGTCTTTTCTGACCACAATGCTCTGAGACTAGTCATCAATTACAGGAAAAGATCTGTAAAAAATACAAACACACGGAGGCTAGACAATACACTACTTAATAATGAAGTGATCACTGAAAAAATCAAAGAGGAAATAAAAAAATACCTAAAACAAATGACAATGGAGACAGGACACTCCAAAACCTATGGGACACAGCAAAAGCAGTTTTAAGGGGGAAGTTTATAGCAATACAATCCCACCTTAAGAAACAGGAAACATCTCGAGTAAACAACCTGACCCTGCACCTAAAGCAATTAGAGAAGGAAGAACAAAAATCCCCCAAAGTTAGCAGAAGGAAAGAAATCATAAAGATCAGATCAGAAGTAAATGAAAAAGAAATGAAATGATAGCAAAGATCAATAAAACTAAAAGCTGGTTCTTTGAGAAGATAAACAAAATTGACAAACCATTAGCCAGAGTCATCAAGAAAAAAAGGGAGAAGACTCAAATCAATAGAATTAGAAATGAAAAAGGAGAAGTAGCAACTGACACTGCAGATAAACAAAAGATCATGAGAGATTACTACAAGAAACTCTATGCCAATAAAATGGACAACCTGGAAGAAATGGACAAATTCTTAGAAATGCACAACCTGCCAAGACTGAATCAGGAAGAAATAGAAAATATGAACAGACCAATCACAAGCACTGAAAGTGAAACTGTGATAAAAAATCTTCCAACAAACAAAAGCCCAGGACCAGATGGCTTCACAGGCAAATTCTGTCAAACATTTAGAGAAGAGATAACGCCTATCCTTCTCAAACTCTTCCAAAATATAGCAGAGGGAGGAACACTCCCAAACTCATTCTATGAGACCACCATCACCTTGATACCAAAACCAGGCAAGGATGTCACAAAGAAAGAAAACTACAGGCCAATATCACTGATGAACATAGATGCAAAAATCCTCAACAAAATACTAGCAAACAGAATCCAACAGCACATTAAAAGGATCATACAGCATGATCAAGTGGGGTTTATTCCAGGAATGCAAGGATTCTTCAATATACGCAAATCAATCAACGTGATACAGCATATTAGCAAACTGAAGGAGAAAAACCATATGATCATCTCAATAGATGCAGAGAAAGCTTTTGACAAAATTCAACACCCATTTATGATAAAAACCCTGCAGAAAGTAGGCATAGAGGGAACTTTCCTCAACATAATAAAGGCCATATATGACAAACCCACAGCCAACATCGTCCTCAATGGTGAAAAACTGAAACCATTTCCACTAAGATCAGGAACAAGACAAGGTTGCCCACTCTCACCACTCTTATTCAACCTAGTTTTGGAAGTTTTAGCCACAGCAATCAGAGAAGAAAAGGAAATAAAAGGAATCCAAATCGGAAAAGAAGAAGTAAAGCTGTCATTGTTTGCAGAGTACATGATACCATACATAGAGAATCCTAAAGATGCTACCAGAAAACTACTAGAGCTAATCAATGAATCTGGTAAAGTAGCAGTATACAAAATTAATGCACAGAAATCTCTGGCATTCCTATATACTAATGATGAAAAATCTGAAAGTGAAATCAAGAAAACACTCCCATTTACCATTGCAACAAAAAGAATAAAATATCTAGGAATAAACGTACCTAAGGAGACAAAAGACCTGTATGCAGAAAATTATAAGACACTGATGAAAGAAATTAAAGATGATACAAATAGATGGAGAGATATACCATGTTCCTGGATTGGAAGAATCAATATTGTGAAAATGACTCTACTACCCAAAGCAATCTACAGACTCCATGCAATCCCTATCAAACTACCACTAGCATTTTTCACCTAACTGGAACAAAAAAATTTCAAAATTTGTTTGGAAAACCAAAAGACTGTGAATAGCCAAAGCAATCTTGAGAATGAAAAACGGAGCTGCAGGAATCAGGCTCCCTGACTTCAGACTATACTACAAAGCTACAGTATCAAGACAGTGTGGTACTGGCACAAAAACAGAAAGAGAGATCAATGGAACAGGATAGAAAGCCCAGAGATAAACCCACACACATATGGTCACCTTATCTTTGATTAAGGTGGCAGGAATGTTCAGTGGAGAAAGGACAGCCTCTTCAATATGTGGTGCTGGGAAAACTGGACAGGGACATGTAAAAGAATGAGATTAGATCACTCCCTAACACCATACACAAAAATAATCTCAAAATGGATTAAAGACCTAAATGTAAGCCCAGAAACTATCAAACTCTTAAAGGAAAACATAGGCAGAACACTCTATGACATAAATCACAGCAAGATCCTTTTGGACCCACGTCCTAGAGAAATGGAAATAAAAACAAAAATAAACAAATGGGACCTAATGAAACTTCAAACTTTTGCACAGCAAAGGAAACCATAAAGAAGACCAAAAGACAACCCTCAGAGTGGGAGAAAATATTTGCAAATGAAGCAACTGACAAAGGATTAATCTCCAAAATTTATAAGCAGTTCATGCAGCTCAATAGCAAAAATACAAACAACCCAATCCAAAAATGGGCAGAAGACCTAAATAGACATTTCTCCAAAGAAGATATACAGACTGCCAACAAACACATGAAAGAATGCTCAACATCATTAATCATTAGAGAAATGCAAATCAAAACTACAATGGGATATCTTCTCATAGCAGTCAGAATGGCCATCATCAAAAAAATCTAGAAACAATAAATGCTGGAGAGGGTGTGGAGAAAAAGGGAGACTCTTGCACTTCTGGTGGGAATGTGAATTGTTACAGCCTCTATGGAGAACAGTATGGAGGTTCCTTAAAAAACTACAAAGAGAACTACCATATGACCCAGCAATCCCACTACTGGGCATATACCCTGAGAAAACCATAATTCAAAAAGAGACATGTACCAAAATGTTCATTGCAGCCCTATTCACAATAACCTGGAGCTGGAAACAACCTAAGTGTCCATCATCAGATGAATGGATAAAGAAGATGTGGCACATATATACAATGGAATATTACTCAGCCATAAAAAAACGAGATTGAGCTCTTTGTAATGAAGTGGATAGTCCTAGAGTCTGTCATACAGAGTGAAGTAAGTCAGAAAGAGAAAGAAAAATACCGTGTGCTAACACATATATATGGAATTTAAGAAAAAAAATATCATGAAGAACCTAAGGGTAAAACAAGAATAAAGACACAGACCTACTTGAGAATGGACTTGAGGATATGGGGAGGGGGAAGGGTACGCTGTGACAAAGCGAGAGAGTGGCATGGACATATCTACACTACCAAATGTAAGGTATATTGATAGTGGGAAGCAGCCACATAGCACAGGGAGATCAGCTCGGTGCTTTGTGACCACCTGGAAGGTTGAGATAGGGAGGCTGGGAGGGAGGGAGACGCATGAGGGAAGTGATATGGGAACAGATGTATATGTATGACTGATTCACTTTGTTATAAAGCAGAAATTAATAAAAATATATATATATTTCAAGATTATAAAAAAAAAGTTCAGAAATGCACCGATTTTTACTCTTCCCTTTACTTCTCTGTATTTGCAAGTGGACTTCTTGGATTTAATAGGAACAGAGAAGTAAATTTTAAGCCACTCTTTAATACCTTCTTAAATGTAAAATTGGATATTTGTAATTTATTAGACTGACAAATGTAGTTTATTTTAAATTTAATATTATTCTTATTTTCATTTCACATTTGCAAATTAGAACGAAAAATGTCTTTTTATGTATTTTAAATGTACTCTTCAGAGACTTCACTGGTGGTCCAGTGGTTAGGACCCCATGCTTCCACTGCAAGGGGCACGGTTCGATTCTTGGATCCCTGGTTTGGGAACTAAGATCCTGCATGCCACATGGCGAGGCAAAAAGAAAGAAATTCACTCTTCAGTGTTGTTCCAGACAAATCCTCTACAGAAGAAAATGGACCTAACATATTATTTACCCAATATGTATTATTTCAGTAACTTGCTACATGCTTATCACTGTATCAAAATAGATAACTGCAATAGTCCTGATGATTTATCCTTTAAAACATCTTACAAAGTCAAGTATAAGAGGTTTGGATTTGAGAACAAAACCACTGATCCACCTTTATAATCTGAAGATTCCTATTGATAGGGCCTCTCTGAGTTCCAGAAGGCCTGAGTCATTTCCAGTTTTTGAGGTTCCAAGTATATTTTAAAAGTGACAGAGTTGTGAAATTGTAGTATATCTAAAGTATACATTAATACTTTTTAACATGTATAGTGCAATATGCATATTCACTCATAGGATAAATTTCAGGATTATAAAAACTATCAATTTATGGTGTGCCATATTTATGGTGTGCCACGTTTAGTGTATTTTAGCTTTAGAGACAAAAGTTTAAAGGTGATGAACATCTTTCAATCTGGTTCCTGTATGACTGGGACTATGTACAATTTGATTTGAAGATGACATCAATAATCTAAATTTGAAGTCATTTATCACCTGCTTGACCCGTGAAAGTATGCTGTGTCAGAAGACTGTCCTTATCTTTTCCATCAAATACTGCTGCTTGTGTGGGTGCCCATGTTCTGATATGACTCTGTTGGAGAGGCTGACCTTTCCTCCACCTGGAATGAGCACTAAAACACTGACAGTAGAAGATATCACACACCAGAATCAATGTCAACTGTAGTATTCAATGGAGATGTTATTGCTATAATACTAACCTGATGCATTTTTATTTCTCCTTTAAATCACTGAACACCTATATCCTTCTGCTTCCCAGAGAGACTCTTGTGGATTATCACCTGAAAGTCTGAAAGGGTGGGTAAGAGACTTAGCAGGAAAATGGGTTCACGGGGCAGGTTTGGATGAAAGATGAGGTCAGAGAGAGCTAACTAGACCATGAAGTTTACTTAAGGAAGTTCCTTACAGGAAGAACAACAGAGGGAAGGTCATTCTTTCCAGCCCCTGGGGATTGGGAGAAAGAAGGAAAACGATGAAAGAAGCAGAAGGGTATCCCACTCCACCCCTGGCCCACCCGCTGCTTGATAAGTACAAATCCAAAGAAGATAGTGACTTTAGTAAAAGCCAGACAAGTTGGGAGCAGGTTTGTGGGGGGATTCTAAGGTCATTATGGTTTTTCTTCTTTCCATGGTTTGAACTCTGGAAGGAAATTATCTTGAGAGCTGCCCCATAACTATTTGGGACACTGCTTTATTAAAGTAACCCTGTCAGGGCAGCATGGTTAGAAGAAGGAGGCCTTGATGTTTAGCAACCTCTAGCTGCTGTCAGTTCCTGTTTGGAATGTATGGGGGTTCCCAAATAGCTCAAAGACTGACCAGGTTGCCTGCTAGCATCTTCCACCATAGTCTGGAGTAAATGGACAGCAGCTGCATAGTGGATACCTGGGCTTAGGTAGATAAAGCCATTAGTGCTTCCAGAAACAAAATGACAAAAATCACATTGCAAGTTGAAAAAGAAAGAAAAAAAATACACACATACACAACTTATTTTTTTTTTTTTTTGCTAAAGGTAGAGGGAGAAGGAGAATCTAGATTGATTCTGAACAATGACAGTGGAAGCTTAGTATCTTAAAAGCCAGTTTAAATGATTGAATTTTACTATAAATTCCAGATGGGGAATGTATTAAGTCATGGTTAGATCAGAGAAACAAAACTAGCAGGTTTTATGTACATTAAGGGATATATTGCAGAGAAATGGCTTATACAATTGCAAGGGCTGCCTAAGCAAGTCTAAAATCTGTAGGACAGGCCGTCAAAAAGGATGGGCTGGAAATCTCAGGCATGGGCTGAAGCTCCAGTCCATAGGCAGAGTTTCTTCCTTTTCAGAGAAGCCTCTGCTCTGCTTAAAGTCCTTTTAAGTGTTTGGATCATGCCCACCAGATAGTGTAGGATGATCTTCCTTACTTAAGTTAACTGATTATGGACCTTAATCACCTCTACAAAATAATTTCACAGCAACACCTAGATTAGTGTTTGATTGAATAACTGGGCATTTTACCCTAACCAAACACATAGAAACTACCATCCCTGGGAACTAGGTTCATTCTTCCACCAGGTCTTTATCTCTCAGTGGGCTGCCAACAGGAAGACTAGATAAATTTCATGAAGAAGTCACTCCTTCTTTTCACAATTGAATTGTCCCATGAGTATATTTGTAAATGCAATTCTGCATGAGAAAGTCAGAGAGATGTTTAAACATGGTCTGTAGGATCAAGGAGGTGATCATCCCAGTATTTTCCAGCTGGGACAGAACCAAAGTATAAAGGCAGGATCTGCTCTGCTAATGAGTTATAAAAGAACTACCTTTATTTCAGATTTTTGGCCTCCAGAACTGTGAGAGGATAAATTTCTCTTGTTTTAAGCCACGAGGTTTGTTGTGATTTATTACGGCAGCCCTAGGAAACTAATAGAAGCGTACTGTAAATTTTGCTTTATTTAAACAACTTGAAGGGCGTATTGGAACTATTGCTACCTCAAGACATCCTTTAGGCTTTTTTTTTCCAGAGAATTATTTTTCCTTCTTCTCCCTAAATAAGGAAACAGACATAACTAAAAAGTGCTCATAAGGAGAGTTTAAAAAATATCACACTTCAAGTAGTCTCTAGGATTTCCACTTTGCTGTATTCAGATGGCTTTTAAAATTTTCTCTGATCACTGAGAAAGCACATTCTTCATCTCAGTAATTAGTCCCACCCAGCATGAGCCAAGGAAGCCATCCACGTGAAGTCTGCTTTTTGCCCTCTCTCTCCAAGACCATGTTTCAGCAAAACACAACATACTTCCAACATGCCTGTCTTTCCATCTTTATAGCTAGCATCCCTGCTCTCCCTGCTTTAGTTATTTCTTCCCCAATATGTCACTCTGTGTATAAAAGCCAGGATAATATTTTTTTTAATTTCAGTCAGATCTTGGTATTCCACCTCTCTGCCCCCAGCTTAAAAAATCATCAAAGGGGGCTTCTCTGGTGGCGCAGTGGTTGAGAGTCTGCCTGCCGATGCAGGGGACACGGGTTCGTGCCCCAGTCCGGGAAGATCCCACATGCCGCAGAGCAGCTGAGTCCGTGAGCCATGGCCGCTGAGCCTGCGCATCCAGAGCCTGTGCTCCACAACGGGAGAAGCCACGACAGTGAGAGGCCCGCGTACCGCAAAAAAAATCATCAAAGGTTTTTCATTGCAACTAGAATAATATCAAATTCCCTGACCACGCCCAGTATGGTGTGAGCCCTGCCAACATAGTCAATATCAACTCATACCTTCTCACCCTTGCTCACTGTGTCCCAACGACTCTGGCCTAACTCCTCTTTGTGAAATGTAGGAAGGATTTGCTGACCTCTGGGCCTTTGCATTGGCTGTTTTCTCTTCCAGAAAATTCTTCCCTTGGAGTTTTATCTGGCTGGAACTTTCTTGGCATTCAAGTCTCCCTTCAGATGTCACATTTTCAGAGAAGCTTTCCCTAACCCTTCCCAAGTTGCAAACTCTTATATTAACCCTATTATTTTTGTCATTGCACTTATCACAAATTATACATACCTGGTTATTTACTCACTTAGTTATTGTCTGTCTAAATTCATCAGAAGGTAAGCTTGAGAAGCAAAACTTTGCCACTTATATGTATTTTTCTATCCTCCACACTTAGAACAATGCCTGGCACATAGTTGATATCCAATAAATACTTAATAAATATTTGTTAAAAGGGTGAATATGTAAATATTAAAACAAAGTGATGTGCTATATTTATATAAGCCATGGACTACATAGAGCTTCATATATAGGCTATATATTAAGATCTGTTAACTTGCATCATTCTGACTTTTAATACCTCCATTATCTTCTACCTACAACTCTCTTGACAATCTACAAAACGTAATAAATTTAGTAATGTTTAATGATATGCCCAATCTTACCAACTCTAAGACCATTCCTCAGCTGAGGAATCAAAAGCTGTAAGAATAGTACCATTTTTCCCTGTGCCTTATAATTAATCTGCCATTTGTTCACATTTGAATTATTCTCTAATAGCCTAAGGCAGCAACTCCTATCTGGGCATGGCTGACACCATGTCCATAGTGTGGGAGTAATTTACAATAGGATTTGCTTGTTTGGGATGCCCAAGGTAACATAAATAGGAATTAAGTTTCCAGTTAATTTGAGTTGTTTGGGTTGAGAAGAAAGCAGCTAGCTATGAGAACAAAACACAGAGAGTAAAACTTTTGTTCTGTGGAAAGACCCCAACTTGAAAATATTTCTAAGAATGCTTCCTTCAGGTATATAATACAACAGAGTCCCTTGTAAGACATGTTGACTAAGTTTCTGGTTGGCATAACTTATGGTATAAAAATGTCTGATTATTTTTAAAAAGGGCTATATTTAGAGGCACTGCATGCAATGACTCAAAACATAGACCACCATAACTTCCCAAATTTGTCTTCATATTTTAGACTACCAACATAGTACTGGATCTGTGTCCAGAAGGGTTCTGTTCTCTTCTATTTTTTTTTGTTTGTTTTGTTTTGTTTTGGGCTGTGCCTCACGGCATGTGAGATCTAAGTTCCCTGACCAGGGATCAAACCTGTGCCCCTGCAGTGGAAGCAGAGAGTCCTAACCACTGGACCACCAGGGAATTCCCTGCTCTCTTCTATTAGATATTAAAATGTATACAATTCACTAGAAGGCTGAACTGTTTTTATATGACATTTAAAACAGGAAACAATTGTATGAATTCATATTAAAGTTCTTAAGAGCCTCAATAGTGTTAGAAGTTTATTTATTTGGACAAAACAACTAAAATTTCAGTGTAATAACAAATGCCAAACTGTTTTGTAAATAAAATTAGATCATATTTTACATGACACACAAAGCAATGGATGTGATTATAGCATAGGTCAAAGTATGACTGTGACCCTGGCATACATAACAACATATTAAGATTCTTCTTTGATGGATGGATAAGTACTTCCCTCAATGTGTGATACCAGGAACTGCTTTTCTAGGTGAATTCAATTGTAAAATTATTTTTATTACATATGTTCTCCTCTATGACATAATCAATTCTTCTCACAACTTTTACAGATGTTTTCATTGAACTAAGGTAAAACAATCATAGGCTTTGTGCTAGAATGTTAATTACAGTTTTCCTTTACAGTTTTTCTTTACGGCTCCTGGAGATCATGCCTCAAGTTGTTTATGAAAAATCCCATCCTGGCCAAAGGGAAATTTGGTGTCATTGTGTAGATGAGACTTCTACAAATAAAACAAAATCCTTAATCGCATATATCAGACTCCAAATCCTCATTAAGAACCTTTGGGGTGGGGTGAAACATGGGGAAAGGTCTTCTCTGGTTCCTGTGAAAAGTTCCCAAAAGCTTAAGACGAAATCCTCACTCCTCAGAGTTGATGTCAGCTTCAATCTCTCCACCAAAGTACTTTGGGAAAATTATAGCTACCATTAAAAAACAAAAAACAAAACTTGGCATTTGGGAAAATGAGAAGAAATAAATCCCATTATTCTTTATATAAGTTTAAAACCATCTGTGTAGCAAAGACTCAGCTGCTTTTATGTTTTGCCCCTGCATTTGAAGGTGGCAAGAAGCCATCAGAATCCTTCAGTACAATATCATACCTGCAGCGCACCGCCACTCCAGTCTGTGAGTCCTGAGGTGGAGACTTCCTAGACATATGACTGGTGGTGAATTAAATGCACCAAAGTTTTCTTCACAGCAAAAGTCTGCTTTAGTGAAAATACTTCACTTTCCAGCATTTGATTTTATGTGCTGTAACTAACAGAAATGATAGTAAATCTCTCCAGATTGAATCTGATTATGAAGGACTAGAGGGAAGAAGAATTAAAGCTACTTTATCATGAATTTAGATTCTAATGTAAATAAGTATAATTATCAGCAGTGTCTTAAATTGTAAGGAAATTTCTATTTCACCAGTAAGAGGATTTGTCAAAGTGAAAAACACTTGTAGTGTTATTAATGTGTTAAAATTATTTTAAATGTATGTATATTATAGATATATGTTATATTTGTATTTTATATAATTTACATATAATATATAAAATATATTAATATATATCTTCTATTTTATATAAGATATTATATAACTCATATATATGTATAAATAGATAGATATAAGAGCTTGGTATATTTCATGATTTAGTGCTTGCTTGAAATTTTGATTAAAAGTGGTTTGGTTATTTATAACAACAACAAAAAAAAGAGAATGACACTACATGTCTGTGTTTGAAAGTAAAAATTATATAAATTAAATGCTTTAAAACCAATACTGGCATCCTTGTATTATTGTAGTTTGCTTTTTGTGCTTCACAGATACTGCATTTTTTACAAATTGAAGGTTTGGGACAACCTGCATCAAGTAAGACTACTGGTATCATTTTTTCAATAGCATTTGCTCACTTTGTGTTTCTGTGTCACATTTTGGTAATTCTCCCAGTATTTAAAACTTTTTCATTATTATTATATTTATTACAGTGATCTGTGATCAGCGATCTTTGATGTTACTACCAAGATTTGCTGAACGCTCAGATGGTGGTTATCATATTTTAGCAATAAACTATTTTTTAATTAATGTATGTACATTTTTTAGATATAATGCTATTGCACACAATAGACTACAGTGTAGTATAAACATAAATTTTACATGTACTGGGCAACCAAAAAATTCATGTGACTCACTTTATTGTAAAATTTGCTTCACTGTGGTGGTTTGGAACAGAATTTGTGATATCTCCAAGGTATGCCTGTCCTTTTTTTTTTTTTTTTAGAATTTTGTATTCTAGAGAAAAGTTTAACTTTGGGATACAGGTTTCCCTTGCTATCTGAAAGTAGAGTGGTGCTATGGAAGATTTCATAAACAAAAATGGCTTAAATCAAGCAATTATGGATGCTGAATGTTATTTTCGCTTTTTGCCTTTTTTTGTAAAAGTGAAATTCCTCTTTAGATTTCTTTCAGGTAGCAAAAACAGATACTAATGTAAGTCTTCCATAAAAATGAAGTGGCATAAAGCAAACTTTCAAAAAGTGGGGTACACCTGTAGTAAGAAAAAGTCACAGGCTAAGGAATCTTTAAGGAGTATAGAACTAGGGAAAAGAAAGGTTCCTAAAATACAGCTTAATAACAAAGGCCCAGGGAGAAAATGATCTCTTTTTCAGTAAAAGATTTATTTTTCAATCTAAGTATCTAGATATAACAAGTTTGGGAATTTTGTGATAAATTCTTCTTAAATTTCAAAAAGTGATTAAAAATTATGACTGAAAATTATTGCTAAATTTAAGTATATAAGTTTCTCTTTAATGGATTTAGTAAAGTCAAATTTCCTAGACATTAAATAATAAGAGGCAAAAATCATATATATGACCCAATTATCTCTTAATTCATTGTAGTTAAAGGAAATATTGGTGAAATTAAACCATTTTAGAGAATTTTGAAACTAAACCTTCTAAGCTTTATCTATAAACTTCAGGTAGAGCAGAATCCCCACCTCTCACCTTTTTATTACCAGCAATTGAAAGACTTCCAAAAACTTAGATCTTGGTGCTGTGAGAATGCCTGTGCTCTCAAATTAAAAGTCAACTGAAATCAAACTCACCCATTAGATGAGAGAGTATGAATGTCTGTAGAACAGCATGATTTGAGTGCAAGCTCTGGTAGAATGCACTTGTAACTGACACTACAGTTGCTCTGCCTCTTTACTTTTAGCCTCTTTTAATCTCAGCTGTAGCTGGCCGAGACTTTGGCTACCAATTCAGACACTTGTGCTCACAGCGTCTCACAGCAGTATCATTTTGGTTTTCTGCCCAGGAGCTTCTTGGAAGCTGCAAAAGCCCATTGGCCCTCTGCAGAACCTGCAGCCTGGGAATGCAGAGGAGAAAATAACCTTAGGACAGCTCACCCTCAATCAAGGGAGCCTGACAGGTGGTGGAGAAAGTCTCTTGCTTCTCATTTTTCTGCAGACAATTCTTACAAGCTTCCCTGGAGAAGAATTAAATCATTTTGCCCACAACAGTGACCTCTAGAGCACACCCTTACATTGGCTTCCTCCTTCTCTCATTTACCCTGTTTCCTCACTTCATTTTTCTAAGATCAGCTCCCAAATGAACTATCTTCATCCAAGTTCTAGTTTCAGGGTTTGCTTTCTGGGGAACCCAAACCAAGAGACATAACTCTTCATTGCATCTCAGTTCAGTGATTTCATAAAAGTGGGAAAAGGACAGATGTGATGGCTCTTAGCTTTTGGCTTGAGGCCAATTTGTCTCACTTCAATCTGCATGAAAATTGTTTTAGGAAAAGGCAAAAGGATATTTCAAAAACCTCCAAAATTTCTTGTTTATCTCCTTAACATTGATTATTTTAGTGTGTTCATCATTATTTGCACTCAGTGTACAGATTTTGCATCTTGTTTCATTGCTTAGTTACATCTGGTTCAAACAATGTAATGTATTTATGTCAAAGAATGTTCTTCCTATGTTTTCCTCTAAGAGTTTTATAGTGTCCAGTCTTATAGTCTTATATTTAGGTCTTTAATCCATTTTGAGTTTACTTTTGTGTATGGTGTTAGGGAGTGTTCTAATTTTATTCTTTTACATGTAGCTGTCCAGTTTTCCCAGCACCACTTATTGAAGAGGCTGTCTTTTCTCCATTCTATATTCTTGCCTCCTTTAATCAAAGATAAGTTGACCATATGTGCATGGGTTTACCTCTGGGCTTTCTATCCTGTTCCATTGATCTATATTTCTGTTTTTTGTGCCAGTACCATACTGCCTTGATTACTATAGCTTTGTAGTATAGTTTGAAGTCAGGGAGCCTGATTCCTTCAGCTCTGTTTTTCTTTCTAAGATTCCTTTGGCTATTTGGTATCTTTTGTGTTTCCATACAAATTGTAAAATTTTTTGTTCTAATTCTGTGAAAAAAAGCCATTGGTAATTTGATAGAGGTTACATTGAATCTGTGGATTGCTTTGGATAGTATAGTCATTTTCACAATATTCATTCTTCCAATCCAAGAAAATGGTATGTCTCTCCATCTGTTTGTGTCATCTTTGATTTCTTTCATCATTGTCTTACAGGTTTCTGAGGACAGGTCTTTTGCTTCCTTAGGTAGGTTTGCTCCTAGGTATTTTATTCCTTTTGTTGCAATAGTAAATGGGATTGTTTCTTTAATTTCTCTTTCTGATCTTTCATTGTTAGTGTATAGGAATGCAAGAGGATTCTGTGCATTAATTTTGTAGTTAACTTTACCTGCAACTTTACCAAATTCATTGATTAGCTCTAGTTTTCTGGTGGTATCTTTAGGATTTTCTATGTGTAGTATCATGTTGTATGCAAACAATGACAGTTTTACTTCTTCTTTTCCAATTTGTATTCCTTTTTTTTCTTCTTCTTCTTGATTGCCGTGGCTAGAACTTCCAAAACTATGTTGAATAATAGTGGTGAGAATGGATATCCTTGTCTTCTTCCTGATCTTAGAGGAAATGCTTTCAGTTTTTCAGCATTTAGAATGATGTTTGTTGTGGGTTTGCTGTGTATGGCCTTTATTATGTTGAGGTAGGTTCCCTCTATGCCCACTTTCTGGAGAGTTTTTATCACAAGGGATTAATTTCCAAAGTATACAAACAGCTCATGGAGCTCAATATCAAAAAAGCAAACAACCCAATCAAAAAATGGGTAGAAAATCTAAATAGACAATTCTCAAAAGAAGACATACAGATGGCCAAGAAGCACATGAAAAGAAGCTCAACATCACTAATTATTAGGGAAATGCAGATCAAACTAAAATGAGGTATCACCTCACACCAGTCAGAATGACCATCATCAAAAAATCTACAAACAATAAATGTTGGAGAGGGTGTGGAGAAAAGGGAACCCTCTGGCACTGTTGGTGGGAATGTAAATTGATAGAGTCACTATGGAAAACAGTATGGAGTTCCTTAAAAAACTAAAACTAAAACTACCATATGATCCAGCAACCCCACTACAGGGCAAATACCCAGAGAAAACCATAACTCAAAGAGACTCATGCACCCCAATGTTCATTGCAGCACTATTTATAATAGCCGGGACATGGAAACAACATAAATGTCCATCAACAGATGAATGGATAAAGAAGATGTGGCACATATATACAATGGAATATTACTCAACCATAAAAAGGAATGAAATTGGTTCATTTGTAGAGACATGGATAAACCTAGAGTCAGTCACACAGAGTGAAGTAAGTCAGAAAGAGAAAAACAAATATCATATATTAATGCATATATGTGGAATCTAGAAAAATGGTACAGATGAACCTATTTGCAGAACAGGAATAGAGAGGCAGAAGTAGAGAACAGACGTGTGGACATGGCTGGGGGGAAGTGGGTTGGGATGAACGGGGAGATTGGGATTGAGATATATACACTACCATGTGTAAAACAGATAACTAGTGGGAACCTGCTGTATAGTGCAGGGAGCTCAGCTTGGTGCTCTGTGGTGACCTAGATGGGTGGGATGTGGGAGTGGGATGGAGGACCAAGAGGGAGGGGATCTAGGTATACATATAGCTGATTCACTTTGTTGTAGAGCAGAAACTCACACAACATTGTAAGGTAAATATATCCCAATTAAAAAAAAAAAGAAAACACATTGCAGTGTGGAGGAAATATAATTAGAATCATGTGCTGCCCACTATCACAGTGTACTGTATACAAACTTACGTACTGAGTTCATTGTGTTAAATAATAGGAAAGTTGACACTTAAGTAGGTATCTTCAGTGCATAGTTTGTATATGTGTTTGAGTGTTTAGTGAAATTCATCAGAGATTCTAGGTGGGCTAAGAACAAATCATTATTTTTCCAATTAAAAATAATGGGGGGCCCGCGAGCCATGGCCGCGGAGCCTGTGTGTCCGGAGCCTGTGCTCCGCAACGGGAGAGGCCACAGCAGTGAGAGGCCCGCGTACAGCAAAAAAAAAAAAAAAAAAAAAAAAAAAAAAAAAAAATAAAAATAATGGAAAACAAGCTGTAGCTCTCTGAAAAGTTCCTATCCAACACATGTTAGGAACAGATTAGATATGAAAAAAAGAGATTCTCATAGTGCTTACTACTTCTTATTACTGGAGATTACCAATGTTTACCCAAAACAAACTAGTAACAATATTTCACCCACAGTGATTTAGATAAATACACAACAAATACCTGGTTAAATTCAACACTTTTGTGTTTCTTCAGCAATTTTTATCAGACCTTGAATAAAGAAAAATATAGCAAATGATAAACCAAACTTATTAGATAGAAATTAAATGACAGAAAAAGTAATTGTGCAGTTATATATTTAAAATGTATCCTACACATTGTAGCATATATACATTAATATGTAATTATAGAATAAATGATATTAAAATACAATAGGATAAAATTTATAATTATAGTTATAAATATAAAATTACATATTAGCATACTTCTTTTTCGGAATAGAGAGGGTTATGCATTATTTTTAATTACTATCTTTGCAAATATTTAATAATGATAGAAGTATGTGTGTGATATCACTTGGTAATTTATTTTGGTATCCAAATAAAAATACAAGTATTCACCTGCCTGTTTATATTTGTATAATTTTAAATGTGTTGAATATATATATTAAAGAGAACTATCATACACATATACATATGCATGCTAGTATGCGTTCTGAGAGAGGCAGAAAGAACAAAGTGAGAGAGAGAGAGAGTTTTGTCCCTATAAATTTTGAATGAAATTGATTCAAGTTTCCTTTGGCTTCATGTCATTTGAGTAAACATTTTGAGAGGATGTATTAACTATTTTGTAGAATTTAACTGTGAAAATATTTTAAAAGTCAAGTTCAATCAAATTACTACTTTGGGGTATTATTTGCAGATTGTTCATGATTTCATTTTACTTGGATATCTAAAATTTCCCCCCAAAATGCAATGACCATGAAAATTGTTTACAGTCACTTAAAGCAAAGGAAATTACAGAACGTTAAGTCCCTCCCATCTCCCCGCCCCTTAAAAAACCTCTTAAAACAGCATGATTTGATCTATCACATACATTCAGTCTTCTAATGGTCTCCACATTTCAAATTCATTTATTATTAATTTTTGATAAAATATTCAGATGGTCTGCTAATGTGCATGCTGGAGAAAAATAATGTATAATTGAGCATTTTTTTAAAATTAAAGTAACTTAAAAAAAATAAAACCATAGCTCTATTTGAATTTGAATTGCCCTTAACCTCTTCAGGAGGAAGACATAAAACTGAGCTCAGCCAGAGCATAGTGAGCTTGTGAGCCAGCACCTTTGGCAGCCATGGGATTCCTGCCCTGCAGGAAGCCCTACCACAGAGCAGCTATGGCAAGAATTAAGAGGACATCAAAACCTCAAACAAGCTACACTCCAGTGGGTTTGGGGAGAAACAAGACACTTAAACATTCCTGGTATGGTTTCCTTGGAAACATCCATAACAACAACTGTGTAATACTATGGGTTTCTGTTTTCTTAACCCTTCAGGGCATCAATTGAATGAAAACTTCCTTGAGGAAATATTTCAAGTGACTAGGTGGACTGGAATAAATTAATCTCAATAATGTGTGGCCTTCTGACCCCTTCCCATAGCCCAAGGTGTGGGGGCCAGCGTAAGGGGGGCAGTAAAGCAGGGAGAGGGAGGAATGTACACATTCCAACTTGACTTTCATGAGAGTTTACTTCATAAAAGAATTGCATTGGCACTGTTTAGAGGTGACTTGTGTGGAAAAATAACAAACACAACAAGCAAATAAAAAGTTACCTACCTGTGGAAGTCCCCATCAAATATATTTAGTAAAGGGGAAAATCCCAAACCCAAAGGGATGTATAATCACATTATCTAAAATGACAGAAAACAGCTAACAGGTCTTGAATCATGTGGATTCAAAATGAAATAAAGGTTTATGAAAGTTTTATTGGGCCAACTTTATCTAACTTATAACTCAAAGGAAATAATTCAGAGCAATCATCTCATTCAATTCGCTGAGAAAATTATGCACTTAGGAAAGGTAGGGATGGGAAAAATGTATAAGGTTTTGCAGTCTTTAAACTTTTACTATAAGAAACACGATTCCTAAGAGGTTTAATTATTTGGTATGTACTAAACAAAATAATTAGGTTATGATAACTACTAATGACTGTAATAACTATAAGAATAATAATAGTAAGAAAACAAGGAAGAAATAGAAGAAACAGAATGTCTTCTACTAATTTAAGATATTTAAAAATATCAGTGATATACCATCTGTGAGAATTTTTCTTAATTGGAATTATTCATTAAAAATGTGATCAGATCTATAAACACAGATTATGTTTTTCTTAAATTATTACCAAACAGGAATACTGTGGAGCTGGAGTAAATTAAAAAACATACTACTCAAAAATATTCTTGTTAATTCCTTCATCTAAGACTAATATCTTTATCAATCATTATATAATCTATTTAGTTAAATATCTTTTTAATTCATAAATTTAATTTTAAAAGCCTTCTCTATATTGAATAGCTGATATTGATGATCAACAGAGTCAAGGAATCCTATAAAATAGAATCTTGATTTCAGGAAGTTTTGAGGTAACTGAGCTCAAATTATTTGAGTTTAAAATACATGATTTATAAATAATTATTTGGGAGTAGTTACAAAGTCATAACACTTGTGATTTCCATGAGATTAGACTGCTAATAATATTATTAATAATAATTAATAATTCTTAATAACAGTAAATTTTTCTATATCTCTAAACTACTCAAAAAGGAACTTACATTTTCAATGAAACATTTTTAGATTATTAAAAAAATATTTACATGATAAATGATCTATGTTATCAAAACACACAAATATTGTACTATTTTAACTATGAATGCACCACAAATTGAAATATATAGACACTATATAAACTATCCTCCTCTACTTCCTGTTTTATGCCTCTAGGCCCAGTCAGGCTTGTGACCACAAGGAATGTGGCCTTTGTTCAGACATAAAAGATGGTAGCCAGTGGCTCCTCCATCTTATCCATTCAGACAAGTAGACCTCATTTCGGCATCCAGTGAGGTCCCAAATGTTTTCATTAATGTCATGCTCAGGCTGCTGAATTAGTAAGAATGCTGTCTTAGAGAAAGGCAAATAAGAGGGGAACACTTTTGGAGAGAGAAGTTGTCTACATTTTGCCCAAAAGCTACTAGTTCATGAAATGTAAGTAATTTATCACTTATTTGACAAATGTAACAAGTTTATTGACTCACTTACAGGTAAAAATGGGTAAATCATCCAGTTACTGAACATTTCTTATAATTTCTGATAAAGGATCTGATAAGGTCTAAGAAAGTACCATGGTTTCCATTTAACACCTGTTTCTTACCAAAGGGACTTCAAGTTCTTCCTAGTATATCTGCCTTTTTCCTTCCTACTTGACATGAGAATTAAGATACTGGAACAGAGTGAACAAGTAAGACATGAAACATAGAATTCTTTGCCCACTTAGGATACAGTACAATTTCATGGCAGTTCACTCTTTGAAACCCTTTAATGAATTCTCACTGTACGAAGGAGAGAGATTTCCAGGCAGTTGTCCAAGTGTTACACTCTATAGGCCAAAAAACATTTTGAAAGGGAAAGAACAAGTAAGAAGGAATAATGAATGACATTGATAAAATAATGTTTTTCATGAAAATTAAGTTTGATCAGGAAGGTAACAGCATGCTCTTCTAGAAATCATGGAGATATCTATATTACAATTGGCTACAGAAAATCTAGATTAGAGAAGACACAAGTTTTTCTTCTGGATCTGCCAAGGAGATATATTCCCTAGGAAACATCTGAATATGTGACAAGATCTTCAAATAATGCAAATGTGTTGTTTTATCCAAATGATAAGCAATGTGTCAGAGTCCAGGAGAAGGAGATGGGAAAACATAGCAAAAGAAATAAGGCTGAGGATCCAACACTTAACTTTAAGCAGGTCTAACCCATCAACAAATAAGAAGCCCTACATAAATTACAGCTCCCACGGGAAACAATTTAACATCTACTTATGCTTGTTTGTTGTTATCCTCTTTTAAAATTTTTATTGTCCTCTTTATCACTACCCATGAATACATACTCATTAAAGATCCTAAAGATCATGTCCATTCTCTAGTTCAGATCTGCCTGATTCCAGACAGAATCTGAGCATCCTGCTTTAAAAATAAATTTATTTATTTATTTATTTCGATTATTTATTTATTTATTTTGGCTGCTCCAAATCTTAGTTGCGTTATGCGGGATATTTAGTTGCAGCATGAGGACTCTTAGTTGCAGCATGCAAACTCTTAGTTGTGGCATGCATGCGGGATCTAATTCCCCAATCAGGGATCAAACCAGCCCCCCCCCCCCCCGCATTGGGAGCATGGAGTCCTACCCATTGGACCAGCAGGGAAGTCCCTGAGCATCCTGCTTTTGGATCCATCAACTCCTTCCATATCTGGCCAGGACAGTAGTACCTTTATCCCAACACAGTCATCAGGAAGCCCATACCCCAGCACCTATCCACATAGTCTCTGTCACAGAATTCTAGCCTTTAAACATGACGGCTCACACAGAGGACAGGGAACCCATGATGCACATCAGTTCATAAAGAAATCTGAAACACATAGAGGAGAAATGGAATATGATGGTGAAAATATATGGTAGAAGGTGGGCCAATCTCAGGCAGAGCTCAGTAGATAGAGGAGATAATAATCAATGATTAAGGATATTATTGTTTCCAAGAGAAGTAAAAACATAGACTAACAATCCTAAACCTAGAGCTATAAGAATAGGAGCAAAGCAGGGGGTGTTAAAGTGAGTGGAAGAGAGACAGTATCAAAAGTACAGCAGCAGAAGAGAGTTCTATAAAAAAAAAAAAAGCCCTCAGAATGCAATTCCTACAAGAGAGGATAAAAAACAAAGGAGAGAGAGGAAAAAAGGGAACAGAAATGAATGTGTAAACTGCCATTAGACAAAAAACTAGAACTCACTGAATAGTCTGAGCAGTGTCAGGCTTCACTTAGTATTAGTTATATAATTCTCCCACTAACAGGGCCTCTCCCCAGAGAGAAGGCCATCATCAATGTCTTAATTTAATAAATATGGCCAAAAGAATGAGCACATTTCTCCGTCTCTACACACTGCAAGTCTTCCTGCCCCAGTCAGCCAGAGCCATCTTCTACAAACATAGACCTGATTATGACCTTTTTCTGTTTAAAATCTTCCCTCATTCACTCCCGCTAAAACAAGTTCATACTCCTATTCCTGGAATTCAAAGTTCTCTGGTATCTGGCCTACAACTCTTTCCAACATTTATTTTCTCTCCTAATTCTACTTTCCACATTTTCTACTCCAGCCAAGTTGAACTGCCAATCATTCCCTATGCATACATTTCTACAAGTTCCTCAGCCTTCACAGCTTTTCCATACTATTTGCTACTCAGTCTTCAGTATAATTCATGACATGCTTCAAATGCCAATTTTTCTATGAAGAAAGTTTCAAGTAGTTCCTGGCTTCCCCTAATTCCCACAGAATTTCATGTGCATCTTATGAATTTCTCTCTCTGCCCTGTATTAATTGTATGTGTATGTAAGTGGATGGATGGATGTGTAAATTCATACATCCTAAGATATTTCTACTACTATTGTAAATGAGAGGTAAAGACTATCTATGTGAAGTGCCTCTGAAGTCAGAGAAATCTGTGCTTGAAGCCAGTTTTCATTAGTTTTCTAGTTGTGACATTAAGTAAGGTTTACTTAACCTCTCTTAATTTATCTTATCTGTTAAAGAAGGAGGAGAAGGAAAGTAAAGAAAAAAGAAAAAAAGATGAAAGGTACTAATAACATATTTAGCATAGTTCTTGGGAAAATATATTCAATTAACATTAGTTATTAACAATACCAATATTATCAATTAGCATTATTGTAATTATTAGCAGTAAACCCTTTCAGGTTGAGTTTTATACACTCCATGATGCAAGGTACTATACAAGATACTCAAACTTATATTTGCTGAATGGGGAGTTATCTGTTTTGTTTCATTTTTAAAAATCAATAGGACAAGAGTATGCTTAGAATTAAAGGAATTTTTGGTAACATAACAGAAATGGAACTTGAAAACGAAAGGGGTTGCATAACTGGGATGCTTCAGACAGGTTCAGACATTTTTTAATAGAAACATTATTGGCTGAAAGGGACATTCTTAAAGCAAGGATGTGATAAAGAAGATAGCAGAGTGGAGCATAAAGATCGGTAACAAAAAATGAATAATTCTAGAAAAACTGTCCACAATGCAATAACTGTAAAATAGAGAAATTGATAAATTAGAGCAGGTATTCATAATATTTGGTTCATGAATGGGCCTCGGGGGTCCATGAACCTCCTGAAATTGTGTGCAGTATTTGCAAATGAGAACGAATCCTTGCTTTCATCAGGTTCTCAAAAGGATTTATGACTCAAAAAAGGAACACTTTCTTGAGAATGAGCATATCAGAAAGGTCAATTAGAGATCACACAGAATAAGATAATAAAATTCTGCTTAATGTAGGCGTGTTGTTTGGAATGCTTAACATCCACTGTGAGTGATTGCTAATGTGAAGCTCTTAAATAGAAAACAAAGGGAATTGTGGTCTTAAGGATGAAAAACATCTGCCTTTTACCTCCCTTCTGGGAGAACAAAAATTATTAATTTGGGAGTGTGGAAAGTTGTCAGGAGGTGAATTAGCTAAAAAGGTGAAGCTCACTGGAAGAAGAGGAAAAAGAAAAATATGGGAAAGAACAAAAATGAAAAATTGTCATGTACAGGAGAAACTAACATGCAGTTGATAGAGAATAGAAAATACAGCTTGAAAAAAGATGTTAAAATGTTTTACACAAAAACAAACAAAAAATAAATAAGCACCTTACTGGGATAAAATAAAACATTGACTCAAAATTACCATAAACTACATTCTTATAAAGCATTACTCATATCACTTCCTTTTCATGTTAGCTTGGAATGTGTTTTACTGCAGGGATCTGTGAATACATGTAGTCATTTAAAATAGCTGACATTACCTTAACTGCTTTTCAGATCAATCACTACCGAAACTTATAACTCCTTCGAAACTAAATTGTGTGAATCCCTTAGAATTCTTTAGAAATATTGGAAACTCAAAGTCACTGTGGGTTTACAAGATATTAGTGATATTGACTTATACCACACATTTCACAAGAAACAAATCTATCTCACTCAGGAACCAGTTGAGAGAAAATAGAACTTTGCAATTGATCTCAATATCTAACAATCATATATTAGCTTTCTGTACATAAAAAAGATATCATTCTCAGCACTTCAGCCATTCTTATCTTTCAAATACTGTGTCCCACTTAAGGTAATCCAATAATACATAAACTTATAAGATCCAAATTCAATACAAGTTTTCACAATGTATTTTTAGTCTGAATCAGAGATTTAATTAAATCACATGAAAAATTTTTTTCTATTATCTCTTTTGAAACACTGATTATAATGCTATATGTTAAGATTTGAGTCACAGTTAATCATAGCTCTTAAATGTGTGGAAGAAAGAAGAGAAATATGGTTTATATAGATTAGGAGAGTCCATTTATAAACTAAAGTGTTTCTAAAAATGTAGTAGTTTTAAATGATATGAAGTTGCACAAAATTTATTTTTATTTATTTTTACTGCAACAGGCAAAGTCAATCATAAAACACTGGCATAAATCCAAAACCCTAGGGACTTCTTCGCTAATGTAATACTGGATTCCTGAAATCAAGAGGAAAGTCCATTGGGAAACACTGCTGCCGAAGACTTTGCCTCTGGAAAATCAACTTATACCAGGAATTACAGTTCCAACTGAATAGAAGTCAAATGCCAAGCCCAGAACCAACTACATAATTTGTAGGGCCTAGTGCATAATGAGAATGCTGAACCCCTTGTTCAAAAATTATTAAGAATTCCAAATTGGTGACATTAACAAAACAGAACATTAACAAAAGCAATGCAAGGGCCCTGTGTGACTGTTTAGGTTGCGTGACCATGAAGTGGATCTTGCTGTGGACCATCTTCATAAGCCTAGTCAGAGTTCTCTAGAATCAGATACTATGATTCTTTATATGGTACCTTAGGCACCAGTGAAAAGTTCAAATTTCCATCATAAAAGAACTTAAGTACTACACTGATAAGAGATTTAATAACTGAGTTATAATGTTTGTGTGTGTGTATGTGTTACAGAAGAATCAAGCAGCTTCATACATACATTTAGGTGGCCTAAAGGTGAAACAGAAGACATTATGAGAACTTTCTTGAACTCTTGGCAGTGATGTGTAATCTTTTCCAACTAAAGACAACAGTTTCCTAGGGAGATGTCAAGTCGATGATAAAGGCAGAACTTAGGAAGAGGGAGCTGATACAGGCAGTACTTAGGAAGAGGGAGCTCTGCAGAAACAAGTCTTTAAAAGCTTTTGACCCCAAGATGATATAACATAAAAAATCTTGGACCCAAAGTCTCTATGGTAGAACTCCAGGGGGAATTTGAAATCAAAGATTCAAGGAAAAAATTTTAAAAACATGACAGAAATTGTCAAATCTGACTGAAGATTTAATAAAAGTCACTGTCTTCCCTGGTTTTTAAGTCCCTTTTTTCATAAAGTGTTAAGTTTTAATAGACAAGTGACCTCATTTCAAACTAAGATTCCATAAGCATATACTCATAGATGCACATGCATACACATGCATATATTTTCATCTAAGTGGCCACAATCAAGGGAGTTACCATCTGTTGAGGTGTACATTTGTTGGAAGGTGACATTTTTAGTTATAAATAAAGCTTTGGAACATCACATCTGCAATCATAAAAGTAAATATAAAATGATAAAATCTCCTTGAATCAGAGTGAATACAAATAACACCCACAATTTTTTTTTAACTAAAGATATGAACCCCTTTCATCTGAATAACCAACTCTTGTCATACGTTATATGTTAGAATTATCTAACATGGATTTGGCTGACTTCAAAGCTTATTATCTGGATATATCTTCATTTCTTCCATATTTTAGAAATCAGAGTTTATCAAGGAAAATGGTAAGATAGCTGTAGGGCTTTCTTAAGATACAGTACTACCCTCAGTCACAACCTGTATTTTCCTGATTTAGAGTTTAAGTTAGATTTAAGAAATTCTCATATTTATATGAAGATAAGTAATGATAACTTATGTTTAGTCACCACTGACTTACCACAGTATACCAGGAACTGTACTAAATATTCTCTATGCATGACACTTTTAATCTTCAAAATATTTTTGAGATGGTGCTGGAAAGATCTCTATTTTACAAATAAGGAAACTGAGGTCTAGAGGGATTACTGAACCTGTCCAAAATCCCATAGCTAGTATATAATGTAAGAATCAAATTTGGCTGTAATAGAGACCTAAAAACACTGACTTAAACAAATGAAGGTTTACAATTTTTCCCCTGTAGAAAGAAGTCTAGAAGCAAGTGTTTGCAGCTCAGGAAGAAGCTCATGAAACTGGATGTTAACTTGAATGTTTTCATCAGCAAAAGGGCAAAAAGGGAAGTAAGACAGGCATCCTCATACATAATTCAAAGTAGGTAGCTGAGAAATAATGAGAATATCAAATGTACAGGATATTGCCCATATCAAAAATATAAGGTGACCAATATTGTGATGGCCAGAAGAAATTATTTTTTTTCCTTTTTCAAAAAATTCTTGGGCCTCCCTGGTGGCGCAGTGGTTGAGAGTCCGCCTGCCGATGCAGGGGATACGGGTTCGTGCCCCGGTCTGGGAGGATCCCATATGCCGCGGAGCGGCTAGGCCCGTGAGCCATGGCCGCTGGGCCTGCGCGTCCGGAGCCTGTGCTCCGCAACGGGAGAGGCCACAGCAGTGAGAGGCCCGCATACCGCAAAAAGAAAAAAAAAAAAAAAAAAAATTCTTGGGAAGTTAGTGGAGTGCTGCAAGTTTACTCTCCATTCAGCTTTTGCCCCTCATCCCAAGACATAAGCTTCAATGAAGCCATGCAGAGAGCTTGAGATGGATTCCAGGAGTTAGGAGGTATACAGTGGACATGTGCCTGCCAAGAGCTTGAGGACTTTAAATGTAAGAATTCTCCTAGAAAATGACCACCTGGCTACCCTCAGTGTTGACAGTCCAGTGGAGAGCTCTGTTGAGCTAAGCTGAATCATTCAGGACTCCTACCTGAGCTAGAAAACACAGGTCCAATGAGCTTCTTTGCACCTTACCCCTAAACCCACACACAAATATTTGACATTACTACTCTGATGCCAGGAATGCATGGTCCAGAAGAATGATCACAATCAATGACATGAAAACTATGGCAAAAGTGCACTAAGGTTTAGAACACTTTCTTTGGCTCCCAAGTTTGCAACCATTTGAGAAATAGAAATAGGTTTTAAGCACATGGAAAGCACAAGGTCAGTAATCAAGCTCATTGGAGAGTGTGGCTTTAGATGAGCCTGGTATTTTTTTTTTTTTAATCTCACATCAATCACCAGCATGAACGCTGGACAACCCAAGGCCTCCTTCATAACAGTCGAGCTGACCCCAAGGAGAGGCAGAGAAGGAAAAGGCCCTGTGGAGAGGCTAGTTCTGAGAATGAATGAGCCCGGAGGGGCTGAGCTCAGGACACTGAGTTCGTGCTGCCTGGCTCACTGCCTGACTCCAGTCATTCCTCCAGCCCTGGGCAAGGTGAGTGAAGACACAGATAAGTTGCAGGCGCTTCTCCCAAACCTTTCCTTTATGGAAACACAGAGCATGGAGAATAAGTCTTTCCCCCAGCATCAATGTTTGAAGTTTTCAGAAGAGGAATTTGGAGCTACAGTAGTTAATAGTATGGACTCTGAGCTGTGCTGCTTGAGTTTAAATTCTGACTACTCTCTGACCTCCTAGCAGAGTACAACGTCCACAGTGTCTCTTCTTTAATATGGGGCTAATCAAGTCTCTCTCATAGGCTTGTTATAAAAACTAAATTAGTTAAGAAATATAAAGCATTTAGTGCCTAGAAGATATTGTACTCAATATGGGTTAATCGTAATTCATTTATCTTGTTCAAATGCCGTTATTTCTCTCTATATATATATTTCAACTGTGAATCATCTTTAAAACATTTTATAAATGCCAGCAAACCATCACATTTTCATTATTTAAGATTATCTAAAACATCATCACCTGCCTTCTTTTACTTTATTTTCATCTGAGCATAAGGAAGGAAATCAATTTGATAGAGATAGTATGCTATAGCTTGTAGGTACAGATTTTTCAGATGTTTTCTTTTTTCTATTGTGCTTATGGAGATTTGAACTTGCAGCTCTCTGGGTGATGAATTGTGAGCAAAACTAAAAATTAAAACCATATAAAACAATGCAAATTTTGAAGTTGGATAATAGTGTCCAAATTCTTTATTTACAGTTTTATTTAACTGCTCATGGAGCCGTAAATAATTTGCCCACTGGGACAGAACTTTCCACCAAAGTTTGTGTTTAATCGGCCACTACAGACACATTAGGTGGCCTGTGCAAGTGCATGGTGAAATCGGCAACTTTGCTTGCTTCGAGCAAGCAAAATCATCACGATAATGTTGAAAGGTTTGTTGTGCGTGACTCTGGACAGTGAAAGATTGGATATACTTTGGCATTCTTAAACTGCTGTTTATTGGAGTTCTTGGTGTTTGTAAGAGGTAACTTTCCAAGATCACATAGCCCTCCCAACCTCATGCACATGCATGTACACACACACGAACACACAAACACGCATTCATACACACTGACAGTTCTGACAACTGATTGTATCAATGAGGAGAAAACAGACTGGTGATTTTCAAAAGGATGTTTTTATTGGATTTCAGTAGGAAAAGAATACTAAGAACCAAATCAAGTCCGTTAGAGAATCTGAAATTCAAACCTATGGAGATCGTGAATCAATAATATCCAAGGGTCAGCAGCAAGACTGAGTCTGTACAGTGAAGGAGCTAAGAGCAGGGACTCAGGGAACAGAATGCCTGGGTTCAAATCCTACTTTTGTCACTTACCAGCCTGTGTGACATTTGTGAAATTACCCTCTCTGAACTAAAGTACTGTATGGTCAGGCCATTTGAGATGGCTCTTCTCTTGCCTCTGTACATCCTCTGCTGAATCAATCCCTGCTTCACTCACATGATTATCCAATATTCTTAATTATAGGGCTTAATCAGTACTTCCCATGTGCTTGCCCCCTGCCCCAGCCACTGGTTTCCCTGGTAAGTGGTGAGCCAACCTGACGTCAATTCCCCATATAATCTGTAACCTCTTTCTCCCCCAGATAGCAAAGATTGCTGCCGTGTTCTGCCTGCCATATGCCATGCATGGTGGGTTGTTACTCCAAGACCTTTTCCTTCAGACTTGCAAGACCTTAAATGTAAATGGCTTAAATGCTCCAACCAAAAGACACAGACTAGCTGAATGGTTACAAAACCAAGACCCATATGTATGCTGTCTACAAGAGATCCCTATCCAATAAATCACTGATGCCTGTCGCTGTCTCTGGGCTCTTTCTTTGGTCTCACATCTGGGCTATTACAAGGCTTTCAGGACTGCCCAACAAGTACACTAATCTGTAAAATGGAGATACTAATAGTACCTACATCTGTATATTGGAGATAATAATATAATTTACCTTAGAAGATTGCTCACCTTCAAAACGGTGAAAATGGTAGGACCCACCTCATAAGGTTACCATGAAGATTAGAAGTTGATACATATACAGAACTTAGGAGACTGGCCTATAGTGAGCATTAAGTAAGCATTCATTCTGATTGCTATTAATATTATCAAAGAATCAAAAATGAGATTGGCATAGGAGCTATTCAGACATAAGCATAGCAGGGCTAGGGAAACCAGGTAATTGACATGGTAACTGGGGAGTAGAGGAGGGGACTTTGGACTCACCTTTATGGACCGTTGAGTGCCTGGCATGTGCCTGGGTCAGGCAGACATAAAGTGCCATCAGCAAGGTGGATAGAATAATTCTGTTTTGTTTTTCTAAAAGTCCAAAGTGTAGCTCCTGGGGAGATTTGGTCTGCAATTTATTCAATGCTGAACCACATGACTTAAAGGTTAGCAGGGATGAATGTCTTTGGTTGAGTCTGTCTTAATATAAAGACCTATTTCTTTGTTCCAAAAATAAAGTTTTCATTTAAAGTTAGCCGTTTGAATTCCCATAGACCAAAGTGATCTGGGCACTATGCTTATATTAGCAATTAGTAGTTCAGTTAGTCACTGCCCTCCATGGCAAAACTTTGTGGTACAAACTATAAATCTTCAACATCCCTAAGTTTCTTTATTGGTTATCTGTCTCACAGGTATTGATATTACACACACACACACACACACACACACACACACACACACACACACACACACACGTAGCCTTACTTTTCCCAATAATAAAATCAAAGCTATTAGCTACTCATTAAATTGTAAAAACATATATCTGCATCAATGCTTGGACATGGTATGTTTTCAGCTGAGAGTATTCCCACTGATTCTCAAGGACTTTTGTATGAGAAGGCAAGATATTTCCTCTTATCTTATTATGTCTATGTTTCTACAATTTTAGTTGTTCCATGTATCCAGTGTTTGGTTAATTTATCCCATATGACAATTAATTAGAGTTAGAAGTTGGAAGAGAGTACCATCAACTTTTAAAATATGTTTTAAATATTTTGTCCTAACTTGGAAATCCGTTTGAAGTACCTCTGCAATGCATTATGCTCTAGCCTTACAAATAACAACTTTTAAAAATGTCAGTGATTAAACATGTACATAGCATTTTGTAAGTATTCTAGAAAAAATGCTTTCTAAATTAGTCTTTTCAATAAAAAGGTGTTTTTCTCCTCATCAAATGTTTAAAAGTGGATTATTAATGCCATAAGTAGGGGGCAAGGAACAGAGAAAGAACTGCTATTTTTTGGCCTAATTAGCTCATTGTCAACTAGTTAGTAGGGTTTTTTATTTAGTACATCTTAGGTTAAGTTATTGTTATTTCTTTTTGATGAAAAATGGAAAGACAAACCATGTGAGGGGATAACCTCTAGCTCTATATCGTATTTATTATCTTCACTGGTGCAGTATGTAAGTGAGTGTAGAAGTGTGAAATTCCAGTTGAGAAAAGCATGATGTTTGAAGAGGAAATGCTGATGCAGAGACTATAATTTACAAAAAAATGATTGCTGAAATTTAAAGATTATTTATTTAAAAAACTAGATATATAATTATGTCATCATCTACATAGTTCACAATTTCCACTAGTATAAATAAAGTATATATTTTAAAATATAATTCAATTAGCTACCACAACAATCTGAGTGATCAGTTGTAGAAATCAAGATAATAACTCAACAGGAAATGAACACATTTTTACACTCTCATTTTTGACTACATAGTGATTATGATTTGCCTGTAAACTTACAAATTCACTAATTTAGGTTAGTTAGTAGTTTTATGTGTGGTATGAGAGTTTCCATGTCCCTCGTGGATTTATAGCACAGATATATTTAATAAAAAACTGAAAATTTTAAAATTCAGAGAAAATATGCATCACCTTGAGATATCCTGATCCTTTGATATTATTAAAATATTTTACTGGTTTTGATGGACAAAAATGCACTCCAATGACAATAGGATGTTCTTTATGAGATTGTCACTTTACAGTAAATTAAGAACAAAATAATTATTGTTAACAAGAAAATAACATGATTTAAAGGGCTTTGTGAGAAAATGAAAGCAGCAAGTATGAGTAAGAAATCATTAACAAAGCCAGTGGAAAGCCAGGTTGAGTTTCTAAGTGTGAGCATTAAAAATAAATATTTCAGGTACCTTCAGTTTCTGGTCCAGCATGTAAGGAGCTTGGAGGTTGTCCATCCAATCGTCACAATAAGGAAAAAGTCTGGACAACCTGAAAATCAACAACTCTTCTTAGATCTGTCAGAGACTTAAGGTCACATGGCAAGCCACTGCCCTCAAAATTGGAGAATCAGGTGAATACAGAGAGCCATAACTTACCTGAGCAGAAACCCAGGGCCAGAAACTTTGTGGGAACGAGTATTGGGGTAGGAACACCTAAATTGCAATTGACAAATTGCTGGAAGTTCAGGATGGACAAGTCTGAGAGTTAAAATTGTCACGGAGGCCCAGTCCTAAGTGGTCCCATGCTTTTGCGAGTATTAACTGCAGGAGCCCTACTAGGTTCTCACAGTGAAGATCAGAGAAAAATCCCCTTTTACTTCCAGTAGGGGGAAGGGAAAGAGGATGTTTTGAAAAATGCCCAGAGTATTCCAGTCTGCTTTAAAAGGGCCTTTCCTTAAGAGGAACTATTTTACAAGAACCTAATCTACTGGTGTTTTATTAGTTTAACAGACCTGGAGGGGTAGAAAGACCCAAATCCAGCCCCCTCTAGCCATCCTGTCTCACTTAAGGAAGGGTAGAGAAGGAGGAATAAAAAGCACCTGTGAGGTAATGGCCCAGGGGTAGTCTGACCCACTAAAAGTTGGACCTAATCATAGGACTGTATAATCCTTCTCCCTCCCCCCACCCAAACACACACCTTATCACCATGTCACTAAAGTTCTATATTACAGATCTCAACAAGACAACAACCCAGTTCAAAAGTAGGCAAAAGATCTGAATAAACACCAAAGTAGCAAATACGTGTGTGAAAAGATGCTCAACATTATAAGTCATCAGGGAATTGCAAAGTAAAACAACGAGATACCATTGCATGCCTATTAGGATGGCCACAATCCAAAACACTAGCAGTGTTAGCGTCAAGAGGAGCGAGTATGTCAGAACTCTGGGGAAAGGAAATAAAGCAATAGTTATCCTAGAATAAAAAATAAATAGGGCTTCCTTGGTGGCGCAGTGGTTGAGAGTCCGCCTGCTGATGCAGGGGACACGGGTTCGTGTCCCGGTCCGGGAAGATCCCACATGCCGCAGAGTGTCTGGGCCCGTGAGCCATGGCTGCTGAGCCTGCGCATCCGGAGCCTGTGCTCCGCAATGGGAGAGGCCACAATGGTGAGAGGCCGGCATACCGCAAAATAAATACATACATACATACATACATATAAATATAGATAAAAAGATGATAGATATAGATATAAATGAAAGCTTGACTATCCTATTTTCCTATTTAAAAATATGTTAGCATAGGGCTTCTCTGGTGGCACAGTTGTTGAGAATCTGCCTGCCAATTCAGGGGACACGGGTTCGAACCCTGGTCTGGGAAGATCCCACATGCCGCGGAGCAACTGGGCCCGTGAGCCACAACTACTGAGCCTGCGCGTCTGGAGCCTGTGCTCCGCAACAAGAGAGGCGGCGATAGTGAGAGGCCCGTGCACTGCGATGAAGAGTGGCCCCCGCTCGCTGCAACTAGAGAAAGCCCTCACACAGAAACGAACACACAACACAGCCAAAAATAAATAAATAAATTTATATTAAAAAAATATTAGCATAAATAATACTGGAACTCTTTTCCTTGCATAAGTTATAGTACTTTAAATCTATATCTGTTTTTAAAATAAGTGTATTAGGGTCTTCTAATGCTTACTAATAAAAAGTAATTGATTCATTTCTCTATTGTTTTTAGATAGTCTGGGCTAGATTTAATATTTGATCATTATTATTTAGTCTGTCTCCATTTGAAACAAATCCTACTACTATAATTTCTGCAGCCAGGAGAATGTGTTTGGCTTATTCCTCTTAATACTTTAAATAATGAAATTGTTCATTAGTAATATCTGACGATGAGAAATGTAGTAAAATACGACATGGTTTAAAAGATGCTAATTAAGCTACAAATGACAACAGCAGACTCTGAAGTGCATGAGTCATTAGCAATTCCAGTTGGTGTACTTTTTGGTCGGCCTTCATTTGCGCAGTCATCCTAAAGGGAGTAGCACCTCAACGCTCTGGAATTGCCTAGGTGTGGTTTTGCCCAGAGCAGAGGGATGGACTGATGGATCTCTGGGATGTTCTTCCCACCCCAGAGTCTCAGATGGTTAAAATTTGCAATTGAAATAAGCTTTTTGCAATCCCTTGATCCCTCCTCTCCCATCCAAGATTAAGTGATACCTTGACTCCTTTGCACTTGCCCAACCTCTCTCAAGTTGATGCCTGTCAGGATTCTGGATCCTCCCTTAGTCTTCCTTTCACAATAATTTAAGTGTTGATTCAGTGGGACGGAGAAGAGGCAAAAGAGGGTAGACAATTTGAACACACAGAAGAACATTAAATTCCAGCCAGTGAACCCATTTTTCTTTAACATAATTCGAAAGGATTAAGACAGGGAAAGCTCTCGGCTTAGAACATACATTAAAGAAATAAATCTAATTACCATGTCCCATGGAAATGTCATACAGATGATATATATTACATATATATGTATATATACACACACACATATATATATACTTCATATATTATATATATATGAGAATATTTATATAGACCTGCCCTAACCTGGAATCTCAATGCCATTTACAGAATCTGGTGAATGAGAATAATGGCCTGGGACTCATGGTTGAAGCAAGAAAGCAAATTGGCAGTGACTCAAGAAAGCAGTCAATGAGAAGAGGCCATGCTTTTACAATAACATAGAAAATGCTATTATTTACATATATCTCCATAATTCCACACCACCTTCTATGCACCTACCTCTTTTCGAGGCTGAATGACTTGAGTTCAGCTGAATCATTATGTTCATATTCACATATTGATCAATTTTCATGTCACTCAATAACAATAGTTATTTATTTTTATTAGCAATATTCTTATATCCTATTATAATTATCCTTCAAGGATGGTTTTGATACTTGTATTGATCTGAATTTAATGTTATAAATATGATGAGGAGGTGGGAGGAGGAGGAAGAGAGAACACATCAAGATTTTCTTTACTTCTCATGTCCCCTAAGTACAGCCCTCATATAACCAGTTCTTTTGGTCTATTCCACCAAGCCACATTACTCTAACATGACATGTCACAGTCATCTCTGCAGCTGTTTCCTCCTGGAGGGAAACACGGTCCTTTAGTGAATCCTGGACTCTCTTCACCCAGTTTTCCATCCGTAACATCGGCCCGAGGATCTCAGTCTGTAACATGTGTCTGCTTGGTGGCAGGAGATGCTCACAAAGACCAAGGCATCCTGTGACTTAGGATCAGCCTTTACTTCTAAAAGTCAACTTAGTTAAGTTTAGACTTCCAGAAAAATTTGGGGGATGGAGCCAGAGAAAGGGAGCAGCTCTATGCAGGGGAATATGCTCTGGGCTTTCATTTGGAAGCCTTAGCGTTTATGAGAATTGCTGTCACTTTCAGCTGAACCATAACTAGCAGGTCTCACACACTGTGAATGCAGAGCAGCCACTTGTGCTTCGGGATTTTCCAGCTTAACAGCTTCCCACTTCATCATGTACTGGGAGGCAGAGCTATTTAAGCAGATGACAACAGAGGTGATAAAGATGGTAAAGAGAACTGATAAAGAATCATGTAAAGAAATATGTTCCCCCCCAGCACTTTCCCTTCTTTTCTTCCTTTTCTGTTTTTCCTGATTTCCTTCCTTCCTTCTTCCTTTTAGATCAAAACTACTCTTTATTTTCAAAGTTCAGTAACATAAAACAGATAGAAGCATATTTTCAAAAGCAGAGCTCTGCCCATCTATTGAAATCTCTGTCTTGTCTGTGCTATCCTTGAGACAAAAGGGAAGAATTCATTTACCCATAGTTAAATGATGACATGAAGGAAGATATAAAAATATCTTGTTTCAAGGAGTAGTCTGAAAATTAGCATTTTGAATGAAATTTCCATTCTGTTAATGACTCCCTGCCACCAATTTCTTCAAAATCCACATATCCATCTGCATGACATGAGAAAAAACACCACAAAATCATCAGGAAATGAGGATTTTGTGAATGTTACCCCAGCATAATATCTCTATGGCATTCACAGCACAATGTGCTATTGTTTGTCTGCAATATCCAAGTTGCTGCCTCTGTTTTTTATTTTATTTTATTTTATTTTATTTTATTTTATTTTATTTTATTTTATTTTATTTTATTTTATAACCAGTGCCTGGAATTGTCTTTCTCTCCAATCCACTGATGCATTAACTCCACAGCTCATTTCCAAATAAACTCATTTACATGTTTCAATTTAGAGTTTTTCTCTTTTTTATTCTCTTACATGTTTAAATTATTTTTGTCTCCAGTCTCTATTCCTTTTATGTTAGAATAGCTGCTGAAACTTATTGAAATGTTGCTTTGTAAAGACATCAAGTTAATCCTGTATTTGTGGTTTGTTTCACAATACAATTTGTAATGTCCTTAAATTTAAAATAATGGTTTCTACTTTTTCCTTTGAATACTCAGGATGTAAAAAATAGCCTGCCTTTTTCTTTTCCCTAGCTTTTTTTATTTTGGTTTGCAAATAGACGCATAAATGAAAAAAAAAATATTTCTCTGTAAAAATATAGCCTAAATAGCCTGTCTTGGCCCTTTAGAGAACTAACAATATGGTGGACGTGGCAGACAAATACACAGAAAATTATAATAGAATATGATATGTATAATCACAGTGTGCATGTGAATTGAAAGGTAGGTTACCTAATTCAGATTTGCAGTGGAATAAATCATGAGAGAAGGTTTTCCAGAAGTGTGAATATATTCTCTGAGTTTTTAAAAACGCCTTGTTATTTAGCAAGTCATTGAAGTGTGTGAGATTTAGAGGCAGAAAAGCAACCTATGCAAAGGCACAGAGCAGTATTTACATGGTTAGGACTGTATCCGTCAAGACAGACCAGGTTATGCTGTGGCAACAAATGGTCCTCAAACATCAGTGAGTTATGACCACAAAGCTTTATTTCTCAGGCACAATACACACTATCAGTGGTTGGCAAGGTGGCTCTGACTACTGTTAGATCGTAAGAACTCAGGTTAAAGGAGGGACCATTGTCTTGAATGTTATTGATTCTTGTGCCAGAGGAATAAGAAAAGGGTCTTTGGTAGGTCATTAAGATGTTAACTTATGTATAACTCATGTATAACTTCCATTTACAACTCATCCCTTAGACATGGTAATATAATGGTTATCCAAACTCAAGATTGTTAGAAAGTACATTCTTATCTGATGCCCATGAGATGGAGAAACCAGAAATAGTTTCCTATCCAGAGAATGTACAGAAAAATCCAAAAAGTCTGTTACAAAAAATGTGTTTAAACAATGGCAATATCCATTGTAATACGTGTATAATATTCCAACAACATAGCTTTGAATATGTTAACCCCACTTGTAAACAAGTCAATCACATTGCTTTACAGTAAAACTTAAAAATCGAAAACATTATGCTATGTACATATAAATTAAACTCTACATAAAATAAATTTAATTTAAAGTCACAGCACTGTAATTTTAAAGGCATTTAACTCTAAAATATTTTTCTACTTAAATTCTACTGGGATTAACGACTACTAAATAAGCCTATCAGCAATATTTAGAAATATTTAGCTACCACAAAATGTCTATACAAAAGAATCTTATAATAAATTGGATTGATGGGGATAAATACAAAGACTATTATCTCTCTTTTTTTTTTTTTTCTGGTACGCAGGCCTCTCACTGTTGTGGCCTCTTCCATTGCAGAGCACAGGCTCCAGATGCGCAGGCTTAGTGGCCATGGTTCACGGGCCCAGCCGCTCCACGGCATATGGGATTTTCCCAGACCGGGGCACGAACCCGTGTCCCCTGCATCAGCAAGTGGACTCTCAACCACTGCGCCAACAGGGAAGCCCAGAAGCTACAACTTTTAACTTCATATTCACCTCCCTTCCCAAACAATGATCTTCTGGTTTTTAAGGATTACCACAGAGGTGGTAATCCCAATGTAGAAGAGGCTGTACATTGTAATGTTCAGGCATTCATTTCATTTCATTTAGGTAACTTTCAAATATGGATAAGGAGCTTGGGTCAAAGGTAACAAAAGTTTGTGAAATGTTGGTAGCATAACAGGATACCAAGCACTTAATAGTCACTGAGAAAATACTCCTCAAAATCCCAGGGAGAGTTTTCAATGCAATGACAAATTCAAGAATGTATCTAACAAATGCATCTAATGCATTTGTTAGAATGCATCTAACAAATTCAAGAATGCATCTAAGAATGCACAATAAATAGGTGCATTACCATTAAATATCAAGGCAATTGCATATGTGCCATTGCTGACTACTTTATCTGAGGTATTTCAGTATTACCCATTTGATTTCCAAATTTTAAATATCAGGATTGTTAGCTTTTCTAGAGAATCAATGTAACTTTACAGAAGAGTTTCAGCTAAGTGGAATTTTCTTTTTTCATTGAAAAAATGTATAGAACTGTTTTAGATAGGGAAAGTCTTTTGACAAAATCTAACACATTTTATGTCTGCCAATTAAAATAGTTTAATTACTAAAATGAGAAATCATACATTAACTTACTACTAGGCTGGGCTTCTGCATCAGAATATATTTAGAAATAACGCCATTCATAATTTGGGAAATAAATTATTGTTTGATATGTTTTAACATAGGCCCTTTAACAATTCAATTTAATTTAAATTTCACTGCAGTAAGGGAAAAAATTAGATACTAGCTGGCTTTTGATTGCAATGCCTTGCTAACTTTTATATTCATATTTGATCATGTATGCAAGCCACTTGAAAAGAAATGTTGTATCAGGTTTAGTCCCAAAATGTATCAGCAGCCTTAGGCATAACCCTAGACCCAGTTCCATGAAGTAGTTGACATGGTTCTCAGCACAGTGCTGGCCCCAAGGAACGATCACTACCTGCAATGATTATCAAGTTGGTTTTAAAAGTAGGGGAAGTAAGTAAATGCATCCTAATGTGATTTGGCATGTAATTTAAGGAAAGAAATTTAAAATTTGGCTCATTTGGAAGAGACAAAAGTGAAATTATGCAAGCCAGTAGACATAAATTTTCCACTATGTCTTCCAGTCTACAGCTTTGAATTCTTACAGACAAATTTCTCATACAATTTGCACATTTTTAAATGTCCTTAGCACAAATCTATTCATATGTCTGTTTTAAATGAGAAAAGAGTATAGAAGAAAACAACTTTTTTACAAAACTATTTATAAAATCGGTAGGAAGACTAGAAAAGGTCCTTCTTATTGAAGAAAAACAAATAGGCATAAAAAAATTTAAACCTCTGGGACAAATTATAAATGCTTATTTCTTAGCTATGGGGCAATCTGTGTCAATGACTTATATTTACATTATCTAATTTGATTGAATATTATGTTCTTTTTCTAAAATAAATAACATACCCAGTGTTATAGCACGTGAACATTAACCCTCCAAGAATCAACATTCATCAGGATCTCACTGTCCTCCTCACTATTGGTTGCCTGGTTTTCCAACTTAACCTTCCTCAACTCTTTAGTCTTTTCACATTCTCCTTTACTCTGCCTATCTTTTAAATATAAATATATCTCTGAATCCTGCTCTAAATTCTTCCATTCTTTCTCTACACATTGTTCATGGGTGATTGTATCTAATAACATGACTTCATATACTTTGGCTAATAATTCCAAAATCTACAAATCCAACTGAGATTTGTCTTGAACATTTTACCAAAAGGTCTTCCTGGCTCCTTACTCATTTCATGTCTGAGATTATATTCATCTTTCCTCAACCTTCTTCTTCTTCCTTTGATCCTGATTATTAAGGAACAGCTCCACCAGTCACTGACCCAACATGGAAGTCTGTGCATTATATCTGAACTCTCCATCTCCCACATTTTCCATAGCCAGTCGATCATCTAGTAATGTCTACACTACCTTCAAAATATTTCCAAAATCAGTCCTTTTGCCTCCTCTCCTTAGTGCTCATTTTAAGCAAATAGGATTCCTTTTCTGTATTACTGCATCCTTCTAAAAATAATCCTTTTCTTAAACCCTTGTGGTAGGCAGAATAACAACCCCTCAAAGACGTCCATGTCCTAATTCTTGGGACCTGTAAATTTTTTACCTTATGGGGCATTAACATTTAAGGACCTTGAGATGGAAAAGTGTATCCTTGATTATCCAGGTGGATCCAATAAAATCTCATAAATCTTTAAAAGCTGAGATTCTTTTTCAGAAATGTTCTGTCAATAAGTAAAGGACATGTGTGTCACCACTCAGAGTGAGAGAGGCATCAGAGAGGGATCAGGGATCCTGCTTCTTAAATAGAAATAACCCAATTATTTTTTAACCACACCTTCTTTCCTATTTCCAGAGTCACCTGATCTTTTGAAGACTCTTTAGAACCTTTCCTTCCTGCTGACTTAGTATCTCTTTTCCCAGGCCTTTTACCACTCATCCATCTGCTTTCTAGAATGTAAAAACATGTTCTATTATCTCCTTTCCCCTCTTTTTATACTTGTAATTTTATACCTTTTGTTGTTAATATATTTTTGTTTCATTTTAGAAGGTTTTGGGGAGAGAATTTAACTAAATGTATATGTTCAATCTGCCATCTTTAAGCAAAGCCCCTCCCTCTTCAATTTCCTTTCCTCTCCCAACCCTTTCAAAAAATCAGTTTCTGTCTACTTGCTCCTTTTTGCATTGGCAGATTTGAATGATGTCCTCTTAATGTAAGGCTTAGTGGAATCAGGACAAATTTTATAGAACAAATGCAATTTTGAGATCTAAAGACTTTGTCACATATTGAAAATTTATATAAAATACAACACCCAAATTAATATATTTTTAGAAACAAACAAAAAGAATCTCAAACCTGTATTTCCACAGAGAAGTTGAAGCCCCAAGAAACATTTAACAAAACACAGGTTTTTAATTTAAATAAAGGAATTCCCCTACTTTTTTTGCTCTGTAAAGAGCACAGAGGTTTTCGGTTTTAAGCAGGAAATTTAAGGTCAGATGTCGAAGCCCAATGTCTGATTACAGCCAAGTGTCACCCTCTCCTTAGCTCCATATTTTACACTCACTATATATACATTACTTTAATCTTCCCTCAATTCTTGGAAAAGAGCCAGACTTAAAATGCATGTTTTCGAAGGACTTGAATAGAATCTTGTTTAAAATGCAAAACATGGTTTCTTTTTTAACATCTGTGGTATACTTTAGTATTTTCCCTATATTCTCATGGTTTTGTTGGCTTCTTAGAAAGGGGTGGAAGAAACCAAGTACAAAAGCACAGAGAGAGCGAGGAACGAACAAGAGAGAGATGAAAGGCACCAATAATAATAATTTTTCTTAAATATAAACCAAGTCTTCTTAAATCCTTTCCAGATTGAGTCTTGGTCCTTTCTATAATTTTTTAGGATCAATTCAAATTTTATTCAAGTAAGACATTTGTCTTTATTTTGGCCCCAATCATAAATGTTATGAAGTCACCATTAATCTGTTTCAAGAATTCTTTTAAGAAAAGATACTTGATTTTAAAATAGAAGTGTGTTTCATAAAAACTTTCAATCATATGTTGTAAATTTTACAGAAAACAGAATTTGCAGTGAGCCCAATCCTAAGTTACTCTTAAGGTCACTCTGCCATCTGAGCCAACGGTCCTTGGAGTAAATGATGATATGGTGATTGTTAAAAGAAACACACCACTTTCCAAGGAAAATTTCTCATGACAAACCTAACTATTTTCATGTAAGGGAGAGCAAATAACTTAATAACAACAACAACAGAAAAAAACAGATAGAGGAAATGAAGAGAAGAGATACAGAAGGAGTGGTAGAAATGTTTTGTTTATATTTTTAAATAATAAAATTGAAGTATTATAAAATTCTTCCCTTCAACAAGTGACAAACCATGCTGCACAATGACTTCTGAATTCGACATTTTACCAGACCTCCATGAAGAATACCTTCTGAGCACAGTTGGAGAATAAAAGAAGAGAAAATAAACAAGCCATACAACCAATTGAAAAGTTACTTGCAAGCATCCTCGATGGCATTTGCTAGATTCCGAGAGGCTAATAAAGCCATGTCTTGCACATGTTATTGCAAAACACTTCAATCTCCCATTCCTGCATAAATAAGAAAGTAAGAGTCTAACATAATTAGTTTGAAAATGTGATAATGAGAAGATGTTCTGACCCATTCATAGCTTGTCCAAAACACATTGAACAGAGGAGGAACACATCTGGACATACAGTAATTTAAGGGTATAATTATTGCATCACCATTCAGTTTAGTCTGAGTTTAATTTAATGCTACTATTTAATAGATTTATAATTAAACTTTGTCTCTACCATCAGAGTGACATGTGACTCTAAGCAGTAATATGAGTCTCCAAAGCACCATTGCAAGTTGTTTTGAGGAGGTTTTCTTCACTGTGAACCGTGAGTCCCAGAACTTTAAAGCTGGGCATATGTTGCAGATGGGGCAAGCAAGCTATGGTGGTGAAAAATTTGACATATTGTTTCTTCCTAATAATCAGTATAGATTGGGTCAAACCTGGAATTCTGTTGCAAAGAACTTGGATTATGAGATTAGAAGAAAATCTGGCCCAATCCCAAACCATCCCTGGTGTGGGAGGAATTCTTGGAAGTTATATAAATTGGGAGAGTACCATGGATTGCTGGGCAGATTACAGGAGCAAATGGAGCATGTCTAATCCAGGAGAGTGGCCAGATGAGAAGGAGATTAGAAGCAATTAGGAAACATGAGGAAATATTGAAGGAACTGGGCAGAAATTAAAGACTTGTGACAGGATCTCCAAAATCTGAAAAGCTGAATATAAGCAAAGGGGAAAAAAACAAAAAACAAGACTAATGTTCTCTTTTTTGTGGACTTGCTCTGTTTAGACTTTAAAAAGGACAAAACCAGGATCAATGCAGGGTAGTCAGAGTGAGATATTGTTTAATCAGAGAAAGAAAAACTGTCTAACAATTTGGTTCCCTCAGAGTGACCTACATCAGGAGAAACTACATCAGTCCCAGTGAAACTGTCAAAATGAAGTCTAGATAATGTAGGGGGTAATCGTGCATTGGAGCAGTATTGAATTTCATGACATCTAAAGTCCTTCCAACCCTTGGAGTTAGTAAACACCTGGCTTGGTCTGAGCATCTGGGCACACCCTGAACCCAGTCATGGGGTCATGCCTTCTTGTTGTGTCACTATTCCACAAAGCACTATTTTTCTCAGCTATTTTGGCAATGAAGATTAAGTACAGCTTTCATTTGATTAGCATATTTACTAAAAAAATATGCTATCACCATACAAAATTTGACATCTTTTTTTTTTCCTTAGTATGTCCTTATAGGCATCTCAACAAGCATCAGGTACAACCTAATTCATCAGCTATTTTATCAAATGTTATAGGTGTCAGGTTAATAATATGTAGAGTTTGGATCTTATGCATGGTATGGTGTTTCTATTTCATTAGTATGTTTCTACATAAGTCCCTAAAAATCTTCAAAATAGCTGATTACTGGGTTTTGATTTGAGCTTTGGCCAGGATGTTGAGTTATACTCCAGCACCACAGTCTCTCCTTCCTGAACCTTCTACTACATCCAACATAAGAGGTTCTTATGAGGCTGGTAGGAGAAGCTGGTACGAGAAGCTACATTTGGCTCACTTAGGAGAAAATGTAAGCAGCAGACCCACATGGATTACCTGCCCACATTTTAAACCAGGGTAACCCATCCACGTGCTATATGGCCTCCACCAGTAAAGAAATGGCTCTCCTTTACCATCCTAGACTGTTCATGGAAAAAGTCTTATATCTTGTTGCTTCATTTCAGCCTCCTTTCCCACCTTTTCACTTTCCACTCCTGTGTTTTGAATATGATTGCTTACTTTCAGCTTCATCTATTGATTCAGTCCTTCACTCAATCTTTGATTTTGACCCTGGCCATTTTTCAGGGTCAGAGTCTGCACTTGGTCTCTGGTGCTCCCGCTCTGGCTCTCAGTTAGTCACTTACTTAATCAGCACCTGGTGTGAGTCACCATCCCACTTGACCAGTCCTTGGTACTGGCACATTCAGGTGGATCTACTTCTAGGCTTACCTTAAATATTCATGAAGATGGACAGGTAGTGGCCTTTTCCAAAATTACTATTGGTGAAGCTCAGAGATTATATTTATGAATGTCAAATAATAACAGGGCACATGTGCACAATTCAGGGTCCTTAGAATAGGCTGATGGTTCTGAGTGCCTTCTATTTGAGTTCAAATTCCTGGGTCTCATCACACCAGGTTGATGTCTTAGAGATGTTCACTATGCCTTGACTGAATCTTGAGAGAATATAAGCATAACAATAATATGACTAAGTGTGGCATCATTGTGGTCACTTACCTAAAACAAGCATCCCAAGCAGGGTTATTTTTCCAATCTGACTCACAGGTTTATGAGAAAAATCTAAGTGGTACAATTTTATTTGAAATTCTACCAGGCAAAAACTTACACACAATATTCTCCTAGCAGAAATGATTTCTTTTAACAAATTATTATAAAAATATTCAATTAAAATTAAAGTAAAATAGAAAATCATAATTTAAACCAGTAGACCACTTATAGAGAATTTTTTTTTAAAAGGCACTTAAAATGAAGGTAAAGAAAATAAGAACACATTTCAGTGCCATACCATATAGAGGATGGATTTGCTTTTGGACAGGTTTAGAGAGTTCTCTAACCTTCTGTCTTCTAAATTTCCAATTAAAATATGAGTACAGGGAGTAGGGGAATGTGTTTGTTTACACTTGGCAAAAACTGATTTCCTGTTTCTAAGAAAAAAAGCTTTCAAAGCTTTTTTGGACTTCAAATAGCTCTTGCAAAACAATATTTTGATGAGCTAAGTGTAAATGAACCAGAAACATATGGATTGGATTTCCATTGAGATACACATGGGCTTAAACATAAGCTGAAGAGAATGCCTGGTAAGTTATACTTGGAATTGATGAAAACCAAAATGTGGTAAATTTTTCAAAACTTATTTTGAGATACCTTATGCCCTGTCCTCCAGCCCAAACACTAAAGGTTTATTCTCTCATTTCAGGTAATCTGTTTTAAAAGGTAGAAGTTATTTGTTCTTTAATGGAAAAGAGTTTATTTTTAACAAGCAAGCTTCAAAGTGAAGATACCATACACATCTAGCAATCAGAAGGACTGAAGACATTTTCAGGGCCACTAACACAAATGCATTTTCATTTTCAATAATTGTCTTTGCCTTGATCATTTCCATCTGATTTCTCTGACCTCAGAACAGAAGTATCTTAGGAAAAGAGGATGGTGAATGAAATCTCCTGTTGAAAGTTTTCCTAAAACATGCATGCTTGGCTGTATCTATCTTTGCATCCTATAAAGCTGGCTCCACAATAGTTCTAAAAATGTTTTGTTTAAAGTGAATAATCTCAGAAATACATTGTCCTCTACCCTGAGAGATATTTGAAAGTGTACTGGAAACCATCTTGAAAAAAGATGTCAGGATACTACATCATTTAGAACTATAAATTCTTACCCATAGAAGAGATGATTACATGATTAATGGTATTTATATGGCCTAATCCTTTCCGAGTCTCAGGGGTTTGTGAAACAATGGTGTAAGAGATATCTCTCTTATCTACTCAACAGACTTGAATCAGATGTTGTTATGGGCTGAATTTTGTCCCCGTAAAATGTACATGTTGGTATACTAAATCCCAGTCCCTCAAATGTGACTATATTTGGAGATAGAACCTTTAAATAGGTAAGTAATTTATAATGATGTCATTAGAGTACACTTTTTTCAAGATGACAGGTGTCTTTATAAGAAGAACTTAAAAGTCTCTGGTGGGGCTAATGGCAGACTCTGGGAGAGTTCATGCCAAGGAGTACTTCCCAGAACTTCTTCTGCCAGTGTCCTTATCCCCTCGGTGAGCCACAGCTACCTCCCACCTCTGCAGGAGACCCTCCGACACTAGCAGTGTGGCTGACAGGGTCTTGGTTTTCTGGCCGGGTGTCAGGCCTGTGCCTCTGAGGTGGGAGAGCAGAGTTCAGGATATTGGTCGACAAGAGACCTCCCAGGTCCACATAATATCAAATGGAGAAAGCCCTCCCAGAGATCTCCATGTCAATGCTAAGACCCAGCACAATTCAACGACCAGCAAGCTACAGTGCTGGACACCCTATGCTAAACAACTAGCAAGATAAGAACACAATCCCACGCATTAGCAGAGAGGCTGCCTAAAATAATAATAAGGTCACAGACACCCCAAAACACACCACCAAATGCTGTCCTGCCCACCAGAAAGACAAGATCTAGCCTCATCCACCAGAACACAGGCACTAGTCTTCTCCACCAGGAAGCATACACAACCCACTGGACCAACCTTAGCCACTGGGGGCAGACACCAAAAACAATGGGAAACATGAACCTGCAGCCTGAGAAAAGGAGACCCCAAACACAGTAAATTAAGCAAGAAGACAGAGAAACACACAAGAAATGAAGGAGCAAGGAAAAAACCCACCAGACCAAACAAATGAAGATGAAATAGGCAGTCTACCCGAAAAAGAATTCAGAGTAATGATAGTAAAGGTGATCCAAAATCTTGGAAAAATAATGGAGATAATACAAGAAATGTTTAGCAAGGACCTAGAAGAACTAAAGAGCAAACAAACAATGATGAACAACACAATAAATGAAATTAAAAATTCTCTAGAAGGAATCAACAGCAGAATAACTGAGGCAGAAGAAGAGATAAGTGACCTGGAAGAGAAAATAGTGGAAATAACTACTTCAGAGCAGAATAATGAAAAAAGAATGGAAAGAATTGAGGACAGTCTCAGAGACCTCTGGAACAACATTAAATGCACCAACATTCAAATTAGAGGAGTCGGGCTTCCCTGGTGGCACAGTGGTTGAGAATCCACCTGCCAATGCAGGGGACATGGGTTTGTGCCCTGGTCTGGGATGATCCCACATGCCATGGAGTGGCTAGGCCTGTGAGTCATGGCCGCTGAGCCTGCGCATCCAGAGTGTGTGCTCTGCAAGGCCACAACAGTGAGAGGCCCATGTACCACAAAAAAACAAAAACAAAAACAAAAAAATATTAGAGGGGTCCCAGAAGAAGAAGAGAAAAAGAAAGGGACTGAGAAAATATTTGAAGAGAATATAGTTGAAAATTTCCCTAATATAGGAAAGGAAATAGTTAATCAAGTCCAGGAAGCACAGAGAGTCCCATACAGGGTAAATCCAAGGAGAAACACACCAAGACACATATTAATCAAACTATCAAAAATTAAACACAAAGAAAAAATATTAAAAACAGTGAGAGAAAAACAGCAAATAACATACAAGGGAATCCCCATAAGGTTAACAGCTGATCTTTCAGTAGAAACTCTGCAAGCCAGAAGGGATTGGCAGGACGTATTTAAAGTGATGGAAGGGAAAAACCTACCACCAGGATTACTCTACCCAGCAAGGATCTCATTCAGATTTGATAAAGAAATTAAAACCTTTACAGACAAGAAAAGCTAAGAGAATTCAGTAATGCCAAACCAGCTTTACAACAAATTCTAAAGGAACATCTCTAGGCAGAAAACACTGAGAAGGAAAAGGCCTACAATAACAAACCCAAAACAATTAAGAAAATGGTAATAGGAACATACATATCAATAATTACCTTAAATGTAAATGGATTCAATGCTCCAACCAAAAGACATAGCCTGGCTGAATGGGTCAAAAAACAAGACCTGTATATATGCTGTATACAAGACAGCCACTTCAGACCTAGGGACACATACAGGCTGAAAGTGAGGGGATGGAAAAAGATATTCCATGCAAATGGAAATCAAAAGAAAGCTGGAGCACCAACTCTAATATCAGACAAAATAGACTTTAAAATAAAGACTATTACAAGAGAAAAAGAAGGACACTATATAATGATCAAGGGATCAATCTGGAAGAAGACATAACAATTGTAAACATTTATGCACCCAACATAACAGCACCTCAATACATAAGGCAAATGCTAACAGCCATAAAAGGGGAAATCAACAGTAACACAATAATAGTAGGGGACATTAGCACCCCACTTTCACCAATGGACAGATTACCCAAAATGAAAATAAATAAGGGAATACAAGCTTTAAATGATAAATTAAACATGATGGACCTAATTGATATTTGTAAGACATTCCATCCAAAAACAACAAAATACACTTTTTCTCAAGTGCTCATGGAACATTCTTGAGAATAGATCACATTTTGGGTCACAAATCTAGCCTTGGTAAATTTAAGAAAATTGAAATTGTATCAGATATCTTTCCCAACCACAATGTTATGAGACTTGATATCAATTACAGGAAAAAATCTGTAAAATATACAAACACATGGAGGCTAAACAATATGCTACTAAATAACCAAGAAATCACTGAAGAAATCAGAGAGGCAATCAAAAACTACCGAGAACAAGTGACAATGAAAACACGATGACCCAAAACTTACAGGATGCAGCAAAAACAGTTCTAGGAGGGAACTTTATAGCAATACAATCCTACCTCAAGAAGCAAGAAACATCACAAATAAACAACCTAACCTTACAACTAAAGCAATTAGAGAGAAGAACAAAAAAATGTTAGCAGAAAGAAAGAAATCATAAAGATCATATCAGAAAAAAATGAAAAAGGACTGAAGGAAACAATAGCAAAGGTCAATAAAAGATATCAAACATTTAGAGAAGAGCTAACACCTATCCTTCTCAAACTCTTCCAAAATATAGCAGAGGGAAAACACTCCCAAACACATTCTGCAAGACCACTATCACCCTGATACCAAAACCAGACAAAAATGTCACAAAGAAAGAAAACTACAGGCCAATATCTCTGATGAACATAGATGCAAAAATCCTCAACAAAATACTAGCAAACAGAATCCAACAGCACATTAAAAGGATCATACACCATGATCAAGTGGGGTTTATCCCAGGAATACAAGGATTCTTCAATATATGCAAATCAATCAAAGTAATACACCATATTAACAAATTGAAGGAGAAAAACCATATGAGCATCTCAATAGATGCAGAAAAAGCTTTCAACAAAATTCAACACCAATTTATGATAAAAACCCTCCAAAAAGTAGGCATATAGGGAACTTACCTCAACATAATAAAGGCCATATATGACAAACCCACAGCCAACATCATTCTCAATGCTGAAAAATGGAAACCATTTCCACTAAGATCAGGAACAAGACAAAGTTGCCCACTCTCACCATTATTATTCAACATAGTTTTGGAAGCTTTATCCACAACAATTAGAGAAGAAAAAGAAATAAAAGGAATCCAAATTGGAAAAGAAGAAGTAAAGTTTTCACTGTTTGCAGGTGACATAATACTATACATAGAGAATCCTAAAGACTCTACCAGAAAACTACTAGAGCTAATCAATGAATTTGGTAAAGTAGCATGATACAAAATTAATGCAGAGAAATCTCTTGCACTCCTATACACTAATGATGAAAAATCTTAAAGAGAAGTTAAGGAAACACTCCCATTTACCAGTGCAAGAAAAAGAATTAAATATCTAGAAATAAACCTACTTAAGGAGACAAAAGACCTGTATCAGAAAACTATGACACTGATGAAAGAAATTAAAGATGATACAAACAGATGGAGAGATATACCATGTTCTTGGATCGGAAGAATCAACATTGTGAAAATGACTATACTACCCAAAGCAATCTACAGATTCAATTCAATCCTTATCAAACTACCAATGGCATTTTTCACAGAAGTAGAAAAAAATTTCACAATGTGTATGGAAACACAAAAGACCCCGAATAGCCAAAGTAATCTGAGAAAGAAAAATAGAGCTGGAGGAATCAGACTCCCTGATTTCAGACTATACTAAAAAGCTACAGTAATCAAGACAGCATGGTTCTGGCACCAAAACAGAAATATAGATCAATGGAACAGGATAGAAATCCCAGAGATAAACCCATGCACATATGGTCCCCTTATTTTTGATAAAGAGGCAAGAATATACAATGGAGAAAAACAGCCTCTTCAATAAGAGGTTCTGGAAAAAATGGACAGCTATATGGAAAAGAATGAAATTAGAACACTCCCTAACAGCATACACAATAATAAACTCAAAATGGATTAAGGACCTAAATGTAAGACCAGACACTACAAAACTCTTAGAGGAAAACATAGGCAGAACACTCTATGACAGAAATCACAGCAAGATCCTTTTTGACCCACCTCCTAGAGAAATGGAAATAAAAGCAAAATAAACAATAGAGACCTAATAAAACTTAAAAGCTTTTGCAGCAAAGGAAAACATAAACAAGAATAAAAGACAACCCTCAGAATGGTAGAAAATAATTACAAATGAAGCAACTGACAAAGAATTTTTCTCCAAAATTTACAAGCAGCTCATGCAGCTCAATATCCAAAAAACAAACAACCCAATCCAAAAATGGGCAGAAGACCTAAATAGACATTTCTCCAAAGAAGATATACAGATTGCCAAAAAACACATGAAAGAATGCTCAACATCAGTAACCATTAGATATATGCAAATCAAAACTACAATAAGGTGTCACCTCACACCTGTCAGAATGGCCATCATCAAAATATCTACAAACAATAAATGCTGGAGATGGTGTGGATAAAAGGGAACCCTCTCTCATTGTTGGTGGGAATGTAAACTTATACAGCCACTATGAAGAACAGTATGGGTTCCTTAAAAAACTAAAAATAGAACTACCATACTACCCAGCAATCCCACTGCTGGGCATATACCCTGAGAAAACCATAATTCAAAAAGAGTCATGTACCACAATGTTCATCGCAGCTCTATTTACAATAGCCAGGACATGGAAGCAACCTAAGTGTCCATCAGCAGATGAATGGATAAAGAAGATGTGGCACATATGTAAAATGGAATATTATTCAGCAATAAAAAGAAATGAAATTGAGTTATTTGTAGTGAGGTGGGTGGCCCTAGAGTCTGTCATACATAGTGAAGTAAGTCAGAAAGAGAAAAACAAATACTGTATGCTAACACATATATAGGAATCTAAAAAAAAAAGTGCTTTTGAAGAATCTGGGGCAGGACAGGATTAAAGACATAGACGTAGAGAATGGACTTGAGGACACAGGTAGGGGTAAGTGTAAGCTGGGATGAAGTGAGAGAGTGGTATGGAGTTATATATACTACCAAATGTAAAATAGATAGCTAGTGGGAAGCAGCTGCATGGCACAGGGAGATCCACTCAGTGGTTTGTGACCACCTAGAGGGGTGGGATAGGGAGGGTGGGACGGAGGGAGACACAAGAAGGAGGAGATATGGGAACATATGTATATGTATAGCTGATTCACTTTGTTATAAAGCAGAAACTAATATACAATTGTAAAGCAATGTTACTCCAATAAAAATGTTAAAAAAAAAAAGAAAGAAGAGATTAAGAGACACACATGGAAGGAAGACCATGTGAAGACACAGGAGAAGGAGTCCATCCATAAACCTAGGAGAGAGGCCTCAGAAGAAACCAACCTTGTTAACTCCTTGATCTTGAACTTCTAGCCTCCAAGACTGTGAGAAAATATATTTCTGTTTTTTAAGGCACCCAGTCTGTGGTACCATGTTATGGTAGCCCTAGCACCTTAATGCAGTTATGAAGATGATTGTTCTCCACTGTATACAAATCATCATGGCCATTAACAACAGGCTAGAGTCTAGTGTTTTCTTCTGTTGAACCTGGAAGATGTCCTCCTAGAACCTAAGCTTTTGACCATGATGGAAGTCATGGCTTAAATACTGAGGATTCTGTGATCATCAGCACATGTGAAGAAGAGTAGTTAAGCCAAAGCAAGGGTTCAGTCCTCCAGGTCCTAGGACAATCTCTTCTTGGCATCCCTCTAGCAGTAGCTGAATCCCATTCTTTTCCCTACCCAGATTTTGTTCTTTCCCCATTTTCCTTGGGCTCAATTTATATTAGACTTGCAATCTTTGTTTCTTTCTGCCAAATTTGGGACTCCACTCCTAGCCTGTTTCCTCAGCTATGGCCTGAGAACTATATTCTGGTCTCGCAATGAAGCACTGAATTCATGGTAAATTGTGTGCCTGTCTGGTTGGACTAATTAAGAACATGGTGCCACCCATGCCATGTGGTAGCTTAACTGCCACCCTTTATAGGCACTTCCCCTTTCTCTCCCCTTATTAGCTTGATTGTGTCTACACTTTCAGGCTTCTGCCTTCTCGAAACTGATCTCAAATTCCCTGGCAGCTGAATGCCTCCCCTTATTGCATGTGCCAATGACAACCTAGACCATTGGCCCTGGTATCTGACTGCCTGTGTTCTTATTCTGACCCCTTCCATAATAATTGTGTGCCAAAGTTCCTCCATCTGAAAATGAGGATAATAATAATATCTATTTCGTAGGGTTATTGGGAGATTTGAATAGAACGATACATGTAAAGCAATTTGAACAGGGCCTAGAATATTGTACAAGCTCAATAAATGTTAGCTAAAATGTTGAATGATAATGTCTTTTCTAAGATGTGAAAACATATTTGATCATTACAACAACACTGGAGCATGGGAGTTATTTCTGTCTTCTGCAGATGAAAAGTCTGATTGGATTTAAATTCCAAGGTTTTCATGCTCTTTCCAGAACAGTTCCACATTAGAAGAAAAAGCCAAGGGAAATGGGCCAAATCTAATGACTTACAGTTACCTAAATATAACATGTCTTCATAAGGAGTTATTGGGAAGAAAGACTTACTTTGGAGAGGGGATTAACATAATTATAACCAATACGATGCAGAAGTTTTAATGCCTTTCTTAAGAGAAGAGTTGGATCAAGTTCCCTATAGTTAGAAGTAAACTCATTATATAATCTGGAGGTCCAAATCCTATTCTAACTACTGGATCTGAAATAAAGCATCCATATCTGTATTATTTACTGAATAAATTGGCCAAGAAACTAAGGTTGTGTTGAAGACTTTGAATCTTTGTGAGTTGTATGATCCCATAATTGCAGCATTCTGAAGAAGTGCATTAGTCCAGTTTTGTTTCATATGTGGGAGTCTTGCAACAGAGAGACATGACAGCAAATTAAATCATCAAGTCCCTAAGCAAATCAGTGGCTTTAGGTTCATGCTTCTTGCTCTCTCCCCATTGTGTTTGGCTAACCACAGTATTATCTCTGTTGTGCATGGGGTGGGGGCAATAAACCACAAACTGTGCAAGGAGGAGTTGATGCTTCATGGGGGTTAGCTGATTGGAGCTTTCTCGCAATTTGTTAAACTGTTATCTCTCATTTGTTTTACAAAGTAGTAATACACAAAATCTTTGGGAAACTCTGTTAAAGACACATAGTGTTATATCATATGGGGCCATAAGATATGAGGGACTCTCTTATTAAGAGCTAAGTGCAATATATATATATATATATATATATATATATATATATATATATATGTATATATAAAGCTGATTTTAAACATCTTCCTCTATTATTTTCATCTACATGATCCAGGAATTTAGTTCACTGTATTCATTACCTTGCCCTCAACACATAGAATACTGCCCACTACAAAGGAGATATTCAATCACAGTGACTGCAAAACGATAAATAAATGATTGATGGAATATCCACATTAAGAAAAATGTTTTCAAAGAAAAACACAAACCAGTTTTTTTTAATTGTAGTAATAAGATGCGTCATTAGAATTAAAGCCAGCTCTATAAATTAAAGCATGAAATAGATAAAATGTATGGCTTCTTACCACTGTCAATTCATTTACTTCTTTTTAAAAATTTGCATTTTATATTGGAATATAGTTGATTTACAGTGTTGTGTTAGTTTCAGGTATACAGCAAAGTAATTCAATAATACATATACACATACCTATTCTTTTTCAGATTCTTTTTCCATATAGGTTATTACACAGTACTGAGTAGAGTTCCCTGTGCTATACAGTAGTTCTTTGTTGATCAATTCATCTGTTTCTTTTGTGTATTCATTAAACAAACATTTATACACCTCTTACTGTGCACGAAATGCAGTACACTTGAAATGGGTAAATAACAGGTACGATACAGTTCCAGCTCAGAAGTGGGAATTGTATTCATTACATAACTAACAAGAAAAAAAATTAGAAAATGTATATACCATGTAAAACCTCTTTTCAAGTGGACTGCTATCCTAACTACCACAAAATAGATGGGAAGGCAATTTTTAAAATACACAAAAAATTTACTGCCCAAAGCATGATAAACTTGAGTGTTAAATGAAATTCTAGATTACAGATAGTTTTCATTTACTGATAGTTGAGTATCAGATAATCCAATCATGCTTCTTTAATGTTACTGCCTCCCAAGAAGACAGTACTTCATATAGCAAGAAGTTTGTGTAGGAAGTTGGATGAATTTCATGGTACTTTACTCAGAAAAGTTTTGCAGAACCAAAGTTATCTCTTTTTATTTGAAAAATTACTCATGTTACTGGTTTATATTATTAAAAAATAACATCTTGTCTAATATAAAACAATATTTTCTGAAATGAGAAATAAATGTCATGGGTTGAATTGTATCCTTTGAAAAAGATATATTTGAATACAGTCCCTTAGAATGCGATCATTTTGGAGATAAGGTCTTGCAGAGGTAATCAAGTTAAAATGAAATTATTAGAGTGGGCCCTTTTTTTATAAAACAGAAAATTTAGGCTGAGACTTGCACAAGGACGCAACTCCATGGGAAGATAGGAGTGACGCTGTTACAAGCCAATGAACTATCTACTGAAAACTAGAAGAGAGTCTAGAAATAGGTCCTTCCCTAGAGTCTTCAAACAGAAGATGGCCCTACCTACAACCTGATTTTGGACTTCCAGCCTCCAGAGTGACAATAAATTTACTGTGAAACAGTAACTTTCTGTTGTGTAGGCCACTCAGTCTCTGAAACTTTATTACAGCAGCCCTAGTAAATCAATACAAATAAGCTAGGTTAACATTAACACTAGTATAATTAAATCTTGCTTGAATAGATTTTCTAACCATGGTAACCATTTACTTTTCAATTGAAAAAGAGTAAATTGCTGAAACTTTTAAAAATGCTTTCAAGATAAATTAAGCTATAGCATTAAGTTGCTACTGTTAATTGAGATAAGCAATGAATGAAGCTTTAAAACAGTCATACCTGATATATAGCACACAAAAAATACTGAATTATTTCAACAGATGCCAGAAACATAATTTCTGTTCTGAAAATTCTGTTCTGATTATTAAAAAATCCAAGCACAAATAAACAAAATAAATAGTAATCAAAGGACAGAACTTTAACATGTTTACTATTAATTGTCTTCCACTAAATCTAATATAAATTTTTTAAAGTAACAGAATAGATATTTCCATTAAAGTCAGGAAAAAATAATTGTATCACCAAAACTGACATTAGCTAGCCTTGTTTTATAATCAGAATCAATGTAAGAAGGTAAAGAAAATAATTAGGACATACAACTATTGTAGAGGAGAAGCCAAAAGTCATCAGGTTTTCCTGATAGACTTTTCGAAGTAGAAGCTGAAGGAAATCAACTGAAAAACTGTTAGAAATAACAACAGAATTTATTATTATTATTAACTTCAAAATAAATAAACATGTATTATATATACATATAAAATATAAATCATATTAATAAATATGAATAATATAAGTAAAAATGCCAGAGAAATAAATTTAATAAGACATGTACATGAATTATACAGAGAATATGTGAGTAAATACTTTTTCCATTTTTTAAATTCCAATAAAGATAGCAATGGACTTTCAGAAAATGACAAAATTATATAAATTTTATATTAAGAACTAAGGTGTGAAAAGCCAGGAAAGTTGTGTAAAAGAATAATGAGAAAGAACTTTTGCTCCTAGATATTAAAAGATTAACATACACACACACACACACACACACACACAAACACACACACAAGCTATATATATATATTTTAATTGTGTTTTTTAACAATTTGTTCCCTCATACTTAAACAAATACAGAGGAGAATAATTGGATATTCAGATATAGATAAAGTAAGACTTTAAAAAAATTATTTGAAGTCCTATAAACTACAAATAGTTTATCTTAACATACTATTGTATGTCTTTCTAAATATTTCTCTAAAGTTTATGTACACACACATTTTATTTCCAAATAGATTTATACATTATATATTCTTTTGAAATCTGTTTTTATGTTTAATATAACAAGGATACACATGTATATCATCATTTTAATTCTTTCATGATATTTTACTATATGAATGTGTCATTGTTTATTGTCTATCCCCTCATTGTGGTTATTCAGATTAGTTATTTTTTAGTCGTTATAAACAAGGTTCAAAAAGCAACCAAACACAGATACATCTGTATCCTTATACAAAACAGTTCATAAAGATGAATTTTTGGAAGTAAAGTTAATGGATCCATGAAGCAAGAGAGAAATTCCAGAATTCCCTCAACACACTCACCCATACAAACATATATACATATACAAAAGACATATGTATATGTGTGTTCAGTGAAGCACTTTGATAATACAGAAATTGCTAACATGTAAAATATTTAGTAATAACTTATTGCTTTGTTAAATAATGCATTCTTCAACACTACCTTAAAGTATCATCTTGTAGAAAATCATTTGAGATGTTCATGATGTTCTAAGAGTAAAATCAGGCTACAAAAGAAACATCTATATCAACTGTGAATAATTTTGCTGGGGGAAAGTAATACATATCTATTTTATTTATTGTGCTTTTTTATTTACAACAATTGCTGAAATAGATATTTACTAGTTATGTCCTTCCAAGTGTCTTGGCAGGCTCAGGGTTCTTGAACATCCACTTCTTACTCTCTCTTCATGCAGTAGACTTTCCCAAACCTTTCTCTTCCTCTAAGATCTAGACTAATTCCTAACAGCTTAATGAAGCCATTTCCAATACCACAGCCTCAGCTGAGCAGCTTCTTCCCTGAGTTTCTACATCACTGACTCCATGCTCTCCTTTTTTGATGTGCTGATTTTTACTCCCCAGTCAGTTTTACAATTTTTCTACATCAGCACTTGCACACTGCAAAAAGCAGAAGCCCATCAGAGAAGATGGCCAGGGAAACATCTAATTGATTCAGCAATCTCAATGTCTTGTTTATTTTACTATTCATATGAATTTTATTAAGACACTTCACTGTATTATGAGGTGCAACTTCTACCTTATTTAGAGAACCTTTAAAAGAGAGAAAGAAATTATATTTTATCACCAAGATGCAACTTCATTTCCTATTTTTTTGCTTTGGGTGTCATATATCTAAAGGCTATAAGCAAGGTAGAATTGTCATTGAGATGTTGACTACTCAGGGTACAAGATGACATGTGAATAGCAGTTCCAATTGCAGCCTCTCCTAACCTCTCCAAAATGCCAGTAGGGTCATAAAAAAGATAAGTGCAATCAAGACTGTCTATGACTATAATTTGAAAAGAATTGATGTTAATTATCAGGCAGATAGAATATGACTGAGAGATCATACAGACTTTAGAAAAATATGACAATGTGTTTTATTTAATTTTTAAAAAAGAACACCATACAAAAGAAGAGACATTTCTTACTTTCTCTTCTCTGTCCCTCACTCAAAGTCCATGAGTTATGGCAAGCAGAAACCTGAGCAGATATTATCTGTTCTCCTTTGATTATTCTTGACTCTGCAGTCATGGCTCTATTTTCTCACATTCCCCCACCCCTCCTTTCCCATCACTAGACTTTGGAAAGAGTGGGACAGGAAGTTGAGGAGTGTGGATAGTGGTGGGAAATTATCACAGATTCTCCTTCCTACCAGAATGCACTTTGAAGGATGGGTGTCACATGAACAACTCAAGAATAAACAGAAGAGGAGCAAACATTCAATATATAACAGGTAAAGAAATGAGGTTTGGCGTGTATTTCCTCTGCTTAGAGTTCCAGAGAGATGAACAGAGAAAAAAAGTGAGAGGAAGAAGCCACATCACAACAAAGGTATAGTCCAAGAAAATCTACTGGAAACAAGCAATTAGACTGTGTCCCTTCTGAGGGGCAGAATTATTCAAAGACCTGAGAAGGTTATTCATCAGTCATCTAAGTGGAAAAAAGCAGAGTCATGGGTGACCAATTTATCCTGTGTATAAAAATCTTGGCCTGGATCAGATCCCACCTTCTTTTCATCACAAAACAGAATATATATTCCATATCTAACAGAAAATAAATTTTGGAGCTGAAAATATTGTCATGTATATACATTGAAAGGGAAAAATGTTTGCTTAGTAAAATTAATTTTAAAAATTAATAATCAAAATATAACAGATGCCTACAAATCAGTAAAATTAAGAAAGTATATAAATATGTGAAAAAATTTATATAATAAACCTTATAACAAGAGTCTCAACCTCACTAGTGATCAAGGTAACATATATTAAGAAATTAGATATCATTTGAGATGCACTAGTTTGACAAAAATTAAAAATTATAACCTAGTATTAGCAAGGTTATAAGAAAACAAGAATTGTTTTTAAAATTATTCATATAAATACATATATATGGCAATGCACATTTGTATATCCAATTTTAATTGTTGTATTTTATACGAATATACTACAATTGTTTTATATATTATCCACTGATAACACTGGGATTGTCTCTAATTTTTTTCTCCTTAACAATGTTGTAAAATGTTTAGTTATGCATGAATGTTAAACTTGTGAGTGAATGTTTTCCTTTTAAATCTTTTCCATGAATTTTCAAAGCAATCAATAAAACAAAAATAAAGCATATCACTAAGTGGTCAAGGAAAGTATAGGTGGTAGGTACAGTGATTCTGGTGATTTCATTTACTCTAAAGTTAAACAAATTAAAACATGATCTCAAAATGTGGTAAGTTCTATAAATGAAAGCGGAAAGGTACTGTGAGCAATAATATTGGCAAGCACTACTTTAGATTGGGTAGTGAGACACGATGCCCTGAAGAAGTGTGTTTAAATTGATACTAGGAAGGTAGGAACAAGACCCAATGTGAAGAGTGGTGAGGAGAGAAATCCATGTATGAAGAACATCGTATGTGATCGTCCTGATGCAGGGAGTTTGGCTTCTTTTGAGAAACTGATATAGCAGGTCAAAGTTAGTGAGGGGAAGACAAGTTCGAAGAGTGAGGAAGGGCCCATTTGATCACTGTTGAGTCACAGTAAGTAAAACAGATAGTCTTTTTTAAATGTCATCTGATTTCAATGTGTGCTTTGTTTCTTCTCCATCAATTTCACACTCTCTGCCCCTTTTCACATCTCTCAGATGATTCTGCCTTTATTACTGCCTTGTGGTGGCCTGGTCTCAGTTCTTTTTGGACCTGTTATTTTATGTGAATTAGTAACTGAATGATGATTATGCCTAAAGGAGTGTTGCTATATAAACAGTGCCATTTTCATTGATCTGTTGCCATCTACAATTTGGAAAGTTGAAGGAGGATGTTGAAGGGAACATGAGTGGGTGAGAAAGAAATGCTACAGGGCAAAAAACACCAATTCCTGGATTTCATAATATATGATAAAAGTTGGTATGTTGTTTATTTCAGTAAAACATGAGAGACTTTAAGCTGCTTCTGAGTTACAAAGAGGTAATCTGTCATTTAGTATTTAAAGTGAAATGGCAGATTTTGGGGGAGACACATCAGCAGCAGAATGAAGAATACACAGAGCTGAAACTTCCTATCAGTGTAACATTCTCAAGGGAAAATTCCCAACAATAACTTAATGCACCTAAATGAAACACAGAGGCAAGAAGTATTCAGACTTGTGTGCATAATATCTTAAAATTAATCATGAATATATGATGTGAGAACTACATTGATAATAAATTTATACTTGACATAAAATATTTTAATGTATCATAAAAGAGAGTGCATGAACCATGTGGTTTGTTGATATCCAATTAAGAATTTACACTACACATCTCTTCTATCCTCAGGCATTGAAAAAACTGGTATTTTTTTATCTCAAATATAATTCTGTACAAATGGTACTTTGTATTTCTAAAATTTGACATAACTAAATTTAAAAATGATCACAAGAGACCTCATACTATTTGAGAGTTGAGAAAACATAAAAATAATAAGGTTATTCTAAAAATTTTAGGAAGTAAGTGAGTGATTATTGATAATAATTTAACACCATAAAAACAAGGAAAGGAGAATTAATTTCCATTATATTCTGAGGTTAAACTCTAGAAACACCACCCAGTGGATAAAAGAGTCATAAAAGAGTCATTTAATGGCAGGCAAAGTAGCATCAGCATTTGGCATGAAGAGTTATTTCTCAATTTTGAAATAAACTAGAATTTTTTTAAATTTTATTCCAAAGTAACTCTCTCTGTCTACACACACACACACACACACACACACACACAGAGCCATTTTTAAAAGAAAAAGAAATCTCTCATATGTAGTGTTAGTAACAACAAAAGTATATTGTGAGTATCCTAAAGTTAAACGTGTTAGTGTGCAGCCTTTTGTACTCTTTATTAGGTAAGTATGCTTACTATTCTGACAAAATAATATATCATAACTGAACTAACAATTATCTAAAATGAGAGTAGATAATTTGGTCACTGAGTATGCGATCTAAAAGTTGTCCTTTATGCAAAGTCATAATGAAAACCAAAATGTAAATATAATTCTTAATTAATATGGTGTAGAAAGTCCCTAGAATCTAGTAAATTTCAGAACTCAGCAACATCACCCTAGAGAAATTAGCACACTTGTGTCCCAAAAAAGATATGCAAATAGTTGTCATACCATGGTTGCAAAACTCCAAGCCAAAACCAACTCAAATGTCAGCCATTGTTAAAATGGGTAAATTAATTGTGATCTACTCATAAAATGAAAATGAAAAACTACAGCTAAGCAGGACAAAAACTCTCCACTCACCATCTTGAAGGTCTCTTTTTCTTAGTTCTCTGGCCAAAAGTTGAGCTCTTCTCAAATATAACTCTGTCCACAGGTATTGTAATGGGGCTGTTTACTGGTCCTCTTGTCAAAAATGGGGAAAAGGTGTAGGGGAATAAATATGAGACTCATCACTGCTGTATTAGTCATCCTGAGTTTTAGCTTCAACCCCTTCAATCTCTTCAATTCAGATCTCTTCAATCTGCCTCCTATGTTTACTTTTTAGAATCCTCAGTAGTGTGCAGTGAGAGATGGTGGGCTTTATCCATCTTGTCAGGTAATATAACTGATTTTTCTTTAAGTGCCTGTAGATTCTGAGGTGATATTCTTATTATTTTTATTTCTGTCACTCTTTTGTGAAATAGAAGTGTCTCTCTCTCTTTGTTTTTCTAAATGTCTTGCTAAAGAATATATCAACTTGGGCTTCCCTGGTGGCGCAGTGGTTAAGAATCTGCCTGCCAATGCAGGGGGCATGGGTTTGAGCTCTGGTCTGGGAAGATCCCACATGCCACGGAGCAACTAATCCCGTGAGCCACAACTACTGAACATGCGAGCCACAACTACTGAGCCCATGTGCCTAGAGCCTGCGTTCTGCGACAAGAGAAGCCACTGCCATGAGAAGCCGGCACACCACAACAAACAGTGACACCTGCTCGCCACAACTAGAGAAAGCCCACGCACAGCAATGAAGACCCAATACAAAAATAAATAAATTAAATAAATATTTTTTTAAAAAGGAATTAAGAATATATCAGCTTAATATTTTCAAAGAACTGACATTTGAATTTGTTAATTTTCTTTATTGTGTATGAGATTTTTATTTTTATAATTCTTGCTTTTATTTTTATACTTACCTCTCTTGGATTCAGGAAAAAAATCCTCAGTTTTATAGAGTGATAACTGACAAAAAAAATGTATATATATATGGTGTATAATGTGATGATTTGATATGCGTATACATTATGAAATGACTACTGCAATCAAATTAATGAACACTTCTATCACCTCACATAGTTACCTTTTGTGTGTGTGGTGAGAAGATATAAGACTTAGTATCCTTACAAATTTCAAGTCTACAATACAGTATTATTTACTATAGTCACCATACTATATGTTAGATGCCCCAGAACTTCTTCATCTTATAAGTTTGTACCCTTTGATCAACATTTAGTTCCCCATTTCCCCTACTCTCCAGCCACCAGCAACCACCCAACCACTATTCTACACTCCACCTCTGTGAGACAGACGTTTTTGGAACACTTTTAACCTTGATGGGCTGCAATGAATTTTTAATTTTCTTTATTCCCTAGAATGGTCGTGATCTTCCGTTAGGGTTTCAGAGATGAGTGCTAGTTATGATGTGTGACACAATATGCTAAAAGCAAATGACTGTGATGTGGAAAATAAGATTAGTGCAAGCCTATTTCACTTTTAGTAAATTATGTATATATTTTTCCCATGGGCATAACTCTACCCTTTTACATACCCAACTTGACACATACAGAAAGCATATTATTTATTGAGCTTTAATAACGTCATCTCCAATATATGAAATTGAGTACTGTGTTCACAGCCAACTCTCCAAGTATTTTCTTGATCTTTACATTCTTACAATTCTATAATTAAATTATAGATATATTTCCCCCAAAATAAAAGGGTGAGTATTTAGATAGAGGCTGGTGATTTTAAAAAATATATGAATGGTCACAATCAAGCAATGGGCTTTTTAAGTATATTAAATAGATATCTAACACTCTCTTTAGGTTAAGGAAGATTTTTTGATCTATTATAGCTTTTAATAATATGTTATAGATCCAGGGTGTATTACAGTAGTATTGTTTAGGTTCCTGTAGTTAAAACAGAGTCAGAGTTTCTAACAAAGAGAACTTATTTGATGGGTGAGGACAAATCATGGTCTTCTGTTACATCTGTGATATCTGTTGGCATCAAAATATGTGATGCTAATATTGAAATAAGCTATGAGTTGACAAATTGTTATACTCTCTATACTTTGCTGTATCCTTGAAATATTTCATTTAACTATCTTATTTAGAGATATTTATAATGTAGCCATGAAATTTGTTGTGAATTGGATCTCAGACACTACTATAAACAAATATGAAATATACATCATTTTTATTTTTTCTGGGGTATTTCCTTAAACATCTTATACTATTAATTCAGCTAAATTAGTGATTGTAATGTCCTCCAAACACTAGAATTACAGAAATCATTTTTGTAAGGAGGTTATATGTTACACTTTAGGTAACTAAAGGAGATAAGAACAAAACCAACATGTCCTGATGAGATATATTTAGGCAACAGTAGAGTCAGAAATCTCAAAGCTCATACTATAAATATCACTGGTCTTCTTGTACCCAAATGTCTCCTCTCTCACAGAAATGCTGAGAATAACTGACTACACAGAGTTCTACAGACATAGATCTGACTGTGGTTGTCCATCCTACAAAACTTAAATTAAATTAGACAAATACACATTATTTACTGCCTTGACTGAGTACCAGACACTGTATTAGGAATGAATGGGAATGCCAACATGAGAAAAACATAGACCCTAACAACAGAAAGTTCACAATCTAAGAAGTAGGTCAGGGGATAGGTGAAAAAAATGGTGATGAGAGAAATGCAGAATTAAATAATATAAAACAAGATGAATTGTAATTGCAAAACAAAAGCACAAGATGATGTAGATTTTCAGTGGAAGGATAGCTCATATATGTTTGGGAAAGTAAGAGAATATATTCTGTATAATAGCTATCCTTTGGAACTTTTTGAAATGTGTTTTATGGTCCAGTCTATGGTCCATATGGTCTGTGCTTATTAATATTTTGTGTGTGCTTGAAAAGAATATGTATTCTGCAAATGTTGGGTAAAGCATTCTATATATATATATACACACACACACACACACACACACATATATATATATTTTATATATATATATATATATTAGATGAAGCTTGTTAACTTTATTTAAATATTGTATAACTTTATATCCTTAGTGCTTTTTTTTTTTGACTACGCTATTGATCAGTTAATGAAAAAGGCATCTGGATATCTTCAATAATTATGAATTAGTTCATTTGTCATTAAAGTTATGTAAAGTTTCTGCCTTTAAATATTTTAAGCCTTTTTTTGCTTTTTTTTAAATTAAAAATTATTATATAATTATCATCTATCTCATAACATCTTTGTGAAGTGATTCTCTTTACCTCAAAATAATACTTAAAGTTAAAAAAATATTTATAGTGTTTTATCAGATTTCTTTTGATTAGAATTTCCCTCCTGTATCTGTTCTAATTTTGTTACTTTCTACTGTTTAACATCTTTATATTTAAGATAAGTTTTATCAGATTTCTTTTGATTAGAATTTCCCTCCTATATCTGTTCTAATTTTGTTACTTTCTACTGTTTAACATCTTTATATTTAAGATAAATGTCTTATAAACATCACCTTTGCACTGATATTTTGGAGAAGGATTGTCATTACTCAAGTCTGAAAATATTATGTTAAGTGGTATCATTTAGCTCATTTAACATTATTGAAAATATATATATTTACAAAAAATATATTTATTTATTTACAATATATATTCACACAAACACACATGCATGCACAAATATATATGCAAATATGTGTGTGTCTATTTGTACCATATTATTTTTTGCTACTTTTATCACTTTTTCTATATAAACTATAATTTCCTTTCTTACTCCCTTTTGATTTAAGAGTATTTTTTTACTTTTTCCATTTTTTCTGTCCACTGTCTTGTAAAATATGTGCTCTAACTTTAATGATTACCTGAGATACCTTAACACTTAAATTTATTGATGTTTATAGTAAATCAGTATTCTTATCCTACTCCCAAACAACAGCAGAAACTTAGAACAATTTAACTCCACTTATGCAACTCATAAATATGCTAATGTTGTCACATATTTTAGTATTATCTTCTTGTTTTAATCTCCACTTGTATGTGTAAATCATTATGCATGCATTATTATTAGAGTTTTATACTGTCAAAGTTTATTTATATGTACCCATATATTTAATTATTTCCCTTCATTCATTCTCATCCTGCAGACTTTTCATCTAGAATTACTTTTTCCTGGTTTAAGGTACAAGCCTCAGAATTTCCTTTGGTGTCAATCTGCTGGTTACAAACTCTGTTAGCTGTCTTGGGTTTTGTTTTTGTTTTTTTATGAAAATCTCTTAACTTTGCCCTTGCTTTGGAAAGATTTAGGGGAGAACAATATTCAAAGCAGACATTTATTTTCTCTTCAATTATTAAAGCCATCTTCCAATTTTATATGTTGCTTATGGGAGGTCGAACATCAGTATAATTACCTTTCCTTTGTAAGTGGCTGTATGCCATTTAAGATCTCTTCTATGCCTTTTGTGTTATGCAGCTTTGAAGTGTCTAGGGGAAAATTGATTTTTCTTCATCCTGCTTGGTGTTTGTTAGGCTTCATCACTATGTGAATCTGTGCCTACAATCAATTCAAGACAATTCTATGCCATTACCTCTTTGGATATTTTGTAATCCCTTTCTCTACTAGCCCTCTGAACCTCTAGCTGTAGCTCAAACACTTTGCAGTATCTGCCTTGTCTTTTAATGCAGTTTTCAAATACCTTATTATTTATTTTAGGTGCCACATTTATGAATCTCTGTTTAAGTTTAGAGTTGCTGCATTTTAGATAAATTTCTTATATATTCATTTCAGTTCATCAGTGTTCTCTTCAACTTTGTGCAATCTGCTATTAAACACATTCATTACATTTTTAATTTTAAATATTGTTGTTACCAGTTTCCAGAAGTTCTATTTGTTATTTGGAAATGGAATTTTTTTTTCATATCTGTATTTTAAAGCTCTTATTTTACCTCTTTAAACTGTCAAATATTGTCAATTCACAATCTGTGTCTAATTATCTACTATCCAAAATTTTGCAGATCTATGTTAATTGTCTCTGGTATTTCTTCTTTATTATGCCATGTTTCCTTACTTGTTTAGTGCTTCTTGAATGTGAGTGGTTCATTTTCCTTGGAACATTATCTGAGAAATCTTTGAAGCCTGGGATTAAAGGGGTTCTTCCAGAGAGATATACTTTTGACTCTTCCAGTAATCTGGGTTGCACTCATAGTCTGAGACCCCTTTAAACTAATTTTTGGACTATTCAAGTTCTAAGAATGTGGCTGGAGACCTGAACAAATCTCAGCTTATAATTACAAATGATCAGGGAAATTTTTTCCCTTTGTTTAAACAGCAAAAATAAAATGTATAAAAAGGAACATGTAAGACATAGTAGAACACCTAATTTCATTTACTTTTCTCTTCTGGATTATTTCTCATTTTATTTATTTTTATAGTATATAGAATACATTACATGTGTGCCCATGCCTGTGTGCATATCTGCCTTTGCAAAAGGTCTGTTCTAAAGATTTTTTTTTCTTTAGTGAAAGGAGTTGTTTCTCAAAGTTTGAAAGTGACTTCTGTAACAATGGGAAGCTATAGAAAGGCAAAAGGCGGAAAAAAAAAGTTCTTTTAAGTCTTTAATCCATTTGGAGTTTATTTTTGTATATGGTGTTAGGTAGTTTCAGGGCAGGAATAAAGAGGTAGACATAGAGAATGGACTTCAGGACATGAGGTGGGAGGGTGAAGCTGGGTTGAAGTGAGAGTAGCATCGACATATATACACTACCGAATGTAAAATAGTTGGCTGGTGGGAAGCAGCAGCATAGGACAGGGAAATCATCTGGGTGCTTTGCGATGACCTAGAGGGGTGGGATAGGAAGGATGGGAGGGAGGCTCAAGAAGGAGGGGATATGAGGACATGTGTATGCATATGGCTGATTCACTCTGTTGTGCAACAGAAACTAACACAGTATTGAGAAGCAATTATACTACAATAAAAGATCTATTTAAAAAATGTTCAGCTTTGTGTTTTAGAAAGAATATTGCTCGTAGTGTAAAAAAATAGTAGTAATGTAGTATGACTGAAGATGTGGAAATAAATTAGGAAGGTCTGACAAGAGCTCATGCAAGATTTGACACAGGCCTAAATTAAGGCATTAGTGGTGAGAATGGAGTGGAAGAAATTGATGAAAAAATGTGTGCTTTGAGCAGCCTAACTTCTCTAGAGGAATTTAACCAATGAAAATATTTGGTCAAAGTGTGCGTGTGTGTGTGTGTGTATTTGCACGTGTGTGTGTGTTTTAATTCCTGCCTTGTCCTGTGTTGTGGAGGAATTCTGTGAAAAAATGCTAATAACTAAGAGAGATATTTGATCATATTTAGGTACTCATGACTCTAAAAAAATTCTGTATACTTAATGATACCATTCATATGTCTTAGATATAAACATCCTGTATATTGGCATGTCTCTAAGAAAATCAGAGTTTATTACATGTAAGAATTAAATAGTGAAGTGCAAGTAGGGTAGTGAGTTTATGTCTTATGATTGAGATACTTGATATAAGCTATGAAAAAGATTTCCAAAGAGATATTGCTATTACATCACTAATGATGATAGTTTATAATTTGTGAGTGATATATGTGTGTGAATTCATATACATATGTTTATATATATTTAGATTATATTCATATGTATTTAATGTACACACACACATTAAAGCTAAGATTTTCATCTACAGAAAATTCTAATGAGGGAGGCATAAGGTCATACACTTATCCTGGAGAAATGGCCAATTAGAAGAGCCAGCTCACTAGTAGATAAGTGTTTAATGATTCTTTAATATATTTTGGAATAAAACACAGAGTTGAGAGGTGTAGTCCTTGCCTTCAAGAGATTTGTTGGTTACAGAAAGTAAGGTTCATACCAGCTTCCCAGGTCAACATTCATACTAAATTATTTAATAGGATTTGTATTCCCAGGTGATTACATTTGAGTCATAGAAATTTGGCCATATTCTGCCTTTTCCTCCTTAAAGATTATTCGCTATTTGATATGCATGGTATGGGAGACTCATCTCCCACATTCCCTTCAGAGAAGGACTATTGCCTGCTTATGATGGTGCTGACTACAGCAGTCTCCAGCAGTCGGCATCTTCAGGGTCCTCCTCAGCAGCAGAGGGCCCCTACCTGAGGTCACACCATTCCTGGGGCAGCCCATATCCAATAATTGACCTCTGGAGGGTTGCCAAAATCCAGTCATTTTGATGTACTGAGGGACAAGTCTGACAGACCACATGTACTTCAGGGCTCTCCATGTGCTTGGCCAAAGCTTTGTTGGGCTTGCCTCAAAGTTTGACTTTTCCCTTTGCTCAGTTTTCTGCTGGAGACTTCCTTTCCCAGGTTTTGATTCTAGATAAATATTCTTCACACCAAACTCTGCTCAGTTTCTGCTTCTAAAGATTACAATCTGCAGCAGTATAAAAATCAGAGGTAGAAAGTGGTTATAAAATCAGAAAAGAAGTGATTTCTTTGACATTTCATTTTCTGTGTCTAATGTTATGGGAAAGTAGATTATTTTCTTAAAGTGTATATTATGCTTTCAAATGATTATTTCTTCAAAGCTACACAATTGAGTATAAGTTCTGTTGGCTTCTGCAACCCTAGGTGCAAATTTGAAAGTGATATTTTATACCCTATTGCTATTGTTGTAACTCCTTCTCCAATGAATCAGAATAATGGCTGTTGTGTACATCCTCTGTGGCAGTCAAGTTGATTCTGCTGGCACAGGGGGTATTATCTTCTCTGAAATTCTTGCAAGGACAAGATCAAATGTAGCTAGATCTTCATCTTAAACCACAGATTATGAGTCAACCAGGGTTGGCCCAAGACAAGTATCTGATGTGTGTTTAGTCATATGGTGAGTCAGTGTTCTAATCAGGGGCAGGGTTAATCAGTTGGGGTTTTTTGCTCACCATGTGAAACCTTCAACTACTCTTTCCAGAGGGAATATGCATGCATTCTTTTGGCATATTTGGTTTTGCTTGTACATCATTATGTTTCTCTTCCTACTACCGCAAGACAAAGATATTAATTGCAGTCAAAAATAAAGTTATAAGCCCCTGACAAGCTAAAATTTAGAACAAGTCATGAAAAGGATGTTTTCCTCTGCACTTTGGGAGGTAAGATGGATATTTCATATCTGGGGAAGGAGAGAAACAGGGAGATGAAGTGGTTCACTCCAGATCACAAACCAAGTTGGTGGCGAAGCTTGGACTAGAATCCTGAAGTAGTGACTAAAATTTAACCACATCATGCTGCATTCCATTGAGACTACTTTGGTTGACTAGTATTGATGTAACCAAAAAGATATCTCTTCAAAATGCAACATTCTGCTGATGCTTACTGAGCACCTACTATGTGCCTGGTACTGCTCTAGGCATAGGACATAGGGCAGTGAATCAGATAGACAAGTTTTTTGTTGTCAAGGAGTTTACTTTCTGAAAAAGATCAATTTTCTTTTCTGTTAAAAGTCACCTCTAACATATCAGCAACAAAATAACTGTTTAAACTCACAAGATAATGAACAAAACAGCCTTGGCTACTTTTCTTGTGATTCGATCTAGAGTAACATTTCTTTCCTGGCACTGGTTCCATCAGACTAGGGCAAGGACTTACTACCAAATATGTTAGCAACCGTCACAGCATGTCTGATTAGCTTTTTTGGGTAACTGCTTAAAAGTGTTGTACCATTCAGTTACAAAGAGAATGTTTTTATAAGTGAGACTTTAAGTTTGCAAAATAGAAATGAACTGGACCATGTTTTTCTAAATTAATGTAACATTTCCATTATAATATTTAAAAATAATTACTTAGGCCATTTATTTTTTCTTTGCAGAAAATCCAGCATGTAAGTTGTCAGAGCAGTAGTTCAATTCCCAATTGAACAATTCCCAATTAATTGACAATTAAGAATTGTCAATGGTGAGAAGAGCTCAATTAGGAGTATAGAGTAAAATAGGGTCTTAAAAAGTGATTTGTTGACAGATTTTGGTGTTCCCATTTTATAGCACTTTGTGCATCTCCTTCATATTGCTTAGAACAATTTGAATTAATCAGATTCAATTACTTCTTTTAAAACATTTTTCTAATGGAGAAACAGCATGGGTATAATAGTGATTAACAGCAAGGACTCAGAAGCCAGGCTATTCTGTTTCTACCACTAGCCTTGTAGCCTTAGGCACATTACTAAAGTCCTCTGGTCACTTCCTCATGTGTGAATAAGAAGAATAATACCTTACTCATAGAGTTACTATGAGATTTGGGTGAGGTATTATTTGTAAAGTGCTTAGACCAGTGCTTGTCATGTTATATCCCTATTTATAAAATAAATAAATGTTTTAAAATTTATTTTCTACTATTAATAGAAAGAGGAAACATAGCTGCCTTAATTACTGCTAGTATTCTTTTCTATAACTGTGGGTGTATGTTGAGTTGTTCAATAAATTATTATTTAATGAAAAGCTGAATGAATGTTTTGAGGCCAAAAATGGTAAAAAGATTTACTCAAGTTCATACATCTTAGTGCTATAGACTTCCAATAATCTAACAGGGGGACTTCCCTGGTGGTCCAGTGGTTGAGACTATGCCTTCCAATATGGGGGATGTGGGTTCAATCCCTGGTCAGGGAGCTGGGATGCCACATGCTTCGCGGCCAAAGGACCAGGACATAAAACATAAGCAATGTCGTGGCAAATTCAATAAAGACCTTGAAAATGGTCCACGTCAAAAAAAAAAAAAAATAATAATAATAATATAACAGGGCTAGTGCTACAACTGATTTGGTGTCTCAACCTTAGTGCTGCACAAACATCTTTTTACTTGACATTAAGCAGCCCTAAAATGTAAGAATCAAGTCTCCACCTCACAGATTAGGTAACTGAAATTTAAAGAGGTTAAATAATGTGTCCAAAGTCACAGAAATAGTTTGAGCAGAGCTTAGGATCAGATCCAGGGCATTCTGATGCCAAAGTCCATGTTCCTTCCCTATCACACAGTCTTACATCAAGAAAAAGTGTTTGGTGATAGCAAGTAGGCAAGACTGAAATTCACAAGGGGAAATTTACAGAAGCATAAGAGAAACAATATTATGGGATGTGTTATATAAGGATTTGTCTTTCAAAAGACATCTCATCTCCTTCTAAACAAACATTGAGCCCAGTGATTTTAACGATATTCTACATTACATGCTGACATCTTTTACTCATGTCAGTTTATTGTAAAGCTAGAGACTAAGTTTGAAGTCACTATAGTTTGGTCTGTACAAAGTATACTTAAGTAGACTGTCAGTACTTTTAAAGTTCAGAATTTTAAAAAATGCATATAAGATCTTTTCTCAATGAGAAATTGAAGAAAGAGCCACTGTAATTTAATTTTGTGTAAATGGGAAAAAAAAGTCAAAAATCATTACATCCTTAGTCATAAACCATAGTGCATGACCACAATTCATAAGCCATACACTCAGATCTATGAATCTAGAAAATGAAGGAAAATGAGCAGAAGAGTTGGGCAATTGTTGGAAATGATGCAAAGCTACCCAAGGAATCTTATGATAGGGAATTCAGTCAGCCTGAAGAATTCAAGTAGCAAAATTTCAGGAAGAACAGAATTGACTTGCATGAGTACATCTTATCTATTCTTCCTGAACTGAGATTTGTGTACCGATTTCATTTTACTGTAATGTCTTATAACTGGATTTTTGCAGGGGTATTGAACTGATGTCAATAATAAGTACGATGCAACATAATCATAAAGCACAAGAAAATTGCTCTTCCTCATAAAACCCAGGACACAGAGACACAGAAGGGTTTTGATAAAGATCAGTGTGCCAGCTATGGTGGCCACCTGAGCAACAGTATCACTTCATTACATAGCTCTGATCTACTCCTTATCATTCCATAAAATACTTCCACCAAATAATTCATGTTTAGCTGATCACACCTAAAGGTCAAATACATTCTCCTCTGTTTAGAAACATCGTTTTTAATTCTTTTTAATCACTCCCTAAAACCTAAAACAAGCCAGAGATGGTACCAGGGGCAAAACCTTAGTTTTTCAGTTTGGTTTATTTACAACTGGATCTACTTCGTGTCTTGTTAGTGACTCAATTCACTTTGTCTGCTTAGCATCCATCTTAAAGTTGCAAATTTACAGCTCACTGACTGTGGTGTCAAAAGGCATTTTGTGTTATTGCTGTATGAAATCAACTCTTCACAGTAACTGACTGTGAAAGCAAATTTCAAATTTAGTTACAGCAATTAAAGAAATATTTCTATGTTTTCACAAAGTTCCACCCTCACTTATTCATAAGTACAGTGATAGGTCTTTAAAATAAAGACATCGTTATGTAAAGAAGTATGGATGATAAAGCAAAGGCCCAAGACTGGGTCTGCTCTAGAGAATGTGTTTAGTATCACGTGTTTCACTAATTGTTCCTGAAACATTAATTGGAAAACTGTGAAATTCGACTAAATGTTAGTTCCTTTCAGCCATAAAAATGGGGAGGTTGAACTAGTTGACACTGAAGGACATTTTCCAGGTTTTGCCTTCTATGAAAACAAAGCAACCTCATGAAATATGTGGTTAGAGCTGATAAATGAAAGAGTGACTCCATTTGTGAGTGACCTAGGACTTGTAGTAAAAACGAGAGAAGATAAACTCAGGGCAGCAAAGGTAAGTGGAAATGGCAGCTCTAATTGAGATATTCTAATTAGGAAACCATTAAGGCCTGATCTTTGTGGAGTTTCTTCTATCTAGACAGCATTTTGTCTGAGTATTTAAAACACTTTTCTCACACCAGTCCTAGGAAGTAGGTGCTGGCCCATTTTACATATGAGGAACTCATTCCTTAACATATCCAATTCATGTTACTGGAAAGGACAGATTTTAAAACAAGGTCTGACAAGTCTAAAAATAAAATGAGGTGCCTAGAAGTCAGATATTGTATTCTGAAACAAACAAGCCAAATCAAACAAAAAAACAGACCCTAACTCACAACAAGACCCTCTTTCACAGCAAGAAGAGTACATACTTATGTCTTTTGGAAACTCTTCTGAGCAAACAAAAGTACGTGTGAGCTCTCTGGGACTGAATAGTGTGGCCACGGTGGAATTTTGTGGCAATATAAATTACAGAGAAGATGCATAGCTTTTCATCTCGTGCCCTCACCCGCAGATGTCTGTGGGATGAAAGTAGAAGTCGCGGCCAGCCACCCGAGCCCTGCAGTGCTGACACCCTGTAATCGTTTGTTGGATTCCTCACCACCCTCTTCATCCACCAAACCTCCTCTTAGGGCCGCTTTATGGTACACATTTCGGTTGAAAAAACTAAGTCACATTGCAATTAATTTCGCCTTGAGAATTTCACAACATCCTTCGAGATCACAGTAACCCCAAGGATATTGTGCAATCAGGGCTGGGGATCTCTTGCTTAACTTCTAACTTTGTGAAAGAAAAGCGGGTGAAAGTGAGAAAACCCACCTCACTTGAAACAATTGAGTTGGCATTAGTGGAGAGTAATAAAATGACTAGTAATCCTGGTAAAAATTTATCTCATCCAAGTAATCATTTTTAGTGTTCATATCTTTTTACAGTATTTTTCCAGGCAATGTACTTTTGCTCACCCTGAAAAAAAAGAGCATGCTATTTTGTGTTTTTATTTTTTCCCCTCTGGGACATGCCTTCTGTACCCTACATTGACTCACCCTTGTTAATTTAAAATAATATAAATAAACAAATACATGACTCAATAAATGTGATGAGTAAAGAGAAAAGGGTGTTTGGCTAGCAACCCAGTCCTACATTTTAATTAAAAAGCACGTCTCACACACCATCAATAAGTTTTCAAAGGACCTTTCATGACCAGTTCTAATCGCAAGCATGTCATTCACTCGTTCATAATAAATTGGAAGATTATGCTAATATAAGAAAGGAAGGCTATCAATTTTATGTGTGCCAGACAAGCTATGCCATCGATTTAAAAATTTATATGTGCTTGGAAGAGGAAGATGGTTAAGAACAGGGTTTCACAAACAGAATAAAATGTTACAGGGGGATAATCAATTAGATATAGTTGACAAATAGGTGGAGAAAAACATTGCAAAATATTATGCGTTCCTAATGGTCAAACACTCACGTGTGCAGTGTCACGTTATGTCTGTATTAATCCTTCAACAGAAGGATCTGTGATAATAGCAGATGTGTTAATTATCAAGATTGGGTGATTGACATTTTATTAAAAGTATTTGACTAAAAAAGTCATAAAGATTCAATTGATCGGGAGTTAAATTTTCTTAGGTCAAGAGATAAGAAAACAGCATAAAATAGGGTAATATTAATTGCACCAATAAAGTTAATAAAATCACTATGTGATTTTTTTGTGTTTTGCTCCCATGTGGTCTCCTTTTATGGAAAAAATCATTTAAGTTAGTTCACATTCTTCTACAAATGAGAGTTTGCAAAGGCAATGGGGAGTTGGAGGCTTATAGGAGAATCCAGGGTAGATTTATGGTCAGATAGGGTAATAAGATTATAGTTTAATATGCACAGTTAAGTACATATTATATCCTACAGTTATAGCCAAATCTAGTTGCTTGTCTTTAATTAAAAGATTAGATTTTTATCCTGAAGTCCACTTTCAAAACACATGAAAATCCTTTCAAAAAACTGGAAAAATATATTTATGCTATATTACTTATGAGCAGAGCTAAAATCATCAATTTGTCTATGCTTATCAATCTAAAAACAAAAATATATAGCAGACAAAGCAAAGCAAATTAAACATTTAAAACTTACACTTGCATTTAAGCATTTTTATCTTATGTAGAGTTAATGCATTTAAGCATGCACACACACACACCCCCACACACACATACAAGCATATCATAACACCCAAAATATAACAGATAATTACTTCTAGAAATTTCTGAAAGTATTTATTATACTGACATTTATCACATTTGATAAATGTTCATCTTTTGACATTAACTGCTTATTGCACGAAATTGCCATATAGTTTCACCAGCATGGTGAAAGATAAATTTATTTATTACAAATAGTCTTACTTGGATAATTTCAAGAATATTAAATGTAATTTGTTCACAGTTGTTAGATCTCATTTAATAGCTGATATGATTTTATATGCTATATGCTATAAAGTAACTTCACAATTAAGTTTTTCTTAATCTTAAGTATAATTTCTATATAATTTTTTAAATAAGCAAATAAGTATTTGCCTTACAGGTAAAAATGATATATATTGTAAAACATTCTAAAATGAGATCATTTGGAAAGTATTACAATTTTTGTTAAGAAATCTTTTCCTGAACATTTGTAAAACTCAGAGATTAACCAATTTTAGTAATTACAGCGTGTACTCATCTTCTAGGGTTTTCCTTCTTGCTGTGGTTTTAATCTCCTTACAGTCCCTCAGAAAATTAGTTTCTGATTTGAAGTGATACTTGATTTGCATATGCAAACTTATGGAATTCAGTTGATGATTTCTAACAGGTTACATTCTTCCATCCATTGTGTAATTGATTTTCTCAATTTGCTTTTTTTCCTAAGCAAAGCAACAGTTAAAAATAAAAGTCATCAATATGTTCTCTGTAACAGTTGCCAAGTAGATTCTCATTCCCAATAGCCACTCCTTATTGGCTTTGCCCATTTCCTAGTGGGCACATTTTTGACTCTAGATCAAAGGATTTTTTATGGAAGAACCATTCTTAAGTGTTTTACAAAAGCATTTTCCTGTTCAGAGTTGGTTCATCAAAATGCATCCTGCCAACACAACACCCGTTAATGCTCTCTTGTGTTTTGAAGCTTTAAACAACCCCCTCCAGATGCATCTAGACTCTAAAATTAAGTCTGTTTTTCTCTCTTCCTTTTTTTAAACCTCTCAAAGAATAAGTAATATTACTAACTGGCCTAAGACATGATCTTTTAAAATATATGTGGCATTAACATAATTCTACGGTGCAAAAGTACAAAGAAAAATAAAAGACCAAGCGCAGAGGAGAGCAATCACATTTGCTTAGGACTTGCATTATGTTGAACTTTGGTGGAATGAGTCCAAGATGGAATTAAATCCAAATGTTTCCTGCTTTCTTCCATTTTAATAGCTTCATATTTCCTTCATTTCATTTCTTCTACAACTTTCACATTTAAAATAGTCATCTTTGAAAACACTGAACATATTTATGGCATGTCTGTTTCCTGATCTATATTCCAGTCTATCATATTGTAATAGTTACTAGACAATAAGAGATATTTCGGATTTAAGTGTAATAGAGAAATTTAACTAAGGGAGGAAATGTGTCTCATGCCAACTTCAAAATAAATATTCCCTCGTATTCTAAAAGATATGACAATATTTGTAAAGTTATTTTTCCCATTAGATTGCAGAAACAATCAAATAGACCAAGTTCATGTTATGAAGGCAATGGAAATGCAGGATTAAAAAAAATAGAACAGAAAGAAATATCAGGATATGATGATAGTTAACATGTAATCCACATTTCTATGGTTAGGGTCACATTAAGAACTTTACTTATAATAGAGCATTTAAATCTTCCATAATATGATGAGATAGGTCCTCTCAACCCCTGCAGGTTACAGATGTTAAGTAACTGGACTGAGGTCACACAGGTAGCAAGTAATAGAATCAGAATTAAATTTAAGCAATTAGATTCCAAAAATCACATTTCCCCTTTCTCCTTTGAAGAATCTCTGTAACTGTTATACCTCGGTGTTGTTGCAAAAGAAGAAGATGAAGGATAAGGGAAGACAGATGTAGGAGGAAGAGGAGAAGGAGGAAAAAGAAGAGGAGAGAAGGAGAGGGAGGGGGAGAAGGAGAAAGGGGAGGAAGTTGGCACGATGGGACATTACCACCATCTACATGTAGCTTCTCACTATTGGAATCAATTCAGACTGGCATTCTCTGATTGGATCACTACTGTTTTGAATACCTAGCTTCCCATCAAGGTACAGTACAAAGAAGAGAAAAAAAGTGGAAGAGAAGGAGAGGGAACAGGAGAGGAAGGAGGGGCAGGAGGAAAAGGAGGAAGAGGAAGGGGAGAGAAATGACCACTCCATTTAAATAACACATCTACCCAAGTCATATATTAGCTGTAGGGTGTTTATAGCCTCAGTGCAATTCTTTTACTGCACAGTAGAGACACTGAGTTGGCTCTTTTCTCTCAAATTCAAATGTCAATGTAATGGCTAACTCATGGGAATGGTCTTTGTTTCCTGGGGATGAGCCAGCCAAGCAATAAAATTTAGATGAAAAAAGCTTCATGATGCTTGTTTGTGATATTTTAAATAGTGCCCACTGTTATTACAGATGAAATACATGGAGTAGTAAGAGCAAGAAATCAATTGACTGCATACACTGTTCGCATTCTCTTTCTTTTTGAGAAATAATCTTTTGCCTTGATATGAGTGTTTTCCTTCACCTTGTCTCATTTTGTCAACCCAACCATTTCTTCTCAAACCTCTCAAGAAGGGAGATGGGACTGTCTATGACTGCAATTAAGATTGTCCCCAAGAAGAGTAAAAATTACTTTCACACTTGCCTCATCAGTGAGGGAATTCTTGAGTGCTTTTGGATGATTCCGGACATATGAAGCAAAGGATCTTCCTGCCAAAAGTTAAACCCTCATCTAAGGCAGGTAAAATGACAAGAGACCAGGTTTCGTAGAATAAGTCCATATTTTAGACAGTAAAATATCCCTCCTAATCAGTCAGCCACTGGTTGGGACATATGTTCAGACTTCAGAAATGTTATTTTTTTTCAGTCTAACTTTATTATAATAATGAGCGTGTTCAATTACTTTATGGAACTACACCCAAGTAAATATGTGGGAAATAAAATAGAGACTTTCTTTTATATTTCCTTACTTCTGAAGATTACTCACTAAAGATAATATCTTTATTCATTTGTAAAATTATTAAAGAAAAATTATACAAATATTAATTGAAGTATAGTTTTCTCTGATGAATAAAATATGCGTTAATCTAGTAGTCTATCCTCAACATTGGGCAAAGATTTTCATTTCTATAATGCCAATTCCTTTATTGATGTAAGGTTTTCTTAGCTACTAAATTTAATCTATATGGCCCCACCTTTAATCTACTACTTTTGTCATTATCAGGAATATGCAAACTTGTATTTGAATCTTAATCTGTGCTTTGGAGTAAAATCATATTTATAACAGACCTTTCAAGAACTATCTTTTTAAAAGATACTTAAATAAGTAAAACGATGTGTTTGTATACCTAATTGAGATATTATATCCTTCATGGGATATATCCAACAGCATTCAAACCTTTGCTAGTGCTAGAAAAATTCAGTCAGTATCACTTCTTTATGGCTGGGCAGTGCCTCTTTGCTATTACATCTTCCCATTTCACAGATTGTGACAAAGATTTCCTTCAGTTCTGAAGATATTTAGCTTCAAAGGTCTGGTGGAAATCTCACCACTTCCTGAAATATCCAGGAAATCCTTCTGAGTCTGAGTAGCTCTTTTATTGTGAAAAAGGCAGAGGGTGAATGGCACTCAGATTAAATCTAAGGAGACCTACTATAACCCACAAGTCTCTTTGGAGGGAGAGAGTGTTATAGATGTTGGCCAGGGATTGTATTGAATCCATCAGCCCTCACATTCTTCTTTCTCTTCTCAAGAAGGATGTTCCAGATGGTATGTATTAATGTGTATGTGCAATACTTTTGGCACAGGATAGAGGCAAGATAAGAAAATGTGAAGTAAACAGCGATGAAAATGAAAGTTACCAATGAAACAGAACTGGAAGCATTTAGGTTTCTAAGTAAGAGACTTCAGAGAATTAGATACAAAAAAGGTTAAATAATTTATCTATACTACTGTTGCCCAGCTAGAAAATAAAATGAAATATAATAAGACCCAGAGGTCTGTTTTTTATTGTGGAGGTATTCAAAGATTATTATTTTCTAACACTTAATACATTTAATTTGGTAAACTTCGCAATTATATATCTCTATTGTTATTGGTCTTACTCATTTTCTGATTCCATTCCATTTTTTAATTTTATTTCTGAAATTTGCATGCAATAACATAGCTCCAGGAATGTTGTGTATGATCAACTGAATTGCCAGGCAATTAATGCAGACCTACATGTTTCTCAAACCTGAGAACAGAGAGACTCATTTTTGGTCATGGACTATGAAGGTAGCTAACCTTGGTCTTATACTTCCAGGGTAGCTTTTGCTCTGTTGGAAGTCATAGAGGTAGGAATCAAATTCAGTCATCAGAAGTTCTGTACATAAATTATTCAATTTCTGAATTTAAACATGATTTGTACCTTCTTCAGTCTCCTGCAAAACTCAAGCTTTCGTTGCTGCTGTCTTTATACTTTCCATCCTTTCCTCTCTCTAAACTTTTATTTAAGCTATTCCTCTTGCTTGAAAATATCATAGTCCAGCTTGTTGGGAGACAATTCTCTATGGGTGTCCTGTGTTTCTACACATCTTAAGAGCAAAGGTTTTGGAATTCCCTGGTGGTCCAGTGGTTAGGACTCTGAGCTTTAGCTGCCAAGGACCTGGGTTCAATCCCTGGTTGGGGAGCTAAGATGCCTGCAAGCCATATGGCGCAGCCCCCCCCCCCAAAAAAAAAAAGATCAGAGGTTTTAGTTCCAGACAATTCTCAAGGATGGGTGTATAGCATACAGCTTAGGAAGACAGAGAGAATGCCTCCTGGAGAGAGCTCATGTTTCTTCCGTAACATACTCTACTATTCTGGAGGCATCACGTAACTCTCGCTGCAAATAAAAGTTTAAGGAACCAGCAGAAGAAAATTTCTGACACTTTTGCTACTACTATTGCTCTGGGTAATAAAATGCTTTTTGTCTCTGACTCAGTAGTCTTGTGTTTTCTGCCAGCACTCAAGAAACTGTAGAAGGTGGACTTGTTAGCTGGCAAGTAGTATACAATCTGAGACCCTTCACAGTTCTTGATAGTTTCCATTCTTTTTCCTTATAAGAACCTTTCTTTGACCCATTTTGGTGTACATATTAAACATGATATTTCAGTGTTTCCCAAACCTTCTCTGAAAATAGGGCTTCCCTAGAGTATATTTTAAATAACAGACTATTGGACCTCTCTTAGAAAATCTGAGTTATAGGTCTGAATTGGGACAAAGGAATCTGTTTGTTTGTTTTTAAACAGTGCTTCAAATAATTATTATCTATAGGAAGATAAAGTGTTTAAAATATGTATCACCACTCCAGGTAAATAGTAAATAGTCCAGCTCTTGTTGGAATCTTCAAAAAGTTTTTAGTAAATACCAATACTTTTCTCTACCTCACATATGAAAAAGTTGAAAAATTTTAAAAAGGGACCAAAAATCACTTTCATTACTGATAAAGGTCAGATTGGAGAACATAGTTTTTGTCTACTGCCCAGGTGGGTCTGACAGTTAAGTCCCCAAATTTGATAGATTCATCCATTTGGTTTCAGGTAGAACTGAAGAAGGACAGAGCTTCCCATGAGGAAAGCTCTCACTCAGGTGAAAATTAAGACATAGAGGACTTTGGAAGTTTTATCATGAGGTTTTTTTTTTTTTTTTTTTTTTTTTTTTTTTTTGCGGTATGTGGGCCTCTCACTGTTGTGGCCTCTCCCATTGTGGAGCACAGGCTCCGGATGCGCAGGCTCAACGGCCATGGCTCACGGGCCCAGCTGCTCCGCAGCATGTTGGATCTTCCCGGACTGGGGCATGAACTCGTGTCCCCTGCATTGGCAGGCGGACTCTCAACCACTGTGCCACCAGGGAAGCCCTATCATGAGTTTTGACATAGGAAATGAGAGTGATTAAAAATAAAATTAATTAACAATGAGAATTGTCAAGTATTTGAAGTAAGAAATGGAATAATCTGATCACAGAGCCAATATATGTCTTTCATTTTGATAAGTATTTAGATTTTAAAATTCCCACTTAAGTCATAATCTTCTGACTCAGAGAGGTTAAGAAATTTGCTAATGATCACATGGTCAATACATGTTACAGCTAAAATTCAAACTTCCAACTCTAAAGCCCTCCTATATTGTACAATAATACTAAAGAGTTATGAACGGTGGAGGAGGGAGAGTTAGGGAAAATAGGTAGAAAGTTGTTGCAATAATGGAGATAAGAAACCACAGTGCCTATAGTGAGGTTCAGTGAATAGCATAAAAATAAAACAATTTAATTCTACAGGGAATTTGATTTTCACTTTTTTCATTTTGATTTATTGAGACCTCAGCGTATCCTGGCCTTATGGTATACCCTGGAGTAAAAATACAGTAAAACCTACATCTTGGATTGAAATGCTTTATAATTTAGTGAGGGACACAAGCCAATACAAGGCTACAATAAACTTAGTCACTGTAATCTCAGAATTGCATGTTACATGTACAATGGAGACTCCTATGAATAATCAATTATTCAGAAATGGAGAGAAGAAAGGGAAATCAGAAGTTTTTCTAGAAGTAGTTTCAGGAACTAGTGAGACACTCAATACACAGATCCTTTTCTAACACAGAAGTGATATCTTTCAAACTTTAATATATATGTAAATATACCAAATCAGAAATGGAGAAAAAATAAAATTATGTTTATATAAACCACCAAAAACATCTCCTAAACCAGTGATATTTATCATTAACATTTGGTATGGGTTTTACCAATCTATTTTTCTATGCGATAATGTAACTTGAGTGAGATTCATTAAGGAGAATTAGCATAGTCATACCTGTGAGTTCTTTTTTGTGGTTAGATGACACACTCTCCTAGCAGTGGACCATGGTAACCTGAATAAACCTTCTCAGGGTCTTTGAGTTTTCCACAAGCCATCAGTCATTATCAGATGGGTAATATCCCTAGGAGTTTCCATTCATTAATTCATTCAGTCAACCAACACAGTGCCCTGCCAATGTCCAGGTGCTGAGTTGGCTGTTCAGAGAATAGGACTCAATTCTAATAAGGGATAATCCAGTAAAGTAAGGGTTAATCAGTCTATGGAGGGATAATCCAGTAATTCTAGTATCTGGACATGTACATTCCAAGAGATATTAGAGTTCTTACCAAGGGATCAATAGAAAGCTTACCAAGATTTCAAACTTCCCAGAACTGAATGTTTAAAAATAGAAAAACTGTGTGATTACACTTTCCTAACAACACAGTCTATTATGTGTATTGTCCCTCTTTTTAGTATGATCTTTCCCTCACTCTTCTTATGATTAACTTCTCATTCAAGTCTCAGCACTAATGCTTCTTCCTCCTCAGAAAAGTTATTATCCTGCTCAAAGAAGCACTTGTTAACCAAATAAATCACTCTATCCTGTCATTCTATTTATTTCCTTTAGAAGATCAATCATAATCTAAATTCATTTATTTGTTTCATTATTTATTACTTGCCAGCATCATTTAAATATAACTTATCAAGGCAAACACGTTATTTATCTTCTTCACAGCTATATGCTCAGCAATTAGAACTTCACACATAATAGTCACTTAATACATAATTTACTGAATAAACTAGGCATAGTTTCAATGTTTGCACCAAAGTGTAAGATGGTAGTTGTGTCACTTAAGATTTATTCAGCTGAAAAAATTGAAACCCAAAAGCCAAGTAGCTTAAATAGTTACAAAACTGCATTATCTTACAACAAGAACTTCAGAGGTAAGAAGGCATCAGAATACACTTGCAGCTCACTGACGTCACTAAGAAGTCAGGTTCATTTCAGTTTGGTCCTACTGAGAAGATTGGCTCTTCCACAAACCAGCTCATCTTGTGTTTGCAAAGATGCTGTAGCAATTTCGGATTATCTTATCTGCACATGAAAATATATAGAGAAAGAAATGGAGTTGTCTCTTACCCTGTGATTCCTATAATCCATGAACAAACTCTTCTGGACAATACTTAGAAAGCTTCTCCACAGAGGCCATTGTTCAAAATTCTGGTGCATATCCACAAATAAACAAATCACAGTGGAAACAGGACCATGATGATTAATTCACTCCAATGTTTTTTAAACTCTTTGACTGTGACAATGAAAATAGGTTTTTACATCAAGGTCCAGTACATAGGTATACATAACTGTTTAAAAAAACTTTTATGAAATTTTCCTACCCTTACTCTAATCTATATGAAACACTCTGGTATTTCCTTTTCTGTAACATTTTAACAGGGTAATGTGTCCCACTAATTTGATTTATTTTCTACAAGTGTTTGGAGCCCACAGTGGATTGATCTTAGACCAATCAGGGTCTGCTTTTAAAGCTAGGCTCTGAATGAAATGAAGGAAGAGGAGATGCCCAAACTAAATAGTGATTAGGGAGAAAGAGAAAAATAGCCATGACTTAGGCAAAGAGCATCTGCTAAATGTTTACTAAGTTATTTTCAGTATGTATATTACATATATATAAAAAATATTTTTTAAATATATATCTATATATATGAGTTATATTAAATATATATTCATTGGAATGTTCATATTACATTGTTATGAGCATTGTAGGGCACAATTAATATTAACTGCAAGAAAGACTCTAACACATATAGCTACCAAAGACAATCTGTCAACAACCAAATTAGTTCCTAGATCCATAGCAAAAGAACAAGTATGTAAAGACTTGTGTGGTTCATTTTTGTTTGTGTGTTTATTTGTTTAAAAAAGGTTTCTTGCAAATGATGGAAAGTACAGTTTAAATACCAGGCCAGTCTAAAATACCAAGTAAGTGGAACCTTCTCAATTTCTTTGGAGGTTATCATAAACCATCCCAACATTCTCAAGACTTCTCTGAAATCCTTCCAGTTGGCTCTCTTGCTGAGAATGAAGCGCCTGCCCTACATTGGTGTTCGCTGTCCAAGGTATTCACGTCAGAATGTTAGAGAACAGCCACCTCCCCACAAACTCGAGTCTCATAGGCTGAACTAAGAAGTCACTTCCTCCTACACTCTCTCAATCACCTCTTGACTTTTACTTCTTGAATCTATCTCTATTTTCTTCTAATGGTATTTTTAAAAATCTCATTATTTCTAAACTAATAGTAGACATTTTAATTCAATTACAGTATTATCTCATCTATCTGCCATGGCATAGAATCAATGTGTGCTACACAATTGGATTTTCCAGATAACTGAATGTGACTACTTCAAGCTCCAACATTTTATTTAATTTTATTCATTACTATGAAACACACCCTAAGCTGTATTATAGAAGAACCTGTCTTAATAGAATGTACTGAGGATCTAAATTTTTGCTGATGATTCAAGATAATTATTAGGGAGAGAATTCATTTTTCCGTACTGTAATAATAAAGAGAAGACCTTAGATGTGACAGACTTAAAAGGGGCAAAAAAAGACAACTAAAAGAAGAGGATGAATGCAGCACCTGGTACAAAAAAGTGTGGCTCCAAGAGGTAGAGAATAGAAGGAAGGACAAAGAAGCTACAGAGGGAAATTTAGAGGGCTGGCACTGTCACCAAAGAGAGCTAGGATTTCTTATTTCTTTTTTTAAAGACTTTTTATAACTGCTTTATTGATATACAATTCATCCATTTAAAGTGTACAATGCAATGGTTTTTAGTATATATACAGAGTTGTGCAACCATCACCACAATCAATTTTATTTTATTTATTTGTTTGTTTATTTTTTGGCCATGCCCTGCAGCTTGTGGGATCTTAATTTCTTGACCAGGGATCAAACCCCGGCCACGGCAGTGAATGCACCAAGTGCTAACCATTGGACCACTGGACCGCCAGGGAACTCCCAGGGATTTCTATTATAATTTCCAGTACTCGAATTGTTCTCAGTTTTCAGCAAATCAAATATGTACATCTATCTATAAACATGTGTGTAATGTGTAACGTGTGAAATATTCTAGCAGAGTGTATATGTGTGTGTGTGTGTGTGTGTGTGTGTGTGTATGGCATATCTAAGTTAATGATAATGTCCTAGAGCCAATGACAGGTTTGGAATTCAAATAAGTGTCCTGTATCCAAACCTACTTTCTGTGACCTTGTATGATCCCTTTGAATCAGGCCTAAGAATAGTGTGGACACCACGGAGAACACCCTCTCTGCCCACGTGATAACTGGAGCAGGGAAAAGCCAGGTACATCTTGCAAGGACTGAGGCTCTGCCCCAGGCAGTCAGGGTTACTCAGTAGGACGACTTTTGCTCTACCTCCACTCACTTTCCTCCCTGGCCATGTCTCTGTCATCACTCTGCACTGCACAGAGCTGCTATGCTGACGGAGCAGCCCATTGGCCTTAATACTTGAAGTCACAGCTGCATTGTAGGATCTTATATGATCAACCTAACACCCCCTAAAGCATTATTTTTTCTCTCTATCTTTCAGATAAGGTTACAGAAGGCATCTGCCACCTTCTGCTTTTGAAGGAAGTAAACCTTGAGGAGCTGCGTAACAATCTCTAACAGATCTCAAGAAAGCAATGGGCCAGACAGTCAGAGATGGGCTTCCCAATTTTCCAGAAAAGTAAAATGGATTTATTCTAGGAAAGCCAGCTCTAGGGGGAAAAGGGGACATTGCATTCTTTCTTCTAACAAGACAAGAGGTAAATGTAAAACTCAAGTTGCTGGTGCTACAGAATGAGGGTGCTAGACAGTGGTAAATATAGACAGATATTAAAATAGTTCATATTCAGGATAACATTAAATAATATAAAATATGAACAGAAATAGACAAAATATAAGATTCATAAGTCCATTTTGCCAAAGCTCCATCACACTGTATGAAGGAGAACATAGACTTTTTCACACATTTTCAGGGAAAGAATTGCAAATCCTCAAATTATAAAATGTTTCCATATCATAATGTGTCTAGTATAATAATGCATCATGCATACTTGAAAAAAAATTGAGCTGAGAGCAGAAAACATGAATTTTAATCCTGGCTTTGACACTAGTGAGCTGCTGGCTTTGGCAAATCATTTATCTTTCTTAGTCCTTTGGGATCTTTGCTACAAAATAGAAAAGGAGAATTCTCACTAGATGACCCAAAAGGTCCTTTCCAGCTCTGAAATTCTTTGATTGATATGTAACCCATCCAGGCTCACCACTCTGCAAATATAAATGAGGTCATATTTACACTTACACTGTGGTCACATACATTCACCAGTCCCTGACCACAGATTTGCAAGCCCTCAGCACATCTATCATTCCCTCCAAGGTCAGCCTCAGTTGTTTCTGGTTAAGATGGTAGTGCAAACACTGGTAAAGCTCTATCCTGATCCCCTCAAGTCTCTCTTACCTCGCTTAGCTACTGTACCTGCTCACCAAGTGTCAGGAGACCCTGAGGCAATGGCTGACTTGACAAACAAATGAGGAGATCTCAGAGCCCAGCTCCTCGGCCTTGAGGCAGCACAAAGTGTCAGTTACTAGGGCAATCCATGAGAGTCATCTCCTGAGATCTCATCCTTGCCTGCCCTGCTTTTCCCACTCCCTGGTGTGTTTCACATATGCTTAGGAGAAATCCCCCACTTGCTCTTCTGAACTGGCCTTCGTACGGACGTCCACTGCCTGCCATCCGCTTGAGGGTTGTGCTCTGCCAGGATGTGGCTGGAGGTGATCTCATTGTGCTCACTGCTCCCCTACCAGGAATGCCAGACCATCCCCAAGTGCAAATATGCAAGATACCAAGGAGCCCTGTCTCTTCTTCAGTCCTCTCTGCGCCAGCTGAATCATGGTGCAGTCTTGTCAGAGGTGAGGAAATGTGTTTCTCTCCAACTGTGTTGCACTTTGTGCCGACACCTCAGAGCTGAGCTGCCGGTGCTCTTCCTTTCATGAAGCTTATTGTGCAAACAGGATCTTCCTCTTTACTGTGATTCTTTTAGTGGTCGAGTTCAGTTACTGACATGCAGAAGATTAAAAAAAACCACACACGCATCATCCTGGTTTCTCCATTTCCCCATCATTTCTCTATGTTAAGTTTTACAAATAGATTCTTAGAGAACCGCTGGCCTCGTGATCAACCTAAATTCTTGTTGCTGACATCTTGAACCATGTTCTGGGTATAGATAGATCAGAACTCCAAATCTAGCACCTCATGATCTCTCTCGGCCTCTCTCAGCTCCAAGCCATTCAACCTCATAAAGTTGGTCCTACCAAAACAAAGGAGTGGCACAATTCTTTCATTTGTAAAAGTTACTTTTTAAAAAAATCCACTAATAGAAAATGATTAGTAACTAACTGTTTTTCATAGGTTTTAACTAAAACTCCCATCCAGGTGTTTATTTCCCTTTTTATTATCTTCTTCAAGAATCTTAAAGTAATAATAGTGGTTAATTTTCATATCGTTTACTTGATAAGCACCAACAATTGTGTCATTTAATCACTCTTGGAGAAAGGAGAGAAATTAATCTGATAATGAAATCATGCCAATAGTCCTATTTGTTCTGGGAATCCTCAGGTCAACTTGGTAACAGTGGAAGATGTTCAGGGCAGTGGGGAAAAAACTAGATTAGGGATAACATAATTAACATGCAACATGCACAGAAGACATGACTTAAATCACCATAGTTGTCCCTCCTTTTAAATAGGTCACCTTACATAAGGATAAAAGAATGATCATGTTCGTTTCTTGCTTTTATGTACAATATATCCATCATATAAAATTAACTTCCTTATTTAAATCAATACCATCTTATCAATTGTTTCCTCTCATCCATCATTTTGTCTTCCTGCATCTAAAATAATCACACGCGTCTGTCAGAGTTTATTAACTAGGCAGTGGAATAGAAAACAAAATTTATATTTCTAGTACTTACATTAACTCCTGGGAGAACTGGATTAGCCACTTCATCAGCAGGAACCAATCACTTTTTTTTATGCTCTATCCTACATGGGACTAGTTTAGGGTACTCCGATAAAAGAAGGTTTCCACGAAAGACATGGTTCCTGTTTGAATCAAGTTTATAATGTAAGAAAGTAACAGAGAGACAGACAGAGCAAGCATTGTTCAAACACGCTCTGAAAAACACATTTTTCATCTGGCTTTTATAAAATTCCCCTTTGGTAATAACTTTTAAGGAAGACTTTTAAGGAGGTGAAAAAAAATTGGCAAGAACAAGATTAAATCAAAATGTCCCAAATAATATGATCAAAGTAACTTTAGAGAAGAAGTTCTTAAACTTTTGGGGGGTCATCAACTCCAGAAAAACATGTGGGTGTGTAAGCATTGAAATTTTGTGGAAAATGTTAAGGAATTCAAAACTTTTGAAGCTCCTTTTGTACCCCAAGTTAATTGCCTCAAGTTCAGGGTTTTCCAGAAACAGTTTATGATATGTCCAATTTTGCTAAACTAGAACAATATTTACCTAGATTATGATCTCCCCTTTTGCTTCCCTTTTTTCTCTACCTCTCTGCCTCCCTACAAACATTTTCTCTGTCTCCCTCTGTCTCTCTGTTTCTCTCTCAGTCTCTTTCTCTCTGTGTGTGTCTCTCTGCTCCCCACTTTTCTGGTCTTCTGAGAGTCAGTTCAAAATACGAAACCACTCATATTCTCCGACACTTCACATGAGCTTTGAGGGGGAAAACAAGATAAAAACAGGAACTTTGCAAAGCTTTTTCTTTCTCCTCTCTCTCCTGATGATGTGGTGATGCTGGACTTAGTGAGATCCCCAGCTCTAATCCATGTCATATTATCCTTCCTCTTTGTTTAACCTAGAGGCCACACCCACCTGGGATAATGGGAATTGCTCTGAGATATAACCGCATTTGATTTTGGCCTTTAAACATTGCTGAATATGTGAGCACCCTCCATGGGGCAGGGGGTGGGGGGTGTCTCATCTAAGTTTTTTGAACTATGCTTCTGTATCCCTGTATTATTTAGAGTAATGCTAGCTGCTGCAACAACAACAATTAGAAGTTCCAATATTTTAGTGACTTAACCCATTAAAAGTGCATTTCATGTCTGGGACAGACATTCAGTTCATGACAATCGAGAACAAATGCTCCTGTCCTCTGAGAGAGATCAGCACTCTTCTTCCTATTCTTTTGGGGATCCAGCCTAGCAGGTAGACAGAGATGGTAGAGATGGCACTTCACTGTCCATCCTAAGGCCTGGAAGTGCCCCTCATCTCAGTGGGAGAACTAGCCACATGGCCCTACCTAGGAGAGAAGGGTGGAGGTGAGGCTGGACAATGTGCTCCCTGGCTTGACAGATGCTTCTGGCTACAGCCCTGCACTGGAGAAGGAGGTCGTGGATATTGCTCGGCCACCAGCTTTCTCTGCCTTTGCACCTTTTGGTAAGCAGGGCATTTCTTACCCTGCCTTGCTTGAGATCACTGATGTACACCTTTCAGGCATGTATTAGTCATTTATCACTCTGAAGAAAAATTTCCCCAAACTCAGCAGCTTAAAACAGCAAACACTTCCTATCTCAGTTTCTGTGGGTAGAGGTGTGGGTGTGGCTTCACTGGCTGCCTGTGCAAATGTCAGCAGAGGCTGCAGGGAGGGTCCACTCCAAGCCTGCTCTCTGCTATTGGCAGTTGGTGGTAGAGGTCAGCTCCTTACCACCTGTTCCTCTCCATAGAGCAGCTCAAGGCTCGGCAGCTGCTTCCTCCATAACAAGGCAGCAAGGGAGTGAGAAAGGGAACTGATGACAGATGCCACAGTCTTTTTGTGGCCTAATCTTGGTAGTTTCAACCCTGCACTTTGGTTGTGTTTGATTAACTTGGAGTAAGTCCCAAGTTCAACCCCTGTTCAAGTGGGGGAGAAATACACAGGGGTGTGAGCATCAGGGGGCAGGGGTCGCCAGGAGCCATCTTCAAATGTATAAACAGAGAAAGGGAGGTGAGATCAGGTGTGTTTCTTTCTTGTCTCTTTATCTATAGTCTCTAGGGTTTAAAAATATGTAAACAAATGTCTCTGTGCTTGCTTTGGTAACAAGAATGTAAGAAGATGCCTGTACATCGAATTTCTATTCCAAAACAGAGCAGTAAAAAGAACTCCTGGTAGGAGGCAGCAGGTGGTTGGGCAGCCAGTCTTAGCGGGCTTCTGGCTGGGGCTCCTTGTCATTCTCTTCACATAGGTTTTCTGGTTTGTTTATTTGTTTTTCTCTGTATTACTTTTCTTTTTTTTAACTTGCTTTAACTTCAACAATGAAAACTTCCCTGATTATCTCTGATTACAAACTTCCAAACCAGAGTGTTACATTTGATACAACTGATGATCCTACATTGATACAACATAATCACCCAAAGGCCATAGTTTACATTACAGTTCACTATTGGCTTTGTATATTCTATGGGTTTGGACAAATGTATAATGATGTGTATCCACCCTGACGGTATCATACAGAATATTTTTATTCCCCTAAAAATCCCCTGTGCCTTGCCTATTAAACCTTCCCTGCCCCTAACACCCAGAAGACCCTCATCTTTTTAATGTCTCTATAGTTTTAACTTTTCCAGAAAGGCATATAGATGGAATCAGACAGTAAGTAACCTTTCCAGATCAACTTCTTTCAGTTGGTAAAAAGCATTGTTTCCTCCATGCCTTTTCATGATTTGAGAGCTCATTTTTTTAGCACTGAATAATATTCTATAGCATGTATGTACCACTGGTTATTTATCGACTCACCTACTCACCCTCTTGGTTACTTTCAAGTTTTGACAATTGTGAATAAGGCTGCTATAAACATCCATGTGCAGGTTTTTGTGTGTACATAGGCTTTTGAGTTCATTTGGGTAAACATCAAAAAGCACACTTTCTAGATCATATGGTAAGAATATGTTTCATTTTGTAAGAAACTGCCAAACTGTCTTCTTTACCATTTTACATTCCACCAGCAATGAGTCTAAGTTCCCATTCTCTACCTCCTCACCAGCATTTGGTGTTGTCAGTGTTTTGGATTTTGACTCTCCTAAAAGGTGTGTAGTGTTATCTTGCAGTTTTTTAAATTTGCATTTCCCTGGTGACATATGACATGGAACATCTTTTCATATGTTTATTTGCTATTTGTATATCTTCTTTGATGAGGTCTATTAAGGTCTTTGGCCCATTTATTAATTAGGTTTTTAATTTTCTTGTTGAGTTTTAAGAAGTCTTCATATATTTTGGGAAACAGCCCTTTATCAGATATGCCTTTTGCAAATATTTTCCCCAAGTCTGTGTCTTACCTTCTTATTCTCTTGTGATTGTCTTTTGGAGAACAGAGATTTTAATTTTAATGAAGTCCAGCTTATCCTTTACTTCTTTCATGTATCATGCCCTTGGTGTTGTAACTAAAAGGTCATCACCATACCCAACCAATTTCATCTAGGTTTTCTCTTATGTTATCTTCTAGCAGTTTTATAGCTTTGCTTTTTAAATTTAGATCTATGATCCATTTTTGAGTTATTCTTTATGAAAGGTGTAAAGTCTGTGTCTAGCTTCATTTTTTTTATGTGAGTATCTAGTTTTCCAACACCATTCCTTGCTTAGAAATCGTTTTCACTTTGATTCTTTTCCTAATTTATAACCTTTGTCTTCCTGTCTAGAAAGCAATCATTCACTCCTCAAAACAATCCAGAGCTTGGAATTTTATTCTGTTTTATTCAAGAAGCTGAGATGGGTTAGCTCCTTGGCCTCTCACAGCTCCTTAAATCTGCATCTGGGTTTATTTCAATGACGCCTGCCGATATAACTTACTTGAGCCTGTGGGACTTCATTAAGCCTCTAGGAATAAGGATTAAGAAGAACCTACATGCTTAGCTGGACCACACCTTATTAAACTCCTCTGTAGCTGATCTAGGTTTTATTTTCATCCTGATTACAGTCAGTGGATTCTTGCTTTATTCTTGGTGGCCATGTAACAGAGTTCATCAACCAGGCCTAACTTTCCTGAACTAAGTTTCTGCCTGTGGCTCTAGTTCTCAGCTCCAGTTCCTGGCCTGCCCTTCTGAGATCTTGCAGGAGCTACAGCAATGTACACCTCAGCCCTGGGCATCATGCCTATATTCCTACTGCTTGCTGTTAGAGCCCCCTCTTATTCTCTCTCTTACCTTGTACCTGGATCTTTCATAATCACCTATCTTGTGCAAATGGAACTGACTTATCTCTAGATCCTGATCATCCTCTTCTGTCTATCCTGCTGAAACCCAAACCTATGTTCAGTTCATTTCCTTAAATGGCTTTCCCATTCTTCTCAGACAATAAGAGTATTTTGAATTTACAGTACTCAAGATTACTGAGTGCCTCCAGAAGAAAGAGAAACAAAGAATTCATTCATCAGGTCCCCAAAGCAGTTGGGTTTGCCCAGTTTTGATGCATGTGTCTAATTCTACCCATCCAACAGAAACAGTTATTTGTTAAGCAAAATCTGTTCTTTTCTTCTAGAGTATCAGGGTGGATCTGGCTGCATAGCTACTCAGGTATACCACATCTTCCTGTTTTTTTGGTAGTTAGGTGTAGCCATGTCACTAAGTTCCCATCAATGGAGTGTGAGCAGAAGTGAAACAGGGAACTTATGTCTCATTTGCTTAGAAAACGCCTGGTCTGGGATTCTCCTCACTTTTTCCTTGCTTGCTGAAAGTGATAATGAGAAGGCTCCCTTGAAAGCTACACGTGGAGGATGTCAGAGCTGCCCTACCATTCAGGGGATGACTTGAAGTTCTCCTTGCCCTGTGCCATAGAAGACACAAAATAAAGTTCTGTTTTGCAAAATCATTGTCTTGTGGGTCTATTTGTTGCATCAACACAGCCTTCACTCTAATGACTACAACAAAATTAATAGAAATCTTATATTTAATCATTTAAAAGTAACAGATCCAAAGTGTCCCCATTCTTCTACACGTTTAAATAACCAATTAAAGGCCAAATGTAATTTAAACAGAAAGTAATTAAACTAATGTGTACCTTAGAAATTAGTCAAACTTCTATTTTGCTACTTGCCTCACTTTGCCACTCTTTTCTTAGGAAGTGGGGTGTGGGAGAGAGGAGACCTTAGGTGACATCTAGGCTTCATCAGTCAGGCATATAATGGGTTACTGTCAATTTCATTTTTCTAGATAAGTTAATAATCGATTACCTCTCAATTGGCAAGACTGATTATATGCTGACATGAGAGCCAAATGATTCATTAAAGGAATCTGACTGACCATACTGTGGTCTCCTGGGGGTGATGTTGTATATATAATGTTCACAGAAGGTATTTGTATTTCTTGAGGCAGCAGATATTGAACAAAACCGAAGAAGCGAGAAAAAAAGGAAGCACATGTCCAAGGCACATGTAATCCAGGGCATTTATCACTTTGAAGGTTTAATGATTTTTTGAAAATGATACTCATAGTAAAATTATAAGGAACATCTATGTTAATGGTTTCCAAACTGTTTAGGGCCACAGGATGCCCTGGGACATTGATGAAAATATGGACCCCTTTCCTGCAGAAGTCCACAAACATAATTAATTTTGTATACAGTGTAGGATGATTCACAAACACCCACCAGTTCAGGCACATCCCCAGATCCCAAACTCAAATAAGAAAGTTTATGAACCAGGCATTTTAATGCACAATAACACAATGGAATATATATTATTTTCCAAATTCTATAGGTGAGGCACAAAGAACTTCAATCAGTGGTTCAAAGCCACACAGATACAGAGGAGAAGGCCACGAGTGAATAGCAACCTTCTGACCACCAGGGTACTACCTCTCTACTACATCACACTGCTCCCCTGCACTTGGGAGAGCAGATATACCATCTGGGGTTCAGAAGCCTTATGACTAGTGTTAGAATTAAAATAGCTGCACCAACTGCAGACCCAGAATTTAGATTCGGGTCTGTATGGTGCTATTAAAACCCAGACACCATCATTTGACCAATTCAAGAAAACAGAAAATTGCTCATGCCTATCCTCCCCAAGAAAACAGAAATGGAAATAAGAGATGGAGAAGAGGTATGACATGAAGATAATGTCCATTTTAGCTGATTAAATAAAAATAGATATTGATTATCTCATGAATTAAAGCAAGTTACAAGTTCTAAGTTCACAAAATCAGTTCCCAGTATCCAGTAATAAAATGAAATATTAAAAAACCTGCGCAAGTCTTCTCTGCATAAACTGACAATCACCGTGCCTAAGGTCTCTATGCATAAGGTCTCTATGCATCTAACATTTGAGGAATAATGTCAAGTTCTATTAAACAGATAGTACAGATCAATAAAGGATGAATGATGCAGCATAATACATAGGAGACACAATCCTTTCTCTTAAAGTTGTTCTTTCAGACCTACTGTGATGTTCCTTCTAACGTCAAGGGGCAGTGTCAGAAGTTATCCTGGAAATTATACAGATTTCTGTTTATCAAACCAACCACCTCATGACAGATACTTTTAGATTTCCACTCATTTAACTCACAGTTTGGGTTTTAGGCCAAATACACGATGCCGACACTGTTAAATGTGCACTAACACTTGCAATAAAGAAACAAACATTAGCTGATCCTCTCATTTCCCACTGACAGACCATCATCACCCGGTTGCACATAGAAGCATACATTTCAGAAGCTCATGGCACATGGCACGTATCCCCCCCTTGAGTCAGGTTCCTTGTTTATCACCACATGAAGATTTCTCTGGTATATTTTTAGCACAACATGTTATTCTAGACTGATCATATGTTCACAGATTGTGGGGAGCCTGTGAAAGACTTTCCACTGTACTTGCTATTGGGCAAAATCGTGCCTGCTACCTGGTACTCATGCAGAGTAAACTGTAATGTGGAGACAGATGGTATGATCAAGTGGGAGAGCGACTCTGTCGGCAAAATCAGGAGAGCAGGGAATGCTCTAGCAGGGGATGAAAGAGGAAAGAACAAGTCCACCCCAGCATGAAAATAAGATGACAATATAAAAGAATGTCAATGTGGAAGGTCACCTCTTTTGATTTTTGCCAAGATCTTAGCACCAAATGATCATGTGAACGTTCCAAGGAAAGTGATAACTCCGGGTTCTCCGCATGGTGAGCGGGGCCTGACTGTTCAAACCACAGGGGTTTAATACAGGGTTTAATACATGATACTTTGCATGAGACAATTCAACAAACACAGTCACTCAAGGACATGTTGCCTAATATATTCCATTCTGCATTTGAGAATAAAATAATGTTTTCACTAGAAGTTGTTTGTTGAATTATAAATGAGATCTCACTAGTTTTATATACTGTGTGTTGTTCATGATATTCTCATTGTTATCCAATCACTAAAACTAAGATCAAATTGGTTTTCTTATTTTGCATTAGAAAAATCAAATCAGTTTTCTCCTCAGTCTAGTCTTACTGTGATTAGTACCTTCCATGGGATGAGGAGAGGTTAGCAAATTGGATTTTGTTTACCTTTCACATACAAACTGCTACCCTGGGCACTTTCCCCCTAGACATTTACTTATTTTATAACTATTGTGCACATGTTTATGCTTATAAAACAGGCATACCAATTGGATTTTTAAAACACAAAAGCATCTGATAGAAACCAGCCCAGTTCCAAGGAAGTCTCTGATATATTTAAGCATTTTCCATTCTCCCAATTATAAGTCCAGGTCACTAACTTGACAAAATATGGGTCATCCTCCAAGGCTCTCTGTCAATGGATGCAAAAGGAATCAAAGATGAGAAATATATATATTTGCTTTGGTTATAGGGCATTATATGTGAGTGCTTATTGCTAAAACAATTTATACTTAATTAAATGTTATTTCTTACTCTCTCCAACAGCATCTACTACATTATGCCTGGCAATAAGAGGCTACTAAAATTTCAGATCAAGCTGGTGGATTGAGGCTCCGAGAGCAGGCACGGCACACAAGAAGCAGCTCCAGGGGCTGCTGGAGCGCCTCACCCCGGTCATTCGTGAAGCAGTTCTAGTTATTGGTTCTGCCTGTGCTAGCTTTATCCATGAGCCCCCAAAGATCTTATATAATGGCATTAAGTAAATATACACATTCTGTCTATATGCAACAAGGTGCTAAGCACAGTAAAGTTGTTATATGAAGACAAAACAAATATGTAGGTATGGGTATCTTTAGCTTCTGGTCTTCTGTGTAGTCAAATAGAATAGCAAGGGGTTTTAAAGAACTACTAACCAACTGTTACTGGATATGACCAACCCAGTTGTTTGAATGGTCTAGTTATTTGGAAATTATCTAAAGAGGCAGTGTTGAAGAGTAGAAGAGCCCAAAGATACAAGAGCTTATGTGTCCAACTAAGCTCTTCCTTGCAAAGCCTTCTAGTGCTGGATCTTTCTATTTCCAATGCACCATATTTCCTTCATCTGTAAGTAATTACCTGTTCTCTACTTCAGACATGTTCTGACGACCTGTGTTGTCACAGTATTTTATTACTCCTTAGGCTGATTAACATTTTAAAGAGGGTTTATCTTGCTAAATTATAAAAATAAATACCTATTATGAAATACAGAAGGGACAGAAAAGTATAAAGTAGATAACAAAGCTTACTTTGAATCTTAACTATCTAAAATACCGGGTATTAAATAAATACTGGTCAAATTCTTGAAATATTTCTTCCCAGAACTTATTTTGCCCAGTTTGTATAAATGTTTCATTTTAGAAAATTAACATACATGTTTAATCCTGCCTTTTTCACATATTGAGCATTTCCCTATATCTATGAACATTCCTCAAAAGCCCGACTTTTTTAATTACAAAAAGAAATTTGAAATTAGTTGAGGTACCAAAATTATAAAGAAATTTCAGGAGTATTTGAGCATATGAATTGCTCTCCACCTCTGGAGAGGAGTCCAAAAGATGGAGTTACTGGGTCAAAAGACAAAATTATTTCTTTCAGTCTTTATATACATATTCCAATATTGTATACAGATATATGACACCAATCTGTTGCCCAAATTAATTGTATATGAATGCAATCAACAATGAATATAATCATTTAAAATGCTGCCATTTTGGAATATGTGAAGTGCTACTTCAGTCATTTTTATTATAAGTAAAGTGATGATATGCGTTGATTGTATTTGTGTGATGTGTTTTTCTCTGATTTATTCATTAACACTTTTTGTCCATTTTATTTTGCCTCCAAGTTTTAAGTAATAAAAAATATTTCTATTAAGTGAACATGATTATCATATTACTTATCCATATATCTATTTTGACTAAAAATTGAATCAAAAGTATTTTATTATATATTAGTTTAAGACTTACTATAAAAATACTGTAATCTAGACAGTGTGGTACTGGCAAAAGGTCAACAATTAGATCAATGAAATAGAGAGCCCAGAAATAGATTCATGCTATGTAATCATTTAATATTTGATAGCGGTAATAAAGTATTCCAAAAAGGAAGGGAAAAGCTTTTCAACAAATGGTACTGGAACAACTAGATATTCAAATCAACCTTAACCTCTAAATTACCACAAACATTAATGGATGTTTGGATTAATGGAGATGCATCCCAGACCTAAACATAAAAGCTAAAACTATAAAGCTTTTAAGGGAAAACATAAGATATTTTTGTGGTTTGAAGATAGACAAAAGAAGTTTCTTTTAAAAGACACAGAAAGCAAGATCCAAGAAAGAAAAACATGATAAATTATACTTCATAAAAATTAACATCTTCAACTCATCAAAAGACATCTTTAAGTAAATGAATAGACAAGCTATAGACTGTGAGAAAACATTTGCAATTCATATGCCTGACTTAGGTCTGGTAAGAAGAATATATTTTACACAAACACACACTCACAACTCCTATAAGACAATCATAAAAAGACAAGCTACCAGATAGAAAATGGGAAAAATTAAACCATATGCTTCACAAAGGATAATATATACAAGTGAACGATAAACACATTAAAAAGCACTGAATATCATTAGACATCAGGAAAATTCAAATTTAAACTATAATACAATACAACCATATATCCAATAAAATACTTAAAATCAAAAGACAGATACTGTTAAATGTTGGCAAGAATATGTAGCAATTGGAACTCTCATATACTGTTGATGGCATTATAAAATGTTATAATTTTAGAAAAATCTCTCCTACCTTCTTCAGAAAGTAGACAAACACCTAGCTTATGACCCAGTGATTCCAAAGAAACATATGCCCCCCAAAAAAGGACTTGCACAAAATTGTTTATTTCAGCTTTATTCATAATAACTCAAAAAAGGAAATAGCCTACATGTCCAGCAATAGGAGAATGGATAAATAAATTATCCTATATTTCTACAGTGGGATTCTACAGGCAATAAAAAAGCATAAACCACTAATATATACTCTAAGATGGATGAATCACAAATTGTGTGCTGAGTGAAAGAAGTCTTACACAAAAAATTACACACTCAGAGATTCCATCTTTATACAGTTCTGTAACAGGCAAAACAAATTTATTATGAGCATGGAGATGGAGATCTACTGGGAAAGAACGTCAGTGAATTCTGGAGATACAGTCATGTTCTGTTTACTAACAGGTCATCAAATGATCACTTAAGATTTGTATATTTCATTGTATATAGATATTACCTGAAAAGAAAAAAGAATAACCATAAACACTGAATTCTAATTAATGATGTGTATACTAATGATATGTATACAATAACATGAACTAAAGTCTTCAACTTACTTCAAAATGCATTTAAAAAATAAGAAGCACAAATAAATATATGTGTGATAAAAACAAGTATAGTAAAATATTAATTGTACATTTTTGGGGCTTCCCTGGTGGCGCAATGGTTGAGAGTCCGCCTGCCGATGCAGGAGACACGGGTTCATGCCCTGGTCCAGGAAGATCCCACATGCCATGGAGCGGCTGGGTCCGTGAGTCATGGCCACTGAGCCTGTGCGTCCAGAGCCTGTGCTCCACAATGGAAGAGGCCACAACAGTGAGAGGCCTGCCTACCACAAAAAAAAAAAAAAAAAAAAAAAAAAGTACATTTTTGGTGTTTTGGCAACTGGATAGTGACAGGTACAACACCAAGAGTGAACCCTAGTGTAAACTATGGCCCCGATGATAGTGATGTGTCAATGCATGTTCATCACTTGTAACAAAGGTATTACTCTGGTTGATAGTGTGGAAGGTTGTGTATATAAGACCTCTTTGTACTTCTGGCTCAATTTTGCTATGAACCTAAAACTGCTCTAAAAATATAGTTTATTCATTAAAAAATTAAAGTACTATACATCTTAAAAGAATCACAAAACTTTCAGTACATAAAATTGTCCTTCATATTTGGTTCATGTATTTGATTCCAACCTATTACAGGGTCCACACACACACACACACACACACACACACACACACACAAAAGGTAGGAATGGTTCCTCTGCCCTATTCTATTAGTCCTCCTTCACCCTGCAACATTTTATGATGAAAGTTTACCAACATACAGGAAAGTTGAAAGAATTTCAGAGTGAACACCCATATGCCCACAAACTAAATTGTACAATTAACATTTTGCTACATTTGCTTTTATCACATATATATTTATTTGTGCTTCTTTGTATTCTGTAGTATTGTGCAGAAAAGTTTCATTGCCCTAAAATTCCACTGTGTTCCACCTATTCATCCCTTCCCTAGCCCACCCCTGACCATCACTGCTCCAAGGTTTGCCTTTTCCAGAATATCATATAGCTGGAATCATATAGTATGTAGGCCTTTCACATTGATTTCCTTCACACGGTAACATGCATTTAAAGTTTCCTCCATGCCCTTTCATGGCCTGATAGTGCATTTCTTTTTAGTGCTGAGTAATATTCCATTGTCTGGCTGTACCACTGTTCATTTATCCAGTCACCCTTAGGAATTTGGGTACAAAAGTAGCTGCGAGTACCAGTTATTCTTTCTAGAAATATGTATTAGGATAAGCCCAAACGCTAGGCCCTTGTCTGCCCCTCCATTTTATATATGGAGAGAGGAGGGAATGTGCCCCAGGGCAGAGAGACCTGGACCCCAAGAATCATGTTAACTATTACATACCAGTCTTCTAGTCATAGATGCATGTTTAAACTCTTTTGAATAAGCAGTTTGTAAAGAGGCTTCCTGTTTAGTTTATAAATACAGTTTGAGGGTTTGGAGAAAGAGTACTGAAAAGTGAATGTCCAAGAGCAGCAGCAAGCCAGACCCTTCATCAATTGCAGCCCTACTACTCAACACCACCAGTGGCCTGGGCTGTCCCAACATCTCTCACGGCAAAGGAACAGGTGGCAATAATGTCAAGGTAATGCATTGAAAGGTAAAAGCAGAACTAAAAAGCTTTCCTCCAACTTATTCTTTCTGACCTGCCCCTGATTTCCCTGTGCTCTGGCTGCAAACACATCAAGGTCCTCCCTTTATAGGCACTGCTTCTTGGTAGTCTGGATTCTCAGCATGTTTTTCTAGGGTTTTTTTCTCAATTTTTGTTAGTATTACTTACCCATGTGTCCCATGAGCTTCTGTAGTTTCTCCAGAATTGACTCAGGAAAATATAGCCAGCAGCCCACCTGAGCCCACTTTTGTAACAGGAAATGAAAGCTTCCAATATGGCATTCTACATCTAATTATATAGATTATTATTATTTTTTTTTACTTCTAGCTGATTTTTTCAATTAAAATTTAAGGTGTCTGTCTAAAGTTTAATAAATAAATAATTCTGGGATTTATTAAATTATTTCTCTTTTTAAAGAATATACTTATTTTTACTTTTATCCTTATTGTCAGTTTTCCTTGAAATCTTTAAGACCTTGAGAGAATTCTTAGGTTACAGGCTTAGTTCACATATTATCTATTTTTCTGTATGGGTAGTTCAATTTATATAGAATTTGACACAATGAATTTTCCTCTGAATACCTCTTTGAACAGATGTCCTCAATTTTATTATCTGCTATTTCCTTTATCATAAATAACTTATTTTTATTGCAGATTTTCTTCATTTGTCCAAACAATAATAAAATATCTTGCTAATTTAAAAAATTCCCAATCACTTATGGCTGGGGTGTCAGCTCTTACATAAAAATTCAGCAGCTACCAATATTTTAAGCATAAGTAGGAAAAGAAAATAAACACTATGAAATTCTATGAATGTACAATTTTCTAAACTGTTGATTTTTACTCTAAATTATTCTTCCTATTTTAGGACAGTAAGCAGTTTTTCACAAGGAATCTATGGCTTTGTATTCAAAGGAGCAAGGCTGTGTGTAACACTTCCCCTCTGGTGGCAATGTGTCAATCATTTCATGTAATTAATTGCCTAATGATGCCGACACATTTGCTTTATACCTGAATGATCTCATTCTGGCACCAAGCAATTTTCTGGAACATTTTAAACGTGAAATTCATTGGTAAACTCAAGCAAATACATTGTAGACAGCGTGGGGAGGAAAAACTCAGGATCCAACATTTTGCCAGTGAAATGTGTAATATTTTCTTCGACAGAAGCAAAGTGATATATTGCATGTCACAGTTAAGCTGTAAGAATACAACGACCTTTCATCAGTCTCAATTATTAGTAATAGCTTCAGGCTGAAACTTCTTGGGAATCCCTGACTGTAGTTAATGCAGAAAAACTACAGAATCAAATGCAAAGTCCTTGGCCAAACTACACCGTGGTAAGGTGGCCCAGTGGTCCATGTATCATTTTTTTCTGCTTACTCTGTGGCTGACATCCACTTATTAAGTCTTTCCCTGGGTCATTTCACACTGCTGAAGAGGCAAAGTGGAAATCCCATCAGGAGGCCTGCATTTCCAAGAGGGAGGGGAGGTGTTTTATTTGTGATGCCATCATCATCTTATTAGGCAAAAGGAAAACTGTTGGCTTCAGATAGAATCCTTCCTGCTGTTTCAAAAGTCATTGCCAGTGTGGATGAGTACCCAATGTGCAGGGAAATTCTAAGAAAAAATAAAGTTCCTTTCTGAGTAATGGTAATATTTTTCAATAGCTAGGGACCACACCTTGCTGATGGGAGAAGCCAGGCCCAACTGAGTGGTGTAAAAAGTCTGTGACAATCTCCCAGGGAAAAAGCAGGGATGGGAGGAATCAATTGAAGGAGTGATTCAAGGAAAGGGTAATATCTTTCATTGAATTCTACCGGCTAACCATCCTCAATAGAGTAACTAGCAATATTTCACTGAAAGAGGTAGTAACAAAATGCAAATAGATTGCTTTTGACTGGAGAAGGAATTCAGAAACCTTTATTTTCCCTATTCTTTTACTGAAATTTAGCACTTTATTTAAGTCGCAATTTATGAAACAAACCACAGCAGTATTTGCAATACCTTTGTCTGTGTCACCAACAGAAATCACAAATATCACATTTCAGTTTTAGAGGTATTTTGAAATACTGTTTACATTCACCACTATTTCAAAATAAAATATTCTTGGACCTGCTACTATTTCTTGTTATGTAATAAATGCATACACTATTATATCACTTTTTAATAATTTGATAACTGTATTTCAATAAAATTGATTTCCTTTGAAATTATTTGTATTTTATTTTGTGTTTAAAAACATTTTTCTGAGTCTGTAGGCTTCTGGGTCTGTAAGCTTCACCATACTGCAGAGTCCACGGCACCAAAAAACCTAAGAACTTTTGTGCTATATAAATTTGAATCCATTAGGCAAAACCACTATCAATGTTCCTCAAGGGTTTGTGTGTGTATGATCTCAATACGTAGGCATAGAGCTGTTCAGATCACTATAATGAACCCATGCAACTTTTAAGAATTCTTTTTCCCACTTTCAAAGGTTTAGATGAAACAATAGTATCTAAAAACCATGACATTTAAAATAAAGTCTTGTAAGATGTGTTTTTAAATATGTTAGATATTATGATATATTCTAAATATATAACTTACTCAAGAATGGAGACTTAACACAGACCTAACACTCTCCCTGGGGCCTCTTTTGGTCTGTAGAAATGTAGGCTGTGGGAGAAAGGTTATGAACCAGTCTGAGTTACTGATAACTCTAAAAATGAGTATCCTACACCATGAACAACTGGAGGAGTGATCAAACCAGACAGAGAGAGTCTGTGAGTGGTGGCCAGTCACCAGAATTGAGGTGGAAGTGCTGGCCTGCAACATGGCAACAGTCACATGTTTCCTGTGGGAGCCTCTAAACAACCCAGGTAGTTACTTACAAGGGAAGAGGCAGCTTGGAACACCTGCCAGACCCAGAGAACCTGAGTCATTTCTCAACAATGAGAGTCAAGTGAGACCCATCTCTTGTCTCTATTCCCTGCTGGTTCCCACCCCACCCCTGATGCTGGAGCAGAGCTTGGAATCAGAAAACCCTCTTAGTAAGGTGGGGAATGAAGGGTGGAGGCAAATGAAGACCACATCCCCACCCTTGGCTTCCTGTCTGCAGTTCCCAACATGGGGAGGCAATAAAGTTTAACTTTCAATCAAGTTTGTAGTTTTGTATATTAAATGCCTCTGGACATTCCGACTTCTGAATCAAGATTCTGTTTGGTGACTTAAGGATCCATTGGACTTCTTATTAGCTTTGTCATCTAAGCTCAGGCAGAGAAAGAAATTCCTCTATTGAATTTTAAAGGGATAGTAGCATGAGAAATTAAGTGAAATTATGGTTACACATGAGTCTGTATGTTCAGTATAAACTTTACACTGATCTTTGTCTCTTTTCTCAGATACATAAAACTTCTACTCCAGCTAGTCTGCCTTTGTCACAGAATCTCAGTCAGGTCCTGCCTTCCAGATTTGCTCTTTCCTGAAAAGGCTGTTTTTGTTTTATTCCAGTGCACTGTAAACCTCATCCACCCAGCTAGTCTGGCTCACATTCATTGATTCAGCAATATTTTGTTTAACTCTGCAGCCCACATTGATTCTCTCCTCCCAAGTCCTATTGCCCTTTGCAATATCATTTATTTGACTTATCATTACCATATTCTATTTTTACATAATTTTGCACCTTTGTATCTGTGTTTATCAATGAACTGAAGGCCACCATGGAGTTGTATATCCCTGAGATATACCTATATTAGCTGTCAATTAACTTGTATTTTAATATATTCCATGAATACCTTATCATTCTGCAAAGCAATTATTTTTCACTTTTCCACTTAAAAAATGTAATACATAAGGCTTTATTATGTGCTTGCCTTTCAATAGCTATAGAATTTTTTTCAATCTTTTCCTTAAGTAAATAATAAATCATATTTTTCTTGATTTCTTTTTTGAAATGGTGGGCAATTTCTGGTCCTAGAAAATCTGGAGGTCAATTTCTTATTTCAAATATAAATACAAATACAAATAAAATGATCAATGAAAAGCTGGTTATTTGAAAAAAATAAACAAAATTTATAAACCTTTAGCCAAAGGCATCAAGAAAAAAAGAGAGAGGGCTCCAATCAATAAATTCAGAAATGAAAAAGGAGACATTAACAACGAACACCATAGAAATACAAAGGATCATAAGAGACTACTACAAACAACTATACACTAAAAAAGTGGACAACCTAGAAGAAATGGACAAATTCTTAGAAAGGTACAATTTCCCAAGCAGAAACCAAGAAGAATTAGAAAATATGAACAGACCAATTACCAGTAATGAAACTGAATCAATTACTTAAAAATTCCCAACAAACAAAAGTCCAGGACCAGATGGCTTCACAGGTGAATTATACTAAACAATTAGAGAAGAGTTAACTCATATCCTTCTAAAACTATTCCAAAAATTTGCAGAAGAAACACTTCAAAATTCATTCTATGAGGCCCACATCACCCTGATGTCAAAACCAGACAAAGGTATCACAAAAAAGAAAATTATGAGCCAATATTGTTGATGAATATAGATGCAAAAATCCTCAACAAAATACTAGCAAACCAAATCCACAATACATTAAAAGGATCATACACCATGATCAAGTGGGTTATATCCCAGGGATACAAGGATTTTTCAAAATCCACAAATCAATCAATGTGATACATGACATTAACAAATTGAAAAATAAAAACCATATGATCATCTCAATAGTTGCAGGAAAAGGTTTTGATAAAATTCAACACCCATTTATGATAAAAACTCTCCAGAAAGCAGGCATAGAGGGAACATAACTCAGCATAATAAAGACCATATATGACAAACTCACAGCTAACATCATACTCAATGGTGAAAAGCAGAAAGCATTTCCTCTAAGATCAGGAATAAGACAAGGATGCCCACTCTAACCACTTTTATTCAACATAGTTTTGGAAGTCCTCGCCAATGCAATCAGAGAAGAAAAAGAAATAAAAGGAATCTCAATTGAAAAGGAAGAAGTAAAACAGTCACTGTTTGCAGATGACATGATACTATACATAGAAAATCCCCAAGATGCTACCAGAAAACTACGAGATCTCATCAATGAATTAGGTGAAGTTGCAGATACAAAATTAATACACAATTAATTGCATTTCTATACATTAACACCAAAAGATCAGAAAGAGAAATTAAGGAAGAATCCCATTTACCATCACATCAAAAAGAATAAAATACCTAGGAATAAACCTACCTAAGGAGGCAAAAGACCTGTACTCTGAAAACTATAAGACACTGATGAAAGAAATTGAAGATGACACAAACAGATGGAAAGATATACTATGTTCTTGGATTGGAAGAATCAATATTGTTAAAATGACCATACTACTCAATGCAATATATAGATTCAATGTAATCCTTAACAAAATACCAATGGCTTTTTTCACAGAACCAGAACAAAATATTTTTAATATGTATGGAAACACAAAAGACCCCAAATAGCAAAACAATCTTAAGAAAGAAGAACAGAGCTGGAGGAATCACATTTCCTGACTTCAGACTATACTACAAAGCTACAATAATCAAAATGGTATGGTACTGTACAAAAACAAACACATAGATCACTGCAACAGAAGAGAGCACACAGAAATAAACTCATGTACTTATGGGCCATTAATCTATGACAAAGGAGGCAAGAATATACAATGGAGAAAAGACAGTCTCTTCAATAAGTTGTTCTGGGAAAACTACACAGCTACATGTAAAAGAATAAAATTAGAACATTCTATAACACCATAAAGAAGAATAAACTCAAAATGGATTAAAGACCTAAATGCAAGGCTGCATACCATAAAACTCCTAGAAGAAAACATAGGCAGAACACTCTTTGCCATAAATCATAGCAATATGTTTTTGGATTTGTCTTGTAAAGAAAATAAAAGCAAAAATGAACAAATCGGACATAATTAAACTTAAAAGATTTTGCACAGCAAAGGAAAATATCTACAAAATGAAAAGACAACCTACAGAATGGGAGAAAATATTTGCAAATGATATGACCGTTAAGGGATTAATGTGTTTAACATATATAAACAGCTCATACAACTCAACATCAAAAAAAAAATTAAAAATGGGCATAGAAGTTTAATAGACATTTTTCCAAAGAGGACATGCAGATGGCCAACAGGCACATGAAAAGATGCCCAACATCACTAATCATCAGGGAAATGCAAATCAAAACCACAATGAGATATTACCTCACACCTGTCAGAATAGTTATCATCAAAAATAACACAAATAAGAAATGTTAGCTTGGATATGGAGGAAAGAGAATCCTTCACACCATTGGTGGGTAAGTCAATTGGTGCAGCCACTGTGGAAAACAGTATGGAGATTTCTCAAAATTCTAAAAATAGAACTACCATGTGGCCCAGCAATTCCTCTCCTTGGTATATATCCAAAAAAAACCAAAAACACTAATTCAAAAAGATACATGCACTGTAATGTTCATAGCAGCATTATTCACAATTGCCAAGATATGGCAACAACCTAAGTGTCCATCAAAGGATGAAAAGATAAAGAAGGTGATATATATATATATATATATATATATATACACACACACACACACAATGGAATACTACTTAGCCATAAAAAGAATGAAATTTTGCTATTTGAATCAACATGGGTGGACTTGGAGGGCATTACACTAAGTGAAAGATGTCAGACAGAGAAAGGCAAATACTATATGATATCACTTATATGTGGAATCTAAAAAAATACAACAAACTAGTGAATATAACAAAAAAGAAACAGACTCACAGATATAGAGAACAAACAAGCTGTTATCACCTGCGGGGTGGGGGATATAGGGGTGGAGGAGAGGGAGGTACAAACTATTGGGTGTAAGATGAGCATAAGGATGTATTGTGCAACACGGGAAATATAGCCAATATTTTGTAATGACTGTAAATGGAAAGTAGCCTTTGAAAATTATATAAAAAATAAAAAACATTGTTTATTGAATTTTTACCAAAAATTTTATTCCTAACCATATCTGTATATACAGACAAAAATCTGAAAATGTTATTTGTTTATATATAAATATTCTAGGGGTGTGTTTTAAAGCACTCTCAGGTTTTATTGAAAATACATAAAAGGTGGGAGGCAGCAGAAAAATGTCTCAAGGGTCTTGTGTATTTTAGAGAGGAATGTCAAGAATGTGGGCTTCCCAGCTTGTAAAACAATAACTTCTTTGATTGCATGTTCAGTTGTGCTTTGCCTGGCATTTTCTGTTTTTAAATCTAAAGGTAATTTTAACCTAGGAAAGAGCTATTTCTGTTTTTCAGTTTTAAAAGCTATTTTTTTTTCGTTTTGTTCTTTTTTTTTAACCAGAAAATCTTTTGAAATTTGAACTCTACCCTGTTTACCACTGTGGTTTTTGCTTTAGAGGTTAAAGTTTGTAACACAGCTTCTTCTCTATCCTGAAAAGCAGAAGACAGGAAAGGCTATTAGGGAAATTCTGTTGGTAAAGCTATTCCCAGTGATCCTATTTAAGGCAGATTATGCTTTTCAAAACATTTAAAACTGTATTTTCAGGATGTCGTAGTAAAAGTAGATGTCACCCATAAAATATCCCCTTGCCATTTGATCAAACATCTCCCCCAGAAAAGTTCCATTTTTGAACTCACACAAGAAAAATGTCTGTGGTTTTGTGCCTTTCTCAGATGCTTAGCAACCAACACTAATAATTAATATCCTCTTGACATTTCCCCTATTTTTGCACATTTTTCAACACATCTTTCAATATTTGAGTTAATTCTCTTCTGAGTCATGGTTCTAAAGCATTGAAAAACAACTAAGAATTTCTGATGTCCATCGTATAGGTTGATTCTAATATTATATGTTTAACAATACCTAACATTCCTTCCAATTTACAAAACCCAGCAATTTATATTTCTCTCTTATTCTCTTGTGGTAAAATTAAAAACAAAAATAAAAAAGCTAACTTCTTCATGAATCAGCAAAAATGTAGAATTGAAAGCTAAACCTAAATTTTAATACTATAAATAGACCATTTTCAAATGAGTCACTGATTAACAAAAAAGTAAAAATCAGGTAAGAAAATAGCCATGACTGTTTGGTTTATTGAGAGACTAAGAACCATCTATAGACTGACATGCCTTTAAAGTCATGCAGCCCATGGGCCAGATAGGCCCCCATCTGTTTTTGTGTGTGAGCTAAGGATATTTTCTACGTATAAAGTGGTTGAAAAAAATCAAAAGAGTAATGGTATTTAATGAAATGTGGGAAATAAACTCTCAGTGTTCATAAATAAAATTTTTTTGGAACATAGCCGTGCTCATTTACATATTGTCTACATTTACATATTGTCTATGCTCATTTATTTACATATTGTCATTTACATACTGTCTATGGCCACGTACATGCATGATTACTGTAGGTCAGATCTTGAAATACCACCTGTTTATTACTCTAGGAATGACTTTAACAGCTCTGGCAGTTGTGACCAGTGAGTGACAGTTGGTGACCCCCTAATTCTTCTATTTCATTTCTCTTTGACCAGTTATATATTTATTTTCAAAACAGACAGCCAGAATTAAATTGCTCTAAGGGAGTCCAAATGCAAAACGTAGTCTTGCTGAGTACCCAGAAAGACAATGAAACAGTCTTTGAGAGCCACTTAACAACGTCTCTGCTATAGAGAGTAAGGGGAGGGTCTCTGGAAGAGGTAGAAATGAATCAGACCTAGCAAGATTATATCAGAAGTTTCATCTCTGGCTTTGAAATTCCAGTAGCACTTTCAGCAACAAAATATCTAGTGTTATCTTGATATTGAATCTAAGCTGTGAGATTATAGTTATGACTATATATTCAGAAGTGTGAGTTATCAGTAGCAGCTCCTTTTCTGGAACTACAGTGGAGCCTGTCATCTCTAGCCAGCTGTAGTAATAACTGCTGGAAACCTGAGTCAGTCACTTGATTCTCTCATGAACCATCTGCAGGTAATCAATTCTACTACACACTGGAAATTGTAATGATTCTGTATCCATTTTGTTTCTGGATAGATAGATACAACTGGAACAACACTCAACTTCTACAGTATCTGCTTTCTCTGCCTGTCCCATGTATAGTATGCATTTGGAAGAATTAGATAGATAAATAGATCATAGATACATAGATAGATAGGGAAAATTATGTAGTGAAATACTAACTGGGGAGACTTAAGACAAAAATCCACAAAAATATTTTAAATTCCTTCTGTTTTTTGTGGGGCTTTTTCCTGCAAAGAATTTACCAGGATTAGAGATCAAATGAACAGTGAAATTTTATAAAATACCCAGTGTTGCTATGTGGAATTGTGGAATGCATATTGGTGTGATTACCCTGCTCTTGTCTAACTAGTTTACTGTTTTCACTACATCTGAGTGATAAGTATTTAAAAGATGCTAGTCAAATATTTCTCAGTAAATACTAAGAGGCATGGTCTATTGATAAACTCATACTATAAAATAATTATTCCAAAATATTAAACAGTATTGTCTGGGGTAATGTAAGAATAGAAGTTTGGAACTTGAACTAAAAGCACTAAAAGAAAATTAATGTTTCAAATAAGCTCTAGTTTTTTGTATAAATTTGTAGAATTCAATTTCAGAAAACTAACGAACCTGAACACTGAGAGATCAGTCTTGGTGCATAGAATTATCTATTTGAAAAATGCTGACACAGCAATGTTCACAATAAAAGCACAGACGAATTTTGCCAGCCACAACACAAGAGATTTTCAGAAGCTTGCGTTGTTTTAGCAAAGTAAACCGCTCAGTTATTTTTTATTGTCTTGTATGGGGCACTAAAACTGAAGATGTAGGAGCAGCATATTTTATTTCTCTTCCTAACTTCTAATTTGTTTTCTTGAAAAATTATTACTTTCAAAACACTTTCTTTGGTACTATATTTTAAAACTTCTTCTAATAACACGCTGCTGTGTTAAAAAAAATGCACAGGGGAATATGTAAAGTTACAAGAGAAAGTGAGGTATAGTGGTTAAGATCACAGGTACAATTATCAGATGCCCTGGCAAAACCTTACTCTATGACTTATCAGCTAGGCCACAGTGGGCAACTTACTGTTCTGCACCTTAATTTCATCATTCATACTATAAGAACAATATTAGTACTCACCAGTTAAGTGATATGAAAATTAAATGAGATCATCTATAAAAATACTAGCTATGATGCCTGGCAAGAAGTAAGTTTTTGACAAACATTAGCTTATTTAATATTTTTTGTCAAATCTTCATTTTAAAAGCAAATTCAAAAATAATTCCAAAGTGATCCAGTAATGCTCAGTGTCTGATAAGGCACACTTAACATGAATCCATCATGGTACACTTGCATCGAAACCCTGTTCTACATTCTGCTGATCTACTTATGAAACATTCTTTCGAAAAAAATGTAGAAGACATGAAATTCATATTGACATGAGTTATCTTACAAGTCCTGAATACTTACTAATGAGTCTATTTAAATATTTCAGGAGTAAGAAAAACATAAGAAATTAGACAATGTCCAAAAAGACTGACACATTTTTGTTTTAAATTTTCCGTACAATCCTTTCAGTCTTTAACCCACTGAAATTTTGTTTCCATCTGGACCACAATTTTTAAAAATTGGTCAATAAGATGCCAACTCATAGCCAATGTGTTAAATGGACATTTCTAAACTCATATTTAATTTGATCTTCTTGGTCTTATTGGTCTCACTTTATGTCACTAAGTCAATTCAACTTAATAAATACTCACTGACCCCCAACTCTGGAGTTACACTGGGCCTTAAATTTAATAATACTTATCTTTCTTTGTACTTCTCTGGTCACGGCATTCCAGTCTTCTTTATAAATGCCTCTTCCTTTGACTATCTTCAAATAAATGTCTCGTATTTGTGATCCAATATGTGCTTCTCTTTTCACTCTAGATGACTCTTTTCTAAGACACCATGAGTTATAACAAGACCATTTACCAAGGAATCTCTGACATACATAACTACTCCAACTTTCTCTATTGAGTTCCTTCCCCATACTTCCTTGAACATCTACCTGAAAACTTCTGACCACAATTTTAACATATCTCAACCTGAATTATTTTTCTTCCAGTTTAGCTCTCCTATTATTTCTTACTTTGATTAATGGCTAACATCAGCAACCCCATCACTCAAGTTAGAAACCTGGAAGCTCTCTAAGCATCTTCCTCCTCATCACTTTCTATCTCCAATCCATCAAAAGTTCACATTGATTTTCATTCCAAAATATTTGTTCATTTCAATCTCCACTCTTCTTCTCTAATACCATTGACCTAGTTCACTTATATTGCTACAAAAGTCCTCTAACTGGTTTTCTGCCATCTATTTGCATTTAGCTAACCCAAGTGCCATGATACTCCATAGTACTGAGTCAACTCTTAAAACTGTTTTCTTTTCAAGGGTTTCTTCCTTGGTCATCATACATCATACATCATTCCTAGTCTAGTGGTTTTCAAGCATGTTTCAAAACCAGCACAATGGGTACCCCAATATGCAGCAGTAATATTATATTTGCAAAGCTAAGTTAGAGAAGGGAGATGTGTCTAATTTTAAAAATTTCCTGGGGTGGTTCTGACATGTCATCCTTCTTTGGTCAAGGTTTTTACTCTTTCTGGGTGACCTCATCCTTGCCCAGTTCTTCACTACCACCTATGTTCAGAAGACTCACAGATTTTTACCTCCAGAATTTAACTATTTTCTCAGTTCCAACTCCACGTTTCTAACTGCCTCTTGCTGCCTCAAGCAACAATTCCTACCAGCACTTTTAACTCAAACTATTCAAGTATAATTTATTATTTTTTTCTTTCAAAACTGCTTATTATTCAATACTCTTATATCCAGAATTTTCCAAGCAAAAATCTGGGGTTCATTTTACCTTCTATTTTCTCCGTTATTCACCACGTCAAATAAATCCTTCTGTCCTATCATTTCTCCTTCCTTGGTCACTTTCGTTACTTCCCACATCTTTCTCTTCTCACTGATACTTTCATTGTTTAGTCTTTTGCCTAGGTTATTATTGTCATCTCCTCACTAGTTACCATGCCACCAGCTTTGCTTTCTGAAATCTATCTTCCGTTTAACTCCCAGAGTGAATTTTTAAAATGCAACTCTTATCATGTCACTCCCTGGATTACAACTCTTTTGAACTCCTACCATCTACAGGATAAAGTCCAAATTCCTCAGCCTGATGTTAGATCTCCCATGTCAGCTGAGTAGGAACAAAGTTCACTGACTTAGTTTCGTTTATTTACTCAACAAATATTTTTTGAGTATCACCAGGCAAGATTCTAGACACCAGGAATACTGAAAGGAAAAGACAGGAAAGCTTGTAATACGATGGAGTTTACATTCTAGGTCAGGGAAAAAACAAATAAACAGACACACACATTCACACATTTAAGTAGTAGATTCTATGTGAAAATTAAAATAGAGTGATGTAATTGAGATTAACTAGATGGTTTTCTGTAATGGAGTTGGGGTCAGGAAAGACATCAAATAGGTTATTTTTAATTTGATACCCGAATAAATGGAGGGAGGGCAAAAGTCTTAGGAAGAGCATTCTTAGTGGGGGGGGGGGGGAATAGCATTGTGAAGGTCCCAAGGCATATACAAACATGCCATGCTTGAGGAACAGAGAGAAAGACAGCAAGGTTGGTGTGGAGACTGAATTGAAGACTAATATGTCAGAAAGGTAAGCAGGGAAAAGACCATGGAACTTTACAAATCTTGTTAAGGAATTTGGTCTTTATCTTAAATTGAAGAGGAAACCACTGAGAAGTTTCAAGTAGGAAATGACATGACAATTTATATTCTGAAAAGATCATTGTGGTAACTCTGGTGCAAAATAGTGGCAAGAAGATGAATTGGACGGATTAGTATGGTTGTAATTATTGAGATGCAGAGATGTTTGGATTTGAAATATGTTTTTAAGATGGAGTAGATAAATCTTGTTAATGACTGGATATGGGTAAGGAGAAAATGAGAAGAATGAAGCAAACATTTAGATTTGGGAGATACTAAATGAATATATAAATTTGAGCCTCTGGAAAGTTGGAGTGGTATCTATGTATTATGGACTATTAAGTATTTAGATGCCATTCAAAACAAAAGGAATAAATGAGATCACCTAGGAGGGATAAGTAAATGTAGTAAAGGGCCTATTACTGAGTCTAATAATAGAAGACAAAATCTTAAGTTAGGTTAGTAAGGAAGTGAAAATATGAGAGAGGTGGTTGACAATGAGGAAAAGTAACACTGAGTGTAAGATATTAATGATGTTGAGGAATTACTGAGGTCAAAGCACTTGAGTAGGTGAGCTGGAAGGACAGGAGGTGGTAATCAGAAAGTGAATGGCTCGCAGCAGAGAGTCTAGAAGTGGCATATTGCTTGAGATAAGTTTGAGGTATAAACATAGAAATATTTAGCTGAGATAAGATGAAAGGTAAGTTCACTGGAAATAAGAAAACCAATAGACTAAAAGACCAAAATCTCCCTGTTGCTTCTATCACTATTTGTACATTAATCTCTAGCCATACAAAATAATTTTCCATTCCCCTGCAAAATGCCTTCACATTTCACATCTCTGTCCTGTGCCTTTGTCCCTATCATTCCCTCCCTTTAGAAAGTCTGTTCCAAGTTCCAAAAACACATGTGCATTCTCCCCCAACCTAAGTCAAATATTTCATATTCTCTGCAGCCTTCTCAGACCCCAACCCATGCCACCTCCTCAAGGAAACTAACCTGTTTCCCATTTATTGCCTTGTATGTATCTTAATTACAGCACATAGAGTTAGTTGTTCATTTAAGCATTTATATTCTCACAGTAGATTCTCAAAGCCTTGAAGGCAGAGAACAAATCTTATTAGTTTTGCAGTCTCAGCACTTAGCAGTGCCAGCAACATAGAGAGGTTTCAGCAATGTTAGCTGGCTGTACTCACTTAGGAGCATTTGCACAAATCTGTGTTGAATTGGTTTGGAATTGATAAGATATTAGGTGAGGTACTGGAGAGAGAAAAGAGAGAAGGGAAGGGATGTTTCAGCATACAATTCCAGTAAATATATCAGGATACAATAGCAGATTTTCAATGTCAAAGTGTATATCCCTAATTTTATAATTTAGGGAACAAGCTCAAAAAATGGACAATAGATATAGTACTTTTTTGCCAGTAGCATCTGTGTATCTGCAAAAAGTGGGCTTGATCTTTCAGGTGTTTCATGTTCTCTCTAGCTCTCTGCTTATCTTTGACTACATGAGTCTTACTTTATATACTTATTAGTCAAGGTATGTATCAATAACATTAGCCACCATAATATACCACTCCTTAAATCTCAATGCTTTAATAAATCCCAAATTTACTTCCTGCTCATAACAAGTCCACTGAGTATTAGCAAGATACTTAGCTTCTACAGGCATTCCAAGACCAGAATCCTTCAATTGTATGGCTCCTTTACTTTTACGGCTTTAGAATTCTCAGCAGACAATAAGGAAAGGTGAAAGAATGGCCAAGAGTTTGTAGAAATCAGATCTAGAAATTATATATTACACATCTGTCCTTATTCTATTGGCCAAAACTCAGTAATATGGCCACACTTAACCTCATGGAGTCTGAGAAATAAAGTCTAATTGTGTGTCTGGGAAGAAGAGGAATCACAGATCTATTGATGGGCAAGAGTTGAGAGGAAAGGAGCAACTCATCCAAGAGTGATTTCTTGCATATTAGCTACTCACAAAGTTTAGAGTCAAGTGTTTAAGGCACTCAATCCTAGGAGAGTCTTGAAGTGGTGAAATAGGTTATCCATCTACTAGATCATGTGAATTATATCTACAAGACTTATTTCCAGCACACTGATTAAACCACGGTAAGAGCTGGAATTGCTGAGACTATACACGCTAAGCCAGTGGGATTAAGCTGTAACCAAGTTCTGCCACATTACACTGATGTGGGACCAAATCTCTGATCTTATAAGGAGAGAGACTGGTGCTTATAAACTCTACAAGCCAAACTTTGGAATCCTTTCTTTTGAAGGACCCAATTGATTCTGGTTCTGCCAGTTGCAAGATTTCAACAAAGGACCCCCACTCCCGCTAATGCTCCTGCTGCTTTTATGTTACCCTAGTAAACGCTGTTCCAACAGACCTGCTGAATGCTGTCTAGGCTTTTGCCTTTGTTTACTCAACATCGACATTCTCTCCCACAATATTTATGTTTAATTCTTAGGCTACCATCTAATTTCTGGCTAAAGCTGCCTTTCTGTGTCTGTATGTTTCCAGCTAGATCTGCTTAACCTACACTTGTTTCTCAAATTCAGCCTCCAACCAGCCTCATACAGACCCTGTATGGTCTCACTAGAGTATCAGATACCCCACTACACCCCATCCCTTTCCATTCAAAGAGACACCAAGTTCTCTTTGAATATACGGGAGTGAGGTTTTGTGCAGACTGGTCACCTAATTAATTGGGATTATCCTTTTATGAATGTTAATAGTTTGTTATTTGTGACTATATTTTTCAAGCTGAAAGACTGAAATGCCTGGTAGTTGAAAATTATTTAAAAGATTTAAAAGATTCACTGTATCACTGGCAGTAGAATGTATTAACTCCATCTCAGCATTATTAAAAACAAACTATGGCACATATTTGTTAATTTGGCCATTTTTTCATTTACTTAACAAATATTTACTGTGCATTTATAATACACCAGGCACTGAGAAAGCACTCAGGATACAGACATAAATTGAATAGAAAAATCTTTGGCTTATTAGATTCTCTAGTAGGAGTAGTAGAATCTGAACAATTTTTTAAAGTCAATTTATAATTAGAAGTGTTATTAAGAGAAAATTCAGGTTATTTTGTAAGATAATAATGCAATACAGGGAATTCCCTGGTGGTCCAGTGGTTAGGACTCTGTACTTTCACTGCCAGGGCTTGGGTTCCATCCCTGGTCAGGGAACTAAGATCCCACACACTGCACAGCATGGCCTAAAAATCAAAATAATGATGCTATATAGATAGTCTAGATGTGTTGGTTAAGGAAAAGCTGCTTTTATTGCATCCCATAGATTTTGGAAAGTTGTGCTTCCATTTTTATTTATCTTGAGGTATTTTATTATTTCCTCTTTGATTTCTTCATTGACCCACTGGTTTTTTAGTAGCACATTGTTTAGTTTCTACTTGTTTATGCTTTTCCCATTTTTCTTTCTGTAACTGATTTCTAGTTTCATACTGTTGTGGTGGGAAAAAAAATGCTTGATATAATTTCTATCCTCTTAAATTTGTTGAGACTTTTTTTTGGTCTAGCATGTGACCTATCCTCGAAAATGATCCATGTGCACCTGAGAAGAATGTGAATTCTGCTGTTTTTGAATACAATATCCTGTATATATCTATTAAGTTCAACTGGCTTATTGTGTCATTTAAGACCACTATTGCCTTATCAATTATCTGTCTGGATGATCTGTCCATTGATGTAAGTGGGGTGTTAAAATTCCCTACTATTATTGTATTATTGTCAATTTCTCCCTTTATGTCTGTCAATATTTGCTTTATATATTTAAGTGCTCTTGTATTGAGTGCATATATGTTAACAAGTATAATATATGCTTCTTGTATTGATCCCTTTATCATCATATATTCTTTGTTTATTGTTATAACCTTTGTTTTTTGTTTTTTGGGGTTTTGTTTTGCAGTACGTGGGTCTCTCACTGCTGTGGACTCTCCCGTTGCAGAGCACAGGCTCCAGACGCGCAGGCTCAATGGCCATGGCTCATGGGCCCAGCCACTCCGCGGCATGTGGGATCCTCCTGGACCGGGGCACGAACCCGTGTCCCCTGCATTGGCAGGCGGACTCTCAACCACTGCACCACCAGGGAAGTCCCATAGCCTTTGTTTTAAAGTCTCTTTTATTTGATATGGGTATTGTTATGTCCACTTTCTTGTTTCCATTTGCATGAAATATCTTTTTTCATCACCTCATTTTCAGTCTGTGTGTGTTTTTTAGTTGTTAAGTGAATCTCTTACAGACAGCATATAGATGGATCTTTTAATACAATCAGACACCCTTGTCCTTCAATTGGAGCATTTAGTCTATTAACATTTAAAGTAATTATTGATAGATATGCACTTATTGCCATTCTATTACTTGTTTTCCAGTTATTTTTGGAGTTCTCTGTTCATCTCTCCTTTTTGTTTCTTCCCTTTTGGTTTATGATTTTTTTTAATGGTATGCTTACATTTCTTTCTTTTTTAATGTGTGTCTATTGTAGGTTTTTGATTTGTGTTTACCATGAGGTTCATAATGTTGACCTATAACCATTTCTACTTGTTTTAAACTGGTAGTCATTTAAGTTCAAACACATTCTAAAAGGTTTACATTTTTTACTCCCCTCCTCCACATTTTGTGTTTTTGATGTCATGTTTTACAATTTCATGTTCATCCCTTAACTGTTTACTACAGTTATAGTTGCCTTTAGAACTTTTTATTTTTTAATCTTTGTACTAGCTTATTTAAATGGTTGATCCTCAGCCCTTACTATATATGTGCCTCTCCTAATGGTATTTTCCCTTTCCATAGATCTTTACTTCTTTTCCACTTAGAGAAGACCTGTCAACTTTTCTTTTAGGGTAGGTTTAGTATTGATGAACTCTTCTAGTTTTTCATTGTCTGAGAACTTTTTTTATCTCTCCTTCAGTTCTAAATGATAATCTTGCTGCGTAGAGCATCCTAGGTTGCATGTTTTTCCCTTTCAGTGTAAGTCATATTTTTAAATCTGGTTTTTATTCTAGGGAAAATTAAAGGTCTTTGAAAGATTCCAAAAAAAAATCATTAGGTGATCATAACACCACAGCTGCCTATGTATGAAAAATGAATTGGCTAAGCAAACTGTGGAAGTTAAGTACAAAGGCTATCACAGTGGCCTGGGAAGTGATGTTGTATTTTGGACTAGGGCTATGCAGTGAAGATGGAGAGCTGCCCACTTATTTGAGATATATTCTGGTTATAAAATAAACAGTATTTAAAGGCAATAAGTCATGTGAATCATTGATGTGAAAGACACAATTAGAAATAAATTGAAAGCATTACCATAAAAATAATTCTATTACATACATATAAAGGTCTCTGTGGCCCTAGATAACCTGCAACGTGGTCTTTTTGTTATTGTTGTCCTCCTTTCTAACTAGGAATAGTTAACTTCTCTCACAAAAGTGTTATGCTAAGAAAACACTGTATCAGAAAAACCACAAAATAATATTGTTAGCTCTGAATACAATGATACATATTAAATGGATCTCTCAGAGTGGTTTATTCCCATGAAAATGTCATGGTTGAGACTTTGAAAGTAAAGCCAACTCTATGGGCTTGGAATTTGAACCTATGTTTTCAATGACATTTGAAGGTGAAACTCTCCCCTGGAGCTGGAGATCTACAGACACTTAGAGAGGTACCTTGGTGGTTACATTTAGCAGTCATTGATCATTGAAAAGGTGCCCAGGTGAGTTTCATGACATCCTCATGGGGTCTTTTGAGGGATCTGTCAGTCCATAGGATCAGAGAAGATTGCTTTGCCCTGGGCATTTTCAGAACTTCTGGGACAGACGATAACATATTGTCTTATTACCTTAGCTTAGTATAGGAGAATCCTAAATGCTTCTGTTCCTAGTAATATGTTCTATTGCTTTTTATGGTAGTGTGTTGTTCCAGAGGAAGCTTTCCTTGCGAGTGTTTTGCTTATACTCACTGAGGCTGGGTGAGGATCTGATTACAATAGGCTGGGTTTTCTGCTTTCTGTTACTGGAATCTCTGACTCTTTTAGGCTCACTTTGCCCCCAAGTTTGAGCTTCAGACCCTGATTCCAGGAAAACAGAAAAAAATCAAAATCCCATGAAGATGGAGCAGGCCAAAGAATTTCTGAGCTACCACTGTTGTGAAAGTTAAAAGAAGAAAGAAGTTTGAATTTGTGACTCTTCAGTTGCAAGAAGTGTCCTGGCAGGGCACTAACTGCTTCTAAGAGCACTGACTCCTATTAAATCAAGCGATACCTTACTAGTGCTGTCAGAACATCTCTTATTTTCTGTTTCTTAGGGAGCTAGTTCACAAGAGTATCTTGGCTGCCTGTTTTCTGAAAGTCCATGAAAGAGAGATGATATCAGTTTGAAGTGATTACTCTTTGTGTAGTGCTTTTATTTTAGCATTCCCACAGAGAGAGCAAGCAGGGCACCTTACCAGTAGGCAGTAAAAGCAAAGGGGAGGTGTGATGCTATTATCTTTGAGCTAGCGTGGGTTTTGTGTTCATGAGTTAGACACCAAGAAATCTGAGCATCAGATTGGGGTAACCTAAGGAATCATAGTCTTCGTCTGTTGTTCTATAAGCACAAAAATTTTTACAAGAGGAATTTTCATAATAAGATTCATTAAAGTAAAACTGTATCTCCTTCTAATGATTTGTACTGCTGTAAGCCAAAATATGCTATAAAACTCTTCCAGAATTTTGTATGTGTTATACTTCCCTTGCAGTTAGTAAATTCTTAAAGTATGAGATTATCATTTTCCATCTATTTCTTATAATTGTAAAACTCACCATATTTACTTATGTTTACTTACCTTTTTTCTAATAATATCCACCTATACTCCCTTGCTTTAAAATCTACTCCATGTATATCTGGATTATTTTTCTATATAAGTAAAAATTTCACACTATGAAATCACACAGTTAAGGGGCAGGTAAAAGCAGTGTCTTGACCACAGTAGGTACATATGTATGAATTAATTTGCTGGGTTAGAGCCGAAGGACGCCTTATTGATTATTAAGTACAATGTCTTCCTTTTGACACGTTTGTTATCTTTTTCATTGATAAACATTTTATTTTCAGCCAACTCTGTTCCAGATGCTTTACAAATTTAAGACATAATTCTTGTCTTTTAGTGTTTCATACTCTAGAATATGTTTTCTCAACCTCAACATTGTTGACACTTTTTGTTGGATAATTCCTTGTTGTAGGGAAATGTTCTGTTTATTGTAGGGTATCTATCAAGGTCCCTGGTTTCTACTCACTAGATGACAGTAGTGTCCTCAAGTCCTGGCAACCAAAAAATGTCTCCAGACTTTCTAACAGGCCCCCTGTTGAGAACCACTGTTCTAGAAGCAGAAAGAGCATGAACAAAGTATTTAAAATACAATCGGAAGGTGCAATTTGGGCACAGTAGATACAAGGAGTAAGTTGGCCTAAACTTGAATTCTACTTCGATCAAGTATGTTACTTAACCTCTCCATTCTTTAGTTTATACATCTGTCATCTGTAAATCTGAGATAATTGTAGTAGCAACCATATCTTGGGTTCTAGTGAGGATTAAATAATGTGGATTTATTTTCTTTATATATTTCCCCAACTCTACCTTCTAATTCGGTTCTGCTATCCTTTCCTATCAAAACCAAAGCCTTTTCAGTTTTTGACCACTAGATCAAAACACAGATTCCTCTCTGGACTGTCTCTCCTGTTCTTGTGTGAGTTCTGGGTTCTGGATCTGCTCAGTTTAATTGATCTTTCTACCACCAGACTCCAGCTCTGAGAGCCATGCCTATGGACATTATGCTATGCTCAACAAAACTCAGAAACTAAAATCTGAGAAGCACATTTAAGATAAACACTAAAAACCATTTATACCCAATTCTTAAATGGGCAAAGAGTTTGAATGGATATTTCATTAAAAAGAATGTATGAATGGCCACAAGCATATTAAAAAGATGCTTAACATCACCAATAATTAGATAAATGCAAATCAGAATCACAGTATCACCTCACACACATTAGGATGGCTACTAAAAAAAAAAAGAAAAAAAGACAGAAAATAACAAATATTAGTGATAAGGAAGAGAAATTGGAAACTTGTGCACTGTTGGCAGAAATATAAAATTCTGCAGCCAATGTGGAAAAATGTACAGAAGTTTCTTAAAAAATTAAATAAACTACCATATGATCCAGAAATCCCACTTCTATGTATACATCCAAAAGAATCGAAAACAGAATTTTGAAGCGATATCTGCACACCCATATTCATAGCAGCACTATTCACAATAGCCAAGAAGTGGAAGCAACATAACAGTCTGTCAATGGATGAACTAAAGACATTGTACTAAATAAATTAAGCCAGTCACAAAAAGTTAAATATAGTACTGTATGACTCCACTTATATGAAGTATCTAGAGTATTTAAACTCAAAGACACAGAAATTAGAATGGTGGTTGGCAAGGACGGGGTGAGAGGGAAATAGGGAGTTGTTTTTAATCGGTATAGAGTTTCAGCTGTGCAAGATGAAAAAGTTGTAGAGATTGGTTATACAACCATGTGAATATACTTAATACTATTGAACAGTACATTTAGAAATATAGTTAAGATAAATTTTATGTTTTGTTCTTTACCACAATTTTTAAAAATCAAATATTTTCACAACTTTAAAAAACACATTTAAATGGAAGATTGTAAATGTAGTAAAAGTAAGTTTACTGAAAATAGAAATAATTATAGTAAAAGTTTAAATTACTTCATGGATAATAGATTTATAAAAGATGAGTATGGGGCTTCCCTGGTGGCACAGTGGTTGAGAGTCCACCTGCCAATGCAGGGGACACAGGTTCGTGTCCCGGTCCGGGAGGATCCCACATTCCACGGAGTGCCTGGGCCCCTGAACCATGGCCGCTGAGCCTGCGCGTTCAGAGCCTGTGCTCCACAACGGGAGAGGCCACAACAGTGAGAGGCCCACGTACCGGAAAAAAAAAAAAAAAAGATGAGCATGACAATGTAAGTAGATTTTGTGGCATCAACTCCACTTTTTTATATTGTCATCCTAGAAAACAGCCTTGCCTGTTCAAAAATATTCCTTGATGATATCAGTGGATTCTAAATTCTTTTTTTTTTTTTTTTTGGATTCTGAATTCTTGATGTGGTTGGTCTCACTTCTAAGCATCATTATACATCAAATATTCAGGAAGACTTTTCAGCCAATCTGATGTTCAATTTACTATGTAACTTTTTAATCTATTCTTTTTTTCATATGGAAAAAAAATTGTATGCAAAGTTTCGGAAATCTGGCCTGTGTTCAATGTAAAATATTTATCAGGCAGCTTGGCACTAGAAGCTAAGCAAGGAACGTTGGAAAATTCTAAATTAGGGTCAGTGATTGGAAACCTGCCCTCACTCTTCACTCATCTCTGAAAATTACTCTCTGCCACGAAAGTCTGTTTGAAAAAAATTACACATACACACACATATAATTACTCTTCAAAATCTTTTAAATTGCCTTTAAAGTCTTTACAGCCATTCTTGCCACTTACTTTCAGTTTCTTCTGCCCATTTTCTGTTCATTAAATCTGGTTAAGAAGGATCCAGAGTTCTCATTCATTATAAGATGCATATTGTTCCTTGACCAAGACAAAGCATCATCATCTATAGACCCACCAGGAGATTTCCATTGAGGGACACCCTTCATCTCTGAGGGCAGGTTTCGGTTGTTTCATTTGTTTGTTTGCTTGCTTTCACAAATCTAGATGCAGATTGCAACAAACCAGGATCCAGAATTAAGATGAGGGGATGTACTCACTTCTGATGCAGAAGGAGTCTTCAAAAAACTCAGTAATCAAGATAAATACTACTTTATTGCAATATTTCTGAAAAATTCATGTTGAACAAAATATCAGAATTTTAAACTAAGACAGGCTGCTGTTGTTTATTTTATGACCCTGCATTATTGGGCAATGGGAACAGTCGTTTCCAATCAGCCCCGGATTCTGGGTCTTTGGCTTCCACCACTGGGCTGGTTTATTAGGGTTGACAATGGTGAACAAACAGATTGGGCAATGCAGACACTTTACATACAGTCATTGTTTTGATTATGGAGCTTTTATTAACTTTTTCTATTTGGCTCAAATCATGGTAGGATATTTTGTTAAGTATATATAAGGGTGTACCTTATTCCTTTTGCTGCAGGCTCCAATATGGTTTGTTGAGGCACTGAAAATCAGAATCCTTACCCGACACTGTACATTTTAGCAGCTTGTGGGGGGACAGCAGTGTGAGGAGAGGAGAGCTCATCTTGGAGCTCTCTCTAGGGAGGGGCAACATCATAAGACCTGAACCAGATGGAGTTTTATCAATTCTTGGTCATTTTTTTTTTTTTTCCAGTATGCGGGCCTCTCACTGCTGTGGTCTCTCCAGTTGCGGAGCACAGGTTCCGGACGTGCAGGCTCAGCGGCCATAGCTCACGGGCCTAGCTGCTCCGTGGCATGTGGGATCTTCCCAGACCAGGGCAAGAACCCGTGTCCCCTGCATCGGCAGGCGGACTCTCAACCACTGTGCCACCAGTGAAGCCCAATTCTTGACAATTCTTGACCAATTGTTTTTCATTTCTTGACATTTTGTCGCCAATTCAGCAACACATCATGAGCTAATTTCTCAAAATGGAAAATAGACCCAAAGCTAAAATATCATGTCTTAAAAATTCAATGTCACATATTTTCAGAAAAGAACGGTTAAATATTTAAATCCTCAGTAACTGATCCCTATTGGCTAAGATATGGTCCTGCTTAAAGAGGTGGTGCAGCCAAATCTGTCTTTCAAATAATCTTCATTTTCAATTTTCCACAGACACTTCCTCTATTGTCAGTGTCTCCAAGGACCAATACTGGACTTTAGTGTGTTTCTTTAGTGGGGGGGGATTGTCTAGTACTTGTAATCCCCTTATCAAAACATCATCATAGCTGATTTTGACATGGTTCCTCAAATATTTATCTAACAATGTCCTTCAGGTTTAAGGACATTCGAGATTTTTAAAAAGCATAAAATGCAAATGTTATCCTGGAAGGTTAAGAAAAACTAGTGTCAACCATTAACCTTAAAATCAACAATTAACAGCTCAATCCGAATGAGTCTATAATGTTTTCTTTAATAATAAATGGACCAGTGGTTGCTAAATTCTCTGAGTTACTAGTACTGGAATTTAGGGTGACATTGAAGGGATTAGAAGGTCAATGTCAAATTTTAAAGAGCAATTTTTAATACATACCATTTTAACCCCATTCATTTGGTATTCTTTCAGTACTATTTGAGGATTTGAGTAGAAGTATTTATTTCCCTGACTTTGTCTTATGAAATAAAATACAAAGAGTTAAAATTTCTCATGGCTTGTAGTAAACAGGGATCCTTTCAGTGGCACTGGCTAGCCTCTTGACCTAAAGGAGCATATTCTGCCCTATCCCACCCCATATGTCCAAACTCAATCTTTAGACCCAGTTTTACAGCCAACATCACAATATGTTGTATGCACACCCCACTTTTGTAAAAATGAATTTTCATGTTGAACAAAACATATTGGCAAAACTATGTACAGTTTCAGATTCTAATGAAAAGAACTAGAATAAACATTGAACTTTTCTAAGGCACAAAATTGTTTTCGTCACCTTCTGCATCTAGAACTCTAGAGAGTGCACAAGAAATCCACTCAAGATCTGTCTCTTGGTGTGCACGGCACCGGATCCTCAGGGTGTCTTGTGATAGAGTACTTTAATGGAGATAAAAGGTTTAGAAAATCTGTTACTGAAGATGGTGGTGGAGTACTGTCTTGTGCTGGGAACCATGGGTTTCATATTTCCTGGTGTGAAGAACTAATTAAAAAGATGAGGGGAGGGGGTCCATGAGCATATGAGACCAAGGATGGAAGAATACAGAAAATCAACTTTCTTTTCTTTACAGTTTTATTTGGGGACAATTTTCTTTTACAAATTTAACAGGTTGAAATGGGGCTCTTTCTGATTTAGCTTCGAAGGAGGTCCCAAGAAAATTAACATCAGATAACAGTGTGTGTGAAGGAGTTTTCCATAAACAGATTTTACGAAGAAAATGGTAAGAATCTGTTGCATGATTCTTGCACCTCTTCATTCTCTTCAAGAATATAGAAGTCTTTACAGAGGGACTGGAAAGAGAATGTACTGAAGAATTGTCTTGGGAGAGAATTGTTGCTGTCTGTGGTGCCCATCCTTTCTCAGATGGTAGTGATAATCCATCTGTCCTAAACCTAGTGAGGCATGGCCATGTAATAACTCAGAGTCATGACATGTGGGTGAAATGTGGGTTCAGCTTGACTCATGACTCAGAAAGCCCCAGCAGCCTGAGGTAGGAGAGTAGGCATATCAGCCCTGGGGTGGACCTGACTGCACTCCAGAGTGCTGCAGTAAGGAAACACACCTCTTAGTTACATGTGCTACCTGGGAGAGAGAACCAAAGTGGAGCCCTGAAGTCCTTCTAACAATAACAACTAGATGAGCCAGGGATACGAGGAAAATATAGAAATAAATGCACATCCCTGTGTGCTGCAAAGCTTCACAATCTACCATCTTGATTAGAGATGCATCTGCTCAGATCAAGGGGACTGTGGGAGTGGGGTCCTAGGCATATCCACGCAAAAGACTCTTGAAGGAAAAAGTTAAACTTAACCATCTGGTAAACCCAGAAAACTTGAAGACTGCTAAGGAGAGGGCCAGCCCAAGTAAGGCTTTTCCTTTGTTTCCTCACCGCTGTGATCTGGAAGATGGACACTGGTTGGTAAGCTGTTGGAGAGAGAGGAAGAACCGCGCTATAAAAAAATAGTGTGTGTGGGGGGTCTTCCCTGGTGGTGCAGTGGTTAAGAGTCCGCCTGCTGATGCAGGGGACACGTGTTCGTGCCTGGTCCGGGAAGATCCCACATGCCCCAGAGTGGCTGGGCCCGTGAGCCATGGCCGCTGAGCCTGCGCGTCCGGAGAGGCCACGAGAGTGAGAGGCCCGCGTACCGCAAAAAAAAAAAAAAAAAAAAAAAAAAGAGAGAGAGAGAGAGAGGGAATTAAATGCATCCCAAACCCTGCTCTCACTGCCATTTTCCTTTTGTAGATTTCCAACCAGAAGCAGGTCTAAACTGGGAAGGAAGAATAATTGATATTTGATGTCATAACAAGCTACAGTTTTGATTACTATCTTGAACAGAACATTTCATTTTCTAAATTAAGGCTATGTGATATAGAGTAACTACAGGACCAAAATGAGTAGCACATTCATGTACCTCTTGCAGTTTTCATTTCCAATAGGGTAGTTACTGCCAGTGATTATATTTTTGAAATACAAGTGAGCAACTAATTAGATAAATAAAGTAAAATTGCATTTTGATCACATCATGAGTTGTGCTCAAGTCAGTTCATCCCATGGGACTACTCTCTGGCTGGTGACAATAACATTTAATATTATAATTACTCCTTTCTCTCACCTTATTATTATGATGTATGTCCCTCTGCCTACTTCTCAAAGGTGAGTTGACACAGCTCTTTTTGGAGTTATATTAGAGTCATTATTTTGGAAAACCCAAGGAAGGTGTGGGCTTCTAATCTCAGGTGTGAATATGAGAGATGAAGAGTCAAATAAAAACCCAGTCCCATCCATCTCCTTTCCCCATGTTCACCACGGCCTCCTGAAAGGTAGGGCTACCTTAGCACATCAAATCCAGAAAGGAATGTCATCTGGTAAACTACCAGTAATATGCATGAGTCTAGACCCCCAGCAGCAGAGGATGATAAGCCTCTGGGTCCTGAAGGGTTTAATTACATTCTCCTTGTCAGGGAAAAAGCTGGATTTGCTTCAGTGCAGTTGCATTTTCTGCAGTTGGATGATTTGTCTCTCATATAAAACAATTTCCCTATATCACTCTGGAATACTAGAAACTGTTTACATAAGAGCCTGTGGGGCTCACTCTCAGACCAAAGGTCACTCGGTGTCCTTGTGTTTGCATTTCTACCTTTCATATCTGGCCTTCTGAGAGGACTTTGTGAAAACAGAACAGAGTCCTCAGGGGAAAACATTCAAGGTTCGTGCTGTCAACTCTGCTCTCAGGCTCTGTTGTTGCCTGTTCTACAATATTCCTTAATTCCTGGGTGACTGATGTATTGACCCTGCCTTTTTTGCTCAGCATCCTGCACAGAACAAAATTCCCATCTGACTCCCCTGCCCTTTCATGTTTGGGGTGCCAGGCTCTTTCTCTGATGATCACAGTCACAGCCTCCTGTACCTTCTGAAAGAAACCTGCCTTCAGAAGTAAGCATTTTATGTGTGAGTAGTGTGCCTGTGATTTTTTTTTAAACAGTGCTCTGTGGTAAAAATGTCATGAATCAGACTATCTTAAGATTAACCAAATGCTAAAGTGTATAGAAGTTCAGAGCTTCAGGAACTCACCTGGATGCAAGTCAGAAAATGAGTAGTAGAACTTGCTAAAAAAACAATAGAAAAAGAAGTGGGTAGTATACAATTAGTCCTTACAGAATAACCATGTAAATGATTTCCTGCTCAAGTATACCCTGTTTCTATAGCACCTGGAAAATATTTGTTTTGAATGTGAATGAATATTTGATATCTCATCTTTGGGGATTATCTTAAAACTGTAGAGATTCCAGACATGTGAGTATAGACCTAAACTGTGAAAGTGTGTTATTTAGAAGAGGAAGACATGCTATACAATGAATAAAGTCCAAGGATCTAAGGTATAACATGGTGACTAAAGTTTCTAACACTGTATTGTATAATTGAAATTTGCTGAGAGTAAAACTTACTTGCTCTCACACACATACAAAAGATAAATATGTGAAGCGATGGGTGTGTTTTAACTAGATGGAAGGAATTCTTTCACAATGGATACATATATCAAATCATCATGATGCACACTTTAATTATCTTACAATTTTATTTGTCAGCCATAGCTCAATAAAGCTGAAAAAATGAAAAATAAAATGAAAAAAAGATAAATTTTAAAAAGGAAAAAGAAATGAAAGAGGAGACACCAAACACTTCTACCCTCATCACAGCCATTGTCTCTAGTGGACACAGAAATATTCTCTTACCTTCTCTCCTGGATTCTGTATTTAGTCTCCTTCAGTGCCTTCTAGAGGTTCTCAGCCAGGAGTGTTTTTGCCCCTGAAGATATTTTTGGTGGCCACAGCTGCATCAGGGGTGATATAGCTCTGTAAGGTAGAGTCCAAGGTTGCTGCTAAATGTCATACAATGCACAGAAAACCCTCCACAACAAAGAAGGATCCAGCCCAAATATCAATGGTGCTGAGAAATGCCGGTATATTCTCACATGGAAGAAGGAATGATCCTTTTAAAATATAAAACTGATGATGTTACTCCTGCACAGAGTCTTCCAGTGCTTTCCAGCTTCCCTTAGAGTAAACGTCCAAGTGTTCCTCATGGTCTGTGGAGCCCAAGATGACCTGCTCCTGCCAATTCCCTGACCTCACCTCCCGCTGCTGGTCCCCTCATTTACTCCATCCCAGCCACAGCATCTCCTTGTTCTGCTGGCTTCTCTCTCAGCCCATCAATGTCTTTGCCCAAAGGTCATTTTCTTAGAGAGGACTTCCCTGACAACCCTATCAAAAAATAAGTAAGCAAACAAACTGAAAGCAACTACCCCTTAACTCTGCCCAGTTCCCCAACCCAGGAGCATAAAATTTAATCAGAATCCTTGGTTCATGACATATACTCAGTATTAATTAGTTCACAAAAGTGTGTTCTTCCCTACATTCCTCCCTCCCTCTTTTCCTCCTTCCTTCTTCCTTCCTTATTTCTTCTTTCTTTCCTTCCATCCATCTTTTCTTTCTTCCTTCATTTTCTCCTTCAAAAGAATGTAATTAAATCCATGACTCCAACACCCAACGTGGAAACTAGAACACACATAGAAACCTATGTGATCACTCCAAGCTTCCCCTCATCCAAGATAACCACTATTCCAAATTTAGTATTAACAATTTCTAAAAATTTATTTTATATGCGTTTAACACATGTGTGTTCCTTTAAAAGTATATGGTTTTGTTGTATATCTATTTGACTTTATGGAAAAAAATCTTGATTTTTCAGATATCTATATGCTTATATTTTCTTCATATTTATATTGCTAAGGTCCATCTATAGTGTTGCATATAATTGTGGTCACTCGTTTTCATTTCCCTGATTGAATGTGCCAGAATTTACTTCTCTGGTCCCCTCTGTAGTGGCATGTACTTATTTCTAAGAACTTTACATCAGGAACTGAGTTGTTACTGAGAATATGTTCCAGAGAGTCTTTTGCATTTCTCTAAATAGAACTTATCACTACCTGATATTTTATACATACATTGGCTTATTTGTTGATTGTCTGTTTCCTCTCAGTAAATCCCTTGGGAACAGACCCTCTATTTCCCCCTGCTATATCTACAACACCTAAAAGAGTGCCTGGTATACAGTAGGAACTCCCTTAATATCTACTATCTCTACTTCTTCCTTTTGGCCTCGTGTCCAGCTTATTATACTAGTTTCCTAACTGGTCTCTGCTTCCTCCCTTGCTGCCCTTGAATCGACTTTCAACATAACAGCCAGAGTCATCTTGTGAAAAAGTATGTCAGATTCTTTCACTTTTCTGTTTAAAAATCTCTAATGGCTTCCCATATCTCAAAATAAAAGCCAAAGTTCTTATAATAAACTATGACTTTGTGTGATCGGGTTCCCTCCTACTTCTCTGACCTTATATCCTGACATCTGCCCCATCATTCTCTACAATCCAGGCACAATGGCCTCCTTGGTGCTCTTTGAGCACATTAAATCCACACCTCCTCTGGACCTTTGCACTTACTATTTCCTTTGCCTAGACAGTTCTCCACTCAGATGTCCATGTAGCTCATATCTCACTACCTTCAAATATATGCTCAAAGGTCTCTATTAGTCGGTCTTCTCTGTTACCTCATGTAAAATTCTAACCTTCCCATAACTTTTAAAAATCTCTTTACAGTGAGAGAATGGACTTGAGGATATGGGGTGGGGGAAGAGTAAGCTGGGATGAAGTGAGACAGTGGCATGGACATTTATACACTGCGAAATGTAAAATAGATAGCTAGTGGGAAGCAGCCGCATAGCACAGGGGGATCAGCTCCATGACGTGTGACCGCCTAGAGGGGTGGGGTAGGGAGGGTGGGAGGGAGATGCAAGGGGGAGGAGATATAGAGATATATGCATATGTACAGCTGATTCACTTTGTTATACAGCAGATACAAACACACCATTGTAAAGCAATTATACTCCAATAAAGATGTTTAAAAAAAGGTATTTTCCAAGTGAGTTGAAAATCATACTGTTATTCAAATATTCAATAAATATGTATTAAGTTCATACTAATAAATAAATAAATAAACATATCTTTGCAGTGCTTTATTTTTCTCCTTAACTCTTCTTGCTTTTTAATCTAATTTTTTCTTACTGATATGTTTCATTTGTCTATCTCCTCTTATTTAAAACTCTAAATTGTCACCTACATGAGGTAGAGATTTTTGTTTCTTTTGTTCACTATTGAATCCTTGATCCCTAGAAAATGCCTGGCACATAGAAGATGTTCAAAGAAAGCAATCAACAAGATGATAGGCAACCTATAGAATGGGAGAAAATATGTGTCATTATATATCTGGTAAAGGGTTAATATCTAAATATATGAGGAACTCATAAAACTCAATAGCAAAAAAACAAATAATCTGATTTGAAAATGGGCAAAGATACTGCACAGTCATTTTTACAAAGATATGCAAATGACCAATAGGTACGTGGAAAGGTGCTCAACATCACTAACTATCAGGGAAATGCAAATCAAGACCACAATGAGATATCACCTCACACCTGTTAGAATGGCTATTATCAAAAAGACAAGAGGCAGCAAGTGCTGGCAAGGATGTGGAAAAGAAGGAATTCTCGTGCACTGTCAGCGGGAATATAAATTGGTACAGCCACTATGGAAGACAGTATTGAGACTCTATAAAAATTAAAAATAAACTCCCATATGATCCAGTAATCCCAATGCTGGGCATTTATCCAAAAGAAATAAGATCAGTATCTCAGAGAAATCTGTATTCTCTTGTTTATTGTGGCATTATTCACAATAGCCAAGATATAGAAACAACCTAAGTATCTATCAATGGATGAATGGATAAAGATGTGATGTATATTTACAATGGAATATTATTCAGCCATAAAAAAAGAAGGAAATCCTGCCATTTGTGACAACGTTATGAGTCTGGAGGGTCATGGTAAGTGAAATACGCCAGATGGAGAAAGACAAATGCTGTATGATCTCTCATCATATGTGGAATCTAAAAAATAAATAAATTAAAAAAATAAGTCAAACTCATAGAAAAGAGTGAAATGGTGGTTTCCGGGGCTGGGGAGGGGGTATGTGGAGGAAATGGAGAGATGTTGATCAATGGGGACAATTTTCAGTTATGAAATGAATAAGTTCTGGGATTCCAATGTACAACATGGTGACTATAGTCAATAATACTGTATTGCATACTTGACATTTGCTGAAACAGTAGATCTTAATCATTCTTACCACACACACACAAAAAGTAACTTTTAAAATTGAAGTGTTAGTGAATTTGGTGGTGGGGATCATTTCACAATGTATACAAACATCAAATCATCATGTTGAACAATTTAAATATATAGAACTTTGTCAATTATTCCTCAACACAGCTGGAAAAAATAAAATTAAATAAGTATTTGCTGACTGAATGAGTATACGCTTTAAATATATAGCATTTTGTTTGTCAATTATTCCTCAATACAGCTGGAAAAAATAAAGCATTTGTTGAATGAATGAGTGTAATGAGGATTGTGAGAAGTCATGCCTCATACAACTACTTATTTTGACATTCATCAGATCAAATGTATAGCTTTGATGGTCTAACATATATCAAAATGACCCAAAGCTTTAAAAACAATTCTTTTCAAAGATACTGATGTACATTAAAAGAAATAGAATATGAGGCAGGATACACACCAGGGTTAGAGTCATGCTACAAATTCTGAAGGCCCTAATTCTCAGAGCTTGCTTAAATATGTTAAATAGCATGTTTGCTTTTCATAAAACAGGAAACAATGATTTCCTACCGGGTGAAATCAGATCTAGACTCACATGCTGCATTCATAAGGAATGAAGCACAGATATTTCTCGCTGTCATTTGTCACATATAGAGCTTCTAATCAAGACTTCAGAGAAACAGAAACGTTGCCATGCTGTTGTTGTGGCTGTTGTGGTTTTGGAGGAAAGGAACTGTTTTGCCAAAGTTATTACAAATTAAGAAATTATTTAATTCTCGCTGGAGAGGGTGTGGAGAAAAGGGAACCCTCTTGCACTGTTGGTGTGACTGTAAATTGATACGGCCACTATGGAGAACAGTATGGAGGTTCTTTAAAAAACTGAAAGTAGAACTACCATACGACCCAGCAATCCCACTACTGGGCATACACCCCGAGAAAACCATAATTCAAAAAGAATCATGTACCACAATGTTCATTGCAGCACTATTTACAATTGCCAGGACATGGAAGCAACCTGTGTCCATCAACAGATGAATGGATAAAGAAGATGTGGCACATATATACAATGGAATATTACTCAGCCATAAAAAGAAATGAAATTGAATTATTTGTAGTGAGCTGGATGGACCTAGGGTCTGTCATAGAGAGTGAAGTAAGTCAGAAAGAGAGAAACAAATACCGTAGGTTAACACATATATATGGAATCTAAATAGAAAAAAAATGGTTCTAATGAACACAGGGGCAGGACAGGAATAAAGATGCAGATGTAGAGAATGGACTTGAGGGCACGGGGAGGGGGAAGGGTAAGCTAGGACGAAGTGAGAGAGTGGCATGGACATATATACACTATCAAATGTAAAATAGATATAGCTAGTGGGAAGCAGCCGCATAACACAGGGAGATCAGCTCGGTGCTTTGTGACCACCTAGAGGGGTGGGATAGGGAGGGTGGGAGGGAGACGCAAGAGGGAGGGGATATGGGGATATATGTATATGTATAGCTGATTCACTTTGTTATACAGCAGAAACTAACACAACATAGTACAGCAATTATACTCCAATAAAGATGTTAAAAAAAAGAAATTATTTAATTCCAAGTTTCAATTTGAGGAAATTTAAATAAAATTTCCTCACTTTGGTGTAATAAAAATTTCTGAAAAAAATCTCTAAGAAAACAAAACAAAAAAATTTTGTAGGGAGTCGGTGGATGGGCTAGATAAGAAGAGTAGAGGAAAAGATTGGTGATTTCTGGCAATCACATTGTTACTAATCATTATTAGCATAAAGGTAATATACAAGTAATAAAATTAATGTCCTTAGAAGATATTGATACATTTTAGCACTAAAAGATTTGGGGCTCAGAGTACGCCTCTTATAATTTAGCTAAATCTTAAATTACACAAGTCTTTAAAATGTCAAATGAGGCATATTCAATTTGCAGTCATAGTCTGTGGTCCTCTCAACTTCATCAAATTTTGAATTTTCATGAAGGAAACTTTAATTTTGCTATCAGCCTTCTGATCTAATCAGCTCTATCTGCTGTGTAGAACTATGATCTTCATCCACACACAGGGATTTGACTTGGTGTTCTTTGCTACAACTGCTGCTTAACTAAATTTTAAAAATAAAAATCCCCAAATGAAACATTGTAATGAGTTGAAACATTTATTGCTTTAAAAAAATAAATGATTTTTGTGTGTGCAAGATGATTCCCAGTGCCATTTAGGGAGACACAAGGGCAGATATTCCCAAGCTGATCTATTTTATCCACAAACGAAATGATAGTGTGAGCAAACAGATGTTTGTGCTGTGCCCCTGAGCTTGGCATGACTAAAGGGAAGGAAGCGGTCCTTACTGTCATTTGACTCTGCCACCCAATCCCAAACATCAAAGCCAAAAATTTGCCAGCTCTGAAAGATAGAACCAACATAAGTGTAAAGCTCTTCAAATATTTGTTTTTAAAAATCCTTTGAGAGCATATTGAATTTGCATCATGAAAGCAGAGCTCAGTTTGTACTTTTGATTTTTCCCAGTTTCATATTTTTAAAAAATGTTCTTTCACCACCTCCATGTGCAGAAGGCTATGAGCTTGCTTTGTTTCCCAACTGACCTATTCATATCAGGTTAGTTACACCCACTTAAGTCTTCCCTACCCCCAGTTTTGGCTTGTCCCACTGAGCCCTTCTATGGAGCTGGGAACTGAGAGAGAAACTTTTGATTTCCTTCAATGCCACAAAACACCCTTTCTTATTAAAGAAGAGAATGCATGGAAGTTGTTAAAAACAAATCATTTTCCATTAGAAAAAGTTACATGATTGGAAAAAGAGAAGAGCACATTGCTGTAATTACCGGTACATTAAGCAGGGAATGAACAGCTGCGTGAACTTGGAGTCAGTAGAATAACAGCCACTGCGCCAGCTTCCCCATATGGTCCAAGGGAGGAGGTGGGGCTTCTAGCTGCTTGGGGGTTGGAGAGGTGAGGAGGGGGCACACTCAAATCCCATTCAAGTGAGAAACTCAGGCCAAGAAATGTCTGGCTTCCCAATCCAAACCCAGCTTCCTCTGTGCTGCAGTGGGAAAATCCCCCTGGCCTCCATAACAAAAGCCTCTAAAATCAATGTTGTTTTTTCCTAAAGAGAGCAAAATGTGAGCGCTTTCAGACTTTTGGCTCCCCTGCTACTAATAGAAAAGATGACCTAAGAAAGACTGAATCACTTCCTCAGCTTTCTTGGGGTGTGGCTATGACTTGGAATGATTGATATCACTTCACAAACACTATATGATCTAGCATTTGCCTTCTTCCCAAATAGAAGTAGGGTCTGGCCAACAGTGATGGGTCCTCACCACCAGGTATTGGTTTCAATCTGTTGCAGTGAAAAACATTACAGCCTTCTAATTGGAATTCCCTTCAGAATTTGGCAAATTTGGTAAAAGCAGACCAGCACTATGGTAACCCTTAATTATCAATGCAAATCCTAACAGAAAAGCATTCTATTCTTCTTACATTGCATGTCATAAATTAAACACAGTAAATTTTATTGTGAAAACTTCTCAGAAGACATTCTTGAGTAGATGAGGCAGAAAATGCTTGCATTATACTAAACAGAGCTAAAATTTGATAGTAAGTGGATGGGTTGGCTATAAGGAATCTAGCTATTTACAGGGTGAAATACCAAATAGGCCACATCATTTGCATGGAGATGTTTTTGTAAGTACCATGTCCAAAACCACTCTAGTTTCGACTATATGAAGGTTATTATCACAGAGGATGGTGGCCAGCTGTTCTTCATTGCCACTGAAACAGAATGAGAAAAAAAAATGGCATTAAAATGGAATTGGAGGAATTCAAGCTTCCTGAAAATTTGAGTTAGTTAACAGAAGGACCCACCCTAGGGAGTTACATAATAGAAGACTTCCATTGCTATAGCTTTTTTTTTTTTTAATTGAAAAGAGAGACTTTTAAGACAGTTCAGGTAAATTTTTGTCCTTTAGCAAAATACTGAATTTGATAATCTTACAGTAGTTCCCCTACTAAAAAAATCTGAGGGGCTTCCCTTGTGGCTCACTGGTTGAGAGTCCGCCTGCCGAGGCAGGGGACACGGGTTCGTGCCCCGGTCTGGGAGGATCCCACATGCCGCGGAGCGGCTGGGCCCGTGAGCCATGGCCGCTGAGCCTGCACGTCCGGAGCCTGTGCTCCACAACGGGAGAGGCCACAGCAGTGAGAGGCCTGCGTACTGCAAAAAAAAAAAAAAAAAAAAAAAAATCTGAAAAATATTTAAGACTTATGACTATGGGAAATTAGGCTATGTATGGAAAGTAATTTATTCAGTTATGTGATGGTGCCATGAAATCTCATCAAATGAGAGAGTATTATTAAAGTAATCCAGTCATAAATGGGTGCATTTCATGCCATAGATTTAGACAGGCTTATTTCAAAAAGGAGTATAAAAATTTCCCTGTAAATTAATACTTGATCATCTTTAGATATATCTAAATTTAAAAATAAAATAAAAACACAGTATTATACTGAAATTGGGCACAATACTGTTTCTTAGGAAATGACTACATAGATAGTTAGGTAGATAAATGCAAAAACATTATTTGATGGGTATTGGAGTGTCCATATTTAATTTGTGGGTTCTTTACTTAGGAATTTATAACTATGTTCAAGCAGGTACTGAAATATTAACCATGTAGAATTTTCTTAATAAACCAATTAATAAATCAACTATGGGAAAGACACTCCAGGCTTTCACACATGGAGTAAATCTTTCATTAGCAGATTCTAAGCTCCATAGAATATTCCCTTTTGTGTTTTCCATACAACTTCAATGGAAATTTCTGCTAGATCTCATTCCAGATCCTCCATGAGACAAAGTTACCTTTCAGAAATCAATACCTTACCAAGGGCCACACTCAAGTTTGAACATCTCAGTAAACTTGGAATAAAAATTCTGGATTACTGGGTTTCTTCTCAGATACCATAATAAAAGAACGTCACCTTCATTTGTGGCTTTTCTGACAGCTAACATTTATCTTTGTGATCTCTGCTTTCTAGGGAAAAATACAATTTATAAACAGCTTGAAAGTTTAATATTTTTCCAAGCAGAAGGAAAGGGTAAAACCACAACAACAATAAAAATAGTTTCACTATATAAGTATATATTGACTTAAAACTCTCGGGCCGTTAGCCCATATGCCGTGGTCTTCTACATGGGTTAAGTAGTCAGATTATTGCCAAGTTACATAACTAGTTACTTACTTCAGGAAATATTCAGTTATTTAGTCTGAGGTACAAATTGCATGAGTATTCAAAAGTTTACCAGGCTCTGGCACTACAAGTTAAACTATTATTTTTCTATTGTCTTTATTCTTTTAGGGAACATTTACAAGGGTTTCTTTACATTAGCTGCTCAGTTTCTTTCCCTGTAAATAATTTTTCCTTCATACAGCATTAGAATGGACTTCTGAAGAAGAGACAGTTTATCATAGCATGACTCTGGACCCAGGCTGAATGGGCTTGAATTCTACCTTTGTCACTTACCAGCTGTGTGCTCTTTGGGCAAGTTACTTGACCTCTCAGCATTTCTCTTTCTTCTGCTATAAAACTGAGGCTTGATAGCACTCCCATTATATGATTCTTTTGATGGTTTTTAAAAGTGCTCAGAACGTTGCCTGGAACTGTTTGCCCATAGCTATATGAGAGGAACAGAAAGAAAATGAAAGAAAGATGGTCTATCAATCAACACAAGAAGATCAAAAGATCAGAAATATAACTACTTTACACACAGTAAAATAAAACCAACCAAACAAAAAGCAAACAAACAAACAAAAAAAAACATTGTGCCCATTGATATTTATATGTGATACACCAATATATTAATCCTGATTTTATTTTGAAACAAAGGTCAGTCTTTTTTTATACTTGTAAATATGAGACACTAGATAAAATGAACAATGATCACAGTTGTTTGGGAGGGAAAGATGGCACACTGTGAATTTCTCACATTGTCTGGCTTATCAGGTGACCCTCTTGAACAGAGAAGCAATAAATGGATGGAAAGGAAAAAGGTGAAATGTATAAGTTAGTTCATTTTAGCCAATTGGTGCTAAGTCCCAGAAAACGAGCAGCTGAAGTTAGGAACTTTCCTTCTTCAGGTCCCTTCCCAGATTTAGAGGCTGCCTTCACTCCCTCAAACTTTTCAAGACCAATTATAAGTACAGCTATGTTCACTCATTAATTTAACCATTATTAACTGAGCACCTACTGTGTGTGGGACTCTGCCAGGCAGTAGAATGGGAGATGGGAGGGAAGGGTGTAAAGGTTCACGGGGATGAAAAAGGTACAGCCCTTACCCTCAAGGAAATAAGGGTCCAGTTCAGGGTCACAAAAGTCATGTGATGCGTGACAAAATGAGGTGTGCTAAAGAGACCAAGAGAGCAGGAAGTGTCTATCTCTGCTTAGGAAACGTTGAGGAGTTTTCTCAAATGAAAAGATGCTTGCTTTCAGGGATACAAGAAAAGCAGGACTTAGCCAAGTGGAAAAAAAGGGAAAAAAGAGCATGAGGAAGCAGTCTATACAGGGGAAAGGGCATGTGCAAAAGCACCAAGGCCTAGAAGAACTCAACGTGCTCAGAATGTGCCTAGCAATGTTTGTGGTTGGAACACAGGACCTTTTGTGACAGCCTGTGGGGTTTGTCAAGCACAGTAAAGACACAGGTGTTTTCAAAAGGCCAAAAGTAACAGTATGGTAGGAGTCCACTTATGAAGTCTTGCTACCAGCCTGGCTTATTTGATTTCCTGCCTGAAGGAGGGGAGGAAGGGTCCAAAGATACCAACAACCTGAGGGCATTTAAGTGAAGAACATACCATTTTCTTTAAGGACCAGCTTCCAGAAATTCCAGAAGACAGGGATAAGGATATTCTCTCCTATGTGGCCCATGTCCCATCCAAACATCTTAAAAGAGATCATTCTGAATGTCAGGAAGGAATGAAATGAACTCGCAGTCACCCTGGTAGTCTCGTAGTTCCACTGGTTCATAGTATTTACTTATATTACTGAAATCAAAAAAGTAGTATCTTATGCTAATTGTTTATGATATTGATTTGTATTTTATTTTATTTTATTATTATTATTTTTTTGCGGTACGCAGGCCTCTCACTGTTGTGGCCTCTCCCGTTGCAGAGCAACAGGCTCCAGACACGCAGGCTCAGCGGCCATGGCTCACGGGCCCGGCCGTTCTGCGGCATGTGGGATCCTCCCGGACTGGGGCACGAACCCACGTCCCCCACATCGGCAGGTGGACTCCCAACCACTGCGCCACCAGGGAAGCCCTCATTTGTATTTAAAAGCCTTTACTTTAATTCTGGAAAATATTCCTATTTACCCCAAATCCTGCACATGAGAGAAAAATCAGTTACCCAAGCCTATGGGAGATGACACAGAGGGTTGCACATGGAATGTGGCTTGTGAAAAAATTCTGAGGCAACTCAAAGAGGGAATTTTACAGCCAAATTTCAGATAAGGAAGAGAAACAAATTCTGTCAGCTTAGATTTGCCAATATCAGAAAAGGTAATAATGGATCATGGTGATCTATACTAGAAAGACCACATCTCCACATCCCACAACAATCTCCAAGGACGTATTTGAAGTAACAGCAGAGTCTGTAGTAAACACTATGACATTTGACCCTCTACATCTATACAATAGAGCTATAAAAAATTGATCTGGATTAGCCCTACCAACATTAAATTTGATAGGACTAAACCAGTTCAGGTTTTCATGGCTCTGCTCTGTGGATAAAAAAAAGACAATAATCATAGTGTTTACTTTACTTCTCCAGTTTCTCAGAAAGCAACATGAGCCAGCCTTCTTCAAAGAGCGGAGGTGGAATCTCAGTCGGTAAACACATGGAGTGGTGGGCCTCCAAGGTAACCCGCATCCCCTCTTGCTCATTATCAAGGGGCAAGCAAAACAACGGAATGAAGGTGCACTGCATCTGGTAGCATTGTTTACCAGGCTCTGCTACCCAGCAGGTGAAGTATGTTTAATCCCAGACTCTAGCACCTCTACAATTTGCCCAATTCTTTCAGCATTTGTGAACAATCCTGGAAGAGGAATTCTTCAGACAAATAAATGGGGACGGGTGTGAATGAAAGGAGAAAAACACCTGTTCCTGCAGCTGGCCAACAGACCTCCCTTTAATGTGCTGTCTGCGGGGAAATCAAGGCATCTCAGGTTACGCTGGGGCCTCGGCCTGCGGTGGAGCCTGTAGAAAGGAATTCTATGACCAGAAGATGTGAGGCTTGGTCTGTGGCCAAAAACAATGGTGAAAGGTACAAAATGAGAAGCTCTGTCAGGACAAAGGCACTCAATCGCAGAACAATGCACGGCTTGGCCGTTTGAAGAAAGGAACCCAAAACCAAAGTCACAACTGGATTAACAGCTGGTTGATCCCCTTTTACCTTCTAATGCTTCTCCGGCCGGCGGCTACTTGTTGAAATCGGGATGAGGAGAATACAGCCGCCAGCAGCATACACTGGCTTTATTTAGGGCTAGTTCTGGCTCGTCTCGGAAAAGCAACTTGCAAGATTTATGTTCCTCTGTCTTCCATCCATATTTTTTTCCATTAAATGGGGAATTTAGAGCAAAGTTACCAACACAACTCCAACCCAGGGCTGGAGAAGTCCTCGCTGACTTGCAAAATAACTGTGGCTCCAGCAGAATCGTTTGCCCAACAGTAACAGAGGTGAAGTTCATAAAAATTCTGTGCACATATTTTTAAAAACAGGAGAAAAGACCCTGTAATCGGGTCCATATTGGGTCTAATGGTTGTTTTTGTCCCCTAGAACACACTAAGTTTGAATAATGGGAACAAATAGAATCAAAGGGGAGGTTCTTTACAAGAAAAGCTTAGAAGATTCCCCCCAAAATATGTATGCATATAACTATAAACAGATATGCATAGATTTTTATATAATGTACAGACCACAGAGAAGCTATCAAAGTTAACTGAAGAAGTATAGAAGGGCTAAAAGTTAATGGAGACAATAGCCACTGAGAGTCCTAGGTCACATGGCTTTGAATATTCATAGTAAGTTAGGGAGTCAGTACAGGTCTGTGTGGTATGGTTTCTGAGGGCCAGGAAAGTACCATTGTTTTCTTACCTGCACACTGATGCCTGGAAATCCCATAATGGGAAGCAGAGCCATTCATCCTCCAATCAGAGCTTGGATAAAATGCAGAGACATTGGAAAAGTACCCATAAAGTGAAATTCACAATAAGTCCTAAGTAACTGAATACTACTGGAAGCTTAATGAAGAATGACAGAGGGAGATCAGGAATGCCTGAGTTCCTTGAAAGGATGGAGCTTTAGAGGGGCACCACGGAGTGGGGTCAGTGAAGCAGGAAGTGAAGCTGTGGGCACCAATGCCAAGTTTTTTCTCTTTGAATCTGGCCACATGTGGGTTCTGACTATAACAGATGGAATTGATTGAGTCAACAGTATGTGAAATGAGAAGGAGGCCTGTGCCCAAGGAGGAAGCAAGTGCCCCAGGTGTCCAGTCACAAATATTTTGGCAATGAATTTAGACACATGAAAAAAAAATCATTTATTCATGGAAAACTCTCAATGAACTGTTTTCAAAAAATGTATAAAATATTTATTGTCATTTTCCTTTGTAAACCAATATAAGCAAGGTTTCATTGTTAGTCTTGAAAAAATGATTCCACTTTATTAGATTTTTGCTTAATATTCTGCTTAAAGTATTAATGGCAAGGAACTCATTCATTAAAATACATTATCATAACCCTAACACAAAGAAGTATTGTTTTTCCAATGACAATTTTTTCCTTGTGTAACACTTGAGGAACTTTAAACCATTTTTAATACCTAAAGATAGATTTTCCCCTAGACTCACCCCTCTTTCTCAATCTCTCTCTCTCTCTCTCTCTCTCTCTCTCTCTCTCTCTCTCTCTCTCACACACACACACACACACACACACACACACACACAAACTCTATAGGAGAGGACACAAATTTGATTCATGTCCTCTTTTGCATCTGTGACCATACTCCACCTCCAACACCATAAGAAATAATTGGACCTTAGCCCTTACCATGCTTCACTGAATATACTGAAGAAAACATTCCATTATACTAGCACCAACTCTACTGAATGAGATGTTGATCTGCTTGGGCATTTTCACTAAGTTTAAAAATACACCATTATAAGTCTTCCTAACTGCAGTGAATTATGAATCTGCATTTGATATCCATCATATGATTTGCTCTATGCTCTGTCTGGTGGGAAGAAGAATGGGGTCAAATAACAATTCAAGTATGGGACATTTCAAGAGTTCTTAACACTTTCCAGTATTACTTATTCTCATCAAGTCTTCAGCCAAGGATCAGTTTGCTCACAGATAGGCAATATTTTGAGTAGAAAGAAAAAAAACCCCTGAAATTCACAACTCATTTAAGGCTATTGGCTACATTATGAAGTTATAAATTTTTAGTTGATGTTCAAATTTTATGGTATTCATGCATACTGAGAATTCATTTGACACTTGAAAATTTATACCTATTTCAAATGTTACCCTACTGCAAAGAAGAAACCATATCACAAATCCGACATTACATGGAAATAATCATCTCAAAGTACTAAACATAACTTTTCTAGGTCCTAGACCATATGAATAAAAATTATATCTTGTAAAGACAAAAGATTGGTGGGAAACATAAACCTCATTTAGGAACTAGCTTAGAATTTCTTTACTTAAGTGAAGATGGTAAATTAGACGATGACTCCCAGCAGCAAATCTCTTATTTGTTGTATGATGTAAGCTGCCTATTCAGAGCAAACCCAGTTTATAGGCAGACCCAAGATTACTGTGTACTTTTTGGAATGCAGCTCAGAAATTATAGTCACTAAATATTATTTATGGAGTCTATCTCTCTCCTCTGCATGCAAGAAAGTTTTAACTAAGCCTAGCTCAGACACAAAGAGTAGAGCTCTACTTGATTCAGTACTATACCTTCACAGTGTGAGGAAGGAGCAAAAGTAATTTCAACTCTCTTATAATTTTGTTTTCTCTACAAAAATGGAGCTCTCCATCATGGAAAAACTAAGTATGGACTTTAAAAATAATTAACTGTAATCAGACACACAATGGTATATACACATTTCCATTCAATTCCATAAACAAGGATTAAATACCTCAATTTACTAGGTGAAATCTGGGGTACAAAAATGAATAAGATGGTGTCCCAAGAGGGAAAGGCAGACCTACATATATAAGTATATCACGAAGCAGAATGTTTCAAATGCTTTAGGAATTTATATACAAAATCCTCTGGGAATACTTAAAAGCAATAATTCTCTTATGAAGTGAGGATGTCTTTAGGAGGAAGTGATATTTGATCTGTTTCTTGAAATTGAATGGAGTTTCAACAGAGAGGTGAGGGCAGGGAGTTCTGTCCTTACAAGAGAGTGGGGTCTGGGATGACCAGCTATAGCAGGGAACCCAGGATAATCATACTTGGAAGGGTGTTTTGCTGCTGCCATCTTCCGTAGGGTATTTGGGATTTCAGTAAAGACAGAAATGTCAACACTGACTTGCACTTGTGCTCAAAAAGAGATGTAAGGTGTAGTGGCTTGTGGTCTCTACCCTTTCCCACATCCACCACCCAGAGCAGGGGTAGGGTTGCCACCGAGTTGGCCCACGCAAGACATGGGCATGTAGATAGGTGAATAAAGAAAGCCATGTCACCTCCCTCACAAACCTCAACTGAAAGTGCTTTCATCAAGCTCACTAATGATATCCTTGACATTCAATACTCCCTCCCCACAAAAAGTAAACCTATATCTTCCCTAGACAGTGTTTGACATTTCTGTCTCATTGAATAAGCTTCTCTGACATTCCTAGGACCACCATTGTCTTCTTTCAATGATACGTGAAAGTTTGGCATCCCCGCAGGTCCTCTCAGGTACTATACCTCCCTGAGCAATCTATGTCCATGGTTTTAGCTAAACCTGTATGCTAGTGGATTTCATATTTACATCTCAGGCCCCGATTCCTTTTTTGAGTTGCAGACTTATATATCCACTCCCCATTGACCATCGTCCATCCTGCTTAATCATATACCACCATCAATAAAGCAGTCACTAAATCCTGATTTTCATTCCTCTTACATGTTTTGTAAGCCAACCCACCTTACTCTGTCCATATAACAAAGAATTTGTTAAAGCCAATGTGTTTGCTTCCAAGTATTTCAGCAACAGCTACTAAATGCTCCCACTTCTTCTCATCTTTTCTTTTTAATCCTTCACACTGCAGCCAGAATGATTCTTCTCAATATAAATGTGATTCTATCACACTCCTTTTAAAAAGTGGACTTCCAGTTGCTTCTTGTATAAGGTCCAAAGCACTTGTGTTGGTTTACAGGTCCTTTCATTATCTGGTGTTTTCTTACCCTACCAGCACTGCCATAGTCAACATTCTCCCCTTTATATTCTGAGCAATCACTGTGCTGAGCATATTTAACTTTTATATTATGTGTGGCCATTTTCTCTTGCCAGGATTCAGCCCACTCACCTATCCCCCCACCAAGTTAAATAGTGCCTACTTCTGTAACCAACTTTCCTGCCCAACATATGCCCACCAGTGCCACCAGGAGCATGAGGTAAGGTGCCCTACTATGTACACTTTAGAATCTTACACCTCCTCTAGCACAGTATGTTATACACTTTCATTTCCTTTATTTATTGTTTTATTTTTATTTATTTATTTATTTATTATTTTTTTTTTTTTGCGGTATGTGGGCCTCTCACTGTTGTGGCCTCTCCCGTTGCGGAGCACAGGCTCCGGACGCACAGGCCCAGCGACCATGGCTCACGGGCCCAGCCACTCCGCGGCATGTGGGATCTTCCCAGACTGGGGCACGAACCCGTTTCCCCTGCATCGGCAGGCGGACTCTCAACCACTGCACCACCAGGGAAGCCCTGTGTTATTTTTATTTTTTTCTGCACTAGGACTGTGATCTCTATGAATATTAAGGGATGTTTTTGCCACATTCATTATGTTTCTTTGGTACACAGCATAGAATCTGGTATATAGAAAGTGTCTAATTATTATTTATAAATAGAGAAATAACATGGAACTATGCAAATCAAGTTCTGAAACAACTGGTGTTCAACTAATTCTGTGACACAATTGGAAAAATAAAGGCTGGAAAAAGGGATTGACCCAGATGATGACAAATGTTAAGCCCCAAAAGTGTTTTTCTTCTAAATTATATTTCAAACTTATTTTGTTAGCAAGAAGAAAACAAAGCATACCTGTAAGCAGGAAAATGATGTGGACAGATCTTGGCTTTTATAAAGGGCTGGGGTGACAATGTACAGAATGGATTGGAAGGGATACCAATGAGGCATCTATTAAAAAGCTTAAACGACAGACTGTGAACGAATGTCATGGCAACAAGAATGTAAGGGAGAAAAATTATTTGGGAGGCATTTAAAGATAGAACTGACAGCTCTAGGGGATCATCTGGATGTGGCAGGCAAGGGAAAAAGGCTGTTCTAAAGATCAACTTAAGGTTCCAAAACATAGTTGATAGAGGGGACACAGGAGAACAAGATCATTCCAAGAAAGAACAAGATGAAAATTTATTAGGTCCTTTTTATACTTGTTGAATTTGAGAGATACTGGAGAGGTAATTAGAAACATAGGATTGAAATGCAGAAGAGAAAGAACAAGGAAATGTAAACAATATGCATTTGGATTTTATCTGTAGAGAAGTGAAGGTTGTAGTTATATCATAAGAAAAGAACAAGAAAAGGAGAGGGACAGTTACTTGGGGGGAGTTCCTGAACATGGGACAAGCAGAAGAGAAACAGGTGAAAAAGTAGGAGAAGGAATAATGGTAGATACAGGAGGAGACACTGTCATTTAACCACACTAAAGCGAATTTCAGAGATACGCATTGATCTTGATTATTTCAAGGGGATGGGATAACATAAGGGTAAAACTGCAATCTTTGGTTTTAAAATCAGCAGATAATTTGTGGCTTTGAGACCCCAGTTTCAATTATGTTTACCATTTGAAATGACTACAGTGGGCTGAGGAATAAGTAAAAGGTATTTGTGGTGATAAAGGAAAGAAAAAAAGATGCAAGTAAGACCAAGGGAAGACTTTTAATATATTTGAAAGAGGAGATCACACTTGGAGGCTAAAGGGAAACACCCAGTGGAGCTGGCAATCATGTTGATGCATAAAGTAAGGGATAATTTCAGAGGCCAGATCACAATGAAAAGAGGGATGGACCTGAATCACAGGTAGAAGTAATGAGTCTTCCATGGAGAAGAAGAGCAAGGAAGAGAGCAAAATAATTAAATCTGTAGGTAAATGTTGTAGGACTTGAAGTAAAAGTGGGAGGCAGAAAAGGCTTCCTGAGACTAAGGATGAGTAGAACGTTTACACAGATGAGAATGGAGCATTCCAGGGAGAGTGATTAATGCCAGGCAAAACATAGGTGCAAGAAGCATCACATGGAACATGATAATTAGAAGTGGTTTAGTGTGGATGCTGATTATGTGCAAGATAGATGGTGCAAGAGATAACATAGGAAAGGAAGGTGGGGATCAAATTATAATGGAGATATTGAGAAACATGTATTTCAGTCCCTTGTAGGTCAAAGGGAATTGTTGAAGAGGTTTAGGCAAGGGGGTGATGTGGGAAGTTATATGCTGAGGATAGATGACTCTGGCAGCCATGGGGAGAAGGGATTGTATACATCCAGGGGAGACACATACCCAACTTCAAATCTGCATAGTAACATGAAGTAGGACAGGATGGAGAGGATACAGCAGAGTCAATACATATTTGAAGAAAAAACATTCTACAAGACTTTGGGTTTTAAGAAAAATGAGGAATCAAAGAAAATAAGTTTTTATTTTGCATGGTTGATCAGAATTTGATTTCACATACTAAAGGAATAAGGGAATAAAGCAGATCTTAGAGAGGAAAGTGAGTTCAGTTTTGTGAATGTTGGATTGAAGAGTTTTGTCTGACTTTTGGGTTGGGGTGGGATTGAATGAGATCAGCTATTGGTTGGAGTGATTCAGACTGGGAATCAAATGGGATCTGATGGATCCTTAACCTCTCTCTTGTTATGCTCTCTGTGGCTAATCACCACAGGAATGTAGGAATTGAATTGGTGAACATGAACCCAGAGCCTTCAGGAACTCCACAGAAACAGAGGGTCAGGCAGTGCCTTGGGAAGGTAGCTAGTAGAAAAGAAGGTCTCATTTTCATAATATGTTGCCAAAGCAGCCTAATACTAAAATCTACCTGTCATGATATGATCCAGGCAAAGCAGGATGTTCTGTCCCTTGCATTTCCACATGGCCTCCTTATGCTACTTTGTGACTGTCATATTAATCTGATTGCAACTTCACACACATTTTGGGAATGGATGACTACTGTCATTAATTGGCTTTTATGTCATATTTCTCTCCCCACACCACTCCCCTGCCTTGATCCTTGTAGATTGAATTTCTTCCAAGTCAATGAGAACCCTACAGTGGATCTTCAGACAGAGGATATGATTTACTTGGAGCATAGGTATTGCACAGGAAAGTAAGCTCTTTTCCATTTTAAACACAGGTATTATTTTGCTCCAGAAAAACTCAAGGCAATTTATTATGTTTTTTTTTTCTTCTAGGCATCCATCTCTCTATACCTCAAGTAGCATTTCCAGTGGGAATTTCAGAGATCCTAAATTGCAGCCAAAGAGTAGTTTTTCATTAAAAGCCTAGGAATCCCTGAAAGGTTATGGGTTGTGGAGGACTAAAGAACAAGAAAGGATCACATGGCTGACGTAAGATTTTCCCAGGAAAATGTTCCAGGTCACTAAACAGAATGAAATTCATTCCTGGTTTAAGCCCTTTGCCTCAAGCTTTTATTATCTTTGTAATTAAAATAATAATAAAAAAGGAAATATCAATGAAGATATTGTCAGAATTTGTTAGCAAGTTGATGAAGCCAAGTTCATCTATGCTTCCACCTGCTTTAATGTAAAATTTAACTTAGGTATTCAAAGAATATCGTTATTTTATATTAAGTATGACAGTATGAAATTTTACAAACTTAAAGCACAATAACTGTAATTCTGGCAAGGGCTAAACTTTATCATTGCCAAATACTTTCCACTCTAACCTCATTTCTTTTCGGTTGAAATTAGTACAAATGCTTTTCCTCTAAGGGGCAGGGGTTTCTCTGTTCAGAGGTGAGGTGACTTTCTAAAAAGATAATTAGAAGTCTTCTAAGCCACTTTTCAGTCATAAGCACAAAAAAACAATAACCCTATTTAACTTTTAGAACATCGAAATTCTTGAACTTTAAACACAAAGATTCATGGAATGAGAATTAATTTCTTTTTCAGGTATAATTTTTAAAGTTTTAAGAATGGCTTAAAATTATATTGGAGTATTAGACATAGTCATGATAATTGAGTAATTTTAAACAGTTAATAGTGATTGACATATACACATATTTAGAAAAACTCTGTGTGAAACAGATATTTTAGTAGATCAAAATTTTGATACGGTTAAGAATAAAAATACTAAATTAGACTAGTATCCTTCATTAAATTATTTTATGCGTGCAAAGCTTTATAAAACAAATCACTTTATGAACCTTATCCTGAAATTGGAAATCTCCTACTGCACTTCTAGTCTGCATACTGCTCCCCAGAAATAACTATTAACAATTCCTTTAACAGTTTACTATTTTATCCACCTCCTTATTTCTAAATAATAAGCTTTTCCTGTTAGCTCTTGATTTATAATTCTTAGACATCATCTAATAGCTTTCTATTGGAAAACAAGAAGCATTCTTACATCCCCATGCCCTGCATCCTTTTCTTTACATCCTCCAATGCAATTATATCATACTTTTATTTTGATGGTTTTAAGCATGATTGACTTTGTTTTTCCTGCAGCTAACAACTGCATCTTTTTATGAGCTTTTATGATTTTCTGTCATTACCATTAATGCTTTCCAAGCTCTCCATGTGCATTAAAAGACTCTCAAATACTCTTTGTCACATGGTCAAGCGCTTCAGGGAGCCAGCAATGTTTTACTTTCTTCCTTTCAGCTTCTTCCTTGAGTCCTCTGTTCCTGTCCAATCTGGAAGTTGTGCTCTATGCCTGCTTCTCAGTTGCTGTCCTGTGACTTCGTTTATTCTGGATCTTCATATGTTTGGTGTCTTCCCCTTTCATGCTTTTCTTCCCTGTTTTGGTAGTGTACATCCTCTGCTCAGTGGGGTCCACAAACGCCTTCTGATCCAAAGATTTTCATCCATAGTTTATGATAGGAACAAAACTCACTAGTAAGCATTTGAATGCTTTTATAATAATTTGAAATTGCTACTCCATTCACACTTTTACTCCAGCTGTAGACCTGTTCAGATATCCTTGAACAAAATGGCAAGGCACCTAAGAGACAGGTGCAGTAAGACCACATAACATGGGGTGATATTTTAAGTTAGCCAATGTTAATTCAGAAGTATATACAAATCTGAAAAAAAAGTATTAATGTTAAGTTGTTACTTCACAATAATTTTAATTTAAATAAGCCTTTTCTAAATATACAGCTTATCTTTTAAGTAAGGGTGGAAAACTTTGTATTATTTCAGTGGTAAAATACTGAAGGTGAAATAAGCTTCATTAGATTTCTTGTTGAGAAGAGCCATGACTTTTCTGAACATGACAGCAGAAGTCATCCAAGAGATGAGGGGGAAGGAATTCCAAAGAAATGAAGACCAGAAGAGTTCATGCTAGTTTGCTCACAAGTATGTGTTGAGTTTGTTCTTTTTAAGTAATAACTGATGCTGTGTGTAAAAGCACACTGTGCTAGGTGCACAGATGTACTGGCTAATGAAGTAATAAAGTTCTCAATGATTAAGCATCGTTTTCATAAAAGATGTAAAGAAATATACTTAAAATTAAATGTTGTGTGAGGAAGGTAGAGGACCATTTGACAATTGCACCACAGGGCAACATATTCAGGAACCAGGGCATCCATAGCATAAAAGCCCAACACAGAACAAATCAAGTTAGCAAGCAGTTTTTACTGCAAGTTGACACATGCTGATATAATGCTAAGGCAGTAATTCTTTTAGAGTATGTGAAATTTAGCTATGCTGGTGCTATGAGGGAAGGATTTTATTGCAAAAAAAAATGCAACTAAGTCTGGACTCTAGAATACAAACTATAAAATATCCCATTGTCTATTAATGTGTATATCAGTGACCCAGCATCCTTCATCAAGAAATTCTTACTGTCAGGGATTCCCTGGTGGCACAGTGGTTAAGAATCCTCCTGCCAATGCAGGGGACACGGGTTTGAGCCCTGGTCTGGGAAGATCCCACATGCCGTGGAGCAACTAAGCCCATGAGCTACAACAACTGAACCTGTGCTCTAGAGCCCACCAGCCACAACTACTGAGTCTGCGTGCCACAACTAATGAAGCCTGCACGCCTAGAGCCCGTGCTCTGCAACAAGAGAAGCCACTGCAATGAGAAGCCCACGCACCACAAAGAAGAGTAGCCCCTACTCGCCACAACTAGAGAAAGCCCGCACCTAGCAATGAAGACCCAACGCAGCCAAAAATTAATTAATTAATTAAATTTAAAAAAAAAAAAAGAAATTCTTACTGTCAAACAAATGTCAGCTAGATTATATGGTATGAATTACGTAAAGGCTAATGTACAATACTAAATTTTAGCCTATTGAGCTAATTATAGAGATAATAATGAGACTGATTATAAGCAGTTTCTTTGCATGGTGAGGTACAGTGGTTTCAAGGGAAAAACCTCTGTTTAGACTAATTGAACACTTGGTTTTCTTGCAAAATAAGAAAATAGTTGAGGTCTCAAAATTTGAAGGTATAAACTGGACAGTCAGATTTGTTTATTTATTTGATCTCATTAGTATTTTTAATTACCTTAATACTCTGATGTGAGGGAGGAATGTAACATGCTTTATAACGGCAGATCAGCTTAGAGAATTTTTGTAAGTTGTTAAAATATATTTTATATATTTGGAAAAAGTTATCACTGAATACCTTTGTTCATAAATTTGATAAAACATTTTTACCATATATATATATATGTATATATATTCAAATAATAGTCTATTCAAGGAGGCAGAATCCTTTCTTTCACTGAAAGATAATTTAAACTTACTTAAAACTTTACAGGACAGATTGTTGGAACTAGCAATTGGTAAAAAATTTAAGATGAATGTTGAAAATATAGCATAATGTACTTCATTTTAAATAAATGATGCAACTGAATATCCTTAGCATGCCAGAATTGCTTTGAAATCTCTTCTTCCTTTCTCTCACATATTTTGGGAGACTAGTTTTACTCCAACAAATGCAATTAAAGCAAAAGATAGAAATATTTTAGCTATACATTATACCCGGTGATACTGTTGTCATGAATCCAACCTACAATGGATAAATTAACAAGCAAAAAGTAAGCATATGTGTGATATTAAAAATGTTAAAAATGATAAAAATTTGGTTTGTTAAACTATGTATATATGTGTCTAAAAGAGGGAATCACTCTCACTAATAACATTTTTTTAAGGAACAAATGTGGAATAACTAAAATTTTCTAGTGTAATAAAAACAATCAATTTCATGTCTATACACTCATTTTTAATGATAAACATGTACAGATTTTATATTTCTTTTTTTTCCTTATGTTAGATTGGTTCAGATCACATTTATTGAAATGCAATTTAATGTTTGCTGGATCAAATAGAATTTAGACTTTTTTTATTGCTTCTAGTAATTCATCTTTAATTGTATTACACAAAGGAATGTTGTATGTGAAGCACTGCTGTAATAATTTTGGAGGAAAGGATGAAGGGTGATAGCTATATTGGTAGGATAGAGGAATGGCAGGGGAGAAGTCTATGGGATTGAATGAATTTTAGGAGACGTTGCTTGCCTGAAAATATCTCTGTTCTACCTTCATACCTTCTTGATAGTTTGTCTAGGTATAGAATTCAAGGAGGAAATGATTCTTCTTCAGGATTTTTAAGTGATTGCTTTATTTATTCATTGAGTCATCTTACTTCCAGTGCTGGTCTTAAGAAATCTAAAGACCCTGATTCTGAGCTTAAATATGCCCCTGATTCATTCATTCTTTCTTTCTTCCTTCCTCCTCCCTCCTTCCATTCCTCCCTCCCTCCTTCCATTCCTCCCTCCCTCTCTCTCTTTCTTTCCTTCCTCCTTTCCTTCCTTCCTTTTTTCCATCCTTCCTCCTTTCCTTCCTTCCTTCCTTCCTTCCTTTTTTTCTTTCTTTCTTTCTTCCTTCCTTCCTTCCTTCCTTTCTTTCTTTCTTTCTTTCTTTCTCTCTCTCTCTCTCTTTCTTTCTTTCTTTCTTTCTCTCTTTCTTTCTTTTTCTCTCTCTTTCTCTCTCTCTCCCTCTCTCCCTCTCTCTCTCTCTCTCTCTCTCTCTCTCTCTCTCACTCTCTCTTTCTTTGCTTCCTTCTTTCTAAATTTTTAGAATCTTCCCTGTAACTGGCATTCTGAACTTTCACAATGTTATGAATTGGTGTGGTGGTGTGGGCTCCATTTCATTCACTGTGCAAGTCAGTTGGTGAAACTTTTCAATCTGGCAATACATGTTCTTTATGGTTTTTATTTCCCTGTTTGAATCTTTTACATTGTGAACTCTCACCATATACATGATGTTCTTTGACTATCCGATTATTTAAGAGTTAGAGACTTTAAAAAAGATGATTAGGTAGCTTTTAAAAAATCTCAGCACACTAGCAACACAGTGGAACTTCCTAAATCTGATAAAGGATGTCTATTAAAAACTTAAGAAATTACAATACTTATCAATCAAATATTGCAAACATCCCCCTTGATACTGAGATTGAAGCAAGGACACCCATTGTCACTACTTCTATTCAAAATGAACTACTTGTTCTAGGCAGTACAGAAAGGCAAGAATTAGAAACAAGTAATAAGAATTAGAAAAGAAGAAATTAAAACTATGATTATTAATATAGGACATAAATGTGTATGTAAAAAATCCAAATAATCTCCAAACCAACTGCTAGAATTAAGAAGTAAATTTACCAAGGTATTGGATGCAAGGTCAATATAAAAAACAAACAATCAAACAAACAAAATTCCTCAATCTATCTCTATATACAAGCAGAAAAAAAAAAGTGAAATTTAAAATAAAAATCATATTTACCAAAGCATTTTAAAAAATAGCACATAGGAATAAATATAAGGAAAAATATGTAAGATCTCACTGGAAACTATAAACCATTATTGTGAGTAATTAAAGAAGACATATAAATGGAGTGAAATCCCATATTTGGGGGTTGGTAAACTGAATACTGTGAAGATATTCTAAGGCACTCTGACAAAAGAACAAATCTAGTAGACTAACAATAGTAGGTGTCAAGAATTATTTTAAAGGTATAGTAATTAAAGCAAAGTGGCATCAATACAGGTATTGACAAAATAATGGGACAAAACAGAATCCCAAGACAGACTTGTAGACATATGTCACCTGACTTATTACAAAGGCAGCACTGCAGAACAGTGGGATGGGGGGTTGTCACTGATTAAAAATGGTGATGTGTTAGTTGAATATCCCTATTGAGAAATAAATAAATAAATCTTTGCCCTGTACCTCATACCATAAACAAAAATGGAATTATAAACTTTTGGTGGAAACACAATAGGAGCATAAATTGGAAGTCCTAACATTAACTTAATTTTACATATAGTTGACAGCATGAAAAGCACTTTTGCCTATAATTATTTTATTTGTTTTTATGAAAACCCTGTAAAGCATATATGGTAGATATTATTATCTCCATTCCACCAATGAGAAAAACTAAATTTTAAAGAAATTCAGCTGTTTGCTGACAATTACACGGTCATTAAATGAATAAAGAAGAGTGTCATCCAGTCCAATGCCAATAAGATAAGAGAAAATGGAAAGTCAGCAATTTCAAGTAATTTACCTAAGTTTATACCCTGTGTTTCAATTTCCTCTTTTGCAATAGGTTAACAGGGTTATTACAAAAAATATAAATAAATAAATAAATAATATGATCAGTGTGAAAATGATAGGCACTCAATAAATATCAACCTCTCCTCTTGACCCATCCTGAAGTCCACTGGTCAGTCAGGAATGTAGACCCGATTAGAATGAATGTCTCTAGTGCAATGCAGCATTCTCTGCTGCCTCTGATAAATGATACTGATAGGGCTCAATGAACTAGTGGAATTGGCCACCTGTGCAATGTGAAACTTGTCACTTATCAAACAGCAAAACAGAAAATTGCTAGAAGGTGACAGGATATTTTATAGAACAAAATGTTCCAATTTTCAACCCATTTCACAAAGTGTTTTCTTTGTGTGTCTTCATTTCATTTTTTGCGAGTGTGATTTTTTTTTTTCTGTGTCCTCTGTCATTCTTGCTCTGGCTTAGAATTCAGAGCTACTCAGCTTCCTCTCCTGACCTCCTAGTGACAGCGTCATCATTGTTCCTGAGACTGTGATTAGGACTCGTGATGGTTGCATGACAAACCTTCCCAGGGGAGGGACGCTCACTTGTTCCAGAGCATTTGTTTTACTTCAGTGAACACGACCATGAATGACTTCAGAACAGAGCTGACTATTACCTGGAAGTGTTGGGTTTTTTAAACAGGAAAAAAAGAAAGAAAGCTTTTTTCCTTGAATAATCAAGTTAATAATTTAAACCCAACACATGAAAATCTTCTGTATACAGATAAATCAAAGGCATTTACTGGAAATGTAGAAATCATTAAATCATAAAATTTATTTGTTCTTTTTTAAATTAAAGTATAGTTGATTTACAATGCTGTGTTAGTTTCAGGTGTACAACAAAGTTTTATATTTATATATATATATATATATATATATATATATATATATATATTCTTTTTCAGATTCTTTTCCCTGATAGGTTATTACAAAATATTGAGTATGGTTCCCTGTGCTATACAGTAAGCCCTTGTTGGTTATCTATATAAAATCATAAAATTTAAAGATGGAATAATTTTAAGAAATCTCTAGTTTAAGGTTGCAAACTCAAATGCCTATAGGAGCCAAACAAGTCACATGAATGAAGCCAACTATGTGACAATCACAGTCTCCTAGAGCTGGTTAGGATGCCTGTTAGTGGCCTACATTATACCCAGTGTAGCCTTATTCCTTATTAGCAGAAATCCTATTTTGTTCAGAAAGGCTGTTTGCCCAGTTAAAATACTCACCTTGGTAGAATCCTTTGCAGCCTGTGGTGGTCAGATGACACAGTTATAGCAATGAGATACAAGCAGAAGTCTACAGGGTAAAACCACTCGGAAAACTGTTGTTTTTCCAGACAGGAAGGACAGCCCCAGGAGGCACAAGACTTTTATCATTTGTCTTGCTTTCTCACTAGAACATGGTCATAATGTCTGGACAGAGAGTAGCCATCTTGTGGCCATGGAAATAAAAGCCATGCACTAAAGGTGGTGATGCAGGAACCAACTCAGTCAACAAATATGTTTTGAGTATTTACCCTGTGGCAAGCACGGAGGAGCAACAGGGCTTTATTCTCATGGGCTTTAAATTCTAAAGGGGAATGAGATACAGACAGGAAGGATGCCGGCTACTAGTAAGTTCTATGAAGAACAATGTGGGAACAAGGTAAGAGGGTAGAAATTGGTGCAAGTCTGATATTAATTTAGATAGGGAAATGGGCAAAAGTCTCTCTGATAATTTGAATTATAGTCTTTTATAAGAGGTAACTGGAAGGAAACAGGGCTGTGTTACTGTTAGCTCTGGGGAAAAAAAGGGGTCGTTGGCTTGCTATGTTTGAGAAACTTTGAAAAAAAATTCTCTTCTTGGTGAGTTATATTGTGCAGTAGCCCCTTAAAGGTTCTAGGTAGTCCTGAGGTAAATAAACGTATTTAACTTCGCCTAATCCAGAATTCCCCAGATTCGTTTGACTTGGAACATTTTGTTGGAGTTTGTCCTATCAACCACCTCTGGGAAAGTTTCAAGTCATAGTCTTGGGAAATGCTGGCTATAATTGCCTTAGGATGGAAACAATTAACTATTGCTGAAGCCTCGAGAGAATTAACTGAAACTGACCCCATTTGTTTTTTAAGTTCTCATAAATAAACATTTTTATTCAAATAAAGTTAAGAGCCCCAGATCATGGTGTTCTGTTATTTAGCAAGCAAACAAAGAAGAAAGAATTATAAACAAGGGGTTAGTGATACTGCAGTAAAAATAAGAATTGTAGGGAATTTACCATGGTAATAAAAAAAAGAAAAATATTACAAAAATCTGACTTTTCAGGGAGAAAAATGCTCTTCCATATTTGTCACCAAATACCCTATTTCCTTTTCCCACATTGCATTCTTCTTTTGCCCCATGTGTCAGTTTCAAGGTATTTATTTTGCCTCATTTTTTTACTATGCTGTGTGATTCATGAAGGCAGAGACTGAATCTTGTTCAACTTTCACTTCTAAAAGTGTATTATAGGACATGGCTCATGTTAGGTGCTATGTTAATAGACAAGGTCATTCAGAATGAATATTACATTATTGTGCTCAGTTACTTCACATTTGTGCTCATTGTTTAAAGTCAGTCCAGGAGATAGAATCATTGAAAATATTGCCTCTTCTTACCTTATTTCTCAATATCATTTCCTTCCCCTGCCATCAGAGCAGGTTCAAAGTTCCCACACAATCTGAGTACACTACATCCATTAGGTCAAAAATATTTTAACATGCTAACAGTCGTTTGAGCAGTACAACCAGATGGATAAACAAGTCAATTTCTTAGGAGGCCTTTGCCAGCCAATCTATCCAATGTTCAGCTCTGATTATATTTTAGAACTCAGGGAAGATTTAAAAAATAACAGTAACTGGATTGCTTCCCAAACCAGTTAATTCACTTTTGTTTTTCTTTTGGTGAATCATCTGTGGGTTTTTATTAAAACTCACCATCAAATTTACATATGTCACAAGTGTTGGGAACCACTTTGTACTGGTCAAAGTAATTGAAAGCTTAGGGACCATCTGAGTGCAAGCAGTGAAATGAAGGAGCATAGTGGTGGGAGAACATTCAACATGGTATGCAAATGGACATACACCAGGTAGGAGGATGTGTTAGCCTGGCCTTGATAAGTTCACATCAAACAATAGCACCATCTTTATTCAAGAGACCTTCCAGTACAAGTCAGCTGACACAGACTCTGGAAATGCTTTAATCCTTTTGCAAAGAAATTGTCCGAAGATCCTCATGAATCTAAAAACCAATGTGACATTCACATACCATACTAAAGACAAGATTTGAAAGAGGTGGGCATGATAGTATATTACAGTGCTGCTCTGAAAGTCATGTAAAACACTTTGTGTCCTACAGACAAGAAAAGGAATAATGAGCATCTGTACATGCCTTATTTCAATGTAAAAGTAGAGTGTTGGATTTTGCTGACTGTATATCCACAAGCTTCTATTCAGAACCCAGCTGCTACAATTAGTAGCTCAGCTGACAATCCTTGGCCAATCATGTATTTTCACCTACCCAATATCATCATTGCATTTTACCCCTTGCTTAACCACAGTTCACTAATGAAAGCAAGAGAGGTTTCCTGTTAACTCAAAGAATGTTTTATGCAAAATATTCCCCAAAGGCACTCTCTTTGATTTCTACATACATCAGTCAATCTCTGAATGTCTACTGAAAATATAGAGTAGGACTTCATTAGCTTTAAATGATTCTATTTCATATATGATATACTCAAATAGACTAAATTCTTCCAGGGTGGCCAGCATATCTTAAATAATACACTTCCATCGTTGAAGAGTCATGGCGGAATGCTGGCATAAGTGTAGAAAATCAATAACTACATCTTAATAATTTGCCTGTCAAACATGCTTATTTCTTTTTAAATTTTATTTTGAAACAATTGAAATAACCCCAAACTTACAGAAAATTTGTGAGTACTATAGGAAGATCTTGTCTTTTCTAAACCATCTGAAATTAAATTTCACCCTAATCACCCCTAAACTCTTCACTCTCATATTCTGCAAACAAGGACATTCTTCCTCATAGCCACACTACAGCCCTCACACCCAGGTAGTTAGCACAGATATATCATTAGTACTATCTAATTTTCAGACCCCCGTTCAGGTTTTCCAATTAACATAATAATGACTTTCATAGCAAAACAACAAAAACAAAAACAACAGCAACAGAAACAAAAAACCAGTTCAGAATGACACATTGCAGTTAGCTGACGTATCTCTTCAATATCCTTCAATTTGGAATAATTTCTCCGTTTTTCCTTGGCTTTCAGAACTTTGACTGTTTTAAAGATTACAAACCAGTTATTTTGTAGACTGTCCTTCAAATTTGGGCTTTTCTGATGTTTTCTTATGGTTAGATTTATGTTATGTATTATGTATAACATTACAGCAATGATGCTGAGTTGTTCACATTATATCATATCAGTAATTTAGATTTGTCCCATTACTGATAATGCTTACTTTCATCACTTGAGTAAAGTGGTACCTTTTAAGCTTCACTTTGGTAAGAGAACCTGTTGAAAAGGACATAAACAAAAATTGGGACAGTCAAAATTTCACCAAGCAAACATGTTTATGCTCACATAAAGCACTTTAATTTAGGTAATACCTTAACTAAAAATAATATCAATAATATTTTGCATATATCAAAATAGTAATGAAGGACACTGTTTAGTGTACATTCATTCGTTATTGACACCTGAGATTTCCTCATGGAACAGTGGAGAGACCTAACTGCCAATGGTGGTGAAGGTAATGATCATGGTAGTGATAAAGCAGACAGAGAAATTGGAATAGAATACTTGGGAATAGAAGTCTTCTAGGTCCACTCTCAATCTTTCTACCTTCAGGTTCACAACTTCAATTTGAAATGGTGGCTTTAGGAAACTTATAACCTGTCAAGGATGTGCTTTGGTCACAGTAGGTGTCAGATGTCTCTGATGGTAGCTTGCACAAGGCTTGGCAGTTAAGCATTAAGCTAAAGGTTCTCCTCTGAATTGTCTCTTCACACTTCTTTTTAGGTTGTAACAAATAATTTATGCCTCATATGAAGGTAAATTACAACTTGCTTATGCATTTACATGAAATATTATTAATCAGATCTACACTTGATTTATTTAGAAATCCTTATTATGCTCCAATATACCATTCAAAATGCTGGCTGCTTGCTTTTCAAATACAGCAGGTATATGTCCTCCTGGGCCCCCTTGGAAGCTGCTTTCTCCCTCAAAACCTCAGCAATAAAATTCCGCCTGCTGTAGCACTAAAAGGGAAGAAAGGAAGATATTAACTCATGTGTGTATATTATTATGTACCACATTATTGTTGATTAACATATTATATTATATTGAATACATAAATATATATCAAATATATTATGTATTAATATATATAAAAGTATATTGATCATATAATCATCATATTTCAAAATAGAAGGAAAACAGACTAGTAAAGTTATATTCCCTCCTCATATTTTACATTATAATAAATCCAAATGGATTAAAGATTTACATATGACAATGAAACCACCAGTTTACAAAGAGAAGTGTAAGTGAATATAAGAATTGGGAAGGTCCTATCACGTATGACAGGCACAGGGGAAAGATCAATAAATCTGACTACATAAAAGTTAAAATTTCTCTATGATGAAATTCACTATAAATAAAGTCAAAGGACAGTATGGGAAAATGCTTGCCATGTGTTTGAAAAACAAAAGTCTAATAGTCTTAGTATGTAGATATATTTTAAGAAATCAATTTTTAAAATAAAAAAACTTAGATTGGAAAAATGCCTTAAAAATAGAAGCATACAATTCACACAGGAAAACACAAGTAGCCCACAAAGCAATATTTCAAGCTCATTGGTAGTTAAATATAAAATACAAAGAACAAAATACTAATTTTAGTCCCTCAGATGGTCAATGATGAAAAAAGAAAGATTATCCTAGGGTAGGTAAATGTGTATATTTTCTATTTTGTCTCTAAACATGTTACTTATATATATTGTTTTTAAAATATTCAAAAATTATGAAACAATTTGTTGTGAAATGTATGCATTTTTATAGGAAAAGGGGACTAAAAATCAACACTTTTGACATTAAAAGTAGTGTTTGTTTGCATCTATATAACCTGTCCAAGTATACCAAGAAAAATAGCTTGTTGGATACAATAGCAAGAACTGTACATTTTCCAATGAATACTGGTTGTGTATGTAGCCACAGGATAATGGAATTGAAGTGAATAATAATCATACCTAGGAAATGATATTTCTTTTCAATATGTACTCGGGGACTATCATAGCAGCTCAAAGCTGGATTTTAATTTTCTTATTCCTTTACATTTATTCCCAGTGCCAAAATCTTCTGATTACCATGGCTTTCTAATGCATTTTAAGATCCCCTTCAATACTCAACTTTTTTAGATGTTTGCCTATAATCAGGTATTTACTCTTCCAGATCAACCTTAGAATCATTTTATCATATTCTAGAAAGAAGGAAGATTTTTATTAGGACTGAATTACATTTATATATTAATTCAAAGAAAATTGACATCTTTGGAAAAACAACTCACAACTCTCCATATTTCAATTCTTATTTTATGTGCTTCAATAACTTTTTTATAATTTTATTCATGAAGGTACCACATATGCCTTGGTTATTCTTAAGCATTTCATTTTTTGTTTCTACTATATTTAACTGGTTATAATCAAAATGGAATTAAAAAGTTTTGTAAATTAAATTTTAAATGACTTCCTTGCTGAACTCAGTTCTAACACCCCTCCCTCCACCCAATTGGTTATCTTGTGGTCTGTATATATACAATCAAAAAATTAAATATTGACAGTTTTGCCTCCTTTCTTCTCATGATTACACCTTTTTTGTTGTTGTTGTTGCTGTTGTTTCCAAATGGGCGAACAGGCTCTTGAGAGGAAATGCTAAATGTAATGGTGATATTGGCATTCATGTCTTGTTTTTTATTTTAAATAAAATCCTTCTACTGTGCTGCAAATCACTGGTTGAATTTGATTACTCCTATCCTATTAAGAAAATATACATGACCATTTCAAAAAATGCTTTCCACATGAAACAATCCAACAATGTCATGAAATTTATCAAATGTCTTTAATAACTATCAAGTGAGTTGCCTGTTTTTTTTCTTTTTAACCTATTAATAGAACAAGTTATATAAGTAGATAAACTGATTTCCTAATATTAAAACTTTTTTGCATTCTTGAATGTACTTTACAGAGTCATGTTTTATGCTTTTTAATGTGACTGTATTATAATTGCTATAGATGTTGATCATAGAATATATGTTCTTTGCATTGTTTCCTTTCTACAGCACTCTTTAAATTCTGCAGAGGGTGTTGTCCAGAATTCTTAAACGTTTTTTGATGACACTTGTAATGAAACTTCCTGAGGCATTGAAAAATTTACCCTGGTTAAGACCCTAAATTGGCAGTAACATCTTGTTCTAGCAGCAAGTTCCTGTAAGTCTTGATTCATTCTTTTACTCACTAACCATGCATTTTAGATGGACTCTCCATGATACAAATTAATGACCTATCTAAGGTAATGAGAGATCTCCTAGACTGAGAGGTACTATTCAACTGATACTTACATGTTTCTTCCTAATTATCTTGGTAGCTGCCAGCAATGAATTTAAAGGAGAACACATTAGTGCCAGTACTCAATACTGGCATATAAAAACATTTTTATAAACTACTCTGAATGATGAAGAAAAGAGAATTGGCAAACCACCAAGGCATTGTGTTCCAGAGCCAGGAATGTGATTCTGGAATATTTCCACTGTGGTTTTCACTTCAGAGTAATTTGGAAAACAGGCCATAAAACCCTGTGTGGGGATAGGTTATCCAAGGTAACTCCTCTGTCAAATGAGAAAAAAATATTAACAATCTTAGACTCATAAGAGAGCATGTGTTACCAGTTATTAAAGCTAATAAGGCAAACAGAAGGTTGTTTCACATTTATATACATGTGTATTACATATAGTTGTATATATTGTATATATATGTGTATATATTATATGTGTATAATAATGTGATATATTATTCAGTGGATACAAGGAGACTTTATTTACTTATGCTTAAAATACTCAACCATTAATATGCTAATAGTGTGGGTGAAGAATAAATAACAACTGAGTCTCACCTAAAAAGCTTGTCTCAATAGAAGCATTAACTATGTATATTTTGAACTGCTGTGGAAAAACCTTGCCTGCAAAGACAGAATCAACAGAGTTTAAATGAGAGATGAGGTTTTAAATAAAGAAATTCACAATTGTGTCAATCCAGGACTGTCATTTGTCACCCTAGCTTCTTGGGACCCAACAGTTTGTTGTTAGATGTTCTTATTTATACAATTATGTGTCTTAGAGGCAATCTGAAAGTTGAGGTGAGGTTAAAATGTGGGTTGAAAACTGTGAACAAGTTAGGTGAAAATAAGTGAGGACTTCTGCCAAAGCTGCTTGAAGCAAACTGGTAAAGCAGGGTGAGTTGTCTGTGTTCAGTGTTTCTCTCCTCCTTCAGTGCCCTCCTACCTCTTCATTGGCATCACTACCAAAACTTCAGGTAGTTAAATCCACTCCCAACCTCTTATTATCTTATCAAAATCTTCTCCCAGATTCTTCATTTGGAAAGTAAGATGGGATTCCATCTTAATGAGGCTACATCCTAAACAAGCAAAACTAGGCCAGACAGCACTTCAAGGTGACATTAATCATGTCCACACTCTGCAGCAACCATTGTACTACCTCTGCAAAGTAAATGCATCATTTTCTTGCAATTAAAAAAAAAAAGTCCTTGCATTTCAATAGGACTTAAAACCATAAATTAGAAAGATGTAACTAACATGGAGAAAACACAGAGTTAACACAGTATGTTGACCCGGTTCTGAGTAGGGACGGGTAGCAAGAGTGTGGGGAAGGGGACCAGGAGCCAGATCCTTCTAGAATTTCAAATCTTACCACATGGTGATGACTTTATGAACCTATTTTCAAGAGTTTGGATCTACAGGTTTGTTTATTTTCTTTTATTTTTACAAGTTTGATAAAGATGTAGGTCTCTCAAGAACAAAATGACAGTCATAACAAAATTGATAGGAATTTTCTCCATCTTGTGGGTAGAAGCACTGGCACCTGGCTAACAATTCCAAATACCCCAGAAACAAATGACTTATTCAGAGCTAGAATAAGAAGGCCAATACATTTTGTTGCTTTATTTCACAGGGAAAGAGAACCAAATATTTTACATTAGTTCTTTTCTTGTGTGTTTTCATGAAGGAACAATTATATTTTTCTACCATCTTGAAAATTTTATAACTTTTGGGAAAATTGAAAGACATAATACAAAAAGTGATGTCTTGAAATTATATAATCAAGATGTTACAACTCAAAAAAAAAAAGCAATACTCAATCTTTTCTTCTCCCCACTAAAAGTAGAAAAAAAATGTTCCTACAACTAGAAAGTATCAGGAACTATTAACAAATGTAAAATGTGGAATGAGGCAGGCAGCATTTGTAAAGAGTTAATCAACTCAAACTAGTTTGCAGGAAGAACATTTTAAGAAGCTTAAGACACTTAAATAGGAACTGTGAGAATAGTTTGCAAAGGTTCCTTAAAATCGGTTTTAGAAAAATTTGATTTGCAGTCCAGTTGGATAATTGAGAGAAAGAATCAACTAAGCTAAACATGAAAATATTATAAAGTATAGAAAATCAAATCTGAATTCTGAATATTTCCAAATATCATTATTATCCAAATAATACATTATTCATAAATTTAGATTTGGGGTTGTAACACAAATAAATTTGTTGTTTTATTAAGGCATATTCCTATAGCATTCATCTTAATTCCCAGTGACTTTCAACTCCATTTTCTATTTTCATCTTTGTTCGATCAACCTGACATTTGTCTGGCTTATCACTCCAAACGTATGTATACCGCAAATATCTCTGATTGGTTGAAGAATAATGAGAAGAGAGGAAATCTATCCAGTTTGGGATGTCTGACTAAAACATCATTTTGAGGGGCATTCTTCATTCAGGAGCTTTTAGGGAAAAGCACAATCCTCAGCACAATTCCAACTGGTTGATTTCTGTTGATGGAGTTCTTCAGGAATTAGATTTGGAAACTCAAGAAAACGGCCACACTACCTAGTGTTCCCCCAAGATCTTAATAAAAAGCACTTTTATTTTATAATAAAAGAGACCAAAAATAAACTTCCCTACATTCCTATTATTAAGTATTAATTACTACATTTTGGAGAGTATGATTGCTATCACAGGAGTGAACTTGCAAGAAGAGAGTGTGAGAAGAAAGAGGAGCTGTCCTAAATAATTGGGCAGAGGATATTTATGATGGATATTCTAGCCTAAGACAAATAATCGTTTCTCAAAATGTTAAATATGTGCTCAAACCATGAGAATGTTGAGAAATTTTCTCCAAATGGAGACAGTGGGGCAGAATGGAGAGTAGAGCTGAATTTTGTTTTTCATTTTTCATTTTTCATCTCATTTCATTTTGGGTTACAATTGGGATTTCCCCTGTATAATGCACACTCAAAGGAAATTTCCTCTGACAGACTATAGGTTTTGGACGTGATATTCTTAGAATTAAGTAAGTGCTTAGTGCTAAGTGAGAAGCTGTGCTTCAATATGGAAGCACAGCTTAAAGGGTGCATCCCTTTAAGAGGGAATTTATGATTCATCAAGAGACAGGGTCCACTTTCCTCTCCATTTTCTTCTTCACATTTTGAAATCAAACAAGGATTACAGTAAGACTTTTTTTCCCCTTAATGCAAATGTCAGCTGACAGTGTCAAAGAAAGCAACTTCTATACTGTGCCATCAAACATAGTTGATCCAGTGGGTTTAGAAACCAGACAGACCAGGAGAAACCAACCTCCACACTTTATCAGCTGTGTGAATTTGGACAAATTACTCAACATCTTAGTGGCACAGCATTTCATCTGTAGAACGAGAAGAAGAAGAATACTTATCTTGCAAGGCTATGGTGAACATTAGTAAAACAACTTGTAGACTAGTGCTTGGCACTAAGCTTGGCACACGCTAAGTGATCAATAAAGGTGAGTTACTGTTATTATTGCTATTATAATTATGGAATTTATGTGTGATTTTGATTATTAAAGTCAGAAAATGAGACATAGTCTCCCAAATCCCAATTCTCTAATATTGTATGGCTTATCTTTTTCAAGGAACAGAGAATATTTCATTAAAAAATTTCTTAGTCCTAAGCAGTTTTTATTTAATTGTGAAATATGACCTAGTTTTTTGCAGAGAAATATGATTAAAATTCACTTTGTAGACACATTTTATTTTGTTCATGGCTTAATAACAATCATCCTAGTGTTATAAATCTCACCTTTAAATTTCAATTTCCAATTTGCATAAAACAATCAAAAAGCCATTATCATAAAGAGCCAATCAACAATATGAACTAAAATTAATCATCTACCACTCAGTTATAAGTGGGTGATAGAAACTTAATCTAAAAGTCTTACATTTCTTTTTATCATTCTGTTATTTTATAGAGCAGTTACAACTAAATTTAGAGTGTCAGCTCTGTAAAATCATTCTCTTAACAAAGAATCTTTGTTGAAGATCTAAATCTTGCACAGGACAACAATAAACTTAGGCAGACATTTTAAAGTATTTTTTCTAATTATAAAATAATAAAGAAGCATAGTGATATCTTTCCCATGTTTCTTTTACAACAACAGCTACTGCTCAGTTATTTTTAATATACCATCTCTGAATTGCTAAAATCTTTCCAAATCTTTTATCTTCAGGATTTTTGTTAAGAGCATTGACACCACTGAGATGTGTATCTCATTTTTTTTTTTCCTTGTCTGGGACATAAAAGGAACATACTACATTCATTAAAGGGATGAAATAAATGGATGAGTGAATGAATGCATGAATGAATGAATGAATGAATTCTCTCTTCAAGTCTGTTTAAGTCTCAAAATTATTGACTTCTTGCCTCTTACCCTCAGTGGCTCCAGAGACATAAAAAAATGTCCACGATTGAGAAGAAACAAGTGGAGTATTTTTTAATTTAATTATTTGTATAATCTACTGAGTTCAGCATTGCCAGCGCTCTTCAGAACATAGCCATTCTCTGTGACTACATTTGCCCAGACTGTTACATCACCCCTCACCTTCTGTTCTCCTTGGGCTGGGCTGGGTTACCTCCGTTTCCTTCCTCTTCCTGAAGGGGGCGCTATTCAGTTCATCCTTCTGTTTTACCATCTCATGATATCCTGTGTTCTCATTCTCAAATTATTCCATGTGGAATAACTCAAAAGGTCTATACATGCAACTCAAAAGGTCTATAGATGCAACTCAAAAGTCACCTACCAGGGAGGTATGCGACTTCATTATTCAGAAGAAAATAGATGTTAATACATCTATTAGCATAAAGTAAATGACTATGTATGGACGTGGAAGACAGATTACAATACAGTCAGCATTTTCTTTTATATGTCTCTCCAGCCTTTAAATGTAGTTGTTCTATTTTCTTTACTTACATGTAGATTCCATTCCTCAGCTAGCTGTTATTGTCATCCATATCTTATTTTCTCATGTAGATAAAGAATGGGATCCTAAGGCTTATCTTCTTTTAATAATAATTGAAAGGATTGGGTCTTGGTACTTCACCCTTGGTGCTCTCTAGAGTTCTCTGGCACAAAGGAAAAAATAGCCAAGGGGAAAATTAATTCCTTTTTATTGATAATTACTGACTATTCAGCACCTTTCCTCATGAGGGACTTCCCTGGAAAGCACTGCAGTATCAAAGGACTCAGGCTGAATTTCAAAGGGCTGTTTCCTTCATCCTATTTATGAGTCCAGAATAAGTGGCCTGTGGGTAAGGTGGCTCTCAGTCCATTTATACAGCTAGTCACTGGATAAAGATGCCTGGCCTGGTCTGGGGACCATGCCACGACACTACTGCAGGGAGGGAAAAAAAGCAGGGGAGCCTGCTGCTTGGATGCTGGAAAAAATAACAGGCTTGCCTGGCATAAATCTTGAGACTTACCACATAGCAATTTTTCCCCCAAACCCGGGGTTTGACCAATGAAAATTTGTCTATTGGCAAGATAGCCAGGTGGGATAGAAGTATGCTTTCCACCCAGCTCACAATTATTAAGTGCATACTAGGTGCCAAGCACTGTTCTAGTCAATTTACCTTCATTCTTTCATTTAATTTTCATAAGAACCCTAAGAGATAAATACTACTCATGTAACTGCTATATTAAATAACTACTGTATTATTATCTTATAGTATTAAAAATATAATGCATTTTTACAGATGCAGGAGTTAAGCTTTCGGGAGTTAAACAACTTGACTGAGGTCACGTAGCTAATAACAATCAACTGAACTCGCATCCAAGTCTGGCTGAGTGGTCTGCTGTTTCTACACATTATAATACATACTCTGTTTGGTAAATGGTTGTCAAGAGACTGTATTGCATGTGAATTCATTTTGAAAATTTCCACTGTATCCATCCTGGCAAACCCACTACTTTATTTCATCACTCAACGAATACATTTATTAAGAGTCTCCTATTTGCCAATTACCACGTGGAGCCATGGAGAACCAAGATTGAGCAAGGGAAAAAAGAGTTTGGTTCTCATGGAAGCATTCTGAAAAGAGGACAGAAAAATCAATCAAATCAAACAATAAGGTCTAATAATAGTTTTCTCCATGTTGGGGAAGCACAGGCATCATCTGGAAGCTTCACAGAAGTCTCTGCATCAGTCCCCAGTGCTTGGAATCTATCATTCTTAAAGTTCATAAAATATTTTATTATTGAATAACCATGCTAGGTATTAGGATGACATAATCTCTTCCCTACAAAACAAAACTTAAGTGATGAAAGAGAAACATAGGGTGACAGCAATATAACAGAAATATTAAAGAGGAAAGAAAAAACGAGTTATGCAGGCAAATAGAGCCCTTGATTGCACGGGTGGGAAATGAAGGCTGTTCCTGACAGTTAACCTGGATTTCATGCATTCCCCAGAGAAACTGTGTTTAGTAGAAATGAGAATCAGGAGATCAACCTTCCATTCCTATGTCGGCCACCAAGAACTCCATAGAATAATTTAATTTTCATGCACCCCCATTTCTTTGAAAAATGAGAAAATTAAGTTGATCTTAAATAAGCCCCCAGACTGACATGCCATGATACTAATCAAGAAAGCTGATAAAGTTCCCATTGTCACTATTTCTTGATGCAATGCTTCAACCTTTAACTACTTTTTTATATGATACACTTCCACTCTGCTTGAATTAGAAATATCCCTATTGAATTGTTTCTGATTTCTCAGTAAGTCAGGTTTTTTTTACTATTTTAGGTTGCTTTAACCTTCATTATTCCATACCCTGAAAAAAAAATCTATCTTTCTTGTCTTACATATGACAATCACTCTGCCGAAGATCAATTACATGTGATAATCACTCTGCCAAAGATCAATTAACTAATTAAAAGATAAATATTCTAATCTGCATGGAAATAAACAACTCCCATTTTTCTAAACATATAGAAATTCATAGAAGTTATATTAATATTAAAGTTATGAAAACCCTTTCTTCCTACTTAGATCACAACTATATACACACAAACACATATATGTCATTCTCAACCAGGGATGATTTTTTTTTTTTTTTTTTTTTTTGCGGTATGTGGGCCTCTCACTGTTGTGGCCTCTCCCGTTGCAGAGCACAGGCTCCGGATGCGCAGGCTCAGCGCCCATGGCTCATGGGCCCAGCCGCTCTGCAGCATGTGGGATCCTCCCGGACGGGGGCACGAACCTGTGTCCCCAGCATCGGCAGGCAGACTCAACCACTGCACCACCAGGGAAGCCGCAGGGATGATTTTGCTTCCAGGAGACATTGACAATGCCTGGAGGCATTTTTGTTTGTCACACTGGAGATGCTACTGGCACCTAGTGAGTAGAGGCTAGAAATGCTGGTTAACATCCTGCAAGGTACAGGACAGCCTCCTGCATCAAAAAAAAAAAAAATTATACATTCCAAAATATCAGCAGTGCTGAAGTTAAGAAACTCTGGTTTAGATGGTACATGAACTTCTAAGAGAGAGAGCCATTATTCTAGACTATGGCAAAAAATAACGATTTTTTCACTTTTTTTTCTAAGTTTATTATTTGGAAAGTCATTATTTATCAGTCACTCTGTCCTGATAGAGCTCTTCTTCCTTATGCTTAGCTTGAACAAATGTCCATATTAACTCCCCTTCCTCTCTTCCTTCACAAAGTTTAGAGAACCAACCTGATTGTCATCACCTTCTACCAAGACAGGAAACAGGATGAGAGTGTCTGATCCTTAGGGATGTTTTTAGGATAATCATGGGGACCTTAACCTGGAAGTGTCTTTCCAACTTCTCAAACCAAGACAAGTCCAGGTAACATTGCTACCCATCCAGAGAGGGCACAGCAGTAATCAACTTCCATTCCTAGAGCATAAATAGATCAGTGGTGAAGAGCAGAGTCTAGAGTCAAAGGTCCTGAGTTCAGATCCTCCCTCTTCTGCTCCCTTTCTCTCTATCCTTGGACACATGATTATACTTAGTCTCTACACCTCAATTTCATCATCTTTAGAAGGAAGGTAACAATGGTAGCCCCCCTCCCTGGAGAATTATCGTGAGAATTAAATGAACTAATATTCATAAAGTGTCTGGCACACAGTAAGCCTTAGGTACAAGTTAGCAGAACCTTCCCTGCTAGAGCAATTCTGACCATGCTGTGGATGTCATTGACCCTCAGTCATTCATACAAACTGTCCAAGAGTCAATAGAATAAAAAAATAATGTTATTTGTTCTTTGAACTTGGGGTAGTAATTTGTATCTCCACGTCAAAGAAAATTTATTTTAACAATCTGATTAGCCTTATATAACATTATATATACACTTCTACTCCGGGCAAATGAATCAACACAACACATAAAAGCTATTTCTTAAACTATTTCTACCATAGATTAACAGAAATTGCTGGGAATTTTAACACTTTTTGAAAAGGTGTGTGATTTATCTTGATATCATCAGCACTAGAAAGGAATCCTGCATTTAAATCCCAAATTAATCTGCACTGAGAGGTCCTACATGATTGCTTAACATACATCTCTTAGTTAATAAATCTGTTAGGCTTGTATGTAGTAGGAGTCAAAGTGTCCTTACTGGGTTTCCCTGAAAAATAATTGGATTAGTGTGATTAATACTTGCGGTTCTCATGAAAAATATAGCTGTTAACAAGTTTACTTCAAATAACCATAGAATCAAATCTTAGAAACAAAAAATGCAGTATTAACCCAATAGGAACTTACCAACAAATGGTTTGATATCATTTAATGAGCCCAATAGGGAGAAATGATTCTTCCCCTTAAAAAATAAAAACAAAAGCCCTTAAGTCAACCTAAGATAAGTTTTATAAAATATTTTGCAAAAACATTAATACTGTACTTCATTTTGTTAGTCCTTTTGCTTCCTCTTCAAGCTTCGTTAGTATTACTAAATAAAGTATCCTCTACACAAATAAACATCTTACACTGGAACACAACTTTAGCAGTATAATGTGTTTCTTCCATTAAAATGATTGGCTTTGTTAGTGGAGGTTTCCTAATTGCAAGCATTTGTTTTTATCACTGCAGCTGAAACAAGTATTTTGTTGGTCCTTACTAACTAGCCTTGATGCATAAATGTAATACGAAAATGTATTTGATCATCTTCTCTAACGGGAAAGCAGTGTGTTCTCAACATGTTGGCATGAAATCAATCACCTTTAAGGTGATATGGAAGACCTATATTATTGTTTTAAATATCAGCTTCCAATTAGGCCAGCTATTGCCCTGTCAACCCTTTTGAGAGGCCTTGACTATATTTTGTCAGAGAGCTTGAAAATAATCCCAGTGGTACTAGCCTCTTCTACTAATAAGGAGACCTATTTCAAGAGGGGTGTGGCTTCATTTCTGTGAAGGAGCCATAAGATTGGCTAGGATTAGTGGATCAGCAAGCACATAGGGAAGGAGATAATTAAAAGTCCATTTTTGATGAGAGACATAAGTGATAACCTTATCTGAAACATCTTTAACCTCCTATTAAAAGTCAAGGTGTACATAACACATAAATTTTTAGATTCCTGAAAGCATCATAAATTTTGATTATGAAATTCTATTATGATGTGGTCTGAGTACAGGTACTTCTGCTTTGTACCTAAAATGTGGCTCTGATATGACTGGGCATATCTAGTGAGTTAGTAGGGCTGATCTTCAAGAAATCTATGCAAAGTCTAGGACTTTCTGGGAGTCCTCTTAAACTAAGTTAAGAAGGAGCAACCCAGAAGGAACTTGAACTTGTAAGGAAACCCTTGGTGGCAGGAGAAAGATTCACCCTAAATACAGCATGATGTTTGGCACTTGAATTTTCCTACCACCTCAGCCCTACCTAAGTTTATGGTGAGCATAAGTATTGCACATAAAAGCTAAAATAACTGTCCTCTCGGTCCTTGCTGGATCTAGCCCCTGCTTAACCTTGTGATCTTATGTCACCCCTTTCCCCTACTCTCAATCTTTAGGCTCTAGCCACATCATATCTTGAATGCACCATACTCCGCCAGATACTGGAAACTTTACTCTTGCTGTCGACATCATCAAACCACTTTCCTGGAGCCTTGCTCCAAATTCCTTCCTCACTCTTAGCACACTCCCTAGAAAGTCTTTGAAACACCTTCACGCAGAGGAAGAATGATGTTCAAGAAGACAATGAGATTCTGGGTCACTGGTTAAAGGAAAACTCCAACAAAACTTGTTACTCTGCGACTCTGACCTCCATCTGTCCTCCCAAGTAAGCAAGGTCTGGCAAACTGGGGTTGTGTTTTAAAAAACTGGGGTTGTATTTTTTTTTTAAAGATTTCTGACTTAGGACTCTCTTTCTTTCTTCTCTTTCTCCCTCCTTTCTCTTTTTATCAGAAACTTATGCATGAGACTTAGGACTAAGACGCTTCTTCTCATCTAATTTCTAATCCCCAAACTGGTTCCCTTAATAAATGATTAATAATTAATATATAGAATCATTGTGTTTTGTGGATTTAAGAGTAGACATTAGAAATCATATGGGCCAAGCTAGGAAAACAGATAGCCCAAGAGGTCAAATTACTTGATCAGAATTGCACATCTAGTTCTTGGAGCTCAGGTTGACATTCAAAAGTTAGTTCATTTGTACTTTTAGCTTTCAGTTTAAAGGAAGAAGGAAGGGTGAAGAGTGACATTATGGAATTAAGCTGAGTTGACCTATAATTAAAATCAAAGTCATGCCACCCAGTCTATCTACTCTGCTGAACATTCATGACTATCACAAGTGTATCTCATAAATTACAATTATTTCTTTGGCCCAAGAAATCACTTTGGTAGATGGACCATTTATATTCAGAACCCTACTTTTACATTTATCTCAGGACCAGGTGTGAAGGACAGGGTTGAATATAGCTAACAGGCATCCATTGAGGGAAACAAATTACATATGATATTGTGTATCTTACTTTAATATCAACAATAATCTTTCATTTTTCAAGCATATTACATATAGAGAGGGCATTAAGAACTTTCTGCACCACAAGCAAACAACAGAAGCTTATCATATGGCAAATGATAAATGCTTCCACCTCCAAGTTACCTTGGGCATAGACAGGATGCATCTCAAAGATGCGTTAACTATCTATCAACACCTTCTGACATCATTGCTATAAAAAGGAGATAATGATGAAGGAAACAAACTTGTCTTTCTTCACGGTTAGATTTACAGGGAAAAAAATAATTAGCAGGTATTTCTGAGAAATTAGGTAACTTTAGATGCTTAGAAACTCATTCATTCACTTATTCGTTCATTCATACAACAAATATTTGTAAAAAAAAAAAAAGTAGTCTATAATATGTCAGACACTTATCCAGGCTGTAAGAATACGATTCAGAGCAAAGCCTTGCCTTTTAAGTGAGTTCACATTATTCTGGAGAAGTTAGAAATATGAATTTAAAATATTCCACTTATGGAGGTGAGAAAGAGGTAAAGAGAACAAATAAAGAAAACTTGTTTATGGATGAACAGGGAAAGAAGGAGCATGGCTCTGAGGGTAGATGTTAATAATGTACATAGAAAGGTGGCATGAGTCAGGGAAGTCCTTTTTAATAAGATGGCATTTTTGCAGAGAATGAAGGAAATGAGGGACTGAGCCATGCAGATGTCTAGAGGAAGAATTTCTAGGTAGATGGAATAGCACGTGTGATGACCAGACACACCTTGGCTTTGGCATATTCAGAAAACAGCAGGTGGTCAGTGTGGCTGAAGAATAATGAATGTGTGTGTGTGTAGAAAGAGAGTAAAAAAGACAGAGAAAGATTATTTAGCATTTTGTAAACTCTGGTAAAAATGTACGACCAAAGGATGGAAAAAAAATAATCTTGCTGTATTAGGGCTCTCTGGAGAAGAAGAACAAATAGGATATATACATATAATAGGTATAAGAGGCTGAGAAGCCCCATGATTTGCTGTCTGCAAGCTGGACACTGCAAAGAGAGCCAGTGGTGGGATTTAGTCAGTTTGAAGGCCCAAGAACCAGGAGGGTGGATGTCTGAGGGCAGGAGAAGATGAATGTCCCAGCTCAAAAAAGACAACAAATTCACCCTTTCTCTGTCCTTTTGATCCATTCAGGCTCTCCAAGCATTGTATTATGCCCACCACATTAGTGAGGAACATGTACCTTTTCAGTCCCTGATTCAATACTAATGTCTTCTGGAAACACCCTCACAGACACACCCAGAAATAAAGTTTTATTCATTTAGTAATGCCCAACAATCCGGGCATCCTTTGGCCCAGTCAAGGTGATACATAAAATTAACCATCATGCTCACTAAAATGGTATACTCTCTAGAAAAATACAAACATATAACGTTTATTATACGGGACTTCATGGAACAGCAGAATCATTTTTATACCATTTTCTGAAAACATAATCAGCAACTTTTCAAATAATTTTATTTTATGGAAATATATTCTTGAATCAAATTTCCTCACTTTAAATAATTTACTCTCTGTCTGGCTTCAGTTATATTAAAGTGATTCAGTGTTTCAGATTCTTTTCCCTTATAGGTTATTATAAAATATTGAGTATAGTTCCCTGTATTTTACAGTAGGTCCTTGTTGGTTATTATTTTATATATAGTAGTGTGTATCTGCTAATCCAAAACTCATAATTTATTGCTCCCTTAACACTTTCCCCTTTGATAACCATAAATTTGTTTTCTATATCTGTGGTTCTATTTCTGTTTTGTAAATAAGTTCATTTATGTATTTTTTTTAGATTCCATATATAAGTGATATCATATGATATTTGTTTTTGTCTGGCTTACTTCATTATTTTTTATGGCTGAGTAATATTCCATTGTATATATCTACCACATCTTCTTTATCAATTCCTCTGTCAGTGGACATTTAGGTTGTTTCCTTTGTTTAAACTCTCTACACCTCAGTTTCCAAATCTGTGGCATAGGGACTATAACAGAAACTAACAGCAATCTCATGAGCATAAATATAAATATATACATACCAAAATAATGATAACAAATTTAAAATAATGTACTAGAACAGTTAGGTTTATTCAGGAAATGCAAGGTTAGTTAATATCATAAAATCAATCAACATGATTTACTATATCATCAGAAAAAGAAAGAAAAATCATATAGTCATCTCCACATTTGCAGAAAAAGCAATCAACACACTATAGTTAAAAAATCAAAGAATAAAAAAGACAATAAGCAGTTTTCTTAGTCTGATAAACTACAAAAACAAAAAACATAGGGCTATCACTATAGAGGAGACAAAACTATTCATTATCATTATATATAATCAAAATTGTACTGGAGGTCCTAGACAGTTCAAAAAAGGACATATAAAAACAGAAAGAAAGAAATTAAAGGTCATTATTTTCATATGGCATAATTGAGGATATAGAGAATTCAACATTTCAATTAATAACTAAATGTAGAAAAATATAGGATGATCAAATACAATTCCTATATAGCAGTAGGACAATTTAAAAAAAAATTTTAAAGGTAACTATTACTACAGCATTAAAAAACACCAAATACCTAAACATAAATCTAACTAACAACACGTACATTACTTCTGGACAGAAAACTACAAAAATCTATTGAAGGAAATTAGACAAGACTTAAATAAATAGAGGAATACACTATGTGCACAGACTGGAAGACTCAACATTGTAAAAATGTAGACTCTGCAGATTGTTTTATACATTCAATGTAGCCCAACCAAAATCTTGACAGGAATTTTTGTGGCAACTGACAAGTGAATTCTAAAATATATATGGGAAGGTGAAAGGCCAATATAGTGAAGACCAACATTTTGGAGGACTTGAACTACTAGACATTAAGACTTCTTATTAAATCACAATGAGACTCAAATCAGTAGAATTAGAAATGAAAAAGGAGAAGTAACAACTGACACTGCAGAAATACAAAATATCATGAGAGATTACTACAACAACTCTATGCCAATAAAATGGGCAACATGGAAGAAATGGACAAATTCTTAGAAATGCACAACCTGTCGAGACTGAACAAGGAAGAAACAGAAGATATGAACAGACCAATCACAAGCACTAAAATTGAAACTATGATTAAAAATCTTCCAACAAACAAAAGCCCAGGACCAGATGGCTTCACAGGCGAATTCTATCAAACATTTGGAGAAGAGCTAACACCTATCCTTCTCAAACTCTTCCAAAATATAGCAGAGGGAGGAACACTCCCAAACTCATTCTACGAGGCCACCATCACCCTGATACCAAAACCAGAAAAAGATGTCACAAAGAAAGAAAACTACAGGCCAATATCTCTGATGAACATAGATGCAAAAATCCTCAACAAAATACTAGCAAACAGAATCCAGCAGCACATTAAAAGTATCATACACTATGATCAAGTGGGGTTTATTCCAGGAATATAAGGATTCTTCAATATATGCAAATCAATCAACGTGATACACCATATTAACAAATTGAAGGAGAAAAACCATATGATCATCTCAATAGATGCAGAGAAAGCTTTCAACAAAATTCAACACCCATTTATGATAAAAAACCCTGAAGAAAGTAGGCATAAAGGGATCTTTCCTCAACATAATAAAGGCCATATATGACAAACCCACAGCCAACATTGTCCTCAATGGTGAAAAACTGAAACCATTTCCACTAAGATCAGGAACAAGACAAGGTTGCCCACTCTCACCACTCTTATTCAACATAGTTTTGGAAGTTTTAGCCACAGCAATCAGAGAAGAAAAAGAAACAAAAGGAATCCAAATCAGAAAAGAAGTAAAGCTGTCACTGTTTGCAGATGACATGATACTATACATAGATAATCCTAAAGATGCTACCAGAAAACTGCTAGAGCTAATCAATGAATTTGGTAAAGTAGCAGGATACAAAATTAATGCACAGAAATCTCTGGCATTCATATAAATGAATGATGAAAAATCTGAAAGTGAAATTAAGAAAACACTCTCATTTACCATTGCAACAAAAGGAATAAAATATCTAGGAATAAACGTACCTAAGGAGACAAAAGACCTGTATGCAGAAAATTATAAGACACTGATGAAAGAAATTAAAGTTGATACAAATAGATGAAGGGATATACCATGTTCTTGGATTGGAAGAATCAACATTGTGAAAATCACTCTACTACCAAAGGAAATCTGCAGATTCAATGCAATCCCTATCAAACTACCACTGGCATTTTCACAGAACTAGAACAAAAAAATTCACAATTTGTATGGAAATACAAAAGACCCCGAATAGCCAGAACAATCTTCAGAATGAAAAATGGAGCTAGAGGAATCAGGCTCCCTGACTTCAAACTATACTACAAAGTTACAGTAATCAAGACAGTATGGTACTGGAACAAAAACAGAAATATAGATCAATGGAAAAGGATAGAAAGCCCAGAGATAAACCCACACACATATGGTCACCTTATCTTTGATAAAGGAGGGAAGAATATACAGTGGAGAAAAGACAGCCTCTTCAGTAAGTGGTGCTGGGAAAACTGGAGAGGTACATGTAAAAGTATGAAATTAGAACACTCCCTAACACCATACATAAAAATAAGCTCAAAATGGATTAAAGACCTAAATGTAAGGCCAGAAACTATCAAACTCTTAGAGGAAAACATAGGTAGAACACTCTATGACATAAATCACAGGAAAACCTTTTTGACTCACCTCCTAGAGAAATGGAAATAAAAACAAAAATAAACAAATGAGACCTAATGAAACTTCAAAGCTTTTGCACAGCAAAGGAAACCATAAACAAGACCTAAAGACAACCCTCAGAATGGGATAAAATATTTGCAAATGAAGCAACTGACAAAGGATTAATCTCTAAAATTTACAAGCAGCTCATGCAGCTCAATAACAAAAAAACAAACAACCCAATCCAAAAATGGGCAGAAGACCTAAATAGACATTTCTCCAAAGAAGATACACAGATTGCCAAAAAACACATGAAAGAATGCTCAACATCACTAATCATTAGAGAAATGCAAATCAAAATTACAATGAGATATCACCTCACACCCGTCAGAGTGGCCATCATAAAAAAATCTAGAAACAATAAATGCTGAAGAGGGTGTGGATAAAAGGGAACCCTTTTGCACTGTTGGTGGGAATGTAAATTTATAGAGCCACTATGGAGAACAGTATGGAGGTTCCTTAAAAAACTAAAAATAGAATTACCATAAAACCCAGCAATCCCACTACTGGGCATATACCCTGAGAAAACCCTAATTCAAAAAGAGTCATGTACCAAAATGTTCATTGCAGCTATATTTTCAATAGCCAGGACATGGAAGCAACCTAAGTGTCCGTCAACAGATGAATGGATAAAGAAGATGTGGCACATATATACAATGGAATATTACTCAGCCATTAAAAGAAACGAAGTTGAGTTATTTATAGTGAGGTGGATGGACCTAGAGTCTGTCATACAGAGTGAAATAAGTCAGAAAGTGAAAAAAAATACTGTATGCTAACACATATATATGAAATCTAAGGGGAAAAAAAGTCATGAAGAACCTAGGGGTAAGATGGGAATAAAGATACAGACCTACTAGAGAATGGACTTGAGGATATGGCGAGGGGGAAGGATAAGCTGTGACAAAGTGAGAGAGTGGCATGGACATATATACACTACCAAACGTAAAATGCGTAGCTAGTGAGAAGCAGCCGCATAGCACAGGGAGATCAACTCGGTGGTTTGTGACCACCTAGAAGGGTGGGATAGGGAGTGTGGGAGGGAGGGAGACGCAAGAGGGAAGAGATATGGGAACATATGTATATGCATAACTGATTCACTTTGTTATAAATCAGAAACTAGCACACCATTGTAAAGCAATTATACTTCAGTAAAGATGTTAAAAAAGAAATCACAATGGTCATATTCTATCACATTTCCTGTACAGTCACATGTTTTACCACAAAAGTGCCAGAGAAAGAATGTTCTCTGTTGTTTTGTTGTTGTTTTTAACAAATGATGCTGAATCAAATGGGTATTAATATGACAAATATATTCATTTCAGTGCCTATTTAAACCACATAAAATCCATTCCAGAGAGATCACAGATCTAAATTTGAATAATAAACAATTAGTTTTCTGTGAGATAAGATAGAAAAATATCTTCATGATTATGAGAGGGTATTTAGAAGGCAAAGTAAAGTGACAGTCATATTTCTTATTCTCTGAAGGCAGCACAGGGCACAGACACTGGGGTAATTCATGAATATTGTCACTTATCTGCCAGCTCACTGAGTTAACCTGGGACAGCAATCAGGGCTTCAGCTCCTTCTGCTGCCACCTTCAGCAGAAGCTGATCACTGTCTAAGAAGCTGATCTCCTCTGTCAGCTTCTTAGACCATGAACAAAGTACATGAGTAGCTCCTTACCAAATGTGGTAGAAAAGTCCAGAGGAAAACCTGTAGAACTGCCTCTACCCACCAAAATAATAAATCAAAAGCAAACAACATCTTCTTGGAGGGATTTCAGAGATAAAGTCTATCAACAAGGTTTCGAAACATATAGTGTGGTCATCCTAACACATCCTCATTTCACCTTGCCTCTTTGGCCTGTGCAGAAGATAAATGGGACTTAGAAAATGGCAGTGCATTATTGTAAACTTAATAAGGTGGTGAAATCCAATTGCAGCTGTTGGTCCAGATGTAGTGTCATTACCAGAACCAGAACCAATCAACGCATCCCTGGCATCTGACAAATGGTTCTCTTTCTCTCTCTCTTCCTCCCTTTCTCTCTCCCTACCTATCAGTAAAGACCATCAGAAAAAATTTCCTTTCCCCTGACATGTCCAGCAATGCAGGACCATATTAAATCTCCAGTCCCCTGCCATAATCTAGTCTACAAGAACTTCTAAGGCATCTTCATTTCACAAAGCATCATTATATTGATAATTCATTACATTTATGGTATAATGCTGATTAGACCAGATCCGCAGGAAGCAGGAACTAAGCTAGACTTCTTGGTAGGATACATGCATGAGAGAGGAAGAGAGAGAAAACCCACAAAAATTCAGGAACTTTTCACCTAGGGGAATTTCTAGGGGTACAGTAGGTCTGAGGCATGTTAAGGTATTCTATCCAAAGTAAAAGACTAATTGCTGCATCTGCTTCCTTTTACTATTAAAAAAGAACCAAAATGTCTGGTATGCCACTTTAGATTTTACAGAAGTCTAAATCTCATTTGGGTGTGACACTCTGACCTATTTATTGAGTAGTCTGATAATCTGCCAGATTTGAGCAGGACCCAGAAAAAAAAAATTCTTCAGCTGCCCTACCACTTGGAACATGTGACCCTGCATGTTCTGATAATGTTTGACAAGTCTATGGCAGATAAGGATATTTTATAGAGATCTTATAAGTAGGTCACAATGCAAACATTTAGGATTTTGGATCAAAACTATGCATTCCTCCACAAATATGATTGTCATTTTGAGAAACAAGTTCAGGCTTATTCCTGGGGCCAAGCAAAGAATGAATGCTTGATCACTGACTACCCAATTATCAAAAGACCTTAGCTTCTCATGAAGTAGGTGTGATCTGACCATCAAACCATAAAGTGGAGCAGCACCACAGCACTTCATTGTCAAATGGAAGTAGTATGTACAAGACTGAGCTCAGTTGTATCCAAAAAGCAAATATAAGTTGCATGGGCAAGTGGCACATGTGCCCACAGGTCATATTCATACTTCATTGACTCTCCCTTCTCAATCCTGCTTCATGGCCATACGGAGATTTTCCTACAACCAGTTAACTTGGAAAAATGGCCCCTTTTAGAGAAGGAGGCATCTGTACAGACCCGCTGTGGAGTGGCCTTAGAGAACAACAATGAAGGGAAACCATCCAGTAAACAAAAACTTCAGGTGTGAACCTGGATGTTTGCTTTGCCTGAAAGGAGGAACAGATGACCAGAGGTATGCATCTTTACTACTTAATGGACAGTGGCTAATGATTAAATAAATAGTTAAGAACTTGAAAGGAGCATAATTGGAAAATTGGTTCCATTAATGGGCACAGATTGTGAAGATATTTATTCTTCATGTGAACACTTAACAAAGAGTGACCTCAAACAAGATTTTAATTGTCATCTAGACAAGATGACCCATTCTCTGGAGGTCAGCCAGGCAGACCATCGCCAGACACTGCTGTCCTGTCCAATGGGTTCATGAACCAAGTGGCTATGACTTAAGGGATAGAGTTTACACATGGGCTCAAAAACATACACTACCACCCATCAAGGCCAATCTGGCTAAAGCCACTGTTGAATACCCAATCCATCACTCAGCTAATGCTGAGCATCCCAATGTTGCACTGTTCAACCACCTGGTGCAGGTCGATTACACTGGACCATTCTATAATGGAAGGAACAGCACTCTGTTCTCGCTAGAATAGACTCCTACTATGAATACCAACCAGACTTTTTGCCCATAATCCTTCTGCCAAAACCATTGTTGAAGGATTTATAGAAAACCTTACTCACCATCATGATATTCCACACAGGTTTTCTTCTGATCAAGGGACACAGTCTGATACTTATGCAATTCACTGGTCTTACCATCTTCCCCATAATCCTGAACCAGCTGTATGGATAGAATGATGAAATGGCTTTTTGAAGACTCAATTATGGCTTCAGTTGTCTAAGAACACCACATCTTATGGGGCTGAAATAATGTCCTCCAGGATGCAGTATATGCTCTAAATCAGCAACCTATATATAGTGCTGTTTCTCCTAGCCAAAATTCATTGGTCCAGGAATCAATGGGTGGAAATGGGAAGGACTCTTCTCAATACTAGCTCTGATAATCTTCTAGCAAAATTTTTGCTTCTGCCAACAAAATTTTAGATTGTGATTGTCTATAGCTAGTGATGGTCTATATCTGTGTAGTCCATTGTGGTAGCCACTAGCCACAAATGTTTTTTGAACTCTTAAAATATGGTTACTGCAACTGCAATCTAATAAATTTTAAATTTTACTTAATTTTAAATAACTTAAATTTAATGTAAATAACCACTTGACTAGTGTCTATAATATTTAGCTAATGTATAACACAAGTTCCAGAGTTCCCAAAAGATGAATATTTACGCTAGGGGACACAGTAATGGTTCCACTAAATTGAAAGTCAATTTTATAACTGTCCACTTTAAGCTTCCATGACAATGATTCAATAGTTAATATACTATCAAGGTATATTGATCTTGAATATCAAGGATAAATTGTACTATTACTGCATGATGGGGGTAAGGAAGTATGTCTGGAATCCAGAATACTCTTTGGGTGCCTCTTAATACTTCTACATCTTATCATTAAAGTCAATGAGGGAGGGTGGGAGGGAGACGCAAGAGGGAGGGGATATGGGGATATATGTATACGTATAGCTGATTCACTTTGTTATACTGCAGAAACTTACACAACATTGTAAAGCAATTGTACTACAATAAAGATGTTTAAAAAATAAAAAATAAAGTTGATGGATAAATAAAAATAAATAAATAAAGTCAATGTATAACCCAATACAGGCAAGACTGTGAATAGTCCAGATTCTTTGGGAATAAAAGTTTGAGTCACCACAGCAGGCAAGGAATTATGACCAGCTGTGTTTGCTGAGGGAAAAAATAAATATGGAGTTGAAAGATACCAGTGATAAGTATATGGCTAGCTGTGGAAATGAAGACTATAATATTTATGAATATTCCTTCTTTATTTTGATGTGACTATTTGCATAAATATTGACCAACTTTTTTTCTCTACCATTTCTCTATCACCTAACATAAGATATATTCATAGACATTGAACTTATATCTCAGTATTTTAGTTCAGGTTTTCAAAATCACACAGGAGTATGATTCTCTTTTGAAGAGAAGGACAGACTATTTTGAGTTGCATAAGGACAGTTGTGTCATGTTAGGTAGAAACATGATTTTGCTTCTTATTTTTTTAAGAAGTGAAATATAGTTGGCAAAAGTGGGTATGAATATCAATATGACAAGAATTGGAATAAGGTGGGTTTGTCCTTTGTCTACACAACTAAGCTGAAACTACATTTCACAAAAGTTCTCTCCCTGTATGATTCCTTGTTAACACTGAGTAGAAAGACATTCTAAGTGGTATTTGGAAGGCAGAAGTAAAGCAGAAGCCATATTTCTCCTGTTTTGAATGTCATTGCAGGAAGTCAGGCATGGTGGTAGTTACTGCAGTTGTCACTCACAGCTTGAAAAGTCTAGTTTATCTCTCCCTCAAGCTTTTCCAAGGCCTGGACAAAGTACGTGTGCAGCTCCAAAGCAAATAATGCCAGCTCTTCCTTCAAATGACCCACAGCATGAAGATTAGAGATGGTAAGTGACAAAGCAGCTTGTGGCATTTCCTAATAAGTCAAGAGTCTTCCTCAAGGGTTCCAGTGTTTCCTCAAGGGTCTGGTTCTTCCTTGTGAGTTCCAGTTAGTTATTGTTCTCTTCTAACTTTAACTTTTCTCTCCAGCTGTTGGTCTGGCTGGCTTAGAGTGATTTTGGGCTCAACACTAGACATAATGGCAACATTCTCAATAGACTGCTCCACCAGCTTCAACCAATTAATAAAGTCTAACTACTATAATAAATCCCTCATAGTGGTTTGGTGTCCCTGATAAAATCTCAGTTGATATAAAATTATTCATTAGTATCTTCTAAAGCTGAACATACGCATGCCTTATGATTGAGCATCTCTAGTCCTAAATATCCACCCACAGAAACAAGTACTTATGTGTACAAATATACACGAACAAGAATTTCTATACTTTTTATTTATGAAAACAAAAAAACGGAAATAATCAAATGTCCATCAATAGCAGAAAAGATAAACCCCATCATGGTATAGTCACACATTAAAATAATGTACCTCAATGAAAAAGGACAAACTTCTGCCTCATGCAACAACTGGATGAATCTCAAGGTAAAACACTGAGAAAAAAAAGCCTAACATAAAAGAATGTATATTCACATGAAATTTCTCAATTAGATGTAATAAAAGTCAGAAAAGTGGCTACTGTTGAGAGAAGGTACTGAGTGGAATTGGTACAAGGGTGTTTTCTGAGAGCTGGTAATTTTATATTTTGTGTATTCACTTCATAAAAATTGGTTAAGTTGTACATTTAAAATTTCTACACTCTATTACTTGGATGTTATACGTGCAAAAAATGATTAAAAATAATATAACAAACAATAATAAAACAATCCTAAAATAAAACCACTACAAAACCCCAATAGCCAAAGCAATCTTGAGAAAGAACAAAGCAACACACTTTGTGATTTCAAACTATATTAAAAGCTATAGTAATCAAAACACTATGGTACTGATATAAGAACAGTCACATGGATCAAGGGAATAGAATAGAGAGCTTAGAAATAAACCCAGGCTGGTATGGTCTATTAATTTACCACAAAGGAGCCAGGAATATAAAATAAAGAAAGGATAGTCTCTTCCATAAATGGTTTAGAAACCTGGAGAGCCACATGCAAAAGAATCAAACTGGACTACTATCTTATACCATGCATAAAAATCAACTCAAAGTGGATTAAAGAAATATTTAAGACTTGAGACCATAAAGTTCCTAGAAAAAAAAAAACATAAAGGATAAGTTCTTTAACGTTGGTCCTTGTAATGATTTTTGCATTTGACATCAAAAGCAAAGCCAACGAAAGCAAAATCAACCAGTGAGACTACATCAATCTCAAAAGCTTCTGCACAGCAATGGAACCCATCAACAAAATTAAAGGCAAGTTATGGAATGGGAGAAAATATTTACAAATTGTATGTCTGTTAAAGTGTTAATATCAAAAATATATAAAGGACTCACACAACTCAATAGCAAAAAAAAAAAAAAAGAAAAGCCAATCTGATTAGAAAATGACAGATAAACTAAGCAGACATTTTTTCCCAAAGAAGACATACAAATGGCCAACTTGTACATAAAAAAATGCTCAACGTCTCCAGTCATAAAGGAAATGCATATCAAAACCACATTAAGATATCACCTCATACCTGTTAGAATGGTTATTATGGAAAAGATAAGTAGCAAGTGTTGGCAAGGATGTGGAGAAATTGGAACAATTGTGCACTGTTGGTGGGAATGTAAATTGATGTAGTCACTATGGAAAACAGTATGGAGATTCCGTAAATAATTAATACTAGAACTACCATACGACCCAGCAATCCCATCCTGTTATATATCCAAAGGGAATAAGAAGAGGATTTTGAAGAGATATATGCACCCCCATTTTTACTGCAGCATTTTTCACAATAGCTAAGATATAGAAGCAACTTAAGTTTCCATCAATGGATAAATGGATAAAGAAGATGTGGTATATCTATACAATGGAATATTATTCAGCCATGGGAAAAAAAAGGAAATCCTGCTCTTTGTGCAACACGGATGGACTTTGAGGGCATTATACTAAGTGAAATAAACCAGACAGAAAAAGATAAAATACCACATGCTCTAACTTACATGTAAAATCTAAAACCAGAGTCAAACTCGTAGAAATAAAGAATAGAGAAGTAGATGCCAAGAGCTGAGGGTGGGTTGGGGGAATAGGGAGAGGTTGGTAAAAGCATATAGAATTTTAGGTATAAAATGATAAGTTCTGAGGATCTAACATACAACATAGTGACTATAGTTGATAACACTATTATATAAATGAAATTTACTTAAAGAGTGTGAACTTAAAAGTTTAATAATAATAATAATAATAAAACCTTACAGTCTGTGAAGTTATGAATAAAATAACTCATGCTTAGGATAAGAGTTTAATAAATACTATGTAACATAATTTTGTTATTACAAAATCAGTAATTGGAATTGAAATATTGCCTGCATCCAGGTAGCTATTATTGCCTTTGAGAAGAGTGATCATTTTACAGCAGGGGAAAAGTTAGACCTAAACCCATTAGAAGCACAATGTCTATTGTTTATATAATATCACGACCTCACCCTTTCTAATTTGAAAGGGTATATTACAGCAAACTTGGGACAGAGCAACTGGAGATTTGTACAGGAGAGTGTTTTCAACCACAGTTCTCTATATTTCCTTTACTAGAACTCTTTACAAAAAAAAAAAAATTTTAATTTATTGTCTGACTTGTTTCATTAGTATGTAAGCCCCATGAGGACAGTTACCTTCTCTGTTTTCTTTAGGACAATGGCTGGCACAGTGTAGGTTTCCAATAAATATTTATTAAGTGATATAGAGAGCATGAATGTCCATGAATTGGGCATAAAGAGTTGGCATGTGGCATTCAGGGCTAACTTCTGCCCTAGTTCCTTTCTTGTAGAAAGCCATCCTGCTATAATTAAATTTTTGCTCTGTGGAGTTATGAGTGTTTCAAGTTCGCCGATTTCTGAATACTTGACATTTCTGACACAATTGCCCTTGCACTTTTCTTAATGAAATGACAACACTACAAATCCTCTCCAAATTGAAGTGGAAAATGAAGGTGAATAAATAAATAACTAATGAAGGGACTACAGTCCAACTAATTATGGTCACAATATCAGGAAGTTCATGTTAATAAGAAGTGTGTGTCTTTTACTTTTCATTTATTCATAATCCAGAAAATGGTGACAGTAAATCCTTTTGTCATAAAAAAAACTCTTTAATAATCAGTGAGACATAACCACTATAAATAATTTAAATTCTATCAAGTAAAAACAAAGATTTAACTGAGTTTTGCCAACTAGGCTTGGGGCACTTAGACTTCCCCACAGCAGATGGGAACTGTCAAAGCTCATAAACATTTAAAATTGTAAGACATGACTTTCAGATGACAGAAACCAGAAGAATTCATGCAAATCAACGAGCCAAACACACCTTATTTAAAGAGAGTGCTTGACAGTTAAAAGAGCAGATCGCGTTAAATCTGCACCTTTGGAGTACCTCAGGTTTTAATTAGTCAAATGTCACCATACTTAAATGGAAGGTTTTCCATTGATAATCCTTTCTGAAATCTGTTAAAAAGAAGGGTTTTCTTTCTACTGATTTTGGTGCTAATTCTATGCCAAATTATGGGATTGAAAACATCATTCAAAACTCCTCATCAATGATATCCAATAACAAAATACGGCAACCAAAAAAATCTCCCTAATATGTCTGGCCAATTTAATTTTAAGAAAATCCATTTGGGATGGGTTTTGATTGCTATATGCTTGTAGCTATAAGAGCCTTGCAAGTTAAGATCGCAGTGCCTCTGGAATTTCTTCATAGGAGGAGCAGAAACGTATTTAGTATTAACAGTTCAGGGCTTAGGACAATGTATTTGCATAGCAAGCATACTGCTTTTACTTAGTTGTATGTCCATTTGTTGTTGCTGTTGATAGATGCTGATAGAGCTTAAGAAGTGACAACCAACCACCACCAAGTGTTACTCATGAGGCTTCAGCTGAAATATGGACAGTAAAATAGCTGACACTTATGAGGCACTTCATCACTTCAAAAAATGCTTTCATATACATGGCCTAATTTATTCCTGAAGTTAAACTAAGGAGGGTATTTTTATTGGCCCCATTTACAATTGAAGAAACTGCAGGTCGGGGAGTTTGAGTAACTCATTTCAGAATCACATCCACAGTAAATACGGGACCCAAGGGCCAGAACCTCTTGGCTCCAAATCTCTTGGTCTTTCCTACATACCATAATGAGGAAGAATAAAATTCATTTTCTGAAAATATAATGTTCAAAAGGAATTTGCATGATATCCATCATTACATATTCAATGTATATCTTCTATATATTAGGACCTGGCAATGCAGTGGAGAATGAAAGACTCAGTTTCTATCTGCTATCCAGGTACACAGGTGACTGTGCTGTCATCACTGTGAAAAGTGCTTTGATGTGATTCCTGAAGGAACTGGGAGGTCTCAGCCTGGACGACAAATGTGAGTAGGAGTTTGATAGGAGAAGGGGCAGTTCCAGGCACAGGGAACAGCATTTACAAAAGAATTGAAACAAATCCAGGTTAATCTGAACATATTGAGGAGCTAGAGAACCAATAGAGATGGGACAAGTGGGGCAAGAAAAGGCCAGACCACGGAGGACCTTATAAATCATTTTTAAAATCTAGATTTTACTCAAAGAGCAATGGAGAGCTTTTTAAGAAGTTTAAGTATTTCATGTGCATTGACAATGTATTTCAAAGTTTATATGCAATCCTAAATATAAGGGAAGATCTGTTTTGGAGTATGTTGCATCTTCTTTGGAAAGTTGCCAGTGAGTAAAATTGAAAATGGCCAGATGGACCTTAGAAGAAATAAGATTTCTACTCCGGGCAAATATAAATTTCATTCTCAAGGTAAACAAATATGTATAGGCATAATTGACCCTAACAAGAATTAAACCCACAGGTATTTTTTGTTTATAATGAACTGACCTATTCTTACTTGGGATAGATTTTTTTTTTTTTTTTTACTCTCCTTGGTTCTATAGACTAAATGGTATTGGTTGTTTGAAATAACTTTAAATAATCTCTCAAACCTGAGCAAGATCCCCTGGGCCATTAAAAGATGAGCTATTTGCATGCCAAACTGCAAGGTTCAGCATATGGTCCCTCGTATTTGCATAAATAAAATCTTAAGAAAGCATTTTCAATGAGGTGCGTTTTATACTTATCTTTCATCCACAATACCTAAATTGTGTTTTTTCAAGAATAAATTACTTCCTTGTACATTGTCCTAAAGTAATATTTAATTCGTAATTTTTCCTTATACAAACAATACATATTTAGTGTTAAAAATAGAAATAAGCAAAAAGAAAAAGATTAAAATATTTCATAAGAGGCAAATACTTCCTTTTGTTGATTGTTTTACAAAAATGAACTTATATCCTGTATCCTAATTTGTGTTGGTTATTAATATTTTTCCATTTAACCACATTTTTAACATGATTCTGCACCTAAATATATTTTAATGAGTGTTACACTCCATCTTATGAATAAAAGTGTTTTAATCAATCCTGTATTGCTAGACATTTAAGTTACTTTGTTTTTAAAAACTATAAGTAACACTCTAATTTATGAGTTAGGATTAAATAGCATCTAGTGGCATAGTAAGAGTAAAAATATACTAGCCACCAAATGTATTTATCAGCCCTACCTAAACTTATTCCAAATTAATATGATCAGAACAAAGGAGTATCCTTTGGTTGTGAGTAAGCCTCCATAGAGAGATTAATATCAGATATTTAGTTATTTTAAGAAATTGTATTTGTACATACTCTGAGGTCATCTAACTCCAGGGCAAACCTCTGTCAGTCTGTGTGAATTTCTGTGGCTGCCATAAACAATCAGTGCAAGCAAAGTAACCTTTAACATTGCTCATGGGACTAAATAAATAGACTAAAAAGAAAGAACTCTTTTTCTTTTAATATAGTCACTTAGTTCCCAACATAGAACATCTTGAGCTTCAGGACAGATAAAAATTTCCCCAAAAGACAACCCTGAAACCACAGCTAGAGGAATAAACAAGGTTGTTGGAATTTGATGTAAATGGACGTCCTCAGTCTTGGCTGGAACCTGCAGGAGTCTCTCCCAGTGGAGAAATGTGGCCAGTTGTCACAATGAAACATGTCTGTAGGCCATTGCAGTGATCCAGAAATACTGGTTTCCCACCTGCAAAGTTGAAGTACTGAGCCTCAGTGACCCTGACTGGATGTAGTGTCCACGTTTACAGTCTGGTATCTGAGCTCAGAACACTTGCATTTGAATCAGAGCTCCACCTCTTCCTAACTGTTTGACTTTAAGCAAGTTCTTCAGGCCTCAGTTTCTACAGGAGACTGTAAGAACATCTTATTAGGCTTGTTGAGAGGCTTAAATAAAATAATCCATTTAAAGCACTTAGTTCAGTGCCTGGCTCATTGTGCATACTTGGTAAATGTGAGTTATTAATTTTCTGGAATTTGTGAACACACATAGGATCAAGAACCACATGTTAACTCTCTATTAAGACCATTTTTCATTTATTTCACTTGTTACCAGTTCAAAAAGGAGGAAGACAAAATCTTCAAACACCTTGGTAAGTCAAACTTTATTTAAAAAGGAATTTGTGTGGGTATTTATTTAAACCATTTAATTGTGTAATTCTGAGAGCAGAATTCTATAATTACCTCTAAATGAAAGAACATGTTTATAGATTTTAACAGAGTGAAGTTGTGAAAGTAGAAATTTTCCTCCAAAATTAACTGGTGGTTACTTGCAAATGAATGTAATGACCAGGATTTATTACTCAAATAACGTTTAAAAACTATAACAAGTAACTATGGAATAAGTGTACATACGTAAAAAAAGGTTCCTAGTGAGATATGGGCTAAAGTCAATTTATCACCAGGTTTTGTCTGAAAAGATACATTGGTGAACAGTTTGTAGTGTTAAAAGATGGTGACTACATATATGCATTAATATGCGATATTTGTTTTTCTCTTTATGTGGAATCTAGAAAAATAGTACAGATGAACCTATTTGCACAGCAGGAATAGAGACATAGACGTAGAGAACGGACATGTGGACACAGTGTGGGAGGAAGGTGGGGTTGGGATGAATTGGGAGATTGGGACTGACACATATACACTACCATGTGTAAAACAGATAGCTAGTGGGAACTTTCTGTATAATGCAGGGAGCTCAGCTTGTGCTCTGTGGTGACCCAGATGGGTGGGCTTGGGGGGTGGGAGGGAGGTCCAAGAGGGAGGGGATATATGTATACATATACAAAGTGAATCTACTGATTCACTTCGTTGTACAGGAGAAACTGATATGGTATTGTAAGGCAACTATACCTTAATAAAAAATAAAATAAAGTAAAATAGATAATCAACAAGGACCTACTGTATAGCACAGGGAACTCTACTCAGTACTCTAATAACCTATATGGGAAAAACATCTGGAAAAGAATAGAAATATGTATATGTATAACTGAATCACTTTGCTGTACACCTAAAACTAACTCACCATTGTAAATCAACTATACTCCAGTATAAAATAAAAAATTTAAACCCCCCTCCCAAAAAAATATGATGACCAAAACAAAATATTCATTTCTATTTGGATAAAATGAAAAATGTTAAATGTGTACAAAAAAAATGTGTTCTGTGTTTTTCCACCCCAGTGTTGTCTCAGCTAAATTAAGAAAGCCCTAAAATCCAATTGGAGAGAAAACAATTATTTAAGTTGTTTGCTACCATATCAGCCTAAATATTTTTTTTTTCATTCTGTTATGGTTTGCCTTTCTTCAGTGGATGGTAGAAGGAAGTGATCTTTGGGATAATAAAAATGAATTAGGAACATTATCACAGTTCCAGACTTTCTATTGAATTGATGTGTTTTAAAAAATATTTGGAATTGTTCATGACTATGTAAAATAATTCTGACCAGTGCTTCCTTGTAATATATAAAATGTGGAGCTATTTTCTGAAATTTAGGTCTTTCGATGTTGAATCTATTTTTAAATGTTCATTATTACATGGTACACAAGTGGTACTCCATATACTCCACAAATTTTTTTTATTTTATTTTATTTCCTTTATTTATTTATTTATTATTTATTTATTTATTTATTTCCTTTTATTTCCTATTTTATTTCCTTGCTGTATTATTATGAAAACAATTCAATACATTAGAGTAATTTTTTCAGTAATTAGTAATTTTAGCTTGAATTGAAGATTATGCAGAAGTAACAAGCTTATCACAAAGGACCATCATCAGTATGAGCCACATCTGGTTCAAATACGTGAAACATGAGATTATTCATCCTTTGTTAATGCTATGGCTCTATTGTCACCTTAAAAGAAGAATAAATAGTTTCATTCTAAAAAAAAATGGAGAAAGAAAAAGAAGGGAAGAAAGAGGAGGAAAATGAAGAGCAGGAGAGGAGGACAGAAAGAGGAGGGAGAGGAAGTACATTTGATAATGTACAATTGCTTTTAGATATATTAGAATGTAAAAATGACTAAGAATCAATCACAGCTGTTGAAGTACTGACATTGAGAGCAGAAGTATCTGAGATCCTAAGATAAATCACAGTATACAAAACTAATTTCTTCTCAAAAACAGACCAGCTTGAAAGTGGTCTTTGGTAACCTAACATCTCTAGGTCTTCATCGTATCATTTGAAAAGTGAGAGATTCAGCTAATTACCTTTTAAAGAATTTAATTATCTGTAATACCTATGATTTTATGAACAATATTAAATATGATAAATTTCAATAAGAGCAAAGAAATTGGAGCACCTCTAGGACATTTTTTATTACTAAAAGTTTGTTTTACTTAAAGAAAGATAAGAATAAATATTTTTTCCTTCTGCTTATGTAAAGATCAATGAAGTTAAGATTAGCACTAATTTAAAAGAAGAGTTAGATCAAGGGGAAATGGTAAGGAAATGAGAAAATATTTTATGTTACAAAGAAATGAGAAAATTCCATAGAATTTCATATCTGAAAACAGGCGATATACATAACACTCAAATCCATTTTTGTGTGTATTGCTCTTTTATTATAAAAGAAATACATTCTCACTGCAAACTAATCCATTTGGGAAATGGAAAAAAAGATGATAGTTCAGAGTTCTAAACACTGTAATTAAATATCAAACCATTAACAATTTTCACTTGTAGTGATTAGAACTGGCTCAGTATGGCACATTCCTCCATCTGTGAAAAAAATCATTCTTCTCTAAATGTAAAACATATATTAAAAAATGAAGTCATCTATGGTCCCACTTTCCACAGATAATCATTAGTAAGGATTTTGTGTATATCCCGCATCTAGCTTGCTTTTTTTCTCTCTTTCTTTCTCTCTCTCTCTCTCTCTCTCTCTCTCTCTCTCTGTCTCTCTCTCACACACACACACACACACACACACAATTTTTGTTGTGAATTCTTACTTTTCATGAAACCTTTCAATTACAAGTAAATTATTAACTTAAAGAGATAAGGGTTTTTGAAAAATGGATATTCCAGAAAACCCAAGTGTAAAAGAGCAAGTGAGTATCAAGACATACTGGAATCAAGAAGATCATCAGAGACCCCACCATATTTTTCTCTTTTACTGTGGGGACATTAAGTCTCATGTTTGCTTCTTTCTGCACATCTGCTTTTTTATTTCCCTCACAGCTTTGGCTTCCTCACAGTTCTGGAGTTTAAAAGTTCAGTTCTTGTAACCATCCCAAATAAAACTAGCATCTCTTAAACTCAATTCCAAACTCTTGGAAAAGAGAATCTTGGCTCTATTTGTTTGAGTTGAATAGGGCATGCTGTAGTTCTCAAGAAAAGGGACATGTGGGTTGGGTAGACATCATAACATTAGTCTGCTGCACTGTGGACATCTTTTGTGTCAATAAATATAAATCTACCTCACTATTTTAGAGGCTTCAAGATAACCCCATTACTTGAATTCTTTACTTTCTTCTTGATAGGGTATTTAGAATGTTTGGGCATCTTTCTAAGCACAACTTTATTTCTTTAGGAATAGTACCCGTAAATGGTTCAAAGAGTGTATATATAGAGAGAGTACCACAGTGTACTCAATGTGTGACAATGTACTCAATGTACCACAATGTGTGACTGTACCACACATTGTTCACCCATTCATCAACTGAAGGGCATTTGGTTTGCTTCCAGTTTTCATGATTATGAATGAAACTGTGGAAAACATTTGAGTACATATTTTTATGTGAATGTAATTTTTCATTTCACTTAAGCAACTAGGATTGCTGTGCAATATGATAAGTGTATGTTAAAGAATATAAGAAATTGCCAAACAGTTGACTAAAGAATCTTCCACATTTTACAGTTGTACCAGCAATGTATCAACATTTTACTCACTCTGCATCTTCACTAGAACTTGGCATTATCATTCTATTTTGCTTTGTTTTGTTTTTAAATATTATTATAGGTGTGGAGGGGTATCCCATTGTGATTTTAATTTGTTGTCCTGTATTTATTAATGATGTTGCATATCTTTCCATATGCTTATTTGCCATCTCTGTATTATCTTGGGTAAAAGATCTATTTAAATCTTATGCTCATTTCATTATTTGATTGGTTGTTTTCTCACTGTTGAATTTTGAAAGATCTTTATATATTCTAGATATAAGTCCTTTATGAGATATTCAACTTGCCACTGTTTTCTCCCACTCTGTAGCATGTCTTTTCATTTTCTTAAGAGTGTCGTCCAAAGAACAGACATTCTTACTTGAATAAAGTTCAACTTGTAAATTTTTCTCTTATGGATTGTGCTTTTGGTCTTGAATCTAAGAAATGTTTGCCTAATTTAAGGTCACAAAGATTTTCTCATGTGTTTTCTTGCAGACATTTCATAATTTTTACTTTATATTTAGGTTTATAACCCAATTGGAGTTACTTTTTTACATGGTGCAAGGTATGAATTGAAGATTTTTTTGTTTTGGAGTTTTGTTTGTTTTGCATATATGTATACAATGGTTTTAGCACCATTTCCTATTAAATTTTAAAAGTTTTGTCATCTACTTTCTTGATAAATAATGGTCTGTGCTTTTCTTTTAATGTTTTTGGTTTGGTTGTAATATCAGACTCATAAAATAAGTTTGGAAATACTTTCTTCTCATTAACTTTTTGGAAAAATTTGTGTAGAATTGGCATTATTTCTTCTCAAATGTTACAAAGAATTCACCAGTCATGTCCTCTGGGTCTGAACTTTCCTTTCTAAGATAATTTGTAACAATAAATTCAGTTTATTTAATAGATATAAGCTGTTCATGTTATCTATATTTATCATTTCTTTCTCTATCTCAATATGTCTATCTCTATCTTCTTGGGGTGGGGTGTTCTAGTAGTTTGTGTCTTTCAAAGAATTTTTCCATTTTAACTAAATTATAGAATAAATTGACATAAATTTTTTATATTATTTCCTTATCATACTTTCCCATCTCTGTAAGTTCTGCAGTGATCGTCTTTCTCTCATCCCTGATATTGACAATTTGTCTTATCTTTTTTCTTATTTATCTGACTAAGGATTTATAAATTTTATTGATTCTCTCTGAGAACCAGGTTTTGATGTCATTGGTTTCCTCTACTGCTATTGTTTTATGTTTCATTGGTTTCTTTTCTTATATTTATTATTTCCTTTGTTCTGCTTACTTTAGGTTTAATTTGCTCTTTTTTTAAGTTTTAAAAGATGTGATAAATTTTCTGAGTTTTTTTTAATTTCTATAAATTTCCTTCTAGGAAAGGTTATGGCTTCACAGAACAATTTTTGATATATTATTTTAATTTTCATTCAGCTCAAAATATTTTCTAATCTTCCTTTTACATTACTCTTTAGTTTTTACTCTTTGTAAGTTATTTAGTTCCCACACTTCAGAACTTTTTAAAGATATCTTTCTATTATTGATTATTAATTTAATTTCATTATGGTCATATTTTGTATTATTTGAATAATTTTAAATGTATTGAGACTTGTTTCATGACTTGGAATATGATTTGCTTGAAAACGTCTGTATGCACTTGAAAAAATGTATATCTGCTGCTGTTGGGTGAAGAGATAATCTCTAAATGTCAACTAGATTAAGTAGATGATAGTACTCTTCCAGTCTTCTGCATTCCTATGGGTCCAATTTTCATTGTATATTTTCTACCAATTATTGAGAGAGTGGTGTTGACATATTTGGCTATAATTTTGAATTGGTTTATTTATCCTTTCAGTTATGACAGTTTTTGCTTCATGAATTTGGAAGTTTGTTGTTAGGAACATAAACATTATTATGTTGTATCCTCATGATTAATTTACCACTTTATCCTTATGAAATAACCTTCTTTATCACTAGTAAGCTCTATAATTTACATACAAGCATTCCAACTTTCCTCCCATTAGTGTTAGAATGATATATCCTTTTCCACCATTTTACTTTCAACTTCCTTGTGTCATTAATTTAAAGTCAGTTTCTTCTAGGAAGCAAATAGTAGAGTATTACTTTTATATACAATCAGACAAATTGATAATCTCTACCTTTTAATTGAAGTATTTAGGCCATTTATATATAATGTAATTATTGACATGACTGGGTTTAAATCTAACATCCTATTATTTTTCTTTCTATGTTCCATTTGCTCCTTGTTCCTTTTTTTCCCCCATTTTCTGCCTTGTTTAGAAGTAATTATCTGTTATGATTTAATTTTATCTCTGGTTTATTAGCTCTAATTTCCTGTGTGTGTTTGTTTAGCACTTGCTTTCAGGGATTCTGCTGTATATCTTTAACTTTGATCTACTTTCAAATAATATTATACTACTTTGTATAAAACCAAATATTTCCATTTCACCTATCCCAGCATTTTTAATATTATTGTCATAAATTTTACTTCTGCATTTGTTATAACCCCCACAATGCAATGTTATTATTTTTACTTAAATAATTATCTTTTAAACTGATTTTTTAATTAAAAAATTAATTTATATGTATCTATATGCTACTAATTCTTGTGCTCTTCTTTCTTTTTTGTAGATCCAGATATCTATCTGGTATAATTTTCCTTCTACATGAAGGACTTACTTTGACATTCTTATATTGCATGTCTAAAAGTAGCTATTTTTTTTATATTTTGTATCCTAGAAAAATTATTTTCTCACAGTGTTTGAAAGGTTTTATATTGGATATAAACTTCCAGATTGACAATTTTCTTTTCTTTCAGTATATTAAAAATATTGTTCCACTCCCTGTGGCTTGTATTGTTTCCTGAGAGAAACAATTTGTCATCCTGATCTTTGTTTCTTTATATGTACAATTTCTTTTTCTCAAGCTGTCTTTAAGATTTTTCTCTTTGTCACTGGTATTATTAATCAATGTGATTAATGCTGTGCCTTATTATTGTTGTCTTAATTTTCCTGTTCTTTGTTCATTGAGCTTCTTTTTCCATTTCTGGAAAATTTTCTAATTATTTCTTTGAATATTCTTGTATTTTTTTAAGTACTCTTGAACTTTTATTTCTGGAACTCTCAAGTCATGTGGAAATAGTTTGATCTTTTATGAAACTTGCTTCTGAATTTTGCTAGGTGGGAACAAAGAGCCTTTAGTCCAGGGCTAATTTTTCTCCACTACCTAGGCAATGTCTTTTTCTAACACTTTACTCAGTCATCCGTGTTTTATACGGTTTTCCTGTCCTGACTGTTGAGAATGTCAACTCTTAAGGATCTTTCTGTCTGTACTTTACAAGTAGTTTTTTTTCCTGGCTTGGCAGTTTTCTCAGATTCATGTGCTGATCAGTATTTGGCTGAAGACTTAAGAGGAGGGAACACTTGATAGATCTCTGGAGCTCATTCTCTTTTTCTGCAACTTTCTCTGCACCATTATTCTTTCCTTGTTTTACCAAATCTTCCAATTCTGTCCCTTGATGCAAGGTAACTTCATGGTTTTGCTTGCATTCTATCTGTACTGTGGCTTGGAAACTCCTAAGGCAGTAAGTTGGGGCAACTGTAGGACTAAGGTTGCTTATTACCCTCTTCTCCAATATCACAAATTTCACTGTCTGTTGTCCAATATCTGAAAACCATAGTTTATTTTTTTCCCCTAAACAACTAAAATTTTGTTTAAGACTGGATAGTAAAACTTGTCCCTTTCACTTCAAAGTAGAAGTCGAGACATTTACTTTACAAACACTATTCTGTGTCTTGCAAACTCTGTAATATAGAAACCAAGGAGCTTTGATAATTGATTGCACACAAAATTGCTGTGTAAATTTGGCGACACACAAATATAGGTTTCTTTTCTTAAAAATATTTTGTTAATGTCAAAAAGTTTAGAGACCAAAAACATTTCATTCATTAAGTCTGTAAACATTCTTCATGTTGAACATCTGTTTGGATTTTAGTAGAATCTTTTGGTTCCAAGGATTGAAATTTAAAATGATATTATGTGGTCATTTGCAATTCAAATACAATTAATATTACTTTCAGGGAAAAAAGTCTGAAATCATCTGAATTGAATGAATTAAATGTAATATTTTACTAGTGGAAAGCAATAAAACTATAGAGGAAAATTATCTCAAGTTTGAGCATAAATATTGTCTCTGCCTATAACTAACTTACATCAAATTTCTTTTATGTGTGCCTCCAAATGATCCATCATATACAGTCAAGAGAATTCATTCAGGAGATGTTGGAAAAACACATAGACTCACAAGTATACTTTTTGTGTATTTTTTTTTCCCTTTTGACCAGTAGTTTTCAGATAAACTGCTAAATTTAATTTGTTTAATTAGTAATTATGGAGCTTCACAACTTTTGTTCAGGAATTTCTTAGCTCGTTTGCTCTGAGAAAAATTTGAGAGAGATAAGTAAGGCCAAGCTCTGGAGGTGAAAAAAAAAAGAAAAAAAGACAGTTTGATCCAAATCAGATACATTCTGAGGGTGGCTTGGGCTTGGTGAAAATGGGTCTAACCTATATATTTGGCTCTGAAATGTAACAGTACATCATGTCAAACTTTCCTTTCTCAGACACAAATTTCTTTGATCTACCCTGAAAAGTCTAGTTTTGCCAACATTCTACATTGCTATAAAAATTTTTTGCCAGAATTAATGGTGAAAACATAACTCTAAATTCAGTGGGTGTTGAGTTTACCTAGACACATGTATGTGAATTGAGTTGATGATTTAGAAGTAGGCAAGAGATCAAACTTATTACCAAGTCAGTCCACCAAAAACTAGCTAGGCCCTATACAAAAAGATCAATGAATTCGTGGAAATTATCCATTAAAAAAAACCAGAGGTCAACTTGAGAATTTAAATATTGCAAAGTTCATATATTTCAATTTAGAGAATTAAGAATTGTAAGAGCTACCAGAGTTGCTTTATGATAGTGAGTCTTAGTTAATAACGCCATTTCTGGTAGCCAAAGTTGACAAACAGAATGTTAGCCCTCAAAACGTATTTGATACTACGCCTTCTGTGTTTTCCTATTTCAGTGCTAGAACTGGATAGTCAACATGTTTAATGCTTCTTTCAAAAAAATTTAAAAAGGACAAACCTGGAGACCTTGGGATATTTATTACCTCCCTCAAAATGTAGAAAACACTTAATGATAACATTTCTGTTAGCTGTGGTGGCAGAATTATGTATTTACATCTAACAAGTTTTTTCTGTATAACAGGGATTACTTAATTACATAGTACTCACATCCAAGGAAATTAAAGTTATTTTAAAGTATGAAGAACATCTTTTTAAGTGAAAGTTTAGTTTACTGTTTCTGAAACATATATTCAGCTCATAATTACCAACTTTTTAAGAATTGTGAATACATTTCATACACAGTTTAAGTGTCTGTATATATAACGTATATATAAAGTAATTTTACCTTTAAAAATCTAATGAATGTATCACTTGCAAGGAAGAATAAAAAGTATGATTCTAAGACAGTGAACTCTTTAGTTCAAATAACTGAAAATCTGTTACGGCTATAATTACATAGGTGGAAAATTGGCAGTCCGTAAACCATGGACCTAACGTGAGTTGGTATTAATAATTACATGTTTATATAGACCAATTTAACAAGGCTACTCTGGCAAAAGTCATTTAGAAAATACAAAATAAAAATTTAAAATTCTAAGCAACTGTACTAGTTAATTCAGTGTTAAAATCCATGTTGATTACAAATGATCCAGAAATAATATTAAAGAGCAAACCTGTAGAAAAATTACACATCATTGCCCTTTTAGATGTATATGGATGATTAACTTTGAAATTGAAAGTGTTTATGAATCCTGGTCACTCTTTAAATGAATAAAGTCATATGATATTAGTTACTGTTGTTAAATAATTATAATATATGGTAATTTATATAATATAAATGATGTAATTTATATGTTTATCTATGTTACAATGTTGCTGTACATTTTATAGTCCCATAGAATTTACAAACCAGTTTCACATAAAACTTCTCATTCAATTCTCTTAGCAAGTCTACAAGGCTGCTGTTAACTCAATTATTATCATTTTCATTTTCCAGTTGAGGAAACTGAGTATGAGAGGTTGTACCTGGCTCATATAGTTGGACTTCTGAGTGGCAGAGGTTAGTAAGAATCCAATCATCTAAGCTGATTACTTAATAACAAAATAAGAGACTTCATACAAAATAGGCAATTCTATTATATGGCTGTTATTATCTAAATAGTACTTCTTAACGGAACGAAAAAGAGGAGAAAGAGCATGCTTTTTTTTTTTTTTTTTTTTTTTTTTTCGGTACGCAGACCTCTCACTGTTGTGGCCTTTCCCGTTGCGGAGCACAGGCTCCGGATGAGCAGGCCCAGCAGCCACAGCTCACGGGCCCAGCCGCTCCACGGCATGTGGGATCTTCCTGGACCGGGGCACAAACCCGTGTCCCCTTCATCGGCAGACAGACTCTCAACCACTGCACCACCAGGGAAGCCTGAGTAGGCTTTTGTAAATGGTTTTAATGAAGGTTCTGTTAGAAGGAATTGGTTTTTTTTCTGGTTGCATTCATCATAGCACAGTTAAAAAACTTACATGAATTAGAAAAAAACATTCTCTTTGCTATTGTATATTCTGCAATAAAAAAGCATTTTTAAGAAGTCAACCATTCCTTTCAATCCAGGTGTAAACAAAGCAAAACTGTCAATGAGCAACTTCAGAAATAGTATTTTTTAAATGATACCATTTTGTATTCTGACACTTCTGCAACAGAAAGGGGAGAACATTTTGGGCTAAACAATGATGATGTGTCCTTAGTTTCCTTCTCTGAGCTTTGCCATTTGAATTTTCCTTTGTTTTATGTACATACAACTCCAGACTTTTGCTAAGACACAACCTTCAGACACTATTTGCTAGAAAGACGCAAATTGCAGACCTGAAATCTAACATGCAATAAATCAAAAATAAGCAGCACAAGCAGCACATAAGGGGACACCTTCTTTCCTTAATCTGTAAAAGTCAAATGTCACAGTTGATGCATCGACTGAACTGCAATGGAAAATGTGTTCATTTCAGATGCTGAGTCAGGAGCACCAAGGCTGTGTGAGCAGAGGATGACAGATGGAGACTCCCAACTTCTAACTCCATCTTGGGAAAGGAATAAATGGAATTTTCTTAGGACTCACCCACAAGCGTGACTTTTTTTAAGGCTTTGGGAGATTTAAAAATAAAAGTTGAAATTTTCAGAAAATGCCTCCCTAAGAGTTGGGTATAGGACATCCAAACCTACAGGCAACTAAATGCGTTGCTTTTGTTGGAATTAAAGTCTATGGGCTTCCCAAGGGATGGTCAAAATAAAGCAATGCTTTCCAGCATGTGAGACAGGTCCACTGATGAACAATTATTCTAAGTATATGCAGAAAAACTTCATTGTTCGTTTGCTTGTTTTCATTTTACTTGCTAACATTTTGAGTATGCATTTGATGAATATAAAATCCCTCAGTATCTGCAGGCGATTGGTTCCAGAACCCCCAGGGATACCAAAATCCATGGATGCTCAAGTCCCTTATAGAAAATGACATATTACAGTCAGCCCTCTGTATCCTCAGATGGGGAATGGGGGATACAGAAGGCTGCCAGTACATAACAAATATAGCAAGCATATTAAACTTGGAAGATTGGGGGTTATTAGGACAAAAATAAAATAAAGGCAAATAGTAAGAAATAATGATCCAGATAACACAAGGATTTGATTCCTTTAGACTTCTTGTATAGACACTAATCCCATCATGAGGGCTCCATCCTTCTGACCTAATTACCTCCCAGAGACCCCATCTCCAAACACCATCACATTGGGAATTAGGGCTTCAGTATATGAATTTCGGTGGGACACAAACATGCAGTCCATAACATTGCCTGCCCAAAGGTACATAAGTAGTAAGTGACACAGCTCATGGAAAGGCAAACACTCTTAAATGCTAGGATATTCTGCATAAGCATAGAAACTGGGCAGTTCTACTCCATACTGATCTCTTCACCAGAATCATCTGACTTGTGAAAATGCACTGACTTTGAATCGCAAGGGATATGGTCAGGGTATCCACATTTTTATTTAAGGGTATCTGGTACTTCTTATGTTTAAGACTCAAAGCTATAGATTGTATCTTTACAATAGGGATACATGTACAGCCCCTGAGAATAGAGATTGTTCAAAAGTTCAAATGATTTAGTTCCCTTTCTGTGAATGTATGTTTTCTTGGCTTTTCCAGAGGTGTTTCCTAGATCAATGAATTCAAATTAGCTATTAATACAATTGTAACTCCACACCTTCCACCTGCATATTATTTGGTAGCTGCTAAAGAACTTTTGTATATACTCTCTCATCTAAGCCTGTGAGACTTCCCTGAGACCAGCAAGCCAGGTACAAATTTACATGTGAGAAAAGGAAGGCTCTGGGACATGAAATTACTCAGTTATTAACACATAGAAAGTAGTTGGTCAGCTGTCTAGAGAGTCTAATTCTTAGTCTTGTCTTATTTTTGGCAGTTCCATCAAGAGTTGAAAGAGTATACTGTAAGCCAAATTTTTGAGACCACTTTCCCTGAGCAAATGTCCAGCTGATATCTGAGAATTAAATCTGAGCAGAGGTAGCCATTGCTATAGTAATTCCCCCAGTTCATATTTGGCTGTAGCCTCAGACTTGTTGCTTTCACCTAAAACTCTCCTTTAAAAACAAAAGTTGGAGCCATGGTGATATAGAGGAAAAGGCCTGCCAAGGTGAAAACGGAGGGCTTTTCTCCCATCCTTTATCATCCCTCACCACACATGACCCAGGTCAGTGTCACCTGACATCTCTAGTCAACTACAGGGGCAGCCAATGTAGAAAACATCGAGAATAAACTCTCCAACACACTGGGATATAATTCCTGCCATTATTTTTATTGATTTGAGTTTGCTTTAGTTTTATTTTTCTCCCTTTCTTTTTCCCTTTCTTCCTTTCTTTCCTTCTTTCTTTCTTCCTCTCTTTCTTTCTTTCTTTCTTTCTTTCCCCCTTTCTCTCTTCCTCCTTTTCCTTTCCTTTCTGTTTATTTATTTTCTTTATTCTTTACTCCTTTCTTACAATGAATTTTACTTTTAACGGAACAGGATTTTGAGATGTGTTAATTAATAGTTTTGAAATTAAGGATATTATATTCACTTTCAATCCTCTATTTAAGATCCAGAAACCTATGAAAAACCCACTCCTTTTTATTAAAGTAGAAAAATGGTTTATTTTGTAAGTTATTTTAGATTGCATTTTATCATAGAAATTTAAACATCAATTAAAAGCAAATTATTTACATTATGAATTATCACAAACCTAAAATAAACATCTCTCTAGATAGCATTTACATATCTCCCTTGGACAAACATGTAATATACAATACCAATAGGAGAAAGTTTGTATTAAAAATAAGCATTGTATATGTTTCTTACTGTCTTTAACACATCAAAATTATAGTTTGTTTCCAACAAGTAAGTAGCCAGATAGCTTCAGAATTAGAGGTTTGAAAAATACTGTCAAAGGATGTTCTCATTAATTCTCTCAGCTCCTGCTAAAATTTACAGGAGTAAAAACGTGAAAATTGAATAAGAGAATATCCCATGGAACATTCTTATAAAAAGTGAAAGTGCCAAAGAAGAGTAGTAGCTACGTTATTTTTCATTTTTAAAAATATATTAGAGAGATTGTTATTCCCTCATCACCACATCTGACTACATTCAAAGAGCTTAATGAAAGAGATGAGTCTATGTGTTACATTAAAAAAAAAGAATTTTGTACAAGCATGTACTGTGAAAGAGATAAACAAATTACTTTCATACAGTGCTATGTCAAAGAGATTAATTCTGGCACAGATGTACTTGTTGGCACTGGCTATAATACAAGTATTGTATATTTCCCTCAAAATTGCTAGTATTCTACCAAACAAATAAATGCCATTTTTAAAAGGCCAAGGAACTTGAGGAAACTAATAAACATCAGAAAGCAAGAATGCATGTATTTATCTGGTCGTTTATTTTAAAACTCAGAGTTAACATGCATTACATATTAGGTAGTATCACTGTTTAACTGTTTTTATAGGTCAAAGTGGGTAACTATCAGCAATTCATATGGTTCAACCTAATAGAATATCTATTATCAGGTAACAGCATTCTTGATTAATTGTCCAAGTAACATAGATGACATAGTACAAGCTCAAAACTGCAAAGTAATAGGAGGTTGACCTACAATATTCAAATGCGTTCCAAGGTCGAATTAATCTTATACTCTAGTTACAAAATCTTTTATTGGCTATTATCCACTTTGTTGGTTTCTTGCCTGTTATTCGATTGCTTTGTCCAAATCAAGTTCACTTTTGGCTTAAAACATTTATAGGCATACATGTGATATTATGTACACAACAATAACTTTCTTTTAGTCATGATGATACCAGTTCCATGTTGGTCATGGTTTCATAAAAACTTATTTCGGTATCTTATTCAAGTGGTGGTGGTGTGAAAAAAGTTTCCATAAGGAAAATTACATTTTATGTGTTGTCCTTAATGACATGTTCTTATTAAGTCATCTCACCTCCCTAATTTAGTGTGGTATGGAAAGCATCTAAGAAAATAATGATTAAGGGTCTTACTTGAAATGAGAGAACTAAATTCTGTTAGGCTATCTAAAAGAGACAAAGCCACAGACATTAAAACAAGAGGAGTTATAAGTTAGGGACCATCTTTACACAATATTATGAAAGAAAGGATGTGTGCTGGGTGTTCTCTGAAGCTCTCTCACCTACCTAAACTCTATCTGGCAGAGTATTCTCTACTCTTTTCTACCCTGCTCTCACCAATGTCCTCGGGTTTCATGTTGGTTTAGACACATGGCAGGCATCGGGAAGAGACTAAAGAACAGTAATGTGGGATAGGGTGAAGGAATTATCTCTCCACACAGCCTGCTTCTGGTCCCTTCCAGGCTTGCTGCACTTCAGCAGATTCTGTTTTCTTCCAGGTCTCAGCTTCAAGTGAAAGGCCCTTCTTCCACGGGTTTCATTTATGTAAGATTCTAATGACACTGTCCCCTCCCCTTCCCACTTCAGTCCTAAGAATGATAATGGCTTCATTCTGGTGCGAGTTTCTGAGTGTGTCACTAACATTTGTTTGTTTCCTTATACCTACTTATACCTCTGTAATTTAGATTCTTTTCAGCTAAACTCTTTGATGATGTTATGTGTTTATTTACAATACTTGGAAAGCACAGCTTTTTATATAAGCTTCGAATACTGTTTGCAATATTTATAATATTATAAGTAAGCAGGCAAACAAACAAATACATACATTACAAGAAATGGACATTACTAGCAGTTGAGAAGACTTCTGGAAATGCTTTAGTCTGACACGTGGGAAAACTTTTAAAGCAGTGGTTTTACTGTATTATTTTCAGATAATTTTTTGGGTTTAATTTTAGTAATATATTTTATTTAACCAAGTATTCCAAAATATTACTATTTCATCATGTAAAAATCAGTATAAAATTATTAATGAGGTATATTACATTTTTTACATGAAGTCTTTGAAACCCAGAATGTATTTTATACTTACAGCACAGCCCCTGGAGGGCTTGGTAAGACAGTTGTATTACAGAGAGAGAAATAAATTCTGAACATTGAGAAATTTGCCATTTCAGTCTTGGAGGCCCACTGGTCAAAGGTATACCATGACATCTCCTTCAAAGCAAACAACAAATTGCTATATCTTGCTTCCTTTACCACAAAGTAAAAAATATCAACACCTACTATGCCCCAGAGTAATTTTTTTATTGAGGTATAATCAATTCACAATATTAGTTTCAGGTGTACAACATATTGATTCAATATTTTTATAGATTATACTCCATTAAAATTTATTACTAGATAATGGCTATATTTCCCTGTACTGTACAATATATCCCTGTTGCTATTTATTTTATGCATAGTAGTTTGTGTCTCTTAAGCCCATACCCCTATCTTGTCCCTCCCCAATTCCCTCTCCTCACTGGTAACCACTAGCTTGTTCTCTATATTTGTGAGTCTGTTTCTGTTTTGTTATATGCATTTGTTTGTTTTATTTTTTAGTTATACATATAAGTATTAACAAAGAGTATTTGTCTTTCTTTATGGATGAGTAATATTCCATTGTGTGTGTGTGTGTGTGTGTGTGTGTATATATATATATATATATATATATATTTATATTTTTATATATATATATATATATATATATATATATATATATATATATATATACCACACCTTCTTTATCCATTCATCTATTGATGGACACATGTTGCTTCCATATCTTGGATATTATAAATAATATAATGTTGCTATGAACATTGGGGTTCATGTATCTTTCTGTTACATACCCAGCAGTGGAATTGCTGGATCATACGGTACTTCTATATTAGTTTTTTGAGGAACTTCCATGCTGTTTCCCATTGTGGCTGCATCAACTTACATTCCCACTAACAGTGTACTAGGATTCCATTTTTTCTACATCGTCACCAACATTTGTTATTTGTGCACTTTTTGATGTTAACCATTTTGACAGGTTTGAGGTGATATCTCATTGTGGTTTTGATTTGTATGTCTCTGATGATTAGAGATTTTTAACTTTTTTTTTGGTATATACTGAATGTATACTTTATTTATTTACTTATTTATTACAAATATTACCATGTATGCATCGTTATTCTTAATTAATATTTAAGGCATTTTTTTATTTTAACATCTTTATTGGAGTATAATTGCTTTACAATGGTGTGTTAGTTTCTGCTGTATAACAAAGTAAATCAGCTATACATATACATATATCCCCATATCCCGTCCCTCTTGTGTCTCCCTCCCACCCTCCCTATCCCACCCCTCGAGGTGGTCACACATCACCGAGCTGATCTCCCTGTGCTATGCAGCTGCTTCCCACTATCTATCTATTTTACATTTGGTAGTGGGTATATGTCCATACCACTCTCTCACTCCATCCCAGCTTACCCTTCCCCCTCCCCGTATCCTCAAGTGCATTCTCTATGTTTGCATCTTTATTCCTGTCCTGCCCCTAGGTTCTTCAGAAGCTTTTTTTTTTTTTTTGGCTCCATATATATGTGTTAGCATACAGTATTTGTTTTTCTCTTTCTGACTTACTTCACTCTGTATGACAGACTGTAGGTCCATCCGCCTCACGACAAATAACTCAATTTTGTTTCTTTTTATGTCTGAGTAATATTCCATTGTATATATGTGCCACATCTTCTTTATCCATTCTAGAGATTTTGAGTATTTTTTATGTGCCTGTTGCTGTCTGTATGTCTTCTTTGGAAAAATGTCTTTTCAGGCTTTCTGCTCATTTTTTAATTGGGGTGTTTGGTTTTTTTAATATTGAGTTGTATGAGCTATTTATGGATTTTGGATATCAATCGTTTATCAGTCATATCATTTGTAAATAGTTTCTCCCATTCAGTAGTTTGTCTTTTCATTTTTTCAATAGTTTCCTTTGCTGTGCAAAAGCTTTTAAGTTTAATTAGGTCCAATTTGTTTATTTTTGCTTTTCTTTTCCCCACCTTAGGAAACAGATCTGAATAAACATTGCTACAATTTATGTCAAAAAGTGCTCTGCCTATGTTCTCTCCTAGTTTTATGGTTTCAAGTCTTACATTTAGTTCTTGAATCCATTTTGAGTTCATTTTTTGTATATGGTGTAAGAAAATGTTCTAATTTCACTTTTTTACCCATAACGGTCCAGTCTTATCAGCACTACTTATTAAAGAGACTGTTTTTTCTCCATTGTATATTCTTGCTTCCTTCATTGTAGATTAACTGACCCTAGGCATGTGGGTTTATTTCTGGGCTCTCTATTTTGTTCCACTTATCTATGTCTCTACTTTTGTGCCAGTACCATGTTGTTTTGATTACTCTAGCTTTGTAGTATAGTCTGACATCAGGGAGTCTGATTCCTCCAGCTTTACTCTTTTATCTCAAGATTGCTGTGGCAAGTCAAGGGTTTTCTCTTATTCTTTCACCTGAAACAAATTCCTCTATCTTCTCATTTCGCTTAACTTTGTCTATATGAAATTAGGTGGAACAGTTACCCATTGCAGTCTTGTAGGGGTGTCCTTGTGTGGGAGCATCATTATGCAGTCTGCATGTGCCCAGTGGCTTTGGTAGGAGAGCTGGATTTGATGTGAACAAAAGTCGCATCTTTCCTCAGAGTGTGCTGGCGGCTATCATCTTGGTAGGAAGTGGGGCTGGAGATAGTGGGGCTGAGGTCAGAGTTAGGTATGAACTGGAGCTTCTCCTATGCCCAGAGGTCATCACTGCCTATTGAGTATGGGACCAGGTCTTCAGAGTAGAAACCCCGAGGGTCAGATCTGAGCTGGTTCTATTCCCCTAAAGTGTGTGCTCTCCCACTCCCAGCACCAGCATCCCTGTCCCAGAGGGAAGCAGTGTTGGAGCAAGAGGGGCTAGTGTGGCTGTTTGGTGTGGGTATGGGTATGGGCTGTGTGGCCCTGGCTGCAGTCAGTGACCCACACTGCTTCTGATGCAGTGTCTGTGTAAGTGCCAGTATTGGCTGCCCTCACCCTATTCAGATGCCCCTCTGGGTCTGAGCTGCTTTTGTGCCTCACAGCTGCTTTTGAGCCTCCCCTTAGCCCCTGTAGCCTTCACCCTAGTGTGGAGCTACAATCAGGAAGCAAGTGGGACCAGAATGGTTGCTTGGGGCAGGCTGGGTCATGTGTCAGGATGGTCACCAGAAACCTACCAGCAATGCATGCAGTTTCAATCCTTCCTCTTTGCCCTATTTTGGGAGTAAGGAAGTATGTGTGCACTCCTCACAGCAGAGTCCAGGCTTCCCACAGCCTTCCTATTAGTACCCCTGGCCCTCCAACCAGACAAGAAGATTCATTTTTCCTCCAGGGCTGAAGTGCCCAATATGTGGCTTGAACCACTTACTCCCCAGACAGAGGATGTCTACCCATATAACCCCCTCTTCTTCTTAGTCTCTCCCCAGGGCACAGGTCCCCAACTAATCACCTCTCTTCCCTTCCTACCTGATCCCATGCGTATCTTTCTTATAGCCTGGGTTGTACAGGAGTCTGTCTTCCAGTCTCCAGTTAGTTTTCAGTGAGAAGTGTTCCACATGTAGATGTATTTTTGATGTATTCATGGGGGGAGGTGAGCTCTGCTTCCCCCTAGTCTGCCACATTGATCTCCCCCCTCAGTGATTTTTTTTTTTTTGGTTATAAGATTAGTCAAGAAGTTATCAAAAAGGAGAAATTTGATTATAGTATCTTCATTCATTCAAGACATAACTAATAATACAGCTACAAATACGGTGGATAATGCCTAGCCTCATGAAGGTTATTATCATGCTGGCAATTAAGTCTTTAAACAAATAATTACACATATGGTACATTGTTATATCTATTAAGAGAGAAATACAGTGGAAACTAATCTGGGTAGAAGGTAATGACTTATAAACTGAAAACTGAACGATGTATTAACTAGGTGCAGAAAAAAAAAGCAAAAGCAACCCAGATCTGCATGAAGGCTCTGTGATGTGAAGGAGCACAAGGTAATTGAACCACTGAAAGGAGTCCAAGGTGACAATATCACAGAGAGATAAGTAAGATATGGTAAGGTATGAGACTAAGATTGCAATGAGAGTGATATAATTTCAAGACCTTGTGGTTAAAGATTTTAGAGGTTATTCTAGGAGCAATGGTAAACCATTGATTGATATTAGAATAGGGGCAACATGATAAAATCTGAGTTTGTAAAGACAACTGTGGCTGCTTAGAGAAGAAAGAAAAAAGAGGTAGGATGTTGAGGCAGCAACAGTGGATAAGAGGATACCAAGTAAAATACAATATTGATTTAGAATAGGATGTTACATATGGAGAGATGTAAGCAAAACCAAGGGAATGGCGATTAACTGAGTATGGTTGGAGATAGAAGGAGATATCAGAGATGATAACCAGGATTCCACATTGAACAGAATATTTGATGATGGTGTAATCTATTGAGATGGAGAATCCTGGGTAAAGAGAAGGTTTGTGGTGAAAGAGAACGGATTTGATTTCGAAAAGTGGAGTTTGAGGTATTTAACACACAGACCAAGTCAGCAGTTGAGTTTGAGAGATGTAAGGATAAGACATTGCCTAGAAAAAGAGAACTGAGGGAAGGGTCTAGCTCAAGGTGGAATGTCAACCTTTGAAGATTGAGTAGAAGAGGAAGAGACAGCTAGGGAGAGCAGCAAGGAGTGATCAGGGAGTTGAATGAAAATGAGAAGTTTCTGGTGTCAGTGGAGTCAAAGCAAGAAATTCTTCCAAGAACAATCAAATGCCTTGGATGTGGTTGAGATTTTAACTAAGATAATGAAAGATCACTTTTTGGATTTTGTGATACTGCGGTCATTGGTGGCATTAGCGTGGTCAGTTTTGGAGTGGAAAGTGGAAGCAGAGGACAATTTGCAGCTCAGTAAGTGGAGACAATGAGTAGAGACAACTCCTAAAATGCTTGACTGAGAGAGAAGAGTAAAGAGCAGAAGTGGGAAGCGACATAAAATAGAAGGAGTTTTTTGGTTTTTTTTTAAGATAAGCAAGTTTATCTGAGTTAAGAATGTTCAAGTAGGATAACAAGTTGAAGACTCAGGAGATGCCAGGTAATGTAAAGTACAGTCGATAAAGTAAAGATTTCTGAGATGGCAGGAAGGGAAGGATTTGAGCAAAAGTGAAGGAACTGGGCGTGGACAGAAGATGGTGTATTATCCTCATTGTAGTAGATAGGTACATTTGGTTTCAGGAATTGAAAGCCTTCCTCTCTGGGAGTTTATACTTTATCTGTAAGGCAAGAAGTATTCAATTACTGAGAGTGAAAAAGGGTGGGAGGCTAGAGGTTTGACAATACTGTGGAGTAATGAAATAAACAGGTTAAATGGAATTATAAGTCATTTAGAAGAAAGTAGCAAGATTGCCAAGCAACGCTGAAGTTTCATTTAACTTTAGTGACCATAAATTTAGAAGTACCAATCGGATAAGTTTTGTACAGTGCTTTTTTCAACAAAGTGCAGTGTGCCCAACAAGGGAGCACTGTTGCCCCAATGACAGAGAACCTCTCATCTCCTGCTACATCTCTGTGAGAATTTGTGTATATCCCTGTAAATCACCATACCCATCCATGCACCCATGTACTGACACCATATAAAGATGAGTCTCTAAGAGTCTTATCCTCAAAAAGAGTCTCGAAGCCACTTTCCCAACCCATTTCTTATTCACAAACTATTTATTGGACCTTGGGATCATTTTGTGTTTGCAGCCACGGTTCACCTCTCAAACACTAATTTACATTGCTTCCACCTGTGATGATCATTCAGATTGTCCTTCAGCATGTGCTATCTCATGCATGCATAAAGGAAATAGTTTTCATGTGAAAATTAGGAGTGCTCTTTAGTCACTGACCTAAGCCTATGAACAGGGTAAATAACTCAGTTACACTGTCTGTACAACCCAGACTTCTTGTTTACCTTCTTCCAACACATCTTTCCTGTTACCTTAGGGTTAATAATGTTATTCGTTATTTCTAAAAACAAACCCCCCATAGAAATGCCTTATCTAATATAGGTTTTCCAATCCTGAAATCAAATTTGAGACCAATTCAAAGCTTGTCTAATATCGAGTGAGGGAAGGAGACTCTATAGAGGATTTGAATCAAGTTATTATGAAGTGATCCTCTGAGGATTCACTCACTAGATCCAAGGACTAAAAGGGACCAAGAAAGAGGAGAGCAGGTAAACCTTGTTTCAAGTAGACCCAAACTGTACAAATGTTAGCTTTTCAAGCCTTCCCAAGAAAGTGAACTTTAAACATTTAGGCACCATGGTTTCCTTTTGAAATCTGATGAAATTTACAAATACTCTTCCTGAAAAATGCACACACAAACATATGCATATGAATTTTTTATTACAGTTTTAAGAGTTTCCCAGATACCCTAAGTATCATTCATGGGTACTGGTTCACAGCTCTCCAAGTAAATGATCAGTATTCAGAGGAAAACCAGCACATTCTTGAGATTTCTTCAATCAGGCATTCTCACCCTAACCCTGCAAACCACTCAGAATTAAATTTGTCCCAAGAGGTGTGGGGGAGAAAAATAATCACCCTCCACATTTTAATAATACCTGTCTTAACAAGGTAGCATGTTTCTCATAATCCAGAACTCAAAAATTAGAGTAAATCTTTACATTTTTTAATGATACATATTGAAAATTTTAACATGATTTTTAATTAATTATCATAATTCAGGAGTTACTCCATTGAAAAACTTGTAGAGATGGAAATGAAATTAGAGAATCACAAATCCATGCTGGAGATGTAGATTCTGGGTAGGCTTACCAAGCATCTTGGTTTGTACAGGAAGTGTTCCCAGGATATAGGATTTTCAGCACTAAACCCAGCAAATCCCTGGAAAACAGAGACAAATTGGTCATTCAAATAGGCAGATGACTTTGTTCACTCTTAACCAATGTAGCATGGCACAGAAAACTAGCCTCTGGCCTAATCAATTCAAATCTGTGCTTAGGAAAAATTACAAGGGGTAATAATAAAATTTATTGTAAGTTTACTTTGTGATAGGCAGAGATTAACACTTCCATGTGGAATATCACTTTTAAATCTAACTTATAATAGTGGTATTATTATTGCTACATCTTAAGGATGAGATTCAGTAATTAGTCCAGGGTCAGGTAGTGAGCAAGTAGAAAGTCCAGCATTCAAACACAAGAAACCTGACTCCTGGGCTTGAGATTTTTTTGTTTTTTGTTTTTTTTAACATCTTTATTGCAATATAATTGCTTTACAATGTTGTGTTAGTTTCTGCTGTATAACAAAGTGAATCAGCTATATGTATACATATAACCTCATATCCCCTCCCTCTTGCGTCTCCCTCCCACCCTCTCTATCCCACCCCTCTAGGTGGTCACGAGGCACCAAGTTGATCTCCCTGTGTGATGCAGCTGCTTCCCACTAGCTCTCTATTTTATATTTGATAGTGTATATATGTCAGTGCTACTCTCTCACTTCGTCCCAGCTTACCCTTACTCCTCCCCGCGTCCTCAATACATTCTCTATGTCTGCATCTTTATTCCTGCCCTGCCCCTAGGTTCATCAGAACCTTTTTTGTTTGTTTGTTTAGATACCATTTATATGTGTTAGCATACAGTATTTGTTTTTCTCTTTCTGACTTACTTCACTCTGTATGACAGACTCTAGGCCCATCCACCTCACTACAAATAACTCAATTTTGTTTCTTTTTATGTCTGAGTAATATTCTATTGTATATATGTGCCACATCTTCTTTATCTGTTCATCTGTTGATAGACACTTAGGTTGCTTCCATGTCCTGGCTATTGTAAATAGTGCTTCAATGAACATTGTGGTACATGATTCTTTTTGAATTATGGTTAGATTTCTTGACTATTACTGTTTGAAAATACAGTAACTAGCCTATTAAAAACCCAAGGTTGTTTTAAAAACCTTTGAGAACACATGAGGATATTTAGGTTTGTGCTGAAGAATGGACAGTTTAAATATAAGGACAAAGATATTCACCTCTATAGAGACAATAGAGATTATTTCTAATTAATTCTTCCCCAAAACCTTTTTTTCTACCAAACATAGCATGAGTCTCATGTATATTTTGAAAAACATGCTCTTAATGTCCAAGCATAAACTGGACAACCATCTATTGGGCTGTTATATAATAGATTTATTCATCATGTGAGTATGAATTGATGACTACTAATAACCTTTCCAGTTAGAATTTATCTAAGTCTGTGAATTTCTAAACTTATACAAACTCTTAATTTTCAAAATGTCATTTCCAATTCTATACATAATTTAAGTGCAGAATTAAACCCTACTAGCATTTATGAATCAGGCTAGGGCATTCCACTTATTTCTACAGCAGCAAGTATTTGAAATGTTGGAAAGGCTTGGGAACTGTGTGAGATGAGGAGCTTCCCCAGATGCAGATAAAATATAAATGACCTTACTTTTAAAGTAAGGCCAACCAAAAGAAGACACCATCTGTAAAATTTTTAAATCAGGTATTCATCATTTCAATTTTAAGAATATAAAGGTAACCCAGATGGATGATTCATTGGGACAACATCACTGAAGGCAATCTGGTCTTATATTGAATACACCTGCTGGACCTGGAAGGGAGACAGAATAAGCAGAAGAATTTTTATCTTCCAATATTATCCAGAAATATTACAGTAAAAATAGTTGGCAACTTTTTTCTATACAGTCCAAATTGAATGAAGATGTCTGGCTTTGTTTCATTTTATTTCTCTTTTTAGGATGTGTCCACAATGGAAATTCTCAAACTGACCTTGCTAGCTACAATCATATTTCAGTCAAATGGTATGATTCACTAAATAAAAGAAAACAAAGGTTTAAAAGTGTTTGGTTTAATCATTCAAAGATTAAACTCATCAATCACTCAGTAGAATCAACTGTTTATGTATGTAAACATAGATTTTATTTTAAAAATTCTCAAAGAGAATTGAATTTACATGAGGAAAAAGGATAGGCAACATTGATTATAGTCAAGAAAAAATGCAACTTTTAAGATGAGCAGTAAGTAAAATTATTAGGAAGTGAGGAGGGGGAAAAGGAGGAATTGGTTTTAACTTCCAGCTCTGATTTGACTCCCCTTTCCAATCACTTAGCATTTCTCATACCCCTTTCCTTTTTCTATTATATGGAAATTAGAAGGAAAAAATGATATGTTCAAAAGGAATAAAGAAGACAAGTTGTCTAAAGAAAGGAAAGGATAAATAAAGTTGGAGTCTTGTCCTGGAGCTCTCTTCCTACATGAAAAGTTTGAGGAGCATCATTTCCTTCAAGGAAACAGGGTATTTTGTCAGCATGGTGCTCCCTGATTTTTTTACTGCTAGCATTTCACTCACCACTGGCACCAGCTGGAGTCAACCCAAAGCATGCTTCCTCCTCAGAACCTGCTAAACTACCATGATGTTCCCAGCATGGCTCATCCTCTTACCATCTACCTCCATCCTGGGTGTAGATGATTTAGGAGCTTTGGGAAGCTGGGATAGAATCACATTTTCAGTTTTGTTCCTGTTAATACTTTTTAAATTATGTCAGTTTACCTGCTTTTCATCTCCTTCTCTTGTGTCAGATTATTGCTAAAATGCCACATTCTCAGGGAAATTTTCCCTGACATTTAAAACATCAGCATCCACCACTACTCAGCTTCCTACTCTTCATTCTGCTTGTTTTTCTCTCACATTGATTATTATTGAATGTATCATGTATGCTCATAAGTAAGTTTATAAGTAAATTTACCTATTGCTTTTCTCTCCCTACCCTGTTCATTTCCATTAAAATCCACAAGGCAGACACTTTCATATGTCTTATCTATTGCTGTGGCTGTGAACTTGGCACATAGTAGGCACACAGTAAATGTCAATTACTGGAATTAATTATTTGTCTTGTCCCCTATATTTGGGTCATAGCAGAAGCATCCTACATTGGTTACCCCTATCTCTTTGAGGGCAACAGATAATATAATGATGAATATAGGGCCCATGTGTGACAGGGAGATACAGCCTGGATTTTGGAGGTTGGAGACCTGGTTTTGTATAACTACTACAACCTGAGCATTGAACTCTGAGCTTTAACTCTGTAAAGTGAGAATTAAAATCATACCCTCTTTTCATCTCAAATAATTTATTTGAAAAATGCATACATAGTAAAATTTTATAGAAATATTGGTTATTTCTGTTTAACAAGAAAATCTGCCTGCTTTATCTGAAGTAGTAAGTAGCATATGGGAGGCTACAAGTTGTATTAAGACATATCTTTCTTGGATATGATCTATGGTACTAACTGGCTGCACACCGGAAAGAATTTACTTATGTTCTCAAGCAGTCCTCTTTCTCGAGTCTCTAAGTTTAGAGATTTAGTTGGCCATTGTAGCTAAATTATATAATATCATCTATCTTTTCTACATAATGCTATGGTGAACTAAAATAATTGCAACTTTATATTCAGTATGCATTTTTCATATCATATGAGCTGTTCTTTAGCAAATGCACTTTAAAATTTGAGAAGGAAGTCATTCTTTGCTATGTTTATTGTCACTTGAGAACAATTAGTGTGGTAAGCTTATTGTCTGGAGAGCAAATTGTTATTTGACTTTATAGGATATCCTACTTTTCATACCATGGGTATAACACTTCATTTTAGAAATGTGGTACTCTAATATTGTAGGAGAATGAAAAGGAGGCAATTTCAGCCACTACTTAAGAATCATGAGCTCAGAGGACATCTAAAAAGTCTTTAAGGAACAAAAAATCTGGAAATGGGGTGGGGGGGAACGGCTGGATGTTTTTAACCTTTTATTTGAAGTCCTTCTGACTTCCCTTCTCACTTGATTTAGATTCATTGCTCAGTATTAATTCTGAGGCTAAGGAAAAATAGGCTGCAGGAGAGGTTACAACAAGCTGAGAAGCAGATAAGTCTATATAACTACACTCTAAAGCTCATGGAAAATTTCAGTGTCATTTACTTTCATGAGTCATGATGTCTCCTCTGCAAGTTAGTCCCTCAAAATCTGACACAAATAGTGCCTTGCTAGAGCTGTTACTTCTGCTGAGGACTGAATGTAGACTCATTTGATTCTTACCATTATCTTAGTCACTCTTTCTTATTGCTCTAGAGGCTCCTTTCACAAAGCTGATAGAGGCTTCCCATTCTGCCTTGTATTAATCTGAATGGATACAGAGTGACTCAAAGAAAAACAACCACAGATAGTAGCAGTAGGGTATATAGAGGTCACTGATCCAATCCACTTACCGTGAAGAAAAGAAAACTAGGGTCAAAGAAGGCTGAGTGATTTGTTCAGAGTGAGACATGGAGATGAAATGAAGAATGACGTGTCTGTGTCATGTCTAACACTCTTTCCAGATAATATTCTCTACCTTGAGTGTTTCTTTTGACCTACTTGAATATTTCTAAATGTTAGATTGAAGGAACAGAATAATTTGTTACATATTCATCAAAGAAAGGGCAAACTACAGAGTTAGGGTAATTAGGGCAGACGTTTATTCCTTAAATGGGAAAATACCCAGGAAGTATTTAGATCAGTGGTTGGCACTTACCAATTACTCAATTAGTGTTAATCAACATACATTTATTAGGTGTTAGATCTGAGTTATTTGTGAAATGTCTTAGAATTGAACAACGTGAATCATTTATATAACCAGGCCTTAGCTCTGTGACACTGGAAAATCTACATAACTTGTGCAATTCACTTTCCTCAACTATGAAAAGGGAAAGCCAATATGAATCACCCAGCATTGCAAGAATAATACCTGCAATTTAAAAGATGTTCATAAATGGTGGTTGTTATTATTAAAACCTCTCATAGCCTCAGCATGATAGCAACTAATGACTCACTATTTCAATCCCTCTTTGATAAATTGAGACAGACTGAAATTCCCTCCTACCACAGGGAAAGACCATTTCCCTGCCCCCTTGATGTTAAGTGTGACCGTGAGACTTTTCTCTGACACATTAGCAGAAGTGATATGCATCATTCCTAGGTGGAAGCACATAAAAGCCACTGCATGATTTTTATACTGTCTTTCTTCTATTCTTTGACTGGTATTCTGGATGATCCCAACCTACATCAACCTAGGGGCCTCAATGAGGACCGCATGGAACAGAGGGACCTGCCATTGAAAGATCGACATATAACGTGAGCAAAACACAGCTTGTCTTATTTTCTGTCCTTGTAACTTGGAGATTTTATTTTCCTTACTGCAGTATAACCTAGACTATCCTGATGATACAAGAAGATATTTCAAAGTTAAGTCTTTGATAACTATTCACCCAATGACATCTATGTAAATCCTTACTATTACTGAACTTATCCTGCAACAATTCCATATGACTTATTAATTTTGTCCCTCATATATGTCAACAGATTCATTCAATAATATTTTCTGAGAGCACACTGTATTCCCTCACTTCTAAGACAGTAGCTTTTGCATAGTAGCCATGTAGTAGATGGTTGTTAAGTTAAACTGTCAAATTGAATTAGAACATGCCATTATTACTCAGAAGACCTCATATTATTGTTTCTTTTAGGGTGAGTAATAACCAGTCTGCCATTCTGGATCTAGAAGAATGAAACAGACATCCATCAACCTAAAATGTTTAAGCCCAGTTTCACCTGTAGGTAGGTACTACTGATGTCCATCAGAATTCCCCTTTGTAAACTTTGAGTGCTACAGGGAGATCAGCTCGGTGCTTTGTGACCGCCTGGAAGGGTGGGATAGGGAGGGTGGGAGGGTGGGAGGGAGGGAGATGCAAGAGGGAAGGGATGTGGGAACAGATGTATATGTATGACTGATTCACTTTGTTATAAAGCAGAAACTAATTTTAAAAATCAGAAAAAAGGGGGGGGACTTCCGGGTAAGATGGCGGAAGAGTAAGACGCGGAGATCACCTTCCTCCCCACGGATACGCCAGAAATACAGCTACACGTGGAACAACTCCTACAGAACACCTACTGAACGCTGGCAGAAGACTCCAGACCTCCCAAAAGGCAAGAACTCCCCACATACCTGGGTAGGGCAAAGCGGAGAGATCCTCACACAGAGGATCGGTGCCGAGCGGCACTCACCAGCACGAGAGATTTGTCTGCTCGCCCACCGGGGCGCGCAGCGCTGGAAGCTGAGGCTCGGGCTTCGGTCAGAGCGCAGAGAGAGGACTGGGGCTGGTGGCGAGAACTCAGCCTGAAGGGGGCTAATGTGCCACAGCTAGCCGGGAGGGAGTCCGGGAAAACTCTGGAGCTGCCGAAGAGGCAAGAGACTTTTTCTTCCCTCTTGGTTTCCTGGTGCGCGAGGAGAGGGGATTAAGAGCGCTGCTTAAAGGGGCTCCACAGACGGGCGTGAGTCGCGACTGAAAGCGCGGAGCCCAGTGACGGGCGTGGGACGCTGGGGCTGCTGCTGCCGCTGCCAAGAAGCCTGTGTGCGAGCGCAGGTCACTGCCCACACCGCACTTCCGGGAGCCTGTGCAGCCCGCCACTGCCGGGGTCCCGGGAACCAGGGGCGGCTTCCCTGGGAGAACTCACGGCGCGCCTCAGGCTGGTGCAACGTCACGCCGACCTCTGCCGCTGCAGGCTCGCCCCGCACTCCGTGCCCCTCCCTCCCGCCCGGCCTGAGTGAGCAAGAGTCCCCGAAGCGGCTGCTCCTTTAACCCTGTCCTGTCTGAGCGAAGAACAGACGCCCTCCGGCGACCTGACCTCAGAGGCGGGGCCAAATCCAAAGCTGAGACCCAGGAGCTGTGAGAACAAAGAAGAGAAAGGGAAACCTCTCCCAGCAGCCTCAGAAGCAGCGGATTAAAGCTCCACAATCAACTTGATGTACCCTGCATCTGTGGAATACATGAATAGACAACACATCATCCCAAACTGAGGAGCCGAGAGTCAGTGCTGTGCCTCTGAGGTGGGAGAGCCAACTTCAGGACACTGGTCCACAAGAGACCTCCCAGCTCCACATAATATCAAACGGCAAAAATCTTCCAGAGATCTCCATCTCAACACCAGCACCCAGCTTCACTCAACGACCAGCAAGCTACAGTGCTGGACACCCTATGCCAAACAACTAGCAAGACAGGAACACAACGCCACCCATTAGCAGAGAGGTGGCCTAAAATCATAAAAAGTCCGCAGACACCCCAAAACACACCACCAGACGTGGACCTGCCCACCAGAAAGACAAGATCCAGCCTCATCCACCAGAACACAGGCACTAGTCCCCTCCACCAGGAAGCCTACACAACCCACTAAACCAACCTTAGCCACTGGGGACAGACACCAAAAACAACGGGAACTACGAACCTGCAGCCTGCAAAAAGGAGACCCCAAACACAGTAACATAAGCAAAATGAGAAGACAGAAAAACACACAGCAGGAGAAGGAGCAAGATAAAAACCCACCAGACCTAACAAATGAAGAGGTAATAGGCAGTCTACCTGAAAAAGAATTCAGAATAATGATGGTAAAGATGATCCAAGATTCTATTTCCCAGATCAAAAATCTTGGAAATAGAATAGACAAAATGCAAGAAACAGTTAACAAGGACCTAGAAGAACTAAAGATGAATCAAGCATCGATTAAAAACACAATAAATGAAATAAAAAATACTCTAGACGGGATCAATAGCAGAATAACTGAGGCAGAAGAACGGATAAGTGAGGTGGAAGATAAAATAGTGGAAATAACTGCTGCAGAGCAAAATAAAGAAAAAAGAATGAAAAGAACAGAGGACAGTCTCAGAGACCTCTGGGACAACATTAAACGCACCAACATTCGAATTATAGGGGTTCCAGAAGAAGAAAAGAAAAAGAAAGGGACTGAGAAAATATTTGAAGAGATTATAGTTGAAAACTTCCCTAATATGGGAAAGGAAATAGTTAATCAAGTCCAGGAGACACAGAGAGTCCCATACAGAATAAATCCAAGGAGAAATACGCCAAGACACATATTAATCAAACTGTCAAAAATTAAACACAAAGAAATCATATTAAAAGCAGCAAGGGAAAAGCAACAAATAACACACAAGGGAATCCCCATCAGGTTAACAGCTGATCTCTCAGCAGAAACTCTACAAGCCAGAAGGGAGTGGCAGGACATAAAGGGATGAAGGAGAGAAACCTGCAACCAAGATTACTCTACCCAGCAAGGATCTCATTCAGATTTGATGGAGAAATTAAAACGTTTACAGACAAGCAAAAGCTGAGAGAGTTCAGCACCACCAAACCAGCTTTACAACAAATGCTAAAGGAACTTCTCTAGGCAAGAAACACAACAGAAGGAAAAGACCTACAATAACGAACCCAAAACAATTAAGAAAATGGGAATAGGAACATACATATCGATAATTACCTTAAATGTAAATGGACTAAATGCTCCCACCAAAAGACACAGAGTGGCTGAATGGATACAAAAACAAGACCCATATATATGCTGCCTACAAGAGACCCACTTCAGACCCAGAGAAACATACAGACTGAAAGTAAGGGGATGGAAAAAGATATTCCATGCAAATGGAAACCAAAAGAAAGCTGGAGTAGCAATTCTCATATCAGATAAAATAGACTTTAAAATAAAGACTACTAGAAGAGACAAAGAAGGACACTACCTAATGATCAAGGGATCGATCCAAGAAGAAGATATAACAATTGTAAATATTTATGCACCCAACATAGGAGCACCTCAATACATAAGGAAAATACTAACACCCATAAAAGGAGAAATTGACAGTAACACAATCATAGTAGGGGACTTTAACACCCCACTTTCACCAATGGACAGATCATCCAAAATGAAAATAAATAAGGAAACACAAGCTTTAAATGATACATTAAACAAGATGGACTTAATTGATATTTATAGGACATTCCATCCAAAAACAACAGAATACACATTTTTCTCAAGTGCTCATGGAACATTCTCCAGGATAGATAATATCTTGGGTCACAAATCAAGCCTTGGTAAATTTAAGAAAATTGAAATTGTATCAAGTATCTTTTCCGACCACAATGCTATGAGACTAGATATCAATTACAGGAAAAGAGCTGTAAAAAATACAAACACATGGAGGCTAAACAATACACTACTTAATAACGAAGTGATCACTGAAGAAATCAAAGAGGAAATTAAAAAATACCTAGAAACAAATGACAATGGAGACACGACGACCCAAAACCTATGGGATGCAGCAAAAGCAGTTCTAAGAGGGAAGTTTATAGCAATACAATCCCACCTTAAGAAACAGGAAACATCTCGAATAAACAACCTAACCTTGCACCTAAAGCAATTAGAGAAAGAAGAACAAAAACATCCCAAAGTTAGCAGAAGGAAAGAAATCATAAAAATCAGATCAGAAATAAATGAAAAAGAAATGAAGGAAATGATAGCAAAGATCAATAAAACTAAAAGCTGGTTCTTTGAGAAGATAAACAAAATTGATAAACCATTAGCCAGACTCATCAAGAAAAAAAGGGAGAAGACTCAACTCAATAGAATTAGAAATGAAAAAGGAGAAGTAACAACTGACACTGCAGAAATACAAAAGATCATGAGAGATTACTATAAGCAACTCTATGCCAATAAAATGGACAACCTGGAAGAAATGGACAAATTTTTAGAAATGCACAACCTGCCGAGACTGAACCAGGAAGAAATAGAAAATATGAACAGACCAATCACAAGCACTGAAATTGAAACTGTGATAAAAAATCTTCCAACAAACAAAAGCCCAGGACCAGATGGCTTCACAGGCGAATTCTATCAAGCATTTAGAGAAGAGCTAACACCTATCCTTCTGAAACTCTTCCAAAATATAGCAGAGGGAGGAACACTCCCAAACTCATTCTACGAGGCCACCATCACCTTGATACCAAAACCAGACAAGGATGTCACAAAGAAAGAAAACTACAGGCCAATATCACTGATGAACATAGATGCAAAAATCCTCAACAAAATACTAGCAAACAGAATCCAACAGCACATTAAAAGGATCATACACCATGATCAAGTGGGGTTTATTCCAGGAATGCAAGGATTCTTCAATATACGCAAATCAATCAATGTGATACACCATATTAACAAGTTGAAGGAGAAAAACCATATGATCATCTCAATAGATGCAGAGAAAGCTTTCGACAAAATTCAACACCCATTTATGATAAAAACCCTGCAGAAAGTAGGCATAGAGGGAACTTTCCTCAACATAATAAAGGCCATATATGACAAACCCACAGCCAGCATCGTCCTCAATGGTGAAAAGCTGAAACCATTTCCACTAAGATCAGGAACAAGACAAGGTTGCCCACTCTCACCACTCTTATTCAACCTAGTTTCGGAAGTTTTAGCCACAGCAATCAGAGAAGAAAAGGAAATAAAAGGAATCCAAATTGGAAAAGAAGAAGTAAAGCTGTCACTGTTTGCAGATGACATGATACTATACATAGAGAATCCTAAAGATGCTACCAGAAAACTACTAGAGCTAATCAATGAATTTGGTAAAGTTGCAGGATACAAAATTAATGCACAGAAATCTCTGGCATTACTATATACTAATGATGAAAAATCTGAAAGTGAAATCAAGGAAACACTCCCATTTACCATTGCAACAAAAAGAATAAAATATCTAGGAATAAACCTACCTAAGGAGACAAAAGACCTGTATGCAGAAAATTATAAGACACTGATGAAAGAAATTAAAGATGATACAAATAGATGGAGAGATGTACCATGTTCTTGGATTGGAAGAATCAACATTGTGAAA